>NC_091132.1:149694101-150894101 GCF_040183065.1 Periplaneta americana | reverse complement strand
GTCTGAAGTATATGCAGATGTTTTTTGATAATGGAAAATAGAGGCTGGACAAATTAATGAAACCATTCGAAATAACTACAGCATAGCACAATAAAGAATCATACTGTAGATCAGTATTGATTTCGCATTATAGGATGTACGCTTCACGGCAAAAAGAGGGGGCCAATTCTTAGTCATTAGAAATTCTAACTTCTACCGCGCAATTCACACGAGTACAAGAACTGCACTTGAAGGAATTGGTGTTCTGTTTTCACTGAAACTCGTCCATCTACAATGTATTCAACCTTACGAGGTGTGTGTCTAGCGTAGGGATAAGAGGTCCGCTCTTCGTACCATGGGTTGTGATTTGGCTTCCCAATTCCGTAAAATTATTATTTTTCATTTTAGTTTTAATTTATTTATATGAAATGTTAAATGGCGTTTGTTAATAAACTTTGCAACGCTTGTCTTGTACAATATTACTGACCAACACCTGTAGGTTATTAATAAGTTAGAATTGGCCCTTATAAACGAAATTAATATTTGTTTCACTTCCTAAAGGAACGAGAACCACATCAGACATAAATAAATAAAAAACAAATCCTTTTGTATGTGTTATAGAACTACTATCAAAAGTGCTACCTACAAACACTTGAACAAAATTGGAATTATTTTCTGACCATTTTGTCCAGTGTGCAGTATTCAAGAAGAAGTACATCAGAATCATTTACAGCGATGTCCAGCCCTTTCCTCTAAACCAACGTCGTCATCCCATTCTCTTACATGCTGTTCTTCAATTTCGTTCCAGCACAGCATGTATTCAAACTTTATCTCCCCTGATATCCCTCTCCTACCTGCAGTTTTATGCTAGACGTCATACGGAAGTAAAGGTTTAATACAGTGCATCACTCGACCTCATGCTAAATAGTAAAGAACATTGAAGGCATCATCACAATATTCTCAAATACTTTAATTTTTACTTTTTATTTTAAATAATAATATACAATTCTTTTAGAAATAATATCGATGTTCGACAGTACGTATAGGTGTAACCAGTTCTTCCCTTCCATAAAAATTAAAGGTCTAATCTAAGGAGTCGTCGGACAGACAATAATTTATCTTCAGTTTTAAGAACTGTACTTGCTAACGTAATATTACCGATATGGAGAATGTTATATCTAAAAACAAATGATAAACAAGAAGTGTCTCTGGCAGGTCCTTCAAGTGAGAAGAATAAACTTTTGTGATATATGAAAATGTCTTTCATCATTGTAAGTACACATTGGAATTGCAACAAATAATAAAAGCTTAGGAAATAACTATCTGTCTTTGTTGTTCAGGTTGTACATGTATTTATGTACGAGTATAGGGTTCTTTCTTCCAATGTTTCATGACAATATAATTCAAGTACAATACTATTTTCGCCTAGGAGAATATGCTGTATTATTTAAGGAAATTAGTATTAATTTATAAGGAAATAGTCATAAAATCATAATTATATATCACAAATATTTCCATTTTTCAATATTGTTTATGCCTTACTTATTTGCCTTTTGTAGAATTTTTCTAAATTTATTACACTTTTTTTACTGCTGATTATTATTTTCATGACGCATCCGAGGTCTAATAATATAAATTGTCTCATTTATATGATTGTGATTTCACTACAAGTACAATACCTTACTCACAGGAACACATTCTACATCGGTGCCTGAGAGCTGAGTACTCGTACAGTTTTATGCAGTCTTTTACAGGGAAGCATGCGGCTATCCTGTAACTTCAAAATCATAAGTTTCTGTGATGATTTCGTGACACCACTGCTCTGAACTCTCTATGTGTGAAAAATATTGCTAAGGACCCTACATTAATAACATTACCAACAAGTTTCTTTTGTGAGTGGGACAGTAGAAGGGGAAACAGTGGCCAAACAGAAAGAAATCAGAACCTGGTATAACAATGTTCAAGAACCATTGTATGTATTATTGTTGTTCTAATTCTGGTGATGTGAAAGTGAAAGATTGATGTCCTTAACTACAATAGAAAGCATGAACTAATGGACGAACAAACAAACAAATAAATGAATTAATAAATAAAATAGGGAAATTAATGTTTCATAACGACTTCTTAAATGTGATGAGCAGTTCACAGAAAAACTCTTGGAATGGACTCAAAATGGTAGTTTATTATTTCCTAGGGAGTTACAAAAATTTCAATTATAGAGAAACTTAGAAATTAAGTTAAAGATTTCAAGACCCTAGGATGCAATACAAGTGAGTTCATGTCCATCTAGATTACTTTCTTGAAAATCTAGGCACTTTTAGTGAAGAACATGAAGAAAGGTTTGAACAGTACTTATGGAAACCAGATATCAACAGAAGTGGAGTGTGAATGTGATAACTGATTATTGCTGGATGATTCAGGCAGACAGTTCTTCTGGAGCTGCTTCTGGACAGTCACGAAAACGGACACTTCAAATACAATGAACTCTCTACATGAAGATTAGTACACAACACTCACCTTTTGGCGAAAACCTCGTTGTCCTCTGCCGTCACTTTCACCCTTGGCTCCTCATCGAAGTCACTCTGCTCATCCTACAAATACAGAGCAAAAAAAAAAAAAAAAAGATAGCTGAATTTACATGAATAAAAGCGCATCCATTTTAGTAGCCACACAACTACATTTAAGTCGTATTAGGACCTTCTAGAATCTTAGCTATTAAAAGATAATTCTTGGGGCATATATTTCATGGGGCACATCTTTTTCTTGTAGAATAGCTTTTTTTTTAACCTTTTTCAACATGCGGTACAACTAGAGGTAATTTAAAATGCTGCAGCACACTCATATAATCTGTTGCTACCAAGCAGGAGGGGAATTTTGAGGGTTTTACGAGGAAATGAGTCTACTATAAAACAAATAAATGAGGTATATGTACTAACATTAATATATTAAATGTAATATTTTCAATTTATATGAATTATTCATGAGTCAATAAACTGGGGAGTAATAATATGATGAATGGTGAAAAGGCGCATGGTGCAAAAGACGTTGAGAAGAGAAACAAAATACCTACATATTATCCAATATAGAAATAGAACAATTTTTGTATTTTTATGTAATGTTTATGACAGAAATTTGGAGACAGAAAATTATTACAATGTAATATTAGTGAGATAACTAACTTGTTATTTAGGAAATTGGAAAACATACAATATCATTACACGTGTTTCTAAGGCAATTAATGCACGAAACATTTTCTTTCATAAAGCGAAGTATAAGACGATATTTTTAAAGATTGGCATGATATTTTAATTTTACTGATCTGGCTACCCTAGATGTGCGTCAGTCATTCTCTTATCTGCTGCTCGCACACCTACACTGTGTTTACTGAAGGCTGAGTTGAGCTGCATTCGGTATTCTTCCGCACACAACCAGATCTTTCGAGTGTGCCATGGAAAACTGGAGGAAAATGATTGCTCTAGAATAACTATTTAACTACTGTATAATAGCAGAAATTATCTATGAACGAATAATTCAATTTCAAATCACGAATTTGGTTGACTTTGTACATGGTTTATTTTACGACACTTTATCAACTGCAATTGTTATGTAATGTCTTAATGAAATGGTGATAATGCAGCGAAATGAATCAAAGGTCCATCACCGAAATCTGCTCTGCATTGTATAAGAAATAACCCCAGGAAAAACTTCGAACAGGTAACTTGTTCCCACCATTATCTGGACACCAGTGCACCAATTTTACGGTCAGACAAGAATTCGTACAATTCCGTTTTTTGTAAATCTCAACTATGTCATTATATGTCTTCAAATTTTTACATTACCAGGTATATATTGGTCTGGTTCAGAAAATTCGTTCAACGATTTAGTGAACTTGATAAGTTAACCGAGAATTGCAACTAAGTTGGTGTCTACTCATAAGAAGTACAAGAAAATTCAAATTCATTATGTTTATTTCTAGTCATTTTAAAATTGGTAAATTGATGTTTCTAATTTTAAGTTTCCGTACCTGTATTAAAATGAAATGCAATTCACTGACAGAATAAGAGTAAATAAAATAAACAATAGTTCCATGTATGCTGTACCTGCACGTATGCTCAGGTGGAATCCACTCAAAACCAGTAACATATTTTATCGTAAAGTTATAAAATATCCTTTCTCTATGGCTAAGATAATGTTCTACAAACGATATATTGCAAATACGTAAATATTTAACAAGAGGTAATAAACAGATGAAGCCAGGAGATAATGTTTGCAGATAAATCTAAAGCAAAATCAATTATTTGGAAAGGGTAAAAAGTATTAAGAATTTTAGGCAAAGGGAAGACAAAAAGAAGTCATACCCTTAGGAACAAATTTTTTTCAAACCCACTGTGAGAATGTATAGCTTGGCAACAATTAAGAGTAAGCGTAACAAGCATTTTCCTTTTCATATTTAAAAAAAAACTGTGCTAAAATTCCAACACTAGTTTTCTGCAACAGGACATCACTTGAATAATTTCGAGGGAAAAATTGTTCCGGAGCCGGGTATCGAACCCGGGACCTTAGGTTTAACGTACCAACGCTCTACCACTGAGCTACTCGGGAACTCTAACCGACACCGATCCAATTTTTCCCTCTATATCCACAGACCTCAAAGTGGGCTGACAACCGTCAAGCAACCAACTTCGAGTGCACACTAACTCTGTGTGACTTAAATTGTGGTTTTCTGTTAACGAACAGTGACGTGTATTATGCAAATCAAGATTTCAGGTATAACTCCCTGTAAAGTTGATTTGAATACTTTCGAGGGAAAAATTGTTCCGGAGCCGGGTATCGAACCCGGGACCGTTGGTTTAACGTACCAACGCTCTACCACTGTGCTACTCGGGAACTCTAACCGACACCGATCCAATTTTTCCCTCTATATCCACAGACCTCAAAGTGGGCTGACAACCGTCAAGCAACCAACTTCGAGTGCACACTAACTCCATGTGACTTAAATTGTGGTTTTCTGTTAACGAACAGTGACGTGTATTATGCAAATCAAGATTTCAGGTATAACTCCCTGTAAAGTTGATTTGAATAATTTCGAGGGAAAAATTGTTCCGGAGCCAGGTATCGAACCCGGGACTTTTGGTTTAACGTACCAACGCTCTACCACTGAGCTACTCGGGAACTCTAATCGACACCGATCCAATTTAAGTCACACGGAGTTAGTGTGCACTCGAAGTTGGTTGCTTGACGGTTGTCAGCCCACTTTGAGGTCTGTGGATATAGAGGGAAAAATTGGATCGGTGTCGGTTAGAGTTCCCGAGTAGCTCAGTGGTAGAGCGTTGGTACGTTAAACCAAAGGTCCCGGGTTCGATACCCGGCTCCGGAACAATTTTTCCCTCGAAATTATTCAAATCAACTTTACAGGGAGTTATACCTGAAATCTTGATTTGCAGGACATCACTTGTAATAAAAAATAGTGGTAAGTTCTTTGTCTCTATCATAGAGTAAAAGGCACTGCAAATATTGTTGTAAAGAGGTAGTGGCCATTACAATCAAAATGCAAGATAAACACTGGCAGAAGAACACACAGTGCATTCCTTGTGCTCCACTTACCTCAGGTTCACGTTTCACGACAGTGAACGAAATTGACTCCGGATCATCCTCAAATTTTATCTCAGATGTGAGATCATGGCTCTCGTCCACAAATTCCTCCTTTATACCAGTCACATGCTGATCCATAAGATTTCGTTCCTGCAATACAAAGAGATATCTTAAATGAACAATTTATCACAAGGAATTAGAACAGGACTTCTATTGTTATTAGCACTCTATTTGTTGATATGACTCAGCCTGAGCACAACCCACAGCACATGCTTTATACTATGACGAAAAGGGTCAGGATTCATATGAAAATGAATATTATCTATGCAAAAACATTTTTCAAGTGCAGTTTTAATAAATTAAGTGTTTTTACTTGATTATTTAATCACGGTACAACAACTAGTTGATAATTTAGCGTCGATGGGATTGCTGATAGATGTTATTTGGCGAATGAGGCCGAGGATTCGACAGAGATTACGTAAAATTCACATTATGGTTGCGGAAAACCTCGGAAAAACCCAACCAGGGAATCAGACCAACTGCGAATCGAACCCATGCCCGAGCACAACTCCAGAACAGCAGGCAAGCATCTTAGCCAACTGAGTCACGTGAGTGGCTTCAATGAAGTTCTCGGAGAACAGAAACACATGATAAAATAAGTAATAATAATAATTTCAAGGGAAAAATTGTTCCGGGGGTGGGTAAAATTTTCCCTTGAAATTATTCAAATCTGCTTTACAGGGAGCTTCACCTGAAAGACTAGATTTGCAAGTAATAATAATTTATTCATTTAATCTGGCAGAGCTAAAGCCAGTAGGCCTTCTTTTCCGCCCAGCAAGACTCTAATTCTAACTGAATACAATTGGCTTACATAGTTATTACATTAATATTTAGACCGTAAAAGAGCATGAGAGTGAATAATGAAAGTAAAAGTAAATAATGATAAGTAATGTTAGCGAGACAATAATAAACATTGGTAAGAAATAATGATGATGATGATGATAATAATAATAATAATAATAATAATGTCAACAATAATAGTCATAATAATGAGATAATTCAAATATTTATTCTGTGATATATATAATAATTAAAAATTGAGAAACTTGCAACAGCTATATTTGTTAACGAGAATAGTTTGAAAAATATTTCCTTAGTCTATTCTTAAATTGGTTTGATGTCTAACAGTCTCTCACATTACTTGCTAGGGAATTCCAAAGTCGAGGAACAGCCAAAGTTAAAGAAGATGAATATGAGGGTGTTCGGTGGGAGGGAAAGGATAATAGTGAGGAATGTTGTGATCGTGTGTCCAGATAATGGTAGGAGCAAGATTTCAAATTTTACTAGTTGCACTCTGATTCCATATAACCAGTACCATAACACGGGGTTAGTCAGATCAATGTTTTGAGTTTTGTAAGCGTTAACCATATAAGCTTACAGCCTAGTCAAGTCTCGACTTAATTTTATAATAATCTATTTTGCAGAGTAATCTGTACCGAATGTAAATATCGTGCATTGTTTTCCAGTACATACTGTTTAACGTATTTTGTTGATCGGTGTCACTCAATAGTTGGGGTGAATCAGATCACACATTACTTTTTCATTTTAAAATGGATACATACAACTGAATGTGTGAAAACGATCACTAATTGTAGTTTTAAAATAGCATTTAAAGAATGTTTTAAAATTTATGGCAAATATAATTATAACAACATCTTAAATGAGTCAATCAATATCGCAGACTTTAGTATTAAAGAATGTATATTTCCCACGTCACAAGGTATGTTGCACCACCTTTCGAACTATCTGACCTACTTCCACTTCAGTAGCAAGATGTATTAAAAACTTATCACCATCTCCCACCTTTTTTTCAGAGAAAGTTCTTGTCATACAAGTCGTCTTCAATTTTTCTATTCACTCTGACAATGAAATAATTTATTATTTTCTTAGGCATGTTACATACTTGAAGAGATCTTGATAGCAAGAAATCTGTAATGAGAAAAATCAAAGATTGATAACATGGATTCAAAAGGACGTCTGGACACTGAAAGAGATTCTCATTTGATGAGAAAACCTCGAGCAAGTTCCTCGCTGGAATTGGTAGCTCAGCGAAATTTCTTGACACATTTATAAAAGATGTTTGACATTTATTCTACTTATGACTGAATGTAGAAAAAGATTAAGTAATAACTCAGGTGATGGTGAATGTATTGTATCATTTGTATTTACAATGAGGAACGATGGCTGATAATAATTGTAGTGAGAAACTTATCGAACTTGTATGATACCACTCATAGGCCTATTTGTATGATACACGGGATGAAAACTATAAAACACGAAACTTAAACCAGAAATCTGTACACAAATATCAGATGATCTGAAAATAATATTTTGATGAGCTTTAATAGTATTAATTACATTTGACATTGTATCTATATGTTTTAACAGTTTACATAATTTTAATCAGAACATAGCAAAGAATCCATTATCATATCATCAATTGCAAAAGAGTGAGGTCTATTCAACATGAAATAAACCCTAAATGTAGCATCATCCAAATCCAAAATCAGTGATCGAACTCGCCTTTATCTTCGTGAGATAAAGTGTGATGTCTTATCCAGATTTTTCTGGGTTCAATTTTAGGCATACATTTTCCTTTCGTTAACAAAATATCGTGTTCACATAACTCCATTTCGTCATTATCTAAAGATTTAGATTCAACTAGTGGCGTTCGTACAACATTTGTAAAGTACGACAATGTACCACTGTCTAGTATATGCAGTCAGAAGCTCAATACATAGGGAATATGCATCCATAGATAGTTGCTAACCACTAGGATCGCTACTATCGCCTCATCACAGACAATGCGAAATAATACCGGCACAGTCTATTGTTCCTATACTTGTGATTTTGAAAGATGGGACATGACAGGAGCGTTGCGATCGGAAAAACAACTGTATGTCACATAGCGTGGTAGGCCTGTTGCTATAGTAACAAGGGTTGAGTTGCCAAACTTATAGGTCCCACGTGGCGAGTGTATTATAGCTCTCTTGGCGACATTTATTGTGCAGACAATGTTAGAATTGGTACATTTGTCTTTGATTCTCTGTCGATTTTTATATTGTTTTCTTACCTTCGCGTCAATTGTTAATGAATGTTTTAACTTCGGCCATCTCAACGACAATTGCTAGCTTCCATCAACTTGCAGTGTGGTAGTCCATATTGGCAACATGGCACTGTAGTTCCAATCTCGGTCGCTTAACTGTCATGTTCCATCTTAAAAAAACAGGTATAGTACTCTCATCACCTCAAGCTTCATGACTGTATACACTAAACTGTGAATATACTTCAAAATATAACCTGTATTTCCCTGAACAAATAATTACCACAATCAGAAAAATAATCTCTGAATGAGGCAGTGCAGAGATGATCATAGCGGCAACTAGCTGTAGTATGTGGAGAAGGCCTCTTTGCCTCTTTCTCGCTATAAATTTCGCCCTAGCGACATTTCTTCAAGTGTGTAACGAGCATTAGTGAGGAATCTAATAATAGCGAAATTCTTTTTAGATAGCTTAATTTACCATTCATTGTTGTGCAACGGATACAATATTCTCCCGAAGCTTTTCTAATGCTCATTGTTCCTAATTTTATCTAATCATCTTCGAAAACAACACATTACAAAGGACATAAAATAAATACGATGATAGCTTTATCTCTGTGGCTTAATGATTCAGTGGTACAACAGAAAAAATTGTTATTCTGTGTGTTAAACTTTCTATTTTACAGTTCAGTTTCTCATTTTACAATTTTAAGCTAAGTTTGTAGTACAGTAAAAAGAGACTAGAATATTTTAGTTAATTAGTGGGGTTTAAAAAGGACGCGTCAGCTACTATGCCTATTTGTGCCCTTATCTAAACTCCTTCACTAAACAGAAATACAATACAATAACCAGAATACTTAAAAAAACTAAAAAGCATTGTCATGGTTAAAACGAGGTTCACAAATGCTGTTTCAACAGGGTGATGCATAAAAAAACATAAAAGTGAGCACTACTCAGATCCTACCTAGTATTTAAAAAGGAACAATAAAATAATAAAACAAATGCCACCAGAAATAAATTGTCTGGCGCATTTATAAAATGCTCGGATGTAAAAGGTCCGAATGTCAAGTTTGTTAAAAACATATACTAAACAAATGTAACCTCCGGATGTAAAGGGTACGGAGGATAAGTAAAACGGTCATTAAAAAACTAAATCACACTGTCAAGTCCTGTATTCGATAAAAAATCTCAGAACTGTATTTATACAATTAAAATCATTTTGAAGAGCATCATGTAGAGTCGGCTGAATTCCATATTGGCGATGGACACGGTCATATTTTTTACAATGCAATATGCCATATATCACACTCCGGCTGAGGCTCGCCACTCAATCCTCAACCGGGTGAGTAAAACTTCTTCGTGTCGTGACGCTCTTGTGGACGAACACAAAACTCAAACAGTATTCTTTATTCTTCGTAATTTGTTTCCCTCTTGTGCAGGCCATTCTCCTTCCCATTGCCACCATAACGTATGTTTCAGGTAATTTTGAATATCTTGCCACCTCTCACACCAATACACCTCGGACCCATTCATAGCACCATGCCTTGCTGCAGCATCAGCTGTCTCATTACCAGGGATGTCAACATGACCCGGAGTGCACACTACTCCAATCTCATAATCAGATGTTAGGAGAATGTGGAAAAGTTCCTGGGTTCTCAACACAAGTGGATCATCAGAATTCAAACGTTGCAGGAACTGAATGGCGCTTAAAGAGTCGGAGCAGATAAGGAATTTGCCCCGGGGTTGTCTCATTAAAAACAATAAAGCTCTATAAAAAGCATATATTTCCGCGGTAAAAACACTAGTGTACTGGTTCAATTTATATTTAAATATCTGTTCATTTGCAACATAGAAACAACCAACACAATCATTTACTCGGAATCCGTCAGTAACACCTACTGAATAATTTTGAAACTGTTATAAAAGTTCACTAAAAGGAAGTTTATAAACAAAAGCTGGCGTAAAGTTCTTAAAACTTCGGCTCACAAGCAAACGTTCTGATGGGGGCAGATAAAAAAGTTAAAATTTTTTTTCTTCCACAATGTTAATAATGTTAAAAAAAAGTAGTTACACAAATTTTGGCCACTCGACCGCAATTACGAGGGCAGTAAAAAATAAGTTCGCCAGGGGGCCACTAACAGAAAAAAAAAACATTTCATTGGACAAATTTATTGGAATGGACACAGAAATTGTTGAGCTATTTTTCAACATATTTTCCATCGGAATTGAGACATTTCTCATATCATGGGGTCGACAAAGAGACGTGCAGACGCAGTCAAATGCTGCTTCCGATCTGAGGCGGCTGATTCTATGACACAAAAATTGATTCTATGGCATGACAAATGTCTCAATTCCAGAGGGGGATCTGTTAACAAATAGCGCAACAATTGCTGTATCTGTTTCAATAAATATTTCTATGCAATTGTGCTTTTTTTTCTATAAACGGCCCCAGGGAAAATCACTTTCTGGACGGCCTCGTAATTACCAAATTTTGTATAAGCCTTCTTTTGAAATTATTAACATGGTGGAAGAAAAAAAAATTAACGTTTTTATCTGTCCACATGAGAACGTTTGCTGTTCAGACTTACATCAAACATGGGACATCACATAATCCATGGTGGAGTGGTTATATACTCCAGTGTCCGAACTGTTGGCGGGCGGATGTCGAGCTCGGAGAGCAGTTCACGAAATCGCACGCCTGCCGGACGAAGTCTCTGTGGATTTTCACTGTATCGGCCATAAAGACACATATGGTGATAGGAGTCGTACGAATTGTGCTGGGGCTGTGAGCGGAGCTCAACAGCATACGAGCACAAGAAGACATTACGTCGCCGATACAGTGATGGTTCACCCGCTTCGCAATAGAGGCTGTCTATCTGACTCATTCAGAAGGCAACTGTAGAAAGTCGTATCCCATGATGACGGATAGTGTCTAAGAGACGTAAGTTTGATTTATTTGCTGAGCCATAGATAGAACAGCCAAAATCCAGCTTTAATGGGATAAGAGCATGATAAAGACGTAAAAGCACTATGCGGTCTCGACACCAGCGAACCCCTGACAAAAGCAGTAAAATATTTAACGTTTTTTCGCAACGCCTTCTCAAATCACATATATTCACATACAAAATTAATTTATAATCAAAGATACGGCCCTAAAATCTCGCAGTGTCTGTATATTGCAACTCCACTACATTAAGACGCAGTTCAGGCCGTGGATGCAGTCCACGATGGTTATAGAAGAGGACGAACTAAGTTTATAGAGTGGAGAATTTAAAGCCTTTGCGAACAGCCCATTCTGATAGCACGTTGATGACCAGTTGCAACTGTCGACCAATGGATGGAAGATAACGGGAGCTGTAATATAAACTGAAGTCATCAACGTACAACACAGAAGAAACTCGATCACCGACACAGTGGGCAATTCCATTGATCGCAATGCAGAGAGGATGCTTAATACAGACCCCTGCGGAACGCCGTTTTCTTGAAGATGTTCAATAGAAAGTGTGGTGCCTACTCGAACTCGGAAATATCGCTCTGCAATGGACTTCACAATAAATGTTGGTAGACTGCCACGAAGTCCACAATCATGCAGAGTTTGCAGAATGCCATACCGCCATGTGGTATCGTAAGCCTTTTCTAGATCAAAGAAGACTGCCACAAGATGCTCCAAGATGCTCCTTCTTGAGGAAAGCATTTCTAATGGCGGTCTCCCGCCGAACAAGATGATCTGTGGCGGATCTGTGATTACGAAAACTACATTGGATATTAGATAATCGGTGTCCAGATTCGAGTATCCACATCAGCGTTTGCTTATCATTTTTTCATAACCTTGCACACAGCTGGTAAGACAAATTGGCATATAATTGCCTGGTAAAGAAGGATCCTTTACCGGTTTCTGGACTGGGATTACTATGGCGGAATGCAAAGCAGATGGAAGTACAAAGTCAGTCCAGATTATGTGTATATTGACAGAATAAAGGATTTTCCAGCTGGTAGAAGATGGCGAAGCATGCGGTTATGGATATTGTCAGAGGACAGGGAAGGTGTCAGGGGATGTGTCTAGTGCTGCCTCCAGCTCCTTGGATGTAAATGGTGCACTGTCGTTTTCAGTGTTATCAGATATAAAGTTCAAGGTTCATTTTTCCGCAGCATCCTTGATTTTTAGAAATTCCGGGTCATAATTATTTGAGCTGTTTATCTGTGCAAATGAGCTAGTGAACATTTCTGCAATTTCTATGTGACTGGTGGTCGTTATGCCATTGTTCAGATGGCCCGGAATTACAGAACTACATTTCCCCATTATTCGACGGACTTTGTCCCATACGATGTTAGCTAGGACGTTCTTCTTCAATGAATTGACGTAGTTTGTGCAGGACGTCTTCTTAGCATCACACAGAGTGCGACGAGCTTTGGCTCGAATACATTTAAACTGGACAAGATTTTCTTGGGTTGGATGGCGCTCAAAATTGGCATAAGGCACATTTGCGGTCTCGGATTGCATCTCTGCAGGCATCCATCCACGAAGGGACAGAGAAGCGTTTTGGCCTGCAGGACGACCGGGGGATAGATAATTCTGCTGACTTTAAAACCACATTTCAGAAATGTTTTACTACGGAGTCCACACTTTCAGGTTCGTTATCAACGAATAATATGGACTCCGAAAATCCGATCCAGTCCGCCTTTTTAATAACCAAGTTTGGAGAGCAAGATTCCGCAGGTCGTAGAGTGGACATACGCATTCGGATGGGGTAGTGGTCACACAGCCCATTCGAAATGCGTGGACAAAACTGGGCTACAAATGGAGTAACTATCATGGAGTATGTACCGTGAAGAAAGGATAGGTGTGTTGGTTCCCCTGAATTCAGGGTAATTAGATTTAGACGTATACATACCTCTGTTATTTTATTTTCTCTATCATCATCGGAATTTGAGCCCCAAGAGTAGTGGGATACATTAAAATTCCCCACTAACGGATATGGAGCAGGTACCTGTGACAGGATATGTTCAATTTCAGTCACTGTGAAAAGAGTTTCTGGGGGCATGTAGACACAGACTATTGAAAACTGAATGGTGGATAAAGATATTTTTGCGGCTGTGCAGTGATGAGGAGTGTTAATATTAATGACAGAGGAAAAGATACTTTGGCAGAGTAAGATGGTATAACCTCCATTGGCCCGAATACTGGCAAGATGATCATACCAGTGAACACTGTATCCTGATATATTTAGGGAATGTTCAGGTCGGAGGTGTGACTCCTGTAGACATAAAATAGCAGGGTTCTCATGACAGATCAACTGTTGTAGTTCTGTGTATCTGCTGCGAATACTGTTCACATTCCACTGTACAATATCAGTCATCTCGAGGAGCTAAATCATGATGGTGGCTTGACAGGGAATTCATTCATTCATTTATTTTATTCCATAGATCTTACATGAGCAATGAAGCTTTAAGATGTGGAACATGTCAACATTTTACAATATTACAATTACAATTTTTACAAATTTTTATAGTTGTACAATTTAGTAATTTTCTACAATTTTTACAATGTTGTACAATTTTTTTTTTACATTTTGGCGAGATGTAGTGAGATGAAATGAGGTCCGAGGATTCGCACAAAATATTACCCGGCATTTGCCTTTTCGGTGGGGGAAACCTCGGAAAAACCCAACCAGGTAATCAAATCAAAGGGGGTAATCAAATCAAAGGTGTTGATGCCAAGGACTCGCCATAGACCATCCGGCTTCAGTCCCACGGCTGTGGAAAACCTCGGAAGAAACCAAAGTCCAAAGGGGGATCCAACCCAAGCCCGAACGCAGCTCCGGATCAGCAGCCCAGCGAGTCTGCCGACTGAGCTACATCGATGGCTCTACTAAAAGTATACAATACATAGCCAATCAGATTATTAAATTTACAAACGCAAACGATCATTCATAAGTTGAGCTATATTATACTACAAAACAATTTAATTAAATTTAAGGCATAAACAATTCAACCAGTTGTGATATACAGAAATTGATAATACATATCATGCAAACTACTTCAAATTACAAACACAAACAATTTATCAGTAGAGCTATATAGATTACTATTCAATTTAAAGCATATACAATTCATCGGCCAAAACTATACAAATATATACAATACAAAGTAGCATACTTTCATTAAGCTATACAAATTTGTGCAATTAATATCAAGTAGATTAATTCAATTTATAATCATAAACAATTCATCAGTTGAGCTATACATATTACCATTCAATTTACAGTAGGTCTATATACAATTCATCAGTAGAGCTACACAGACTAGTAATCATTTTAAGAACATATACAATTCATCAGCCAAACTATACAAACATATACAATTAAATTAGTTCAATTTACAAACTTATTTTCGTTAAGCTATACAATTCATATGAAGTAGATTAATTCAATTTATAAGCTTAAACAATTCATCAGTTGACCTATACAGTATACTATTCAATTTATTTTCTATGACTTACTGCTCTTATCTGGGACTGCTTAGTCTTCGATTGTGGCGACTCACTAGCAGTTCGTCGCACTTCTGATCGTGATCTTGATCGACGACATGATCGAGAGCTTGATCTCGACCCCCCCCCCTCCGCGCGAACTAGGAGTGCGACATTCTGGAATTCTACCAGGCCTAGAATCCTTCTCTGCTGTCACAGCAGCAATCTTCTTACAGACGTAAGGCCTGATGTCAAGCCCACACGTGTCGTCTGACTCAGCAGTCTGAGTGGCAGCGTCAACATTCGTCTGGGTTGCGATCTCAATTCGCTTCCCAGGTAATTTGTAAGAGGTGGCCTTTGTGTGGTGGCATCAATTCCCTCTGTTGCTTTCTGCACTACAGACCCATAGGACGTTTCCACTGCCATCTTTTCTTTATCTAAAATACGCTTACCCACCTCGAAGCTAATATTTTCCCAGACTCCAAGCTCTTGAATCGTCTTCTCCAGCAAATACTTTGGGCAGTTTTTCGAATTAGAAGCGTGATTCCCAGAACAGTTTACACAGTGCTCGGCGCCAGCACATGGGGAATCCCCATGGTCAGCACCGCCGCACCTTGCACATATGATATTGTTTGTACAACGTTTTTGCGTATGTCCGAACCATTGGCACATAAGCACCACACTGGATTCGGCACATACACACGCTCATACCCGACAAAGATGTATTCTGGCAAGAGAGACGTTTCAAATGTCAGAAAGACTGTGCTCAGGGGTTCAGTCCGTCCGCTCCCCTTACACAGTAAACGGTAAGCCTTGGACACGGACTGTTCCACCAGGTCTAATTGGATATCTTCATTGGACATACCACCTAGAGAATACGTATGCGTGGTGTTTAGCGAGGAGTGTCGCTCAGCTCTGGTGGAGTATGATCCCAGCAACTTCGCTCTCAACAGCGTCTCACTCTGTTTTGCAGATACAGTTTCAACAAGGAAACAGCCATTACGGAGTCGAGTTGCATTTCTGACCATGCGAACGAGTCCACCTAGCGCGCGTCTCACGTAAAATGGACTGATGTTTTTCATAGTCTTTTCTGTCCCATCCAAGGTGATACTAATATACTTTGGAGGCGGCACTTTCTTACTTTCTCAGGGTCCAAGTCAATTGCAGTGTTCGTTATATGACCACCACTCGCATTGTTTTTTCCTAACTTTTGTATCTTATTTTGTTTCTCTAGTGGAGGGGAAGAGGACATTTAAACTGCCTCCCCCCCTACGGAACCGTCTGCGTCATCCTGCCACAGGAGGGGGGGGGCAAAAAAAAGACACCGAAAAATTCTTCGCAGTCTGTGTCAGCTATGAGGACCGCCTCACAGCCCGATTCCAAGCAATCCATCTCACGAAGTTACCCTTCAAACTGGACATTACACACCTAATGGCAAGTCTTACACCAGAGGCGTTTCGCAGTTTTATGCCCCTACCACGGGAATAAGCGCCCATGGCTCCCCATTCTACACGGAACACAACCGCAGGAGCAATCCGAGACCACACACAGCTGGTTGATTACACTTCGACACGCATAAGTCATCGGTAACACATAGGAGCGATATATCCCCCCCCCCCGGCGAGTAGAGTCGGACACCGGGATGTCGAAATCACCCCGGCACCCAATTGGGGCTCTACGTGAGTGTACTTGACCTCTGGTCCGGGCTCGGCTCCCTAGACTTGCATATAGGGATGGTATGAATGGTCCATTATTGCTTCGTTGCTGGGCGTCCTGACGGGCAACACAATTCGGAAGTCGCGCTCGAAACCGTGGGACAGGACCACGGAGCTAGGAAAGATCCCCGCAGAGGAGACGGGAATTATAAGTCTAAGAACCTTAACCTAATAGATATAAGAACTAGAAGGGAAAGAAGAATGAAGCCTCAAAGCGCATGCTTAACAAATCCTGTCATGGTGGCGAACGTGGCAAGAACTAACAGCGGGGATGGAGAGGTGAAAATGGTTGTGATGATGTGGTGGGCGATCCACATTCAATGGCGGCTGGCGGAAAGAAATAGAGTGATGAAAAAGACGAGAGAAGTAAAAGGGGTGGTTGCTGATAAGACGAAAAATGGCCGAAAAGAAGAGCACGAGAGCCACCATTGCACCCCCCAGTCACCACCTTGGAGGAACCCACCTCGACCGGAGAGTATTTTATAAAAACTTCTTAAAATTGTTTTCAGTTGACATCTTATAAATATGATAAAACCGGCCTATATGCAGATATGAGCATTAAGAATGTTTGTTCTGTATATCTAAAAAAATGTTTATTAATGTTATGATTATATGGTTTTAAACATTGTTTATTATTAACACAAAAAAATAGTAAACATAACAGAGACTTCTGTTGGTTTAAATTAATAATAGTAATAATAATAATCGGTAATAATTAATATACTGCTAAGCTGCTCGACCTTCTATACTATCCTACTGTAACTACTTGAAATCTAGACGCTAAATGTGTGATAAAACATGAAATTATATTTTACATACGCATCACACATGATCAACCACAAAATCGTAGATCAACCCTGGTAATCACATTTTAATCGTATAAGTTACGTTGCAAGCCAGTGTAGTAAGTGTCGATCCTGCACATAGTTCTCAAAATACATTTTATTTGAGAAAAACCACAAAGAAAAGAAATATACGTGTTAGGTAACTAAAGAGGTCGCAAGTTGAAATTGAAGGCTCATCTCCTGCACCATATGCATGCCACAGATGTCAATATGGACTTTACTTAGACTATGGCTTAGTTTATAACTATGTATTGCACTACAAATGTTGTAAAATATTAAATAGTGAGAACAGTTTATGAAAGAAAGTTTCAATAAAGCTCCCTATAAGCTATATGTTAAATTAAGAACTTGATCAACTCTCAAATGGCTTACCCGTGAAAGATATGTACAAGATGTGCTATGGTAACAAAGATGATGAGGATCTGCAAGACTTTTTTCTGTTTCATTAAATCCATTGCATACAATTTGAATATGAACACTTTATGTTTGCGTTTGTAAATTTAATAATCTGATTGGCTACATATTGTATATTTTTAGTAGAGCCATCGATGTAGATCACTCGGCAGACTTGCTGGGCTGCTGATCCGGAGCTGCATTCGGGCTTGGGTTGGATCTCCTTTTGGTTCATTGAATGGTTTTTTCCGAGGTTTTCCCCAGCCGTGGGACTGAAACCGGATGGTCTATGGCGAGTCCTCGGCATCAACCCCTTTGATTTTATTACCTGGTTGGGTTTTTCCGAGGTTTTCCCGAACCAAAAGGCAAATACCGGGTAATCTTTTGGCGAATCCTCGGACCTCACCTCATCTCACTACATCTCGCCAAAATATTGCAAAAACCGCACAAAATTGTAAAAATTATAGAAAATTACTAAATTGTAAAACTGTAAAAATTGGTAAAAATTGTAATTGTGATGTTGTAAAATTTTGACTTGTTCCACATCTTAAAGCTTCATTGCTCATTCAAGATCTATGGAATAAAATGAATCAATGGATGGATGGATGGATGGATGGATGGATGGATGGATGGATGGATGGATGGATGGATGAATGAATGAATGAATGAATGAATGAATGAATGAATGAATGAATGAATGAATGAATGTATGTCGTAAGGTAAACTTACATCTATATAAATGTCACATATACAAAAGCGATAGTACTGGCTTATAATATACCTCTAATATAGGTTTTTTCTCATCCTGATCTGTGTCGTAACTTGTTTCTAGAGACAGTGGGTCGACCTCTAGTTCCGCCTTCATGACATCCATCGTAACTGAAAGAATTAAGAAACTGGCATGCATTTGCAGATCGTAAGCTTTTGGGAAAACGTCTTCATCGTTGTTACAAACTGTGATTTGTAACGGCGAATGTGGAGTACTATGTTAAGATGCATATGAATATTGATACTTAGGTGGAAGTATGTGCCGCTGTAATCAGAAACCACTTATGCTGAAGTGACACATTTACCGTAATCAATCTAGAATGATAATATATTCAAGATTAAAGCCTACGTTTATCTCTTATAATATAATTATACACTTCCAGGAAATGTATTTGAGCGTCACAAAATAGTCCCAAATTAAGTAAGATGCATAGACGAGTTCGCGTGTTCGCTCAGATCTAAAGGGCAGTGGCCAGTGTCACTATAATCTATCAAAGAAGCAGTGGTTAGACATACGAGTACATTATGTCCACAAAGTAGAATAAAATAAGTTTAATCTGTAATGTTTGTATAATGACACTTTATTGATAGTAATGCTTGTACTTAAAAATTTACTTGGTTTCTACAAAGGGTAGTTAGCACGCAATGTAATAAGAAATGTTTCAAACATGCCTGCATTTTGTCCGCGCACAGAATTCCTATAAGACGAAAACAATAATTGTCGTGATGTTTCAAATTTACGTTTTAACTTGCATTTTGCATGCTTCCATAGATTTTCAATATTTTGCGTGTGAATTTGTGGATCACTTGGGTCAACAAAATTATGTTCATGGATGATAACAATGATTGTAGGTCTGCACTCTGTTCTAAATTATTATGTCCACATTTGCATAGGACAGCCACCCATCAGAAACGATGCGAGTCCTGCGCAAATTGTACTGCATTGTGAGGACTTCCAACGTGGAATATTTATGGCGTTTTGACTACTTTTGGACAGTTTTTTCCAAACTTCCATTATCGTCGTATTTTACCGTTGTAAAAACGATAGAAATATTTTCATTTCTCGGAAATGAACTACAATAGCTGAAAAAATGTGGTTATGCATCTTGGCGTGGTGATATTCGGCCCGTTCGCACCAGTTCGGACGAGCCTGTTAAATTAATTCTAGGTAATATTTGCAATTACCATGGACATATATCGGCATACCATATTATACCGAAATTAGAATGACTGTTATATTAGAGTCTGAAGTTTATGTTGACTTATATACGTTACTGGTCAAAATTATAATCACAATTACAAACCTACAAAACAAATAATGAAACCATTCACCGAAAGTGCAAACTGTATTGCCACTGCCTGGACTCTCAGTCAGGTACGAAGCAGATCCTTGCTGCCGTGAATATTCCAATATAACAGATGTCACTGCTAAATTGGAACAACGCAAGTCACCCTCCAGTTCACCTACCTAGGGATCCCAATAAATTCCAAACTTTCCTGTATGTCCTTTGCCAACCGCACCTGGGATAAATTCAACACGATCACAAAAAGAATACGCTACGTCAGTGGCATAGACCGACAGGTAGCTCAACTCAAACCTTACCGATACTTCATTAAAAAAATCGCCAGGTTCCCAAGACCACACAGTATATACAAGAACGAAAGTCACACACCTCGAACATAGGCTATAAATCACAATTACACTTTTTCATCATTAAATAGGCAATATACAAAAAATGTCTTCACCAACCCACCAAATACAAATAACAGAACCACACTTGAGAAACTAATCACCAGACATCGGATTCTAGGGCAAATGCCTATTTTGTTTCTTTAGGAGAAAAGTAAAAATAATTATTAATATATGTGTTTCATGGAAATTGAAAGCTATTCAAAGAGTTTTATAGTGCCCTAAAATGCCCTAAAACGGTTATTAGAGCCTAATTTGTTAATATTCGCCTAAAAATGCCTAACTCACTGTAAAGTTTCGCAGTTTACTCTTACTTTTTATAATTTATACATGCATTCACTGCGAAATTTAAGGCATTTAAAAAGTGGAAAGTTTGCTTCACACCGGCCATGAAACCATTGATAAAGGAAACAAAATGTTTTGAATCTCACGACACTCGCAATAGATTTCACCGAATTTAACATGTTTGGAGGCATAAATGCCGACAAAGAACCAACCTTAGTCTTGAAGCAGGCAACAATCACAACACGTGCTGCTACCGATTCAGAGATATACTATACTATAAAAATGACTGTTTTCGGTCTGAAACCGATTAGCTGTATTGCCCTTCAGAGTGTCATAAAATCACAGTTTTTGGAGAAAGGGTGTTTTTTAAATATTTATGAAAAGTCGTAAAAATGCGAATTAGTAGGGTAAACCGTTACAAAATATTTAAAAGAATGGCCCTCCTAGTGTTAACACTACCAGGAAATGTAACAATAAGTGGAACTTTGTATTTTTGTCCAATTGAATCTCAATAACAACGGTTCATTTGAATGCTCGTTAACAATTGCTCTTTCCCTCACCTTATTTGTGTTGAGAAGTTTTCAGCGGTAGGACGTTTTCCTGTGAAGTTTAACGCGATAATGCCGAAAAATATAAGTGCAAAATCTACATTGATCCGGCAATGGCTAACAGAATATTCAGAATTCACTTATGATGGAAAAATAATATTCTGCAAGATTTGTAGCAAACAGGTATGTAACAATAGTTGAAATATATAAATTCTATTAATTTTAATGAGTAGGCCTATAATATTTATACATTGACTGAGCTATCCTGAGGTATAATTCTTTTTAAGACCACTACACTTTAACCTTTTAAATTCCGATAGTTAAAGTATTTGCAGGTCATTAAAATTTTGATTGTTCGAACCCACTAACTTTGTGATAGAAATACGGCAAAACAAGAATTAGGATTTTATTTTAATTCAGTTTACTTTACATTTTTAGATTTCGCAAGAAAAGAAGTGCCACCTAAAGCAGCATGTGCAAGGAGCGGCTCATAAGGCTAAAGCTCAGCAGAAAAATCAACTGCAACAAACTTTACTAACACAGCCTACTTCATCCAATCTCAGCAGCAATTTCTATGCTGATTTAACCAGAGCGTTTGTTGCTGCTAACATTCCCTGGAATGCAATTGAAAATTCGGTTTTAAGACAGTTTTTACAAAAATACTGCAAACAAAATATCCCATCTGAGTCGACCCTAAGAAAAAATTACTTAGACAGAATATACAATGAAACTTTAGCTTCCATTCGGGAGGATATAGGTGATTCTTACATATGGGTCTCTGTGGATGAAACCTCAGATCCTATGAATAGGTATATAGCAAATATGGTAGTAGGAAAACTTAGTCCTGATGGACCTTCGATTCCACACCTCGTATGTGTTAAGGAACTTTCGAAAGTGAATAGCCAAGCCATTGCTTATTTTGTAAATAAAGGCCTACAGTCTTTATACTCAGGTAATATAGACGATTCTAAAGTTCTGTTGTTTTGTACTGATGCTGCCTCATACATGGTTGCTGCAGCTCAACTTCTTAAAACATTTTATCCTAACCTCACGCATGTAACCTGTCTAGCACATGGCCTTCACAGGGTTTCTGAAACAATCCAGAATGAATTTCCTCTTGTCAATTCGTTTATTTCTAACACAAAAAAATGTTTCTGTAAAGCCCCATCCAGGATTTCAATATTCAGAGAGAACTTTCCAGATATCCCACTCCCACCTCAACCGGTTGTTACACGATGGGGAACCTGGATTCAGTCAGTGGTGTATTATTCTAAGTATTTTAAAGAAGTGGTCACAGTTATTGATAAATTACCTGAAACTGATAGTGCAGCGTGTGTGAAAGCAGTGAAAGATTGTCTGAATGACTCACGAGTGAAAAACGATATTGCCTACATAACATCAAACTTTTCTTTCATACTTGCAAGCATTGAACAATTAGAACGTGAAAAACAATCTCTTTGTAGCCAAATAGCAATAGTAAAGGAAGCTCAAGTGAACATACATTCTGCTTTGGGCGAAACTGGGAAAAAAGTTAAAAATAAGTGGGACAACGTATTAAATAAGAATGTAGGATTTTCATTGTTGGAAAAAGTATCAAGAGTGATATCGGGGGAAAGTGTAAATGTTCCAGTAAGTATTGATGTTTCTATTGTACCTAATTTAAAATTTGCGCCTCTCGCATCAGTTTCGGTTGTAAGAAGTTTTTCTGCTTTCAAAATGATTCTCAGTGACAAAAGGCAAAGGTTAACTGTGGAGAATTTAGAAAAAATTCTGGTGGTGTACTGTGCAGATAATTATAATAAAGTCTGAGCATGGAACTGAATTTCAATAACTTAAAATGAGTAATCTTGATATCAATAATCATTATTTCAATAGTTTCAATATATTAAATTTGTGCAGCTCTGTTTATAAATATAATATAGTATTCTTTTTTAATGTTTAAACATACTTTTTGTGCGTATTTTAGTGTATAACTAAAAATTTCAGTGAAAGAAATAAGTATGATACCTTGATGTGCCTAAAATGCCTATTTTCATTAAAATAGAGCCTAATTTTACAAATTTTGAGCTTATTTTAGGCGCCTAAAACTGCAATTTTTAGTGCCTAAAAATCCGATGTCTACTAATCACCCAATACAACTACTCACCACAACTTAACTACTAAAACAAAAGCTGTAGCTTGCCAGTCCGGAGTTGCCGCAACTTCCATGGTGGATCACTTTAACACTAAAACTTTATGTGGAACCAGCGACATAATTAAAAAAAAATAGTAACCGCCAAACAAACTCTACGGGAAATTTCACTGCACCCACTATCGCCACAACAAACCAAACATTTCATCAATGCAATCCAATCAAAGAGTTTGTAATATATAACTAGAGACACCAACGGCGCTAGTTTCGCGTACAAAATTGAACCGCTGTTCGGCCGCCATTAAAGGGAGTTGATGCTTCGCCGGGAGTGCGAGCAGTTCATGCTTATTGAGGAGTACGAATAAAAACAAGTATACTTGAAGGGAAATAATAAGAAAATGGTGAAATACTGCGCCGCAAATAATTGTTCGAACATAGATACAATTGTAGGATGCCCAGGAAGGCATGCATATCTTAATATTTGGAAGAATGTTCCAAATGCAGTTCCTCCTTTGAATGTGTTTACAGAATGTCGGAATATTTCTTGGATAAAGTTTTTCCAGAAACACATTAATCAGGTTTATAAGGTTGGTTTCAACAATGTCTGTCTGTAAGGGTTAGGTGCCATCATATTACAGTGGATTATAATAGCAGAGTGCACAAGAAAATCCTCATACTATATCTGTCTAAAACGGGTTTGTTTCACAATAAATGAATTAATCATGTAATTTCCGTATTGTACAGTATGTACTTCTAGTTTTTCGTTGTATGAAATGCAAAGAAATTAGTGAAAATATAGCTGATGGCCTACTTATGCCTATTATTACCACTACTACTAGGTCTACTATGACTACTACTACTAGGCCTACTATTACCACTACTACTAGGTCTATTATTACCACTACTACTAACTAGGTCTCACTACTACTAGGCTTACTAATACCACCAAAACTAAGCCTACTATAACTACTACTACTAGGCCTATTATTACCACTACTACTAGGCGTACCATTACCACAAAAACTAGGCCTACTATTACCACTAATACTAGGCCTACTATTATCACTACTACTAGGCCTATTATTACCACTACTACTAGGTCTACTATTACCACTATTAGGCCTACTGTTGCTACAAAAACTAGACCTACTATTACCACAAAAACTAGACCTACTACTACCACTACTACTATACCTACTATTACCACTGCTACTAGGCCTACTATTACCACTACCGGTACTACTAGGCCTATTATTACCACTACTACTAGACCTATTATTACTACTACTACTAGGCCTACTATTACCACTACTACTAGGCTATTATTACCACTAATACTAGGTCTACTATTACCACTACTACTACTAGGCCTACTATTGCCATTACTACTAGGCCTACTATTACCACAAAAACTAGGCCTACTATTACCACAAAAACTAGACCTACTATTACCACAAAAACTAGACCTACTATTACCACAAAAACTAGACCTACTACTACACCTACTATTACCACTACTACTAGGCCTACTATTACCACTACTACTAGGCCTACTATTACTACTACTACTAGGTCTATTATTACCACTACTACTAAATCTATTATTACCACTACTACTAGACCTAATATTACCACTACTACTAGGCCTACTATTACCACTACTACTAGTCCTACTATTACCACTACTACTAATAAGTTACTATCGAAACTAGCCTCCTATTAGCACTACTACTAGGCCTACTATTACCACTACTACTAGTCCTAATATTACCACTACTACCAGGTCTACTAATAAGTTACTATCGAAACTAGGCCTCCTATTACCATTACTACTAGGCCTATTACCACTACTACTAGGTCTATTATTACCACTACTACTAGGTCTATTATTACCACTACTACTAGGCCTACTATTACCACTACTCCTGGGCCTACTATTACCGCTACTAATTAAAAAGTCTGTACTGACCTCTAACTTGGTGGTCATCAACTACACAATGAATAGATTGTTTTATGATAAAATTTATTCTCATTATATTTTTAATCTGTTTCCAGGATTTTTATGATCTCATATTTCACCACTAAATATTTTCTAAGCACCATATACCTTCCTCTTCCTTTGCATGAAAGGACTGAAGTATAGATCATTTTAAATATTACAGTAAATATCCATTATTATGTCCTTAAAACAATACTAGTAATACTGAAAATTAATGCTGACATTGCCATTATTCAATATTTCACATACTTATCCCGAGTGTATATGGGTGATTTAATTTATTTTTTAGAATATCGCCAAAGATGAATCATTATAATACTTTAATAAATATAGCGCTCCTCTGCCATTCATGTTTATTTCATCACGACTCATCATTTGTAAAAGATGTTTAAAACAGTGTCTATCACCAGGCTACATCAATGTATTGTGGTACTGTTTTCGAATTTTGCGCCGCGAACACTCCCTTTAATGGCGGATGCTAGCCGATTCAATTTGTGACATTTTTCTTGCCTGCCACTCACGGGTGTGTGTCTCTATTAAGTATTACAAACTCTTTGGATCCAATCAGCCCCATCAGCAGGGTTGCCATACGTACGACTATAGCTCCAGGGTATACGATATGATAGGGTATGATATATTTCATGTAATTAATTACATCTATATAAAGTGGACCTCACAATTTTACTCCGGTTTATGCATATGTTTCACTGTAAAAATTCTTAAGAGAGTATAGTGCTTGGGGTGTCGGGTGACCTTCAGCTCGGAAACAAGCAAATAATTAGACCTAAATTCGTGCACATTAATAATGAATAAAATATGTACATAATTAAAAATAAATTAAACATTATCGTACCTTATTTTTTGTACACCAGTTCAATCCTCCTGTTTTTTCTGGCAAAGATGTCAATCACGTCATCGTAGAAGGATGGTCTCTGGCGTAATGTAGCAAGCAGGGACTTTTCGATGCTCAGAAGAGCTAGTGAAGATAGTCTCTCCTGACATTGAGTGTTCCGAAGATAGGACTTAATCCTTTTCATTGTTGAGAATGACCTTTCCGCATATGAACTAGATGCTGGGATGGTGAATATTAACAGCACAAGTTTATGCAGTTCTGGAAAAACTGACACTAATCCTTCTTCTGTCAAGTACTGATGTAATTTCACAACAGTGTCCTTATGCATTTCACTATCTTTGTATAATACACTCAGTTCACCTCTCAGACTTGAAAAATCGAAGAATTTGCCATAGCTCTGCTTTAAGCTCAAAAAGCCCTCTTCTGGAAATTGTTTTGCAAACTCTTTAAAGTATCTTGAATCTAAAATATTGAGGAATTTGAGTTTACTCAAGTCAGCAAATCGATATTCAATGTTTGTTTTCATTACGTCAATAACTTCCAAAAATATTTTTTATAGGACATAGATCTGCTTTCTCCTGAAATAGCATCAATTCTTAGTCTTTTACTAGGAGCAGGCTTATCACTGTTGTATGAGACTTTATCCCAAATAGATTCAAAATCTTCTCTGAGTTTTGTAAGATGGCTAGAAAATTTCTCAACTTGTTTACTGCAGAACTCGATATCAAAAGCCTTTTTCTCAAGAACTTGAAACAATATGTCAGCCTGAGGAAATATGGAATAGAACACGTTAAGGAAAAAATTGAAATCAAAGTCATGTACTGTTGAAAGAAGACCTCGAGCACTACAGACTGTTTCTGGATCCCAACTACCTGAATTTTCAACAATTGAAGTTAGCAAGTCTTCTATTTGCTGTTTGTGTTCGTACACAGTTTGTAACAGCCTGTTACTGTAAGTCCATCTTGTTGGAGCTAATGTTGGAAATCTTTTCTTTATCTCATTGTCTAGTGCTGCCATTCGCTTTGTCGATTTTGAAAAGAAAATTCCAAAACCAGAGAGAGTGACAAAGAATATTTTGCACTGCTTAATAAAACTCACTGCTTGTGACAAAACTAAATTCAGTCTATGTGCATAGCAGTGCACCAAATATAGCTTGTGGGCATTTTTCTCTGACCCTCCTCTGAAGACCACTGTGTTCGCCTGACATTACTGCCGCCCCGTCATATGTCTGTGACACCAATTTTGTTTCACAGTTAAATTCATGTAAGATATTAAATACATGATGTGCTAAAGAATTTGCTGTTCTGTCGTCACTGACGTCTCTGAAATACAAAAATCTCTCCTCAATATTTCCAGCTTTGGTCACATACCGCAGTATAACAGATAATTGTGATTTTGTTGCATAATCCGTAGCTTCGTCCATAATAATGCCAACAAAAGGAGTGTCAGAAATTTCCTTCTTGATTTCTTCTGTCATTAGCTGCGAAACAGAGAAGATAATGTCATTCTGTATGTCACTGGACAACCCCGAAAAAACCGTCGAATTTGACAAATGATGAGATAACTCTACATCAAAATCTCCGAATTCCTTCAACAGTTCCACATAATTCCCTCTGTTCAAAGAACTTTCGGACTCGTCGTGACCTCGATATGCAAGCTCTTGCTTTCCCAAAAAACATACTACCTTTATCATCTGAGAAAGTATTCTTCTGTTTCTTCTTACGTCCTCATTGTGTTTCTCTATCGAAAGCCGGAATTGTTCACAAACACGATTCGATCCTTGTTTTCCCGAACTGTGTAAATTGTTTTAGACACATTATGTGATTTTGTGTGACTTGATGTCTTTTCCGAGATTTGTGCAAGTTATTTAAGTCGTCAAAACCAATGTGACTCCAAGCGCTTTTCTCTTGCGAAAATAATAAGCATGGCCAGCAGAACAATTTTCGCAATCTATGACATCCACATAACCATGGAACTGTATCATACATATTTTCATTAAAATGACGCATAAACGCTTTAATACCTTTACTCTGTATACCGAGGTCATTATTAAGAAGTTTTTTTGGTTTGTCACTTTTAATTATATTTAGTTTTTCCTCGTAAGGGAGAGAACTAAACCTACTTTTCAGTTCTCTTTTTATTGCACAGTCACACGTAGGCCCTTCTTCCACTGCAACGCTGCCCACGCTACTGTCAGCAGCCATGCTGTCCAAGGGGTCCAAAATTTCACGGAGCTGGCACTCGCCCCATCAACTCGCAACCTAAGGTGGAGTTAATGTGTATTTCCTACACTTTCACCATTCATTAGCAACTTAACCCTCGAGCAGGGGCGCTGGCGCAATAATGATACCACCGTTAATATATTTCGAATTCTTGACGCAACAATGGTAAGGGAAATGCAACACTACATCTATTCTCAAATTGAATCTTAACAAGCGTGTCAGTTAAGATTCTGACGTGTCTGTGTCGATACATAAGTAGTGATTGACATTTGAAACAGAGACGACGCAAATGGATCAAATCTGCGCCGCGCCCCCGGTCAAGTAATTGTCATGTAAACTAGTAATTTTACCGTGTTTCATGTTTCTGCGTGTGCATATATAGTACATTACATTAAATATAAGTAGCCAATATATATTATATACGTATCATATATATTATATATAATATGTCATATATTTTATATTATATATAATATACTTTATATTATATATCATATATTTTATATTGTATATGACATAGTTTATATTATATATTCTACAATACATATTTGTAGGCCTGTATTTTACAATACATATTATATATAATTTATTGTTATTATATGTTTATATATTATTTTATTCATATCCAAACATAGGCCTACAAATACTCAGCATCTAGTTCCAAAGACTGATGAAGAAATTCAGGCAGTGATGAATGAAGTGTCAGATGACAATGACGATCCTCCTTCTGATGTAGATGAGAGGGAAATTATCAATAATGACGATGCAGATCACAATTCAGACTCTGAAATAGGATACACAGGCTCCTCTTCCGATGAGGATTTAGAGGATAATGACAATTTTTATGTTGGGCGAGACAAAGTGACCATGTGGCGTAAGACTTCATATTCCACATCAAGCAAAACAAAAAAGAAGAACATCGTGAAGATTTTTCCAGGACCGAAGGGGAATGCGAGGGTAGTAAACGGTGAAATGAAGGCTTTTTCTTGCATTATGGATGATAATATAATTGATCATATCATTCGCTGTACGAACCTGTTTATTGAAAGAAAACAAATTGGTACTAACTTCACCAGGGATAGAAGATTTAGGGAAGTGTCGAGAAGTGAAATACTTGCTTTACTTGGTTTATTGTACCTGATAGGGACAAAGAAAGGAAGTCACACAAACGTGCTAGAACTATGGTCATCTGATGGAACTGGCATACAAATTTTGAGAGCCTATATGAGTTACGACAGATTTTTGCAGATTCTCAGGTCCATCAGATTCGACGACAAAAGCACGAGAAGTGAGCGTATCAGAACTGATAAATTAGCTGCCATTCGTACAGTACTTGATTCATTCACAGAGAACTGCAAAACGTGTTACAACCCTGGTGAATTCATCGCAATTGATGAAAAATTGGAACCGTTTCGTGGCAGATGTAATTTCATTCAATACATTCCCCACAAACCAGCTAAGTATGGGATTAAAATTTTTGCCCTATGCGACGCTAAGACTTTCTTCACATCCAACATAGAGGTGTACTGTGGGAAACAACCTGATGGACCATTCCATGCTTCCAACAAGCCACTGGACATCGTAGAAAGACTGGTGCTCCCATTTGCTGATTCCAATAGGAACCTAACAACAGTCAATTGGTACACAAGCTATCCCTTAGGTTTATCTCTATTGAAGAAGGGCATAACAATTGTAGGAACTTTGCGGAAAGATAAAAGGGCATATTTGGCTATCAGAAAGATTTTACACTCGTTTCTTATGATCCGAAAAGGAAGAAATCAGTTGTACTGTTGTCCACTATGCACGATCAAGGAGTGATTGACAATGAAACCGAAAAGCCTGAAGTAATTTTAGATTACAACATGACAAAGGGAGGTGTGGATACCGTGGACCAGTTATGTGCAACATACACTGTTTCCCGTGTAACAAGAAGGTGGCCACTAGCGCTTTTTTATGCTTTGCTAAATGTGGCAGGTATCAATGCGTATGTTATTTTTAAGGCTAATTTGGAAAATAGGTCAGTTATTCGGAGAGAATTTTTGAAGAATTTAGCCCTTCAACTGATGAAACCCTTGCTCATTGAGAGGTCAATGACTGCTTCCTTACCCTCAGACATCAAAGCATTTCTGCAGTTGTACAAACCTCCAGAAAAAGAACTACATCAGAATGCAGACGAACCGCCAATGAAGAAAAGGAGTAGGTGTGTGCCTTGTGGCAGAAGTAAGAATAAGTGGACGCAGATGAAATGCAACACCTGTCAGAAGTTTGTTTGCCGGGACCATTCAAAAATGATAATTGTGTGTGAGGAGTGTGGGGAAGGAAGCTAAGATTCGTGTGTTGCGAAAAACTGATAGGTTTCATCAAGCAAAAAAGAAACTCTTATTGATATGTACCAGTAATGTAGTAAGTAACTGTTATTGACAAATAGATCTCGAAATGTACAACAATATTGATAATGTTTGTAAGGAAATGTGTAATTACCATAGTGAAAATAAAAATATAATATAATAAATAGATAAAAATTATTAAATTTTTTCCTTGTTATTTTCATTAAAACTATTGAAAATTTAACTAAATGACTGGAGAACGTCAACAAAAGAACTAGAACACTAATAACATTATTTCGATAAGAAAGAAGTCAATAAAACATCATATTAAAACAGTTATACGTGAAATATATGAGTGGTATCAAATTTGCGCCGCGCCCCTGATCGTGTTACAGAAGTTGGCGCCCCTGCTTGAGGGTTAATAAGAAAACCCTATTTTTATCTATTAAACTCTAGTGTACACATAATACGAGAATCACTACAATTAAAAACATACTTACAGTTCTTTTTAATAATGTCACACAATATAAAACAATAAAATATTCTTTGCCACTACAAATATTTCAGCGGGCCGATTTCTGGAGTCACTTCCCGTTACCGACAAGTCCCGAATTTTTCCGAGCAGCTACGATTGTGTCGAGTCCAGCTTACCACGACATGCTCAGGGCCTGTACTACGATCGCCTGTTAAAGCTCCAGATTCGTATACTCCAGTTTAGCAATCTGGAAGTTAAATATTTTGTTCTGTACTACCAGCGGATTTTAACTGCAGGATTGTTATCCGGATGATATAGTAACATTTTTATTACGTTGGCAATGAAGTTACTGAAAATGTAGTGAAATTTATTGCGTTGGTATACCTTTCCCCGCGTATTTCATGTTAATGTTCCGTGTTTATATGGTACTATTTATTTTGAGGTTTTATTGTAAGCATTATTGTTATTATTTATTATAATGCTGAAGCTCCAGCCAAGAAAATAACAGACTGAAGAACAGAAACTTACACATACTGTATGAAGAAACTTTACATGGAAGCAAAAGGTAAGATTTTAAAGGTTATGTTTCTTTTCGAATAGTAATAATTCCTACAATATGATAATATTTTGGTTTTAATTAGTAGGCCTAAAGAGGACGGGTGCGGGTTCCAGCAAAAGTGCGTTTTTCTCCATAATCATTGTTTTATTCATGTGTAACTGCACAAGAAGTGTAGGTGGCAATTATTTTTGTATTGTAATTAATATTAAGTGTGCTTTCAGTTTGTTGTATAGCCTACATTATTAGTGAATAGGGCCTATTTCGGTAATTTTTTTAGAAATAATGTACTCACGGCTTCAAATCATGGGTCGAAGGCATAGTAACTCGTTTAAAAAGAAACGTTCACTGATACTGATAATAATGAATGCTGTTTTTGGCCTGGGATTTCTAACCAACATTAGTACAGCAAGGTACACTGTTCCTAGCAAATTACCAATATTTCAGTATGTTAGGCCTACGTATTTTACTGTTAGTAAATGGGCGGATATTTTGTATTAGGCCTATAATACCATTCGATCACAGATAGGGCCTAACATTATTTTTTAAAAGAACAGCATGAGGTGGAGAGACGTTTCCACTAAAATGCAATATCTGTTGCTGCTACCAGTTCGACTATAATCACTCACTGTAATGCACATTCAACACCTCGTAAAATAACACAGAAACAGAAGATATTCAGTTTTTTCCAAAGTTTCTATGTACAGTATAGTCATGTTTGATATTGTACTGACAATCGTCCATTAAAAGCTCTTGCTTATTTAAGTATAGAAACTTAGATAAGGGAAAAAGAGAATTACAGTATATCTTCTAATGTTGTAGGTTGCATATGGAATTAACCTAGTTTTACTTCCTTTTTAGTAATATAGAATGAAGCATGGGAAGAATATAGTAACATCAGCACAAATACAAGGACCTGAAAACAGCTGAGAAGCAAATTTGAATTCTTGGAAAAGAACACAAAGAAAATTGCTGCTGCAGAGAGACAATGCAGGCTACAAACAATTGGAGCCCCTCCAACTGAAGCAAAACCAAATCCAAACTTAGCCAAGGTAAGTGATTTAATTCTCCTATCAATTGAGTGATTTCTCAGTTATTTTTATTAATATTCAATGCATAAGTTCACTTATATGTTAATTTATACAATTATTACATAATAAGCAGAGGAAATTGTATAACACAAGTTTGAATTCTTTTTATTTATTTATTTATTTATTCATTCATTCACTCATTTATTTACTTACTTTTGTTACAGCCGAAGTAGTAACTAAACCAAGTTCCACTGATACCAGTGCAGCTAATAACACGAATGAGGTTAGTGTGTAAGGAATTAAGAGTCAGAAGAAGAGATGATGAGCTTTAGAGATAAAAGAAAATATTAGATTCTTGAAAATTGTTATACAAATTTAATTTAATGTCGTTATTACTTTATAATACTATTATTTCTATTATTACCATTCAGGTTCACAGTGCAATTCTTTAGTTTTTGAAGTGAAACTGGACATCCCAACAATATCTCCAGGTAATTTGATTTATACTACAAAACATTCTTTCACATTCTACGTATGATCCTTTTCCAATCTGAAATAGCTGTAACATGTAAACACATTTTCAGCCAACATGTTGAAAATAAAACTAACACACATACTATATGAAATCTGCAGCAAGCAGTAGATAAATTAGATGCAAAAGTTAAAAAAAAAAAAATGTTAAAATATAAATTGTACATAATGATGAAATGGTCACAAGAAATGGATGTCATAAAAACTAAACATCATTGTATTATAATATTATGTGGGATTTGAGTGGGAATTTGAAATTTATAAATGTAGGCCTAAAAATAGAAAGTACACTAAACTGAAGAATTTATTTTGAGATTTCTCTGTAATGGATTTGTAATTAGATTAGGCCACATTATGTTAAGTTATATTTCAATTTTACCGTGAGGATTCTCATTTTGAAACTTGTGAATGATTTTTTGTGTACAGAAAAACTGAACAATATCTTTTCATAAGGTAAAACAGAAACTGACTACACTCTATTTACAATAGAACTATTTGCTTGGTTTTCTCTCTCTCTCTTTTTTATTGCAGCTTCACTTTCTTATTGTTAAAAATGAGTTTGGATTAATAGCACGTTAGAAAATACAATACTGTTACAGCTGCTGACTTTGAAGTGTCCACACATTTATGATAAAACATCATCTTTCTCCAGAATTAAATATCTTATGAATTAATTCCACTCTTAAAATATTACAGAGTCAGCTGGTGCAGCAGGTGAAGGTCTTCCACTGTACGGGTATTTACACAGTGTAATGAAAGTAAGTTTTAAGTGAAATTACTGGTTTATTCAGTGTAGGTAGTGTAGGCTAAACTCAGAAAGATCTGAATATAAGCATATATCCCTCTCTTAAATATTTCAGCTGATAATGGGATAATAGCTGATCGAGTTACACCCCAAGGATGCTTAAAAAAAAAAAAGAAAGAAAGAAAAAGCAAGCCCCTGAGGAATGCATTAGCCACATTGAAAAATCTTTCTCCATCTGTGAACTGTAAGTTTAATGTTGACTTACTTTTACTTGAGATGTTAGAAATTCATGAACTTCAGTACTATTACAGTGATTTCTTTAAAAAATACATTAGTTGAAAGTTGGATGCTAACATTATAACAAAGAATGATTTGAAATAAAAGTAAGTCATGTCCTCATGTTTGGAAAGAGATGGGGTTTGGAATATCAAAAGTAACATTTGGAGTTTTTACATTACTTTTTCCTCCTCTTTAATGGGTAGTCCATCTACAAGGACATCTTCAATTAGTGGCAGAAAGTAAATGCTACAATAATCACCCATTCTTTATGTTTTAACAAAATATATGTTTAATTTTGTTGACCAGATTTGTTTGACCTGGATGACTGGGAGATTACTTCTTCTCATCCTTCTAATGGAGTGATAATCTCTTGCAGCTGTTCTTGATCCCTGTGGTCTCTGGCCTCTGTTTTATCTGCTAGTCTTCAGGATTAGGTTCGAGTCAGGTGATAATTATTAACTAATCTAAGGTTTCTGGTTGGGTTCGGGTCTGGTTCAGATCAGGCCGAGATGGGCCGGGCCTAAGAATTATGGCCCGTGCAGATCTCTAACATATGGGGCTTATAGCTGAAGTTGGCTCTGCCACAGTTTTCCAAGTTTTGTGTATTTGCATATGTATTTGTGTTGTGTTTAATTACAGTTACTATGTACTCTTATGTATTAGCCTGTATATTATTAATTTGTAAATATGACATGTACCATAGCATATATAATGAGACAGTGGATGTAATACATGATTATGCTTATTGTGTCTCCTGAAAAATGTCGTGTTTTGTTCACACAAAATAAATAAATAAATTTTAAATTTAATTGCAGCTATAGTGCATCTCTCTTGTTTTAAGTACACATTCACAGAGTACCTGAATACAATTGAAGCGTCAGCTGGAACAACGTTGTAAGTTACAAAATTTTCATTCGGTGTGTTTCCGTGTAATAATGTTGTATGTCATGTTACCTTGCTATACTCCTTGGCTTGCAACTGTCCATCAATGCAGTACGTGAAATTTGTCCACTCAAAAGTTTGCTACCCTCATAAGAACAAAGTTGTACGCATATACACATTTTTGCAGCTCCTGTAAATTTTACCAAATATAATTTATAATGTTGTTCCAGCCGACGCTTCAATTAATGTGCCTCTTGAAAAATGTTGTTTTACCATATTTTGCTTATGTAAAATAAATTTGAATTGCAGATACAGTGCATTTTTATTGTTTTAAATAGCCTACAGTGTACCTGGTCATAATTTTTAAAATGTATTTATCAAACCTTTGTGTTTGAATCATCTTAGCCTGTTAAGACATCACTGTGAGGGATCCAAGCAATAAAATATATATAAAAAGTAACGATATGAATATGTTTGCATACATGAATCACTAGGCCTAGCGTGAATGAAACAGCTCCCTTGCAAAACATAAATGCCAATTCCAAAACTTTCAGGAAATGAAGAAAAACTGTCACGTCTAAAATTTAATAAACTGTTACAGTTTGTTAAATAATAATAATACTGTATATAGCAAGCATATCTTAAGTCTGATTAATGAAATATGTTAGGCCTACTCCTACTGGTGAGCGATATATGCGAGGAAGGAGAAGGGAACTTGCCACCCTACCACATTATCTCCTGACAGTTGTCTCATGAGCAGACATCGGATTCTAGGGCAAATGCCTATTTTGTTTCTTTAGGAGAAAAGTAAAAATAATTATTAATATTTGTGTTTCATGGAAATTGAAAGGTATTCAAAGAGTTTTATAGTGCTCTAAAATGCCCTAAAACGGTTATTAGAGCCTAATTTGTTAATATTCGCCTAAAAATGCCTAACTCACTGTAAAGTTTCGCATTTTACTCTTACTTTTTATAATTTATACATGCATTCACTGCGAAATTTAAGGCATTTAAAAAGTGGAAAGTTTGCTTCACACCGGCCATGAAACCATTGATAAAGGAAACAAAATGTTTTGAATCTCACGACACTCGCAATAGATTTCACCGAATTTAACATGTTTGGAGGCATAAATGCCGACAAAGAACCAACCTTAGTTTTGAAGCAGGCAACAATCACAACATGTGCTGCTACTGATTCAGAGATATTCTATACTATAAAAATGACTGTTTTCGGTCTGAAACCGATTAGCTGTACTGCCCTTCAGAGTGTCATAAAATCACAATTTTTGGAGAAAGAGTGTTTTTGAAATATTTATGAAAAGTCGTAAAACTGCGAATTAATAGGGTAAACCATTACAAAATATTTAAAAGAAAGGCCCTCCTAGTGTTAACACTACCAGGAAATGCAACAATAAGTGGAACTTTGTTTTTTTGTCCAATTGAATCTCAATAACAACGGTTCATTTAATGCTCGTTAACAGTTGCTCTTTCCCTCACCTTATTTGTGTTGAGAAGTTTTGAGCGGTAGGGCGTTTTCCTGTGAAGTTTAACGCGATAATGCCGAAAAATATAAGTGCAAAATCTACATTGATCCGGCAATGGCTAACAGAATATTCAGAATTCACTTATGATGGAAAAATAATATTCTGCAAGATTTGTAGCAAACAGGTATGTAACAATAGTTGAAATATATAAATTCTATTAATTTTAATGAGTAGGCCTATAATATTTATACATTGACTGAGCTATCCTGAGGTATAATTCTTTTTAAGACCACTACACTTTAACCTTTTGAATTCTCCAGTCAAACGTATGTACTCATAATATTCAGTTCTTCCTTACAACTTTGATAGCAATTGCCGGGATGATATTCTTATATTCTAATTGCTTAGCTGGCAGCTTTTCACGCTACTAATTTAGCTTCTTCTGCATGAAAGCGTGTGTGAAAGCAGTGAAAGATTATCTGAATGACTCACGAGTGAAAAACGATATTGCCTACATAACATCAAACTTTTCTTTCATACCTGCAAGCATTGAACAATTAGAAAGTGAAAAACAATCTCTTTGTAGCCAAATAGCAATAGTAAAGGAAGCTCAAGTGAACATACATTCTGCTTTGGGCGAAACTGGGAAAAAAGTTAAAAATAAGTGGGACAACGTATTAAATAAGAATGTAGGATTTTCATTGTTGGAAAAAGTATCAAGAGTGATATCGGGGGAAAGTGTAAATGTTCCAGTAAGTATTGATGTTTCTATTGTACCTAATTTAAAATTTGCGCCTCTCACATCAGTTTCGGTTGAAATAAGTTTTTCTGCTTTCAAAATGATTCTCAGTGACAAAAGGCAAAGGTTAACTGTGGAGAATTTAGAAAAAATTCTGGTGGTGTACTGTGCAGATAATTATAATAAAGTCTGAGCATGGAACTGAATTTCAATAACTTAAAATGAGTAATCTTGATATCAATAATCATTATTTCATTAGTTTCAATATATTAAATTTGTGCAGCTCTGTTTATAAATACAATATAGTATTCTTTTTTAATGTTTAAACATACTTTTTTGTGCGTATTTTAGTGTATAACTAAAAATTTCAGTGAAAGAAATAAGTATGATACCTTGATGTGCCTAAAATGCCTATTTTCATTAAAATAGAGCCTAATTTTACAAATTTTGAGCTTATTTTAGGCGCCTAAAACTGCAATTTTTAGTGCCTAAAAATCCGATGTCTACTCATGAGTGATGCCTTATTGGTATTCCAATCTATCTTCGGAGAGTTGACTAAACAACTAGCAGACACAAAATGAAACAGTTCTAGGAAAACTTTAATCAAGACCTATAATATATACATAAAACCTGTATTAAAATACTATTCAGAAGTATTCGTAACAGCATCAAAAAGAGACAGAATCCCTTGGGGGGGGGGGGGAATAAGCCTTGCACTTAATTACTGGAGCAAATAAAACTACTCCCAATGAAGCATTAAAAGTCATCACTTCAATTAAACCAAGCAGCAAATGCAGCACTAGCTCGATTGACAACAGTTCCTGCTGTAACTTCGTGGACCCCACAAAAATCTCCTACTGTTGTCAATGTTCTCCCAGTGGCATAGAATCTCAATACCAGTAGTAGTTGGTCCATTGGAGGTAAGGCATTATTTCTGGAAAAATGTATAAACAATGAGATTTGGTTACAACTTTACCGGTAAATCTTTACAATAGCGTTACCAAAAGAAGGCAAGGACTCCCTACAGGATAGCCTGGAAGAGAGAGGTTTGGATGTAGTTTTGACATTTTTTTTAGACAATTGTAAATATATGCAAATCATACTAACCTGTCACTAACTCGATCTTACGAAAACTTGTCTTTTCCCTTTAATTAGTAAGAAAACACAGTAATGAAATGAATGTGTTGCCCTTCCCTGCCGCCTACTCTTCTATCTCGATAGAACGATCCCGCCTACCCGTACCTCTCCACCGCACTCCACTTTCACAGCAACTTTCCACCTTTATTTGGGAAATTGGTGTCGGCACTCAATTTTTCTTTCGTTTATGGTACATATGACTTGACTAGAACCCAAATATGTGAATACATTTGTATCGTAATGTGGTAACGCAATTGTGAAGAAATGGTAGTTTACCATATAAAGGATTTTGATATATTATATACTGTTATTATTTTTTATATAAAAGTATTTTGAAACTGTTATTATTGTAGGTTACCCTATATTATTATATCAATCACCTTCATACCTTGTAAGGGCAACAGAACACCTGTATGAAGCAACATTCTAACCTCACTTCTACTGTATTACAGGTTACTGTACTTCAAAGTAATTATTATAGTGTTATTATATACAAAATATTGATGTAATACCTACCGAAATAGTGTAGCTTATTATTAACTGTGTACTTACGAGCTGTGTCTTGTTTCAGTTGATAATTGATTTCATGTAGTAGGTATCGTTATTCGAAACTGTCTAAAAAATTTCTCGTCATCCCATTCTTCAAAATTATTTGGACGGGGTCTAATTCGTTTTGCTGTTCTGATATAACGAAGCATCTGCTCCAGAACTTATCATCAGAATCAGTATCAAAATTAAATTGATCCTTCAAATCACCAGCTGTACAACGTGCAGCCATCTTGATTTCAACACCGAGTTCCAACCTCCGGATAACGCCAATCTGCTACTCTGCCTCCCGGATTGCTAATCTGGAAGTTTAGCCTCCAGATTGCACATAACCAAAAGTCGTAGTACGCAATTACAACCCAACTTCCGGATAAATATGCCATCTGCCGGATAAGTTTAAACTAGAACTTTATCCGAGAGTCGTAGTACAGGCCCTCAGTTGTCAACATAGACAAATAACAGATAGATATGCAGCTCAATGCTAAAACAATGCCAACATAGGCTGCCAGGACGACCGTAGAGCCATCTGTAGTCTTTTGTAAACAAAACGGTAACAGCATTTTTTACCACCCACCTCTAATGCTGTGTCGGTAACTACGTTCACTACTATACCAAGCCATTCTATTTACTAGTACAGAATGAATTATTTCTTTTAAAACATTTCACTTTTGGTGGAAATGTTTGAATGCAATTTTTTTTTATTGTATAATATACAATATTGCATATATATCTTGTAAAAGGCGAAGGTCTATTTGAAAAAAAAAATCACTACAATGTACAGAACTATTTATATTGCATTTAGATTATAATTTTATCCTCCTTTCCCAGCCCACCTGCCTGTAACAACAATCAATAGTTCTCAGCTTGGTATTTCAGTTTGGGAAGGAATGGAAAGGGAACTTTTAGGGATTTAAATTTCCTTCTCCATTTTTTAAGCTAGCGACTTAATTTCTGTATTCAGGAACCTCTTGTTATTAGTATTAATGTCCGTAATTTCCAGCAGTACCAGGTGAAAACTTTAGAGTTTATTATTATTTTATTTTCACCTATTTTAAAACGTATCTATTCCCACAAAATATGTTACTGGTCTGACAAAAAATGGACATGCATATGTCTATGATGCATATACTTTAACAGCAGATCCATAATTTGAATTTCGAATGCAGAGAGTTAAAAATCTTTAATTCAATTTTTGTGTCTGACTAAATATTTCACATATTAATTTTGAAAATATTTACTTTACCCAAAAAAAAGTCTCAGCAGTTTTGTTAACCATACTTGTCAGAATATGCTGTAAAAATGTCAACTTTTTAGCATGAAATCTGTTGAAGCTTATATTATTTGAATCAGGAAATGGAGTAAAAGTAAAATGCGAGAAAGACTACCATCACAAAAATCTGTTTGTAATTGTGAAACTAAACTAAACCATGAATTTTGAGAAAGATGATGGTTATAAACTTGTCAATGTGCACTGGTCACTTGTTCCTGTGCTGCCGTTCGCTGCCTAGCATGAGGCTGTGATCTTCAACACGGCTAATGTTCCCAAATGAATTTAAAGATATAAAATGAATATTATTTCTCCTAAAATTTAAGGGGAAGCGGCGCTTCTAAGGACGCTTCGCCACTGGGTACTACCGCACTCTATGTCGTACGCAATTTTGTAAGACTATTTTACTGAAGGGAAAAAATAATTGGAAATTTATAATGTTGGTTATAATTAACATAAAATTGACGCTTAAATCGTCCCTTTTAAACAAGTTTTCTTCATTTAGTATGTCTTGGATTAATGTGAAGAAAAAAAAAACATGCTTTGAGCCGAACTCGACATACAAGCGGATCATCTTGTCTGCTACATCACCGACAGAGTTCGCATTGCTGGTACACCGCCGATAGCGTCATTTTTCCCTTTCCATTTTGATATTTAAATTCCTATTGGCTGGCTAGGGTTTGAAACAGTTGAGGGAGAGAGAACCGAGGCTTCGCTTTTACGTTTTGTAGGAAAGCACTTTACCATGGATAAATATTTAATAGGATGCGAAACTTAATGAGTTTCCCGTAACACATACTGAGGCCATGGATAAATATATAATAGGATGCGAAACTGCGGTCAGCACGATCTAGATGCGGTATTCTGAAATAAGGTGATCAGCGCCCGACGTCGTAGGTGGTAAATCATAGAACTACGTGAGAACCAGCGTTCTCCACTTTCCGATACGTAGTCAGAACGTTGGCCGATGACCAGCCAACAGCGTTATGAAGGCAAGATGGATGCCAGAAAAATCCAAAAGATTCGAGGAAGATGCTCAGCGCCTGGATTGAAGACTGTTAATACTGTGGGAGGGAAGCATTTTTTCTATTTTCCTCAGGAACCTATGAGGTAAGCTTTAGTATTATTATTGTGTCCTGTGTAGCTAAACCTTACACTTGAAAACAATGTACTTTTTGGTGAAGTAGGTTAGACGAGCTGTGCATTGCTTTCTGCTAATTTATTTAGGATTATAGTAGGAGTATAAATTTAGATGGTTCCGAAATTCAGTCAAACTGTAACGAAATGTGAAATATTGACGAAAAAGAGCAAGAAGGCTGAAAATTAAACCTCGTAAACCTGAATTGTAGCATTAGGCCACATGGCTGCAAACTAAAACCACGTGGTTTTTAGTGTAAACATCTCACAGTTATGGAAAATAAAATTATGCCTTCTTTGATGTAGTTAGCCATTCTGGAGAAATTCTCAATCATGTGTAATAATAATAATAATAATAATAATAATAATAATAATAATAAGCTTAGGCCTAATATTTAATTTAGTTTTTACCCAATATCTGTTGCTGCTACCAGTTTTCCTATGGTCATTCACCACCTAGTGATGCGCATTAGACATCTCTTAAAATAACACAAATGCAGCAGATAAGTTATTATTTTTTTCCCCAATTTTTGCACGCTTTCTATTCAATATTTCTTCTACTTTATCTCATTAGTAATTGTAATCCATTGCTTTAGGTGTTGGAAGTGGCTCCGATTTTGTGGGCTAGAGGACCGGTATCGAGTTGCCGCAGATGCCACACACAGGTTGAGAATCTGCATGGACCACTTCATTGAGTCTGACTATTATAGCTCTTCACAAAAAGTGATACTTAAGCAAACTGCAGTGCCCACTGTTCATGCTAATGGATTAGTGGTGCCATCAAACCCTAAAATCCGGAGCCCACCATCTAGCCCAGTTATGCCTAGAGCGACCTTATCACCGGGGTCTACCCCAACTTTCAGGCATCACAAGACTTTGCGGACGTATGCTAGGAGGGCGAAGATTGATTCTGCAGCTGCTGAAGGTAATTAATACACTAGCAATGTTTTTATGTCATTCATGTTTAAAATTTCCGATTTCATTACTCTTTTCTTTATTTTCAGGTATGCGTAGTCTCGTAGGTTTACAAGCTGCAACTGAGCAGGCTGCAGGCTTAGAAGCTATGCCTCAAACAATTCCTGCTCCTATGAGTACTCCAGCTTCAAAGATTACTGCTTCGACGGCATATGCCGGGATGAATAAAGATGCATGCCAACAAGGTAATTATTCCACTTAGTCAAGTTTATGGATTTCAAGGAATGCCTTAGTTCCTCATCAGCTGTTCTTACACTACATGTTTCAAAATACATAATTAATTATGTTTCGTTTTTTTTTGTGATTATTACAGGGAACAGTATGATTGGTGAACAGCTGAGGGGCTATCAGCAACCATCGCTCCTATTCAATGTGGTTCCCACAGTTGAAGGTAAGCGATACTGTCTTGTGAGCCTGGTAACATGCTAGCAATCATTTAAGTTAATTGCCGCCTGCCATATGTCTGCAGTTTTCATACTTCATTCTTTTACAGTAGCGAATAATAACAAATCCTCTTAACTACAGGGCAGGGTGTTTATCTTGTTATATATCGATCGTCCAGTTCAAAAGTGCGACAACTCAAAAATTGCCATTTTTTAGTTATTTATACTACTGAAAGCCCCTTTCGGAGCTCTTTCCGATTCAATATTGAGATAAGTCCTATTTACAACCAAATAGAATAAAAACGAAATAAACTGCTTTAGAAGTAATTATAACTATGGACTTTATTAATTCATTATTACTACATTTCGAAATCTATTAATAATGAACTGGAAGATCGTGATATACTCGTCCTGAATACTGACTCATTTCTAATTGTCGTGTTTATGAACCACAAATCTGTCCCTTTTTAGGGGATTTATTTGAAACTTTCAACTGAAGATATCTCAAAACTTGTTTTTTTGAGTTGTCGCACTTTTGAACCTGACGATCGATATTGCAACTGATATCCTGACAAGTCTCCGTGGCACGAAGTACACCATCATTCCCTCTTACTGACTTCTCTTTAATATCCCAACACCTCTGCTGATTATCCCTTTCTGTTAGTGTCAGTTGTCCTCTATGGCCCAGCCTATTAGCAAAAAAATATTTTATATTACATTACAATGAACAATTCAGATTAACACAATCAAATTTGTTGCAGCATTAAACTTTTGGATTGTTACTATTACTTAACATTCATGAGTTATAATTTGTACAGTTACGAGCAGTTTGAAATGAATGGAGCACAAAGTCTGTTCAATTCTTGCTTCAATTTAATTTATCATTTATTTCCTTAGATACTGACATGAATACATCCGTGATGGAACAGTTTCCTTCAGCTTCAGCTACACCTCCTTCCAAACTCGGTAAATATTGATCACATTTTGATGAACTGCCAATTTTGTAGTATGTTATATAGTCTATCCATAGCTTGCATGCCTTTTGTTAGGCCTACATTAACTTAACAAGGCTAAAGGTGTTGTCACGTTTCATTTTTTATTTAAAATAGTTCCCAGCAATTAGATTAATCTGAAGTTAATTTCGTAATCTTTAGGTCCTGGTGTTGCAAAACGAAAACTTTTCTCCAGTCCTCACTTCTCATCTTCACCCAGGAGCAACAAACTAAAAATGGCAGCTCTGAAAGCAAAGGTGAAGAGACTGGAGAAAAAATTGCAACAAGTCGAAGAAGACAGAATTTCGGATCAAGTTGGAAGGAGAAGGGAGCCAGTGGCCACATCATCTCAACTGCCAACAATTGTTCAAAAGATATACGAGGCACAGGTGCAGATGAGAAAAATTCATGAACATGGATATAGATGGAGTGACGTCATGAAAGATTTTTCTTTGTCATTATTTTACCACAGTCCTAAAGGGTATAATTTTATGAAAAAACTTTTCCTATTGCCCAGTATCAAGACACTTCAAAGTTATCAGAACAAAATAGACATTGAGCCAGGTCTGATGCAGCCTGTTTTGACAACTCTTAAGTCACTTGCTGCAGGGCCTCTGTCTGACAGATCAGAGAATGTATGTTCTCTGATCATTGATGAAATTGCCATACGTCAGCAGTTGCATTATGACTCTAAATCTGATATGATTAAGGGTTTTGCTGACGATGGAATAGCAAGATATCCCACGAAAATAGGTAACCATTGTTTGATGGCAATGGTTAAAGGGATTAAGAAGGGATGGAAACAGGTAATAGGTTATTGGATATCTGATGGTCCTATATCTGCTACATCTCTCTTGAACATTGTCAATTTGTGTGTTTGTGAACTTCACAAAATCGGGTTCCATATTAAGGTTTTAATATGTGATCAAGGTACAAATAATCAAAGTTTGGCATCTAAATTGGGGGTTTCAGCAGTAAGACCGTATTTTGAAGTCAATGGGAATAAAATTCATTTCATGTATGATCCACCACACCTTTTGAAGTCCATTAGGAACAACTTATTGCGATATGATTTGCATTACATGGAAAAACCTGTATCTTGGTCACATATTAGAACTATCTATGATATGCATGATGATGTGTTAAAACTTAAGTTAGTTCCTAAACTGACAAAGGACCATGTTTTCCCTAAAATGTTTTCTCGTATGAAGGTTAAGCTGGCAACACAGGTGTTTTCCTATTCTGTACATACTGCAATTCATGCATATGTTGGAATGGGAAAGCTACCTATCAGTGCTCTGCATACTGCCGACTTCATTGAGATGATGGACAAGCTGTTTGACACTTTCAACAGCACGAAACTGAAAACAGATAAATTTAAATATAGATTTGCCATAACTCCTGACTCCGTTCACGTAGAATTTTTGAAAAAAAACTTTGAATGACATTCAGTCCTTGGAATTCGTGGGTTGCAAGCGTCAACCAGCTTGTCTTGAAGGTTGGAGAATTAGTATTCAGAGCTTACTGAATTTGTTCGATGAGCTTAGTTCTGAGTACAACATTCCTAAATTAAGGACTCGATTTCTGAGTCAGGATGCATTGGAGAATACATTTGCTACCATAAGACAACAGCACGGGTGCAATGTAAATCCATCTGTCCAACAACTTGAAAGTGGTCTTCGACACATACTCATTACATCTCTTTCCAAGTTATCACACAGAAGTAACTGCGAAAAAGATGTTGAGTATGTGTTGACGAAATTGAACAGTATTTCTGTTAGTGACAAGGCTGTTCAGGAGTCGTCATCTGTTACAGATGTAAACTATATCAGTGATTGTACTCCTGATACTATAGTCGAAATGGATGTAGAGTGTGATACTGGAAGTATCGAGGACGATAATGCTGTGTACTACATTGCAGGGTACATTTGCTCAAGGTTCCTCAAAAAACATAAATGCAGTCACTGTAAAAATACTCTCACTCTGGGAGAAAGCCAGAGAGAACTGAGTGAAAGCCATCAAATATTTACTTACTTCAAGGCATTTGATGACGATTTTGGAAGTCTTTCATTGCCCAGAAACGAAGTTTTCACTCAGTTCCGAGAATGGGAGAATTCATTCTGCAGACATTTCAAAGCAAACTGTCATTGTAAAAATTTGAGGACTGTGATGAAAAAATATGTGCTGAATGATTGTAATTTTTCTCTTTGTAGTCAGGACCAATTCAATAATTTGTTTAATATGTATATAGTATCTAGGATTAATTGGTCGACTCGGTTTTTGAACCAGTCACATTGTTTTGGTCCTGACTTCAAGAGAAAACTAAGGATATTAAATAATTGTTGAGTCACTTCTGAGAAGAAAGTAGGTACAGTGTTGATAGCATCACATGTACACTGACGTTCAAAGATATCCGGCCTATGATTATATGACCATGTAAGCAAACTTTCCAATCACGGAATAAGTCAGAACCAAAGACATTAAAAAGTGACAAAAATTGGAAGAATTCCACTAGTTCTCAATAAGTGGTACTATTATTTGAGCAGTTAAAAACGTGTCAGGAAAAATTACTATGTAGATTGAGCATAAATTATTCTCGTAATTGAAAATATCAGTGGTTTCCCGCTAAATTCAGTGTTGCTTCACAATCAGCAGTGTGGGATGAAAAATTGAATTCTATAATGCGGGTATATTTGTGTATGATTGGCAACACTGACTATTATCATCACCATGTATTCATACAAGTAAAAACTAAATAAGCCATACTTACGCCAAAAAAAATATCGATTAGTAGGGCCAGATATTTTGAACGTCAGTGTACAGTAGTGGCAAGAAAACCCGGACCGACAGAATAATCAAAGTCCCCGCATTCACAAGATAGCGAGTAATCTATTGAAATTGTTGTAGTCTCGACTGCTGACGTAGCCCATTTTGAAAGCCATTAGAAAATAAGATGGTAAAATTCATGTTTTGGGAATAATAAGTTAATTAAGTAGTATAATATCGCTGCAATCAGAAAGTATTGGGAATAAATTTGAATAAGGAACAAAAAAAAGGTTCCTTTCCAGGCAGGATTCGAACCACGAAAGTCTTAGTTACCAGTCTATTGTGTTCTGGAGTGAACAAGGCTCTGAAATCAGCTACAAGGGTCGGTCCGTTTTTTCTTTATGCCACTGCTGTACATCATTGTGCATCTATCTTCTTGGATTGCAGCTACCTAGAGTAGTGACCCACCCATCTCTCATCTGCATACTGTGAACTCGGCAGTGTCTTTAAAGTAGTGTAAATAGCTCATATTGTGTGTAACAAAAAGGTATAATATCATATTGGTGGAAAGTCCATAGCTTTTTTTATTATTTTTTTTTTAATTTTTATTTATTTATTTTTTTTGTCCCAGAAAAAAATGTTTTTAGCAAATGTTAAATATATTGTGTAATTGTAGGGAGCAAAGTTACAGTATGTGGTACATGTGTGTGTATGTAAGAGAGATATTTGACTTTGGAAGCTGGGGGTTAACATACTTTCAGTTCACCTAGTAAACGTTTTTGCCCAACATAATGCAAGTAAGTGATGCAGCTCATGTATTTCACTCCGACCCTCAGTACATACAACATTTTGGTATACGTTACCTTTATGTGTATGCCAAACAACAATGTCTAAGAACCTTAGATGTGATCCTAGAAAAGTGTTCTAAAATGTGTTGCAAAATAGTAGATAGTAATATGACAGTTTCAATTATCAAACATTTTTTGTAGTATCTGAAATCCGATTAATGTAATATGTATCTAGTCAGCGATGTATGCAACGGAGGGGAAAAAGGAATTGGCCACTCTTACTCATTACCTACTGCTCTGATTGCCCCATGAGTTTTACTTGTAGGGTCCAAAACTGTTTTTTGGACAGTTGACTAAACAATAGTTGATGGGTCCAGGCAGACAAGGGGACAAACCATAAATTTCGATACGTAGGATATCTCATTGGAATGTGAAGAAATATGTTCTGACTAAACTATATGACAACACATTATTCAAATGGTATCATTTACATCTGTAAACGAGCACAGATGGCAGAGCATTGCAAAATATAAATATATAGATGTGGCTTTTTCTCTTATCCGACTGGGCCCCACAATTTCAATTATTCAATTTGTTGTATAGACTTTACCAATGTACTGCACACTAAATATGTAAGTGTATCTGTGTGTATAGGATTACCAGATGTTCTGGATTTCGCTTGACATGTCCTGCGTCCTGCCAGGGTTCGTAAAAATCAGAAATTGTCCTGCTTTTCTTTCTTGCCAATTCCCAATGGACAAAAGAGAGTAACTATTGAGTTGGGGTCCATTAGAGGAATTATGTTTGTAAAATCCTTGCTCAAACAAGTCGAGTCACCAGAGAAGTATTAACAATCCGAAAATTAAATAAGGTAAAAGCTAATTTAGAATCCGTATACTTCAATTCTATTCATGATAATAGTTTTGTATCAGTTTTATTGTACAAAGACAAACCAATTACCTTATTATATAACAGAATGTAAAAAGACGTCACGTCAAGTATCAAGTTAGTCTATTATGCCCTGCTTTTATTTGGAAAATTCTTTTTCATTTAAAATGACCTGCTTTCAAATTGTTACAATCTGGTAACCCTAGTGCACATGAAGTGTATGTTAAACAGTGACATGATGGACCTTGTCAAAATTGCGTTGTTAAATGTATTATAAAATAGTATACTGTAATATAATAATTTCAATTATGTAACTAGTTTTTGCAGACTTAAAGTGCACTATACACTATTACCTAAAGAATAAAATCCCAATTGTCTAACCTTGTTTTATTTTATTTTCTGACCCTGTTTGGCTGTATTTTTTTACGTTCTACTTTAAACTGAGGGGTTTTTGGCGGGGGGGGGAGGAGGAATATTTACTGCATATAGTTCAACTTTTCGCCGCCAGGTGCGCTGCTAGATGCGCGGAGTAATTAGTTATTATTTTTGCAACTTGGGTGCGCTGCTGGATGCACGGAGTAGTTACTCTTTTCGCTACTTGGTGCGCTGCTAGATGTAATAACGCCTCTAACCGCATATAGATGGCAGCACGATCAATTTCTACAACAGCGCCTCTAGTATGTGTTACGGGAAAGTCAGTGAGTTTCGCATCCTATTATATAATTATCCATGCTGAGGCGCTATTGTAGAAATTGATCTTGCTGCCATCTATTTCTGGGAGGGGCGTTATTACATCTAGCAGCGCACCAAGTAGCGAAAAGAGTAATTACTCCATGCATTTAGCAGCGCACCTGGTGACGAAAATGTTAAACTGTGCAGCAAGTATTCCCTCCCGCCCTCATCGATATTCAAAACTAACCCAATTTAAAATAAAACATTTACGGTTTTATTCCTCACAGCATCTTCTACTGAAAATTCTTACCGGACCCAACAGGAAGATAAAAGAGAAGATGTGTTTCACACTACCCGATTAAAATATAACCAGACAGAGACAAAAAATAAAGCAAAAGGTTAGATAATTGGGATTGTATTCTTTGAGTATGGAAAAGTCTGCAAGAACTACTTAGATAGTTCAATTTATTATATTACTATTACTTTACAATACATTCAACAACACTATTTTTACAACGTCCATAAACATCACTGTTTAACATACACTGCTTATACACACACACGTATCACTTTATGTTCACTTATTAGCAAGTTTCAGTCCGCCATCTTCATCTTCGACTCTCCCGTACAGCAATATCTCGAACGGATAAAGAGAGAACCAACCAAGCCCCTACAGTCTCGGCTGCGCGAAACGAGGAAACCGGGGCAAATTGAACGCTGCGCTTGCCGCCATATTGTTGGAGAGCAGACAAATAATAGCAGTGCGTAAATCACGCAACTTAACGCTGTGATGATCTAAAATTGACATATTATGGCCATTTTCGACGTTTAACGTAAAATTAGGACGAAATAAACATATTCAAAGTTTCATTGATTGTGTTAGAACATTAAAGAAAAGAAAATACTTATGCAGCAATTTATAGAAAACATACTGTTACATCCATAAATAGGCCTACACAATACACATTATAGATTGTATAATTTTACGATAATCAGCAAATTGTTAGGTTTCAGAGAAACTAAAATTATATTAACATATTAACTCTTAGATCACAAGACATAAATATATGCACCTTGTTTACACAAGTTCTTGTTATAATCAAATTCCTAAGTGAAATAAATATGCGATAATCAGTATAGACTTGTTGTTAAGTTTTAGAGAATCAAAAATAAATTATATTACCGGTACTTTTAGACCACAGGACATAGGTAATCTGGTAAAATATAATATGCGAAGGTAGCCAAATTACATTGAATTCATTCTTCAATTAATAAAGGGAATGCTATCAATTATAAAAAGTATCGGTACCTAATACACTGCAAACAATAGGTAACGTGAAGACCTAAAAACTAAACAATCACTTTATGCAAGATAAAAAAAACCACATACTTTTTATGTGTGGATTTTTTACATATTGTATTTTTATTTTAAATAAATAAAATAGATATATTATCATTGCTTGCGGAGTGATGGTACATAATTTTTATGCACATATGCAATATCAATAAGATGCCATTCCTTGTTTTTGTTAATAAAATATATCCGGCAAAACGTAAAAGAGTTATTTATAGGTGAACTCTGAATCATAAATTCACAAAGGAGACTTAGCTATTATAGCTATTTATTTATTTATTATCTGAATATTTATGTATCCATATATGGATCTTGAATGAAAGTTTATTATCTTGCAGATAAATTCATTTACATAATAAAAACAAAAAGTTATCTTTCCACTAATGTTTTAGCATCTGATGTGTAAGTTTAAATAATTCACTCAGTGGGATTTCTCTACAGTCTGATATACCTGTACTAACAATTAAGTATTCTTTATTGTCGTAAACTACTGATTGATTTTTAATGATATTGATATTGTAACAACAGAGATAATATTATATCGTACCTTTTGCAAATAGCTTGGAAAATTAAACAGGGATGGTATTATCGCCGCGCTCTCATGGTAAACATTCGGCAGGTCTTTCAGCGGCCTCATGCGTTCGGCAGGTCTTTGAAATTTAATTGTATTATTGTTTTCAATTTCTTGTGTCGCCGCTCCAATCACTCGCCTCAATTTCAATAATGCAACCAATAAGCTGCTTCAATTATTATTAAATGACACTTACTTGTCTAATCCACGTAGACTAAACCCGAGGTTGCAATGTCTTGTGCTGAGGACGAACATTAAGGTATGTGATTAAAAATTATTATTATAGAGTTATTATTAAGAGTTAAGAAAGCCAACGTACTCGTATATGAAATAATAATAATAATAATAATAATAATAATAATAATAATAATAATAATAATAATAATAATAATAGCCATTTAACAATATAACAAACTAGTGCTTATTCTTATCGAGGAAGTAGACGTGACAACGTGACGCTTAGAGTGAAACCTACAGAGCAACAATCGGTCGGCAAAATTATTTTTTAAACCACACCGCACGTTATTGTATGATGCCGACATGTTAACCATGAGTCCGCGGCGATAATATATCATCTTTCAAAATTATATTGCCATTACTTTCACATTATTCACTAAAAACACCCGAGACAAAACAAAGGTCAAGTATGACAATCGTGTTCACCGCTCTATTTCTACCAGTAGCAAGGCGGCGTAAACATGCGCAGACTGGTTTCAATTTTGGACAGCACACCAGCGCTCTGTGTGAGTCTAGTATACTATTATAACGACTATTATAACGTCTTTGGAACCAACGAGCTAGAAGTAGAATATAGAGTGGCGATCGCGCCGCCATCTTTGAAACTTTTGAACCTATGTCTGCCATGTATTAACTAGTCTAGAAGTGGGCGTGGTTCCTATAGCATAATACAGAAAGTGACTGTATAGAACTGTTATTTGTCTATGGTATAGAACATGTTGCAACTCACGAATCTTATTTTATATCGCATTAACCTATATATTCTATTTTACTAACACTCCTTTATTTTAACAGCTTTCAGAAAACTCATGCAGCAACAATTTATTCCATTCACCTTACGTTAACATCGAATCTTAAAGATGTGGATACAAGTGGGCATGGTTCCTACAGGACAAAGCTGAAAGAGAATGTTTAGAATATTGCATCTTGTTAATATTATTTTATATTGCAATAACTCACATATCCCATTTTTACCAGTGGGAAGGAAAAGCCACGCAATATTTTCTTCTACACATCTCATACTGACATTGAAATTTTAAGATGTGGAACATGTAAGAAGTGGGCGTGGTTTCTATAGGATGAAACAGAAAGGATAGTCCAGGATAGTTGTATCTTATAAATCTTATTTTATATTGCAATAACTCGTATATCTCATTTTTACTAACACTTTATTTTTAATAGTCGTCAGTAAACCCATGCAGAAACATTTTATTCCATACCGGTATATCTTAGGTTAGCTAGATTAACATTAAATCTTTTAGATGTGGAACTAGAGTTACACAATTTTTTCGCGAGATGAGATGAGGCCGAGGATTCGCCATAAATTACCTGACATTTGCCATACGGTTAGGGAAAACCTCTGAAATAACCCAACTAGATAATCAGCCCAAGCACAGCTCCAGATCACCAGACAAGTGAGTCTGCCGACTGAGCTATGTTGATGGCTCTACAAAAATATACAATACATAGCAAGCAGCTGAACTATACAAAAACATACAATGTACAGCAAGCAGATTAATTCAGTTTGAAAGCATAAACAATTCAACCAGTTGAGCTATACAAAAATATAGAATACACAGCAAACCGATTAATTAAATTTAAATCATTAACAATTCAATCAACTAAGATATAGCGGTACAAAAATAGATAATACATATGAAGGAGATTGCTATTCAGTTTACAAGCATAAAAAATCCATGAGGTAAACTAAAAAATAAATGCAATACACAGCAAGCTACAATTGAGGGGCCCAGTGGAAAAGGAGCCCATGGCATATTCCTGTTGACTTTTACATGCTTTCAGTGGAAGACACGTAAGCTCCAGTTTCATCGGACAGACATAGACTGCTTGAAGTCGTATTCATGTCAGTATGTTTTACAATCCTGGATTCTCGTGGTGTTCTATTGAATTTTCCCCTGCCACAGAAGAGAAAGCTTCTTCGAAACTTCGCTGCTTTGGTGGATGCCTAGAAGTCTCTTTTGTTTTCAAATGAGCTGGAAACTTGAAAATAGTTGGTATTGCATTGGGCAACAAACATCTCCTCTCGTTCACAAAATACATGTATTTTGTATCGAAATGTGCAGAACACAAAACACTATGTACTTTGGGAAACCATTTGTCTCTCTTCATTTGTGAAACCCACTGCTTAGTCAACAAATAATTTTTCAGTGGGAATCTGTAAAAACAATGAACATGTTACAGAATCTTTCTATCAATTTATAATAACAGTTATAACTGTTATTATATGAATAGTAATACCAAATTATGGCAGACTACTTACCTGATATATGAAATATTCTTTGTTTTGTCGCTTCGGTTGCTACAGTTGTAAGACGAGCACACAAGAGGCATCTTAATAGAGAATTAAAAAATCTCCACGTGCTTATATGCCTACTTCTGCTAAAGCGAGATACTAGTTAAAACATGGCGGCCGGTAGTTCAAGCTAGTACCACAGAGAGCGCTGATACAGACGTGAACGCCACTCCATATTCTGCTTCTACCTCGTTGGAGAGAAATCTCGGTAATGTACCCAACACGTAATTCTAATATTCACCACCTACGACGTTGGGCGCTGATCACCTTATTTCAAACCCCCAAATCCAGATGGTGCTGACCGCAGTTTCGCAGCCTATTATATATTTATCCATGACTTTATTCAGGAGCTCAACGTTGCCAACCTGAACACGAGCGATTCGGCTACAAACATCCCGAAATTCAGCTACAAAGACTGAAATTAAGCTACGCTCAAAACTTGAAGAATTTGCGTATGTGTTGTTCAATGTGCTGCGTTTAACGATTGTTTCATTGCCCATTATATTAATTTAATAAAAATAATTCGAAAGAGCTACGAATACAATTATTATTATTATTATTATTATTATTATTATTATTATTATTATTATTATTAATATTTATAATAATCATTATTATTTCTTACAAACCGAAAAATCAATACATAGGCCTAAGCATCAACACACTTCTATAGGTTTGGTAAAGCGTTGCTCAACCCAATCTACAAACCATGCACCAATATAAAAAAGGGAAAGTATCTCACCTAATGAAATCTAGTCGATCCTTCTGATAACACTAGCTAAAATTTTAACTGTAAATATGTACCTATAAATACGTAGACAAATATGTATAAACACATGGACACTGTGTTTTGGACAAAGTGTCGCAGCAAGTGGACAATGGGATAGATATGCGTGGGAAGGGCCAGTTTTTTAAATCTAGTTTCTTTTTATTTGAAGTCGGAGTACGGTTAATTTTGCGGAGTAGGCGAACCCTAATAAAAACTCTGCTGTGTGCCGGGAAGTTCACAAACAGAGGAACTGTCAGGTTACTGGTTTACTTTTGTTGGGTAGGCGACCCCTAATAAACCGCCTGACGGGTGTCTGCAAATTCACGAGTACGGAAATTGTGAGTTAGGTAATAGGCGCTATTCACATAATAGGAAAATAAAACTGAAAATAGCACTGCTATCCTTGCCATAAATGCGGGTCGCATTGTTCAGAATTCAGTCTGTGACACAAAGTTTCTACCGGTATGTTTTTCGTAATTTTAATGACGAAGTGAGGAAATTCTGGTGGGTATTAGTATGACAAAATAAATTTGTTAAAAGAAAGTGTTTACACATAAAATTTAAGTATTCACAGATGGTCGCTCCATCGAATCTCAATTCGGCTACATTTTGACATTCGGCTACGACCATTCTGCTACAAGCTACATGACTAAAAATTAAGCTACGTTTAGCCGAATTCGGCCACGGTTGGCAACGCTGCAGGAGCTCACTCTCGACGTGGAAGGTCGTTTCGAGAACTACTGGATCAGTCACAGTATAGAGAACATACAGTAGGGACATATAAGCTGTTTAATGGGAACAAATTCTGAGTGCGCATGTCACAAAACCGGGTGTATTATCTGAAACCTCCACCAGATGGATCTGCATGTACGACAGTGCTGGCATAATTTAATATTAACTGAAAACATTACATTACTCATCTTTTAACAATTTGAAAGACATAAGGCAAAGGAATGGCAATATAACCATAATAATAATTACTTCCTTATGCAATCATCATGAAAATATTCACTAATTGACGCTAACGTTCAAGTCACTGTTTGAGGCTTATGTTGGTAGAATTGATCCAAGTACAACGTAGTACATCATGGCGTCCGTTGCGGTGAAGTGCGAACATGAACGTCAACAATAAGTATTTTGACTTCCTAGCGACATAATATTAATGATAGATAATGATAATGGCTAAGAGCACAAAGATTGTATGTACAAAAAGAATGTAAAAAAAGTGTGTGTTATTGGTACTGCCTGATTTGTCTTGGTGTAACTTACTCTTCATCGCAAACTGAAACCGTTAAATTCGGAGTTGCGCTTGGGCGTGGGTTCGATCCCCGCTTGGACTGATTACCTTGTTGGGTTTTTTCTGAGGTTTCCGTACTGCAACGCGAATTCAGGTAATAAATGGCGAATTCTTGTCTTCGTCTTGTCAAATGCCACCTCGCTATCACCAATCCCATCGATGCTAAAAAAAACCTAGTAGTTGAAACAGCGTCGTTAAATAACTTCAAAAACACTCTTCATTAAACTACAGAGCATTGTGACAAGATAAAACCCATTTCGCCACTTCACAACATTTGTTTTTCATTGACATACAACCTTTGTATTCTTACTCACTGCTGTCTAATAATGAAACGAAATTAACCTAAGCTACATTATTTCCCGATTATCTCTGATCACAGGTATTAAGTGGCAGCAATCTCAAAGAAAATGGATACTCAGAAAACAACAACACGAGGTGGTATTTGCGCTGTGAAATTTTGTTGCAATAATAAAAGGAACCTAAGTCAAAATATAAGCTTATTTCGTTTTCCAAAAGACAGAGATAGGTAAGTACAATGAGATGATCACATATCTTAAAAAAATTACGAACTTCTTCTTCACTCAAAAAAAAAGAAAAAAAAAAATCTGATACATACTTAATTTAATTTCAGATGTAAAATATGGGTTCAAGCATGTGGCTGTGAACACTTATTCCGGATTGTGAGGGATCTTAATGGCTCAATGTATAGGGTATGCAGTTTACATTTTCCACAAGAAATGATTACAAAAAAAGACACTTCCAAAGTATCCCGATTAACTGCAGATGCTGTTCCAGTGCTAAACATACCTGAATTTCGAAATAATTCAGTACAACATGCACGTTCAGGTTAGTATTAATTTTTGGCAATTGTGAAATTTTTAACAAAGATGCCAAGTGAAAACAATTCCATTTCTGTGAGTTAACCTAAATAACAATTAATTCATCTCTTATTTCTAGATGGAGGACCGCATACTGGCCCATTCCACATTGTACCAGAATTTCAAGAGAGTGCAGTACAAACTACACGTTCTGGTTAGTATAAATTTTTGGCAATTGTGAAAGTTTTAACAAAGATGCCAGTGAAAACAATTCCATTTCTGTGAGTTAACCTAAATAACAATTAATTCATCTCTTATTTCTAGATGGAGGACCGCATACTGGCCCATTCCACATTGTACCAGAATTTCAAGAGAGTGCAGTACAACCTACACGTTCTGGTTAGTATAAATTTTTGGCAATTGTGAAAGTTTTTACAAAGATGCCGGTGAAAACAATTCCATTTCTGTGAGTTAACCTAAATAACAATTAATTCATCTCTTATTTCTAGATGGAGGACCGCATACTGCCCCATTCCGCATTGTACCAGAATTTCAAGAGAGTGCAGTACAACCTACACGTTCTGGTCAGTATATATTTTTGGCAATTGTGAAAGTTTTAACAAAGATGCCAGTGAAAACAATTCCATTTCTGTGAGTTAACCTAAATAACAATTAATTCATGTAAATATAATGTAAATTTCCTCATTGTTGGGTCATTTGTATGTTGATTAATTTGTATACCTTGGACCAAAATGCTGCACGTTTGTGTTCTATTGGATAATTAGATGTGTTGTGGATTCCCTATAAAACTGTCAGCACTTGTTTAATGAAGTATTTCATTTCAATGATGAACATTGAAACTGTCGTATGTATTTTGGGATTAGTACTGTAATTGTGTTTTGGATACATAGTTATGTGTTATATTAGTTGAAGTAAATAATTACTATCATACATCAACCCCTATCAACATCTATGGATTGTAACATATACCTGAAAATTCACTTCCTTCACTCCCATCTTGACTTTTTCCCCGAGAATTATGACGATTTCAGTGATGAGCATGATGAGCGCTTTCATCAAGAAATTTCAACTACGGAGAAAAAGAAAATACCAAGGACAGTGGAGTACCAATATGCTAGCAGACTATTGTTGAACTTTATCTCGTGATTTACTTCATGTCCAGTATAAAAGAAAATGCAGAAAAAGAAAGCTGTAATCTTCTAAACAGTGAATATTTAACCTTATTATTATATAAAGCAGTATTTTGAATAGATATAAATTCTAAAATTTCTGAAAAACCGTAAGCAACAACGGTTTTTGTCATTTTCGTATTCAGGAGGCTCAAATTATATAAAAAAAAACATGTATCACATGATCAGCGCAGAAAAAAAAAGTTAAAATTTGTTCGCAGTGTTATTAGGCCCACTTTGTACACCCAGGTAGTTAGGCCTACAATTCTGCAATGCTTGGGGAAAGTGGCATTAGTTTCCACAAACATTTTGTAATAATTTATTGACAATTTACGGAACATCTGCTCGCTTGGGAAAAGAGACATAAGTATTTCTCCCATTACAATAATTCATACAGAATAAAATCAAATCGACATAAACCAGTGTAAAGACAGTTTCCCTGGTGTATGTGTTTTGCAACATATGATCCAAGACGAAATGCAATGGATATGAAGATACAGAATGAAACATAAGCACTTAGCTAAAAGTTTATTTCATTTCGTTGATGAACACTGAAATTGTCGTGTGTATTTTGGTATTATTACTGTAAATTGTGTTTTGGACTAAATATTATGTAGTTACATATAATAGTTAAGGTAGATAATTATCAGGCCCACTTTGTATATCTAGGTACGTAGTTTGGCCTACAATCAGGTACTGGTATACTGTGAACATACATTTTTAATTGCTACAAGCTACCCGAATTCTTGTTTATTTATTGAATGTTTCCCTGGTGTATGTATTTTACAACATAGTGTGATCCAAGACAAAATGCAATGGATATTGTGATACAGAATAAAACAGCACGCACTTCGCTAATAGTATATTATTTTATTTCAATCATGAACACTGGAATTTTATATGTAACTTGAAAAGAAAAAGTAAATTTTCATTAGACGTACATTATAAAACAAATATCGCTATATAACGAAGGAGTACAACAGTTATTACATATGAAAGTTTAACCACAATAGTTTAACATGTCTAAATGTGATCTGAACAGCTGAACGTTAGCTCAACTGTCAGCTCTGCCGATACTAGCGACATAGTTGGATTCATTGAGAACTAGACCTTGCTGAGCTCGATTTTAGTACCAACAACATCAAAGGTGCCGACAAGAATTGTCCCTACTGTATGTTCTCTATACTGTGGATCAGTTAACTTCACTCAGGAACCCAGTCCCGACGGGGAAGGTTGTTTGGACAACATGTCGAACAGTTAACTTCATTCAGGAATTCAGTCGTGATGTATAAGGTTGTATTGGATCTATCATGGAGTAGTTAGTCAAAATTACGAACTTGTTTTGGTACTTTGTTACATTTGCTTACGATATGTTTGCTGAATTGTATATGGAGAGCATTCGCTAGTGGTAATGTCTTGGTTCGTGTATGAGAGATTGCGTGAGGTTTTGTAGTCGTGGCGAGTTACGTCGTATTGGTGCATAGAATGTTACAGATTAGGCGAAGTGGTTTCGCGGTTTGATTTTGCGTGCGTATTAGGATACGCGTATATTGTATAGATGCGTCGTATTGAGGTTCGAAGATAGCCTGGCGAATTGTGGTGATTAATGAAAGGTATTGGTTATATCGTAATAAAGTATGTAACGAAACTGTAGTCAAATTGCTTTCTTCATTGTTCTCGTACTTTGTATTCCAAATTGATTATTACTTTCTACACGATTCGAATAATTCTGAGTATATTGAATTCCAGTTTGTTATTTAAATGGGTACGTGAATTCGGAGCTATTGTTGTTCTATATATATTTCTCTCTCTCTCTCTCTCTCTCTCTCTCGGGTATCAGGTTCATTGTGATAGTGCAGATTGTAATTACGAGTAAAGCTTTAGCTAATTATGTGAACATTGAATATGTGTGTGTGACTGTTTCACTTTGGATTATTTTCTGTAACTTATCGAGTCAATATGTTGAGTCTACTAGTTAGACTTAGCTATAACTTTTGAAATATAATTTGGCACTGAGTAAGAGTTTATGGAAATCGCTGAACATTGATGTTAAGTTTTATATGTTGGTTGAGATGTTGTGTGAATGATCCAGCGTTGGTAGTAGTGACTGAGGAGATAAGATTGCCATAAAGCAGCTCTGCGTTTTCATACTCATATTTAACACAATTCTCATATATATATATATATATATATATATATATATATATATATATATATATATATATATATATATATATATATATTCATAGCATCATATTTAAAGATACTTAAAATACTCACTATTCATTTGATATATAAATCATAAATTCATAACATCCATTTTCCACGCAATTTTGTAATAATATACTTCGCATTTCATACACAACATAAATCGCCATATTGTAAACAGTTAACCTCAAATCAACACTTTGGTCACTATTCCCGACCTTTTCTTCTTTTAACTTGAGTAATTCTTAACTCATAAGTTGACTAATTTTAAGGCTCTTTGTTATTTGTAAAGATGAAATATTTAATTGATACATAAGTAGGCTTAATTGTAACACCTAATATAGAACGTGTTTACATATTTTAACAAGGACTAAGCTTAGGCTAAATTATTAATAGCACATTTCAATATAAATACTATTGTTGGTTAAGAAATTGCGTGTGTTAAATAACATAAATAGTGAAGTTGCATCAAGACTGAAATATAAGTGCAGTGAAGTGACGTATCGTGTAGATTAACGTCGACAAGTGTTGTACCGGATAGTGAAGCGATAAAGTGTAGTGTTGGTCCATTGAAATATTGTAGTGTGGTGATACTTCAAAGTAGAAATAATTTAAAACATAAATAGTGAAGTTTCATCTAGACCGAAATATAAGTGCAGTGACGTGTCTTGTAGTTTCAACGTCGAAAAGTGTGGTATAGTGAAGTGATAAAGTGTAGTGTTGGTCTATTGAAATATTATAGTGTGGTGATACTAAAGGGTAGAAATAACCTAAAACTAATATACGTAAGTACATTAAATTGAAAAGTGAGTGAAATTGAATTTGTAAATAAGGTACAGTATATACATAATGTGTGCTATGACTGCTCTGTCTGGAAACTGTCGTAGTTGTAGAAGGATTGTAGTGAAAGGATTGGTATGTAATAATTGTAATTTCTGTTTTCATTGGAAATGTATAGATATAGATCCTGATAATTTTGTTGACAAAGGTAGTTGGGAATGTAGTGATTGTATATATGATAGAAAGATGCGCGATCAACTGGGGAGAATCAGAGCCCTAGAATTGGAATTATATGAGGCAAAGTGTGAAATTAATAAATTGAGAGCTTCGAAGGATAGCATTAGTGTTTCGAATAAAGAGAGATCTCACACTTGGATGAAACCGAAGAATTCCAAATCTAGGAGTAGACGTTTCTCTGCGGATGATGCTGCATCAATCAAACTGACCAACAAATTCAGTGCTCTTCAAGCAATGAATGTTGATCAGGAGAACTCAGACCCAGTATTGACACTAGTAAAGGTAAGTCAGAAAACAGATAAGGTTAATGATTGTAGGAGTAAAGTATTGATTTTAGGAAGCAGCCATGCAAGAGGTATTTCCTCACTTTTGAAGTCGAAACTGGGCGATGAGTTTGAAGTATCTAGTGTATGTAAGCCTAATGCTCCTCTCAAGAATGTTGTTGAGGATATGATGAAATTGAGTTCAGAATTTTCTAAGAGGGATCATGTAGTTATAGTGGGTGGGCCAGGTAATAGTATTGACAACGATTGTAACTATTCTATTGAGAAAGATGTCAACAACATAATTGAGATGAGCAGCCATACCAATGTAGGATTTCTCAGTCTTTTCAGCAGGTACGACAAGCCGTATCTTCACAGGAGGGTGCGGAGCGTGAATATGCGGCTTGAGCGGGCTCTGATGAGACCTGGGGCATCACACATTGGTTTGATAGATGTAAGCCCTATAAGAAGGTATGAATATCCGTCACATGGCCTGCATCTGAATGGTAGAGGCAAGGAGCACCTTTCGGTTCTTATTGCTAATAGCATCAGAGGCAGCCATGTTAAAAAGCAGAGTTGTAATATTCCTGTGTTAGTTAATGCTAGGGCTTCTCCTTTTTTAGGTTAAACCTCCCACCAGTAAGGTGTTTGAAACAAGTTCAACTAAATTGTAAATGCTGTGATGTTTCTAGTAATGAACACAGTAACTTCACTATTTTTCATCAAAATATTAGGGGATTAAAACAAAAAACTGATGAATTGATCACTTCTTTAGCAACTCAAAAGCATAAACCTCAGATATTATGTATAACTGAACATCATATGAAGCAACAGGAAATACTACAACTGTCTTTAAATGGATATGTATTAGGTTCTCATTTCTGTAGACATGTCTTCCAAAAAGGGGGTGCCTGTATTTTTATCAGAGAGGATCTATTATTTAGTAAAATTGATATATCTGATTTTTGCCTTGAACAAGATATTGAAATCTGTGGAATACAAATTGGTTATGAGATATCAAATTTAATTATCTTATGTGTTTATAGGGCGCCAATGGGAGATTATAAGAAATTTACAACTAACTTAGATTCATTATTGAAAAGACTTTATAAACCACATACCGAATTTGTAATCGGTGGTGACATAATCATAGATTATCTATCAGAAAGCTCACGTAAAAGAAAATTAAACTCACTTCTTGAAACTTATAATCTTAGTCACACAGTAAGTTTTCCAACCAGAACACAAGCTGGAAGTAGTACTGCCATTGATAATATATTTATAGATAAAAGTAGATTGAATTCCTATTCAACAGTACCATTAGTCAATGGCCTGTCTGATCACGATGCACAAATTCTAAGTGTTTTCAATACGAGTGAAAAATTCCAAAGTGTTAATCTAAAAATAAAAAAAAGGATTATAAATGCTGAATCTCTTCATCATTTAAATACATGTCTACAAAATCAATCTTGGGAAAATGTATATAGTACCGATACCATTGATATTAATACTAAATTTAATGCATTTTTCACTACATTTACGAATTATTTCAATGAATGTTTAACAGTCAAGGTGGTGAAAAAATGTAAAAGTAAAAACATGTGGATAACTCAGGGAATTAAAATATCATGTGCTAGAAAAAGGAATTTATATTTAATGAGTAGGAATAGTGATGATCCTCATGTTCTTAATTACTACAAGAATTACTGTAAAACTTTGACAAAAGTTATAAAAGATGCAAAGAAAATGTATCTGAATGAAAAAATACAAAATTCAGATAATAAGATTAAAACTATTTGGGATATTATTAAAAATGAAACTAATCGATATTCAAAGAGTGAAAATATTACTTGCATTAAAATCAATGATAGTAAAATAGATAACACAAAATCAATTGCAAATCATTTTAACGACTTCTATATAAATATTATTCAGAACTTAAACATTCAAGATTGTGCAGAAGATGCTGCACTTGGTTACCTAACTGATGCATTTAACACTGAGTTTTTAGGTCTCAAATTTATTCCCACTACCGCAGCAGAAATCATGCATGTGATAAAACAACTAAAAACAAAATATTCCTCTGGATATGATGAAATTCCAAGTAAAGTTCTGAAAGCTTGTTCTGAAATATTATCCCCTCCGTTAAGCTATCTATGCAATTTGTCAATGCAATGTGGTATTTTTCCAGAAAGACTCAAATATTCAATAGTAAATCCAATATACAAAAAGGGAGATAAATGTACTATTGCTAATTACAGACCCATATCATTATTAACAACATTTTCAAAAGTGTTTGAGAAAGTTATGTATAATAGATTATATCATTACCTGGAGTCCAACAATATATTAGTTTTAGAACAGTTTGGATTTAGAAAACAAAAATTGACAGAGAATGCTGCTTTTAGTTTGGTGGATGAAATACTAAATTCATTAAATTCGAAACTACATGTAGGTGGGATTTTTTGTGACTTGGCTAAAGCATTTGATTGTGTAGACCATAGTATATTAGTAAAAAAATTGAAGTTTTATGGTATTAAAGATGAGATGTTGGGTTGGTTTACATCGTACTTATCAAATAGAAAACAAAAAGTAGAAATAAATGTACCAAATAGTCATAAAGTTACTTATTCAGATTTTAGAAATATTAAACATGGTGTTCCGCAGGGGTCAATTTTAGGTCCATTATTGTTTCTAGTTTATATTAATGATTTAGCCTTGACCATAAACAATTCATCCCATGTGCTTTTATTTGCAGATGATACAAGTGTAATTATTTCAAGCAAACAATACGATCATTTTATAAACACTTCTAATACAGTGCTGAATCTAATGAATGGATGGTTCCATGCAAATAAAGTAGCACTTAATGTTGATAAAACCAGTGCAGTCAAATTTAGTACACACAATAGTGCTCAGGTTTCCTACAGTATTCGATTAAATGGAACTCATCTCAAAGAATTTATAAGCACAAAGTTTCTTCGTTTAGAATTGGATAATCACTTGAACTGGAAAACGCATATAGAATGTATTACTCGTAAATTGAGCTCTGCCTGTTATGCATTAAGATCCTTATCTACTATTGGTGATATAAACTTACTTAAAATGTCATACTTTGCATATTTTCACTCTGTAATGAAATATGGATTAATATTCTGGGGTAACTCTTCTGAAGCTAAACACGTTTTTGTTTTACAAAAGAAAGCTATAAGAATAATGGCCGGTGTGCATAAAAGGACCTCATGTAAAAATATTTTCCGAAACTTAGAAATCTTGACTTCACCTTGTGAATACATTCTTTCCCTCATGATGCTGTATATTAAGGACCAAGATAAATTCAGTACTAATCAAGACATTCATCATTTTAATACATGACATAAATCAGATCTTCATCTACCCTCTGTTAGTCTAAGCTGTTTTAAAAAAGGAGTTCGCTATTCATGTATAACAGTCTTCAATGCACTGCCTAATTATCTTAAAGATTTGAAGAAGAACAACGAGAAAAGGTTCAGAAAAGAATTAACCAAATTTCTACATACTCATACCTTCTACACAATTGATGAATTGTTTATGCTTGTGAATTGAATTATTCTAGTTAAATGACATGTACAATTTTATATAGCTCAACTAAAATATGTTTTTATATTGACTTAATCTGTTTACTATGTATTGTATTTTTTGTTTAGCATAACTGATGAATTGTATGTACTGTAAATTGAATAGTATACTGTATAGGTCAACTGATGAATTGTTTAAGCTTATAAATTGAATTAATCTACTTCATATGAATTGTATAGCTTAACGAAAATAAGTTTGTAAATTGAACTAATTTAATTGTATATGTTTGTATAGTTTGGCTGATGAATTGTATATGTTCTTAAAATGATTACTAGTCTGTGTAGCTCAACTGATGAATTGTATATAGACCTACTGTAAATTGAATGGTAATATGTATAGCTCAACTGATGAATTGTTTATGATTATAAATTGAATTAATCTACTTGATATTAATTGCACAAATTTGTATAGCTTAATGAAAGTATGCTACTTTGTATTGTATATATTTGTATAGTTTTGGCCGATGAATTGTATATGCTTTAAATTGAATAGTAATCTATATAGCTCTACTGATAAATTGTTTGTGTTTGTAATTTGAAGTAGTTTGCATGATATGTATTATCAATTTCTGTATATCACAACTGGTTGAATTGTTTATGCCTTAAATTTAATTAAATTGTTTTGTATTATAATATAGCTCAACTTATGAATGATGGTTTGCGTTTGTAAATTTAATAATCTGATTGGCTATGTATTGTATACTTTTAGTAGAGCCATCGATGTAGCTCAGTCGACAGACTCGCTGGGCTGCTGATCCGGAGCTGCGTTCGGGCTTGGGTTGGATCCCCCTTTGGACTTTGGTTTCTTCGGAAGTTTTCCCCAGCCGTGGGACTGAAGCCGGATGGTCTATGGCGAGTCCTTGGCATCAACCCCTTTGATTTGATTACCTGGTTGGGTTTTTCCGAGGTTTCCCCCACCGAAAAGGCAAATGCCGGGTAATATTTTGGCGAATCCTCGGACCTCATCTCATCTCACTACATCTCGCCAAAATGTAAAAAAATGTAAAAAAAATTGTAGAAAATTGTAAAAATTGTAGAAAATTACTAAATTGTAAAACTATAAAAATTTGTAAAAATTGTAATTGTAATATTGTAAAATATTGACATGTTCCACATCTTAAAGCTTCATTGCTCATGTAAGATCTATGGAATAAAATGAATGAATGAATGAATGGAATATTTTGTGAGTCGTGAACTTAATATTTTGGAACTTGCCAATTAGATTGAATTGTGACTTTGAAAGCATATTGGCCGTTAACGATCAAAGTATGGAAGGTTCTGGACTTTATTTATTTTTGTGTTTGAGATTAGTTTAGTATATTATTTCTCTTTATTTAATTTTACATATTCATGTATTATTCCATCAAATCATTCATGTACTTGTTATTTATTATTTGTTAATTATATTTGTTATCATAAATTCACACTGTTTATTCTGTAAGTCTTCCACTGCGCACATCCCAAGAACCCCGATGCACCAACGACATCTGGCGAATAACACCCCAGTAGTACCCCGTTTTAAGAGGAGGTTATAAGTATGGTTTAAATACGCCTAAGCTTTTAAGGGGGGAAAAAATGCTTTGAAAATCGATCTGGTAACTATCCTTGCCATGCAAGTCATAATTTGTCATCTTGAGCTCTAGGTTTCACGTATACGGTGCAGTTATATCAAAGTAATAAGAGTTTAATTTTATTAACTTCCTTGTTTGTTTGATAAAGGAAATCTTTTATCAATTAAATAGTAGGCCTATCGCAGTAGCAATAAGAAGTCCTAATGCGCCGACATTACAGAGGTGTCCGGGTTGAGTCGACTATAGATGAATTAATTTGATATAATTTTCAGCCGCTGCATTTATTGATACTAAAATAGGCCTATCTGCCACCGCGCCGGCCAAAGATCAAATTTCTGTTGATTTTAAATATAACAAAGTTGTTTTTAACCAAGCGTCATCATGCATGCCTTACTGCGATGACAGTGTTGATGATGAAGAAATGGGTGCTTTTTATTTTATTTTACGACGCTTTATCAACAGCTTAGGTTACTTAGCGTCTGAATGAGATGAAGGTGATAATGCCGGTGAAATGAGTCCGGGGTTCAGCACCGAAAGTTACCCAGCATTTGCTCATATTGGGTTGAGGGAAAACCCCGAAAAAACCTCAACCAGGTAACTTGTCCCGACCGGGATTTTTTTCAATGCTGAATGTCAATGTGGATGTGAACAATAATTAGTATTTTTTTATTGGAACTAAAATTTATTGGTAGACAGATAGTATATATACATATTTTGCGATTCTTTATCAACTGCGTAATGACATGAAGGTGATATTGCCAGCGAAATGACTCCAGCGCCGGAAGTTACCCAGCATTTGCTCTTTATGGGTTGAGGCAAAACCCGTAAACAATCTCAACCAAACAACTGGTCTCATCCAAGATTTGATTTTACAACACAGCGGTAGACTAGAAATATATTAGGAAGTTAGGAAATGTACGACAATTTTATGCTGAAGTACGACAATTTTCATAAGTTAATATGACGGTTTCGATTCCTTTATCTCGCAACCCTGGCCTCATGTTCAGACTCAAACTCCACCCCAAAAATTCGATTCGTCTGGCTGGCATTATCTTTGTACATTCAAAGTAATGTACACGACGGCTGAAGAGGGCATAAATAAATCCCTGTAACAGCCGTCTATATGTATGCATATGCATTACCGGTCAAAAGTTTTCGATTACCTGTCACAACTACGGATTTGTGGTTAAAACAGGGATTTCGTTTTGAATATTCTATCATATCATATCATAATCATAGAAAGAGAGAGAAAATATTTATTTTGTTGGGCTATTTAGTTTTTCCGATGTGTTTGTACATTGACAAAGTATATAGTTGTTTTCATAGATGATCGAAAACTTTTGACCGGTAGTGTATGTATTAAAATTTAAATTATGGCTTATTTAACGACGCTCGCAACTGCAGAGGTTATATCAGCGTCACCGGTGTGCCGGAATTTTGTCCCGTAGGTTTTCTTTTACATGTCAGTAAATCTACGACATGAGCCTGTCGCATTTAAACACACTTAAATGCCATCGACCTCGGCCGGGATCGAACCCGCAACTCGAGCATAGAAGGCCAGCGCTATACCAATTATGCTACCAAGGCCGACTATATGTATTAATGGCAATAAACCATTTGAATCTTGAAATCTTGAAAAACCAAAGATGTGCTGTTGTATTAACCACAAAGCCTTTAAGAGAGAGACAATAAAAGTAAAAAAATGTAGTTAAATGTAGCACACTTGTAACTCCATACACTCTGACGTTCAGATTTTAGAATGTGAATCACTTGCATTATCACAGCTAAAACAATAGGTATATGAAAAATTAGACAAAGTCCAAATATATTTACAAATCCAATCAATTAAATCCTGTGTGTCCCACTGCACCGAAGGACCACAACAAATATTCTCCATTTTCCTCTATTTTTATGCAGCAAGTTAAGGTCTTTCCGGAATTTCCTAGCCTCTCGCATCTCTTCCTCTACTCTTCTCCTCCAAGTCTTCCAAGTTCTGCCTTTGTGACGACTCCAGTAGCGGTGCATTCTATGCGTTCAATGATTCAGAAAACCCCTAGGAAAAACAATTTAATTGATTAAATAAATTTATTTATAATTTACACTATCATTCTTTGTTTCTTGCTCATCTTTAATAAGTTTACTTGCGGTTCTGATGTATTTTTGTCTTATGAAAACCTATGAACCACAGAGATCACACACATACAAATACATGCTTACGAATGCTTTCGAGGTTCAATTTCTACTCTGAATCTCGCCAAGTCAGCTTCTGGACTTGCGTGTGGGCGAGAGGCAAGGGGACATGCTGCATGGCAAATGTGTGGTTGCCCTGGTGTTTGGATCAGCGCAGCTGTAGTCACGTGATCGTGTGACAGCCGACACGCTAAAGACTTTGTGATGCAAACTCGAATTTAGCTCCAATCTGTAGCAGAGATTACGGTTTTAGTACTTGTACGTGTGTGTTATTGATTATTGTACTTATTAATGGTTTCTTACTATCCTTTAAATGTGCATTTAGTCTTTCTTGGTGTTTTAGTCATAATATATTCATCTGTGAGTGTGACCAATGTTCGTTTCCAAAGAAAATGAATAGTGTTCCATATCTTTTACAAACAAATTTTTCAGTTTTAATCATGGAAGATAAGTAAAATAAAGAAGCTTGGAAGACCGTTACCTCAACTCGATTTAAAGCAAGAACAAACAAGCCAATGTAAGACATTTTGGAGGGCTTTCGGTGTAAAAATATATGAAAAAAACAGCTGGAATTGCGATTGTGAATCTACAAATAAATTACGGTATTTTGTTTCCCATGCCTGCTATTTGCTATAGGTAAAGATATGAGCTGGACATGCACTTGTGTGTCACATTTAAGCCATCTGACACAGAGAATTAAGCATGAGGAATCCCAAAAGAATGCTTGCCTAGATTTATCAGTCCTTTGAAGAACAGAAGTTAGGCAAGAGCTTAGCTCAGCTTTCAGGCAGAATATTGAAAGAGAGAATGATAACGTAAGGAAAAATCACTATATTCTTTCAAAGATAATTGATCATCATTATCATCATCATCATCAGCATCATCACCATAGCAGGCTCATTTTAAAGAATTTCAGTGTTTTTAAATAACAAATGAGATATTGTTAAATTGTTGGAAACCCATGTAATATCATAAAAGTAGTCATTTTAGGCACAAACTGCTACTGGACGACTCCCTTCAGGGTTCTATTTGAGAACTTCCAGCTCCTTGCGTCCTCATTTCTCATGCTATATCCTATGTACAAATAATAGGCCAATCTCACTATTCCACCCATTTAGCAATTGAAGAATTTTCTACCCTTTTCCCTTAAAAACAGTGCAAACACTCGTGATGCCCCACTTCGATTACTGTGACCTAAGCGTTACTTCGGCGCAGAGACTGCAACGTGTTCATAATATGTACGTAGGTTTTGTCTGCAATATTCGCCGGGCTGATCATGTAACACCATCCCTCGAAATGTTGTCCTGGCTCCAACTGAATCAGGGAATACTAAAACGTTCTAAGTCACTATCTTTACGAAATTGATTTAATGGCAGGAAGTCATTCTTTGAAGGTAAATACAAATATGTATGCAAAAATATTCTAAGTCAAGTCTCTTTGTATGGTCATATAAGAGTTCTGTATTGCGTAGTGAAAACAAAAACGTTCTGAATCAGTGACATAGAACCATTTTGTTTCCATTAGCCAGACTGACTCAGAAGTTTTTCGTTTGTATTGGCTAGTTCTCCCGGTAAATTGAAACAGTGACAGCTGAGTTTGTTATGTAAGAATTCAGTGTTAGTAAGAGATTGAAAATGGATGAAAAAAATATAAGGGGAATTAATCAACCAAAAAAGTTTTATTCACGGCTTCAGTCTGAGGTATGTCCTGACAAATCTAAAGATCAACATCATGTTCTTGCCATTGCATTCGATTATATGCAGAACATTTCATTGCCAGTTATCCCTGTACAAGGCACTTTTTATCTGAGACAGCTAAATGTCAACTCATTCTGCATTCATGATGTCAAGAAAAACCATGCAACTTTAAACATTTACAATGAAGGCATCGCAAAAAAGGCCCTAATGAGGTGTGTTCTTTCGTTTTCGAATACCTTAGCTCTGTCCTAAATGATATAAAAGAAGTTCATGTTTACTGTGACAACTGTGGAGGCCAGAATAAAAGATACGCTCTTAATAATGTATTTTTGGCCTTCACAGATTCGGAGAGATTTGAGAAAATTGAACAATTCTATCCTATCAGAAGGCATTCTTTTTTGCCCTGCGATAGGGATTTCGCAATATTGTCCAAAGAACCATGAGAAAACATGACAGATTTTACAGCATGCATCAGTTGACCAAAATTATTATAACTTCAAGTTTATCTAGAAAGTTTACAGTAGTAGAAGTTGAAATATGTGACATTAAAAATTTTAAAGACTGGTGGCAAGAGTTTTACAAGAAAACATGTGTATCCGAGGAAACAAGAGGGCAACAGCTACAGAAAACGAAACGAAGTGCAATTTGGTATAAGTACTTATGATGGTGAAACAGCTGTTAAAGGTACCATAGTCACAAGAAGCCACATTGATGGGTTATTAGTAAACACGTACAAGCTATTGCACAACAGTGACCCTCGACCATCTTTTCCAGTGTGATTAGCGTACGAGACAGGTAAAGTACATATAAAACCCCAAAAAGTACAAGACATTAGATCACTATTGCCACGGACTTTTATGAAGCTGTTAAACTGGCCCACTGGAGGCGTAGATAGCAGCGCGTAGGATCAAGAAGTTGATTTAAAATAATAAAAATTGGCCTAAAATACGCTTCTATCCAGTACACTTTGTTAAAATGTGAGTTTTAGTTGACACTATTATTTGTACAAAAATATTTTAGACAAAATAAATATTCCATTAACAATTTTTCAGTTTCTTATTAATTTTCCCTCAAGTAAATTAAAAGGTTCTAAGTCACACAACCCAATTTTATTTTTTTCTCATACATTTTGTTAAAATGTGAGTTTTAGTTGACACTTTTGTTCGTACACAAAACAGTTTATACAAAATTAATATTCCATTAACAATTTTTCAATTTCTTATTAATTTTCCTGAAAGTAAACTAAAAGGTTCTAAATCAGACACCCTAATTTGAATTTTTTTTAGGTTTATAGAAGAAAAAAAAAGTGATTTTGGTCATGATTTAGCTCAAGTATAGGTCATATATTAAAATGTAATTTTTTCATATTTTAAAACAAACCCTGAAAGTTAAAGAAACAGTTTTTTTTAGTTTTCCAAAAAACAAGGTTGGATGACTTAGAACGTTTTAGTCTTCCCCGATTCAACTAGAAGATCGAAGAAAAATCCACTGTCTTTCCCTTCTCTTTCACATACTGCATTTCTCCACTCCTGTCTACCTTGTGTTTCGCTTTCAAAATTTATCCACTCACCATAATTTAGACACACGATCAAAATAAATGTCCAGTTGTTGTATTTCCATTTCGTACAATATTCTGGTCACGATATATAATCATATACTATGTCTTTCGGGATTTACTTCCAAACCTATCACTTTACTTGCTTCAAGTAGAATTTCCGTGTTTTCCCTAATCGTTTGTCGATTTTCTCCTAACATATTCACGTCATCCGCAGAAAAGAAGCTGATGTAACCCGTTCTACTCCAAACCCTCTCTGTTATCCTGAACTTTCCTAATAGGATGTTCTAGAGCGAAGTTAAAAAGTAAAGGTGATAGTGCATCTTATCTTATCTCATTATTATTATTATTATTATCATCATTTCTTACCAATGTTTATTAGTGTGTCACTAATGTTACTTACCTAAATTTTGTTGTGATTCCTTCATTATGATCCTTGCGAGCCTGCCTCGACTTTTCTTTATTCTCAGTTTCACCTGCCACATGGCAAATCTTAGAGAGCAGACGGTCATCTCCCCCTCCCTTCCCCCTTGCCTCCCTTGTTCAGTAAGGGGAGTACAGTTGGTATATCATCCTTTTCTATAGTGCGGTCCATTACGAAGCTGCATAAAAATCATCATTGGTGAAAACTCCTGTCATAGGGAAATATCCCACATTTCTTGAAGTCTGACATTATGTTAGCAAGTGTCATCGCACGCTGAAGAGCCATACTTATACATCCCGCAAAATCATATGCTTACAGAAATACCTGGATGATGCAGCATCCTGGAATCCACTGCAACATTGTAATGAGCCTGGAAGGACTTGAATACATTGACATCCAAGGGTGGAATACGATTGCTGCAGTGTGGTGGGATAGTTAACATGGTGACACAATTCTTAACAATATCGAGTGCTTCTATTGCTAGGTGGCTCTCGTGATTGTCTAATATCAAAAGCCTTGGGTTTTCTTTCGATGACTGGGTATGTTTGACAAAGTGGCGAATGACATCTGAAAAAATTTTCCATTCATCCACCCAGATTTTGTGCCTAGTCCTAGGGTGCCAGGAGCCCCTGTAAGCATATGCTCCTTAAAATGTATCTTAGGAAATACCATAACTGGGGGAATGGCAATACCAGATGCACTTATTATGCAACATGTTGTCACAAGTGTCCCTTTTTCTCCACTCGTAACTTTAACTGTTTGAATCCTCTTGGGGCCAACACATTTCTTGGGGTCTGAAGTGTAGTTGTGGCAGTCTCATACAAATTAAATATCTGGGTGCCATCCCTGTAAGCTGTGGTCAGGTGCAAGACGTCGTGTAGATTGAACGAAGTTCCTCTCGTCAAACTACAAGGTTCTGGACGACGGAGACTAATTTGTGGATGTCGTTTTCTAAATTTGTACATCCAATCTTCGCCTGCTGCTTGGTTTCGGATCCAATTTTCTGGCACTTTTGCGTTGTTGTATTGGGCAATTTCAAATGCCAATCGACGGGCTTCTATGATGTCCGAACCATAACACATTTTCGCACATATCAGTAGATAGGATTCCAGGGAAGCTTCCTGTTCATCAGTGAAAACGCGCCGGCAGTCATAGTTTGGGTACATACGGATATCGCCATTTTAATTTTCCTTCCTTTTTCTCACGTACCTGCACAAATTAATTCATATTAGTTAATAAGGCTATGAATGGCTAATTTTCTATAGTATTTTGCACCAGCCATTTACAAAATATTTCATTGTAATATAGGACGGTATAATAATTCACCTTGATAAAGTGGCATAATTAACATTTCGAGCTTGAGCTGTTTTTCTAAGACCCATCCCTTGATTTATTACGAGCTCCATTGCTGCCAGCATATCTTCTTCAGCAAAAAGCGCAATTTTTTTCTCTTCCTTTCCTTCACGCATCATTTTAGTTGATTCGCTGAAAAATAAATATTAGTAATCTTTATCACTAAAATAATAGCGTTTTTGTTGTAATATAATCGAAGGAAAACGTTGAAAAATTTCAATTAGGAAATTGGCTGAATTGGCAATCGAAACCAGGACCGCTGAGGGGTGACGTTACTACAGTGCCATAGTGATGCTTGCAACTATGTAAGTACATTCAATTGTATACAATTATGTGCAATGTGGCACAGTGTAAGACCAACAGGGCCTATGTTTTGGTAGCATCATGATGGCGACTGTCCACAAGAATGGCTTCACCTCCAAGCTGTTCTTGCCTACTCTATGTATTCTGTGCTCGTTGGTTTTAGCATCAGTGAATGTCTAATGAATTTTGTAAACATTACATTTCCTTTTTTATCGTTATATTGTTACAACAGCAGCACAATGCTACACCGTCAATATGAACGTAACTTACGAGAGATAAACGTCTGACAGGCACGACTTCGAAAGATTTCTCGCCTGTCCTGGCGTTTCTGAAGTTTTGGGTTACAAGAATGCTGGAAACATACACCAGAGATATCACATTACATAACATTGTCGTCGGTATTTTAAGAATACATTTGAAGGGTTTGGGATCAGATAGTCCTATGCCACGTCAGACTGAAATTGAAATACAAGGCAAAATTTGTTTTTTTAAAAACTCTATAAATCATAAAATCATATCACTGGCAGTCCTACATTTTTCATTGTGTTTATAGGAGTGTTTTAAATTTTATTGACTAACGTGCAAGAGTCGTTGCGAAATATTAAAAGATTAAAAAAAAAAATGTAATTCACATGTGGCATAGGACTTTCTTGCCGAATTAGAATTTCATGTATATTTTACATTAAATGCCTTATGATCTTTTATTCATTTTATTTTAAATTTATGCAATTACTACTCCAAAATTATTTGCATGGAAACGTATAATTCCTCATTTTCCTCTGAATTATTTTGCATGGATGTACATATGATTAATCGAACACAAACGAAAATATTTGAAGGCATCATAGTTTGTCCCAACTATAATAACTCCTCAATATTATGTTAGTTCATAGTGGTATCTTCAGACCTGTCACTTGGTCGTGTGATTTACTGCTGGAATATAGGGGAACAGATCTTGAATATCTTTGAATTTCAAAGGATTAAGTCGGAAACGTCCTAAGAATTTTAATCCCAGTGGGATCTGCTCACATGCTTGACGACGTTTCTGTAATGAAACTGTTACGGAATCATCACTTCAAGCGCACTTTACAAACATAGTATCTGGATTTCTCTGCGTGAACCTAAATGTGTAAACAGCCGAAAACAGAAGATCAGTCCAATCATCATGTTTAGTTGTCTTTCTTGTCAACTTAACTAGTTTTTACACTGTCAACGAAGTCATCTTGCGTCATTGCTGTAATATGAAATAGCTTTCTTTTTTAACATTTGAGTAAAATTCGTCGCCATCTATATGGATCGTTAACAGCTTGGGTTCGATTCCTTGCAAACTTTTCAATTTTAGAAAAGTCATGATGAGAGGAGGGTGTGTGTGACCTGCTACTTGAAAACGGTGCACAATACTCTCAACGAACAAGGTGCATCCACAATGCAGTTATGTTTCAGTTCTTGTTTCGCCTTTGACAGTTATATGAAGAAAGAACATGGTAACATATGCATAATGAATTAATTGCTTTAGAATTCACTCTTACATATAAGCTACAAATTCAGCATCAAAACAATCATATGCCACAATAACTAATTAATATCGTTATCTTACATACAGATTACCTGTTGTACCTGCGTCTTCCAATTCATTTGGTACAAGTTCTTCTGATCTCTTTGCACCAATATCAGTAGATTCTTCATCATTTTCACACACAAATAACTTGTTTTTATAGGGTCGCAACTTTCTAATTGCTCCTCATTCCCCGCCATCTTAAATCCAAGTGCCATAGGATTATACAAATCAAAAAGTAACAATCTAGCACAGGAATAAAAAACAAAGATGGTAAAATCTCAATTTTTGCCAAAATGTGGCAAAGGACTATCTGAGCCCAAATTGTTCATTTCATTTACGAGAAGCATCGCCTTTGTATATGTTTAATTAAGCTACTCTTATCAACAAAACAATTTTGACAAACATCACATTTGAAAGGTTTCTCGCCAGTATGAAGGCGTATGTGACAGTTTAGATCAGATACTCGCGAGTAACACTTTCCACAATAATTGCATTTGAAAGGTTTCAGGCCAGTGTGCATCAGTTTATGGCTTTTCAAACCACTAGCATGAGAGAAACGCTTAGCACAAACATCACATCTGAAAGGTTTCTCTCCTGTGTGCACGCGTTTATGACGGTTTCGACAACCGGAATGTGTGAAACCCTTTCCACAAACATCGCATTTAAAAGGCTTCTCGCCAAAGTGACTTCGCTTATGACATATTAAACCGTGAGACACCGAGAAACACTTATTACAAACATCGCATTTGAAAGGCGTCTCGCCTGTGTGCTTGCGTTCATGGACTTTAAGGCTGCTTTTCTCCGTGAAACGCTGAGCACAAACTTCACATTTGAAAGGTTTCTCGCCTGTGTGCAAGCGTTTATGTCGTTTTAGGCAAAACGATTTGGAGACAACCTTACCACAAATATCGCATTTGAATGGGTTCTTGCCTGCGTGCTTCTCACCTTCACGAGTCCGCACAGGTTTTTCCGAGGTATCTGAATTATTTGGAATCTGACATACAATCGCGTTCTCTTCATCTGCAAAACTGTCGAAATTTGATGAATTCTTCTTAGAGGAAGTCGCAATCCTACGAAGAAAATATACATCAGTCTATAAGATAGTCACAACAGATATACATTAAATTGATTAATGAATACCATGAGTACAAGTCTTATTTAACCCGAAGGTACGTCAGCGTTAAAGACACATCTTTGTAAATAATCATCTCGGTTTAATTTTTATACGATTCACAGAAAGAATTTTAAATTAATATTATACAATATACAACCAAAAGAAATATTAAACAAAATAAACCAAAAGACATCAATAAAATATGTAGAGGCAGAATAAAAAATATATACTTTTACTAGGTTATTTAACGATGCTGTGTTATTTCGCGTTGATGGGATTCGTGATGAAGTGGCGAGATGAAGTAAAGGATTCAAAAGGTTGCATAACATTCGCCTTACAATTGGAGAAAACTCGAAAAAACCCAACAAGGAAAGCAGCCCAAAAAGGAACGGAACCAAAGCCCGATTCATCATTTCCTATATCCCATCGCGTATTTTTTTTTTTTTTTTTTAGCATATCACATTGCTATATTCCAATTGGAAATACTGTTGGACTAAGAAAATGAAAGTCGCGTCGGAATTCAAGTATACTTTGAATACTACCGCGAATGGAGGCCTTGCAATCAATATAATTGTCATAAAATTCTTTCTTTTAATCACCGTCCATACCTCAATCTATATAAAATTCTCCAGGCATAGGCTAATTCTGGACGGAATCCGATCATGCGAACAGAGGTGATATCGCCAAGCGGTAGATGCTTCATTTATAATAGTGCAAGGATTAAAAACAGAACGCTTACCTTAAATGTGTAACCATTGTGGAGTAACACTTAGCATGCCTAACCGTGAAATGAGCGGACCTGGGTTCAAATCTAGTTGGCCGAAGTGATCTAGTTGAGGTTTTCTCCAGGGTTTTCCGTGAACCCATTATGAGGAAATGCTGGGTAACTTTCGGTGCTGAACCCTGGACTCATTTCATTGCCATCATCACGTCTTTGTCACTCAGATGCTAAATAATATAGTAGTTGATAAAGCATTGTAAAGTAACTAAAAAATAAAAAATTAACACTAACTAGGTTTCATTTTCATTTCGCTTTCGGTTATAATTGTTATTTATAGCATATATATAGCAGATTGGAAAACATTATGGGCACAACTGCCACAGTATATTTTGTCTCCCTTAGTCAAGGTTGCTACCTTACATTTTTCAGAACCAGTGAAAAATTAGGACATTCTTTAGCCATAGCATCCGAATTGTTTAAATCTTCAATAGCTGCCTACTGTTTTATACAAGACACTAAAAAAAAAATGCAAAGAGAAAAGTCTAGTTGAGATTGAACAAAAATTGTTAATTTTAAAACAAAATGTCGATTTTTCCATTGACTATTTCATTTCTTCAGCACGAATTTTGTTTGCATTATCCTTGATATTTCGTGATATGGTCGTTGGATGTGAAATGAGAGAATCTGCATCCATTTATCTGCGATTAAGCATTACTTAATACACACTATTGTAAAAATTTTAAGTAAAGTGAACCTGCAGTTTTGTTTATATTATTAAATACTGTGACTGAGACAGGTTATGTCTGCATTTGAAGACATTTCAAAAATCACTGTTCTTTGTATGCGATCACATATATTTTCATTACCAATAAAATGAGTTTAACAAGAACGATGTTGAATAACATTATTGATAATAATTTGAAGTGTTGATTCATTTAACGAAATGTTCCATTCAATGATTATGTTATCGTAATTTACATGTTCAGATACTTCCTGATTTTCACGCTTTCAGAAATAAAAGAATAATGTAATCTTCTTCATTAGGATGTTTTGAGTATCAGGGAATAAAATGTGATGTATGAGGGGCAGTCAAATGAAAAAGGGTCGCCATACGTGTATCTCACAGCGGGCAAGTTGATAACACTAGAATTTGATTGCTGAACTGAAATCTCGTGGCGACTCGCGAAAGCACAGTTACAACCTCTGCTTACACACTAGTCGTTCGTTTATTGTGCTGGAAGTGAAGTTAGAAATACGTGTGTTCTCCTAACATCACTAATGGAGGCAGGTAGTGAAGAACAGTGAGGTGTAGTGCGATGTTTGATTGCAGAAAGAGTAGGACGAGAAATTCATCGTTCCATGTCTGTTGTTTACGGTGAACACAGCATGTCATGTTCTCTTGTACTGGAATGGCACAAGAGATTTCGAGAGGGTCGCGTGTCACTGCAAGATGATGCTCACCCAGGACAGGCTCGTCATGCCATCACTCCTGCTGTTATTGCTGAAGTTGATGGTCTTATATGAGAAAATCAACGGATCACTGTGGAAGAACTTCGTCCTTTGGTGGGATTAAGTCTCGGTTTCGTAGAAGTCATTGTGACGAAGCATCAGCTTTACCGAAAAATCTGCGAGCAATGGGTTCCATATCAGTTGACGGAAGAATAAAAAACAATCAGAATGGCTGCTTAACTGGGTCACTTCTAACGACACAACGAGGAATAGTATGCATTTCTGTCCAGTTTTGTCACTGGGGATGAATCGTGGTGTCAACATTTGAGCCAGAGAGCAAACAGCAGAGCCACCAATGAAAAAAAAAAAAAAGGATTCTCCCCCATCGAAAAATGCTAAAGCAATATACACAAATTCTGCTAAGGTCATTTTGACATTCTTCTTCGATTCTAGGGATGCTCTGTTTGTTGAATTTCTCGAGCACGAGACCATAATCAATGCACAGCATTATGAAGAATCTTTACAGAGCCTGAGACACGCCATTAAGTCAAAACGCCCTGGAATGCTATCGAACGGCGTTATTCTTCTTCATGATAATACCTGCCCCCTTACTGCGAACTCCGTGAGGAATATGATTCAGAGATTTGGTTGGGAAACACTACAACAACCCCCCCCCACTACATCCCTGATCTCTCCCCATGCGGTTTTCACAGTTTTGGAAAGTTGAAGAAAGACATTCGTGGGCTTCGTTTTGCATCGGCCATCGGATGGAGACATGTGTAACCGGGTAAGGAGCTGGTTCGGTAGACAGTCCACAAGGTTTTTCAAGAATGGGATTGATCTTTTTATTTTATTTTAGTAGGTTATTTTACGACACTTGTTCAACATCTTAGGTTATTTAGCATCTGAATGAGATGAAGGTGATAATGCCGGTGAAATGAGTCCGGAGTCCAACACCGAAAGTTACCCAGCAATTGCTCATATTGGGTTAAGAAAAAACCCCGGAAAAAACCTCAACCAGGTAACTTGCCCCGACCGGGAATCGAACCCAGGCCACCTGGTTTCGCGGCTAGACGTGCTAACCATTACTCCACAGGTGTGGACTGGGATTGATCGTCTTGTCTCGCAGTGGGGTAAAAATATAAACCATTTAGGAGATTACTTTTTAGGTAATAAATGTTCTATTACATTTTTTGGCATATCACCTGTTTTCATTTGACTGCCCCTCATATGAATCATATGAGGAGACACAGAAAGGCACTAAATAGAAGAGATTGAAGAAAGCTGAGATTGCAGTGAAAGACCTGCCCTTGGGCAGAACACTATGCGTCAGTGAATCATGGAGTGTAACTTCATCCAGTTCAAGCCCAGTTTTTGTTCAACACTTAGTTAATCCATTTTTGGTGTAGAACCATCAAGTTTTAGGGCTGAAAAATACTAGAAAATTCCCTTATCTTTAGCTGCTCGAAGTTAAAGGTTAAAATATCCCACAATAGAGATAAAAAATCTCTTTTAGCTCATTTGTAAAAAGCTCGTATACCCATCACAATTTCTCAAACACTAATATAAAATTACTGGCTACAAATAGGAACAGTAATGGGTTCATATCGGTAACCGGTCTTTTGTTGGGACCTGGCAAAATATCCGGCCAAGACAGTGAAGTACCGGCTAGTTGGCAACCCTACCTCCAAGGTGATTGGAACTTCACACTTTCTCTGTTCTCATTCATTTTATTACGAAGGCCTTTCCATTCTTTATCTTTTAAGACATAGTCCTCTGTTTAAAAATCAAAAACAGCTCTTTAAGATTAATTTGTCCGCATTTCATATTATGAAAATCTAAAAGGGAACGCAACCTAACAGTACAGTGAAGTATCACCAGAGAGAAAAAGCTCCAGCTAGCTACCGCTGAAAAAGTAACGCAACCTGTAAGTCCAGAAGTACAGACCCATAAAACTTGTCGAAACTTTCGCAGCACTCGAATTGCACAGGAAGCAAAACAGCGAAGCAGTGCAATGCACAAGGATTGCAGCCACAGTTATAATGTTACTAATCAACGTACCGGTAGGGATTTGATCATATCCTAAAGAGATCATGGTTATAGAACAGCAGAATAATAAAGCAGCAGATATAGTGGAAGTTTTAGTATGTTACTCATCAAGTTAAGCAACATTTTAGTGAATCTTATATCATTTCAGTACCAAGAAGTATTGAGACATTAACAAGAAAATCTACACAAATTTAGTGCATGAAGGTAGTATCATTCATTATAAAATTTATTTCCTTCATCGTAACTAAATGAAGTTCCGACAGAATGGAAGAAGCAAAACCAGCACAGTACACTCACCTCCTAGTCAACACTTCATCCTCTTCTGAAGATATTTCCAGTTTCTGTTCCTGCTGAGCTCTGTCCACATGGGACAAATCTTCCTGAAAAAGTGAGTAAATATTAATCTAGCTTTAATAGACTGATTCCCATGTCAGAGATCTCAGTATTCAAATTTAATGAGTCTAATCTAACTTTTCAGCGAGGTTGGAATGACTTTTAGATAAAACCCAATTGGTTCCCTCTAACTGCATTGATTTATGTCCTTCATATATCTTTCCTTAAATTCAGGCTGTTTGCTTGTATTCTAACACGCACTGGAATCAAGTTTCAACTTTGAATTATGTGCCTGTCATGTAAAAGTGGCCTGCAGAAAACATAATTACAATCTGCAAGAATATTTGACGTATAGAAAGAGAAAAAGGTTATATATTCAAACAATATATTTTGCTGTTGAAAGTTGTATTACCTCAAGATGCAGACTATCTAACACAACTTCTCCTTTTGATGTAAGATAGCAGAAAATAAAGGTTTTGCCACGACACTTGCAAATATGTAATACAGATTATTGCTGCGGATTCAGGAGATTTACAACCACAAATCAATTGAGGTACTGAAGCTGGAATTTGTGATCATTGTGCAAGATTGAAAAAGAAAGAATCGTGGCAGATATAGAAACATATGGCAGATCGAAGTCCGTGGGAAACGATGTAAATGCCGATTTTATAACTGTAAGTCCAGAACATTATAAAAAATTTGAATATGGAACATGTGCTGTATATTAGGTTGCCAGGGGACAGCAGATGAGATGCTCAACAGTGTCGCATATTTTCACAGATATTTAAATAACAGAATACACCCACCTCTGTTATAAAGAAAAAAAAATAATAAAATTATATTATTATTATTATTATTATTATTTTAAATAAAATTAATTTTTAACAAAGTTAGAGGACTTCCAAATCTTTTGTTTTGTATATACATTTACATCTGTTACAACTCATCATTCAATATCTAGAATACGAACTGCTATTTCAGTAACAAGTAAATAAAGAATTTCGTAAACTTGGAATGAAATCGCTCCTTTCGCACAATTTTCTCCATGTATTCCGGACAATTCTCGGTTTCCTATCAGAAATATATATTTACAGATTATTATGTTATTTCAAAACTAAAATGAAAACTGTCTAATTTGTGAACATTATGGAAAAAGGGTAAAGAGTTAATGCGAAAAGGGAATGTTAATACGTCTAACATACTTAAAAATGCACTACTGTTATATCTGTTTATACAGCTCGACCAAGTTAAGTCTGCGAGCCGATAGGGGAAGTTGGAGGCAGTTCTGTAGTGAAAGAGGCGGTAACGAGAGGAGACCAGTACAGTCTCATATGACAGCAAAGTTTTCCTACTGCGCTTCAGTTCATAGAGCGGTAACAATTTAAGACGCTTTGAAATAGACTGTACTTCTATTTCTGCTTTACAGTGAGGTTTGGCGTTCTGATTGGCAAGCGTGGTGAAAGTTGCATGAGGGGGGAGGCTGGGAGACAGCGTAACTGTTGCCTTTATCTGATGACAAGGACAACAAATGCGTGCGCTCCGTAGTGTATTTTAAACGATGTGCACACGTTGAAATCTGAGCGTCAAGTGACCTATGTGGCAACTGTGTTTTGCCTCTACATTCCATCCCGATATCCCCACTCGCAGACTTGATTTGGGCAAGCTGTAGACAGTGAACCACTTACATCAAATTCAGTTTTCGCGACAGAAAAGCTAATAAGCACTAGTGTGGTGTCTTCTAATTTTATCTCTGATTTGATATCGTAACTCTGGTCCATGCATTGTCTTCATGCCAGTCAATTTCAGATGCGATACATTTTCCTCCTAACTAACGCAAATTGCCCTTATTCAGTAATATGTAATATAGATAGTTTCAGCGGACTGAGAATATTCACATCTTGAAATGGATTGGGGGAGGGAGGACCCTTCAATTTGTCATTGTGGAAGTCTGTAAGTCTTGTGAAAGGTAAAGAGAGTCAGGGCAGATCAAATTCCGAAATAAACGGTGTTAATGCTGATTTCATAAATGTAAGTCCAGAAAATTATAAAAAGCATTCTCGAAGGATTATACCTATATACTGTGAATAAAATTGAGAATGGACAGCAGATGAGTTACTCAACATTGTAGCATATTTTCACATGTGCTTGTAAGAAAATAAACGTACACCATTTTAAACAAACCTGTACAATTATTATTATTATTATTATTATTATTATTATTATTATTATTTTTATTATTTTCTATAAATTTACTTCTTAAAACAGTTATATAATTTCCAAATCTGTTGTGAGTTTCGGACAAACCTATATATCAGCTTCAAGATATCGATGAATGTCTAGCATAGTAATTGATAGACCAGCACAAGAAAGGAATACTTTGTAAAGTTAAAAGAAATCCTGTTCTAAAGGGAAAGCACTTTGTCCATGTATTCAAGATAGTGTTCCGTTAACTACCAGAAATATATATTAGGGTAGCGAATTATTATTCTATTTCAATCTAAAAATGAAGTTTACAAACAATTGGTAACAAGAAAACAGTTAATGGGCCGTAAGAATAAAGTTGAGCATATCCTTTTACTCTACTATTTTGAAGGATGTGCTTCAGATTTTAATAATAAAATGCAGAGCAAAACCTTCTGCTCTTGATGACGCAATAGGAAAAGAGCACTTGCTTCACAGGAAGAAGCATTTGCTTGGAGCGCAACCTTTTGCTTCAGAATTAGAAAAAAATGTATGAATAAAGTGAAGCATATCCTTCGATTCAGAAGCATATCCTTCTAAAAAGTGAAGTCTGGTCAGGAGCAGACTCATCTATGTGGTTTACTGATCTGGTTGAATTACCAGTCGCATTACGTCGTGAAAAATACTACAAATTACGTTGCTGTAATGTTAGGGAGTAGTATAACAGTTTTTATACACTCATTGAAGGAAATATCCAATGGATTACATCTCATTTTCTGGAAGAAACACAGGAGAGGAGAGGAGGGGCCCAAGTGGTGTCTACAATCCCGGAGGCCTGGATTCGATCCTCGGCCAGGTCGTGTTGGAGTTTGTGGTAGACAAATCAGACGTTGCAAAGAGTTTTCTCGGGATACTCCCGTTTCCCTGTAACATTCCATTTCATCTATTATCTATAATAGTAAAAATAGGTTAGAGTGAATTCTTGGGAGTAGTACGGGTTTCCGACGCTGGTATAGGGAGGGCTTGGAGCTCCTGGCCGCTGGAGTTTATCATCGCGAAATGGGACCTGGCTGTATCTGGGGCTGAGATAGAATGGCCAACCTGTCAGTGTCAGATTGACGAATGCCACTCAGGCCACCTGTCGGATTTGGACAATCATCGTATACAGGATGCACAATGGCCCAAAGCGTGTTCAAGTGTACGAATCTGTCTCGGGTCCAGCCCTCGTAAAGCCAGTCAGCCAGCTATCCTTGGAAATGGAGATGATTTTTTTTTTTTTTTTGCGGTTCATGGTCGATCAGAGATTCCAATCAGGTATTGCAGAAGAGATGGGTATACATCGGACCACTATGAGTAAAACTGCAGTTGGCCAGGGTCCGTTCTTGACTGTAGAATATGGAAAAATTCATCAGTTCGTGATGTGTTCAGTGGATTTAAAAATATTGTCCTATTGGGTGATGGCTTCGAAACATGGCTCATGGCATCACATCGAAATCGGATTTTTAAATAAAGAGACATTTATAATAGAATGTTCCTTTGGCCAACTAAGAAGCGGGTTTCTCATTCTACAATACGCCTGTACAATTGCTGCCTCAAAGGTCCCAACAATCATATTGTTTGTTGCTTTGTTTTTCACAATGTAAGCTAGCGAAGTGCCTATATGATCATAATTATGACTTTACAGATAATATATAGGGTTTAAATGAAGATGAAAATACTGAAGAGAAAGAGGAACCTGCCACTGGAAGGACATATATTCACGTCACTGCATTCGTATAATTTTACTACTCGTATTTTATTGATGCACACAGATTAACGTAGAAACTTTAACTATCATTATTTCTTATAGTAGGCTTAATCATAATATTTAATAATGCTATTATGGGCACTTCAAAGACTCATGTTAAGAGGAATTTATTAGTATGCCGAATTTTCTTACAATAATTTTTATCATTTTCTGAAATGCTATCTTTTTTTTTCCTCTTCACCTCTGGAACTTGTCACTTTTTTCTAATATTCCAGGATGTGTAGCTAAAAATATAATTGTACTTTCAACGGGCACAAAGCTACTGCTGTCTGAACCGGAAAATGCAGTTTTAACCACGTGGAATCCTTATTTAGTTGTGATTGAAATGTAAAGTAAAAGGAAATCCACGGCTATACAGCCCTGAAGGACCAAGACCGACCAGCCGGCCGCTGGCCTCACGTTCACATGCCGAAGTAGAGGTGGACGATCATCCAACCAGAATGGAGGTATCGTGTGGGTAGCATGATGATCCCCCCAGCCGTTATAGCTGGTTTGCGATACCGGATTTTCGCTACCTATCGTAACTCCCCAAGTGCATCACGGTGCTGGGTGGGCACCGGTCCCATACACTGCCCGAAATTCCATGAGAAAATTTCTTCCCTCACGAGGACTCGAACCAGCGCGCATTCCATAACGCGAGTCCTAGGCAGGTTGCCTCAGACCATGGCACGGGCATGTGATTGAAATGAGTGTGGTTTATTAGAATCAGAAGGAAACTTGCTATGTCATTGGGAGGCCTACCATTGCTGCTTATCTCATTTCTTTATGAAACAGAACACCCGCACTCAGCTGACAAAGAGCGCCGACAAATACACTATACTGCAACATGAAAAACACAACATTCATGAGCACATGCTCCTGTCTTAGAAGCATATGGTCGAAGGATAAGATAGAGGTTATTCTTACAATTCGAAGCATATGCTTATACTTCAACCTCTTGCTTCGGAGCACATCCTTATACTTCAACCTCTTGCTTCGAAGGAAATCCTTCAGTTTTATTCATATGGCCCAATAATGCACACTGTTAATGGTTTCGACATAATTAAAAATGCAGTACCTACATATCCGTATACTTATAGTAAAGAACTTACATCAATTTCACATTTCACGAATGCAAAGCTCGTAGGCATTGGAGTGTGTTCAATTTTTATCTCTGATTTGATTTCGTAACTGTGATCCACGCATTCTGTCTTCATTCCCGTTACTTCCAGATACGATGAATTCCCTTCCTACAGAACAAAATTACAACATGAATAATTTTATTTAGTTGCTTCAATTGACTTCACTTGTAACAACCGTCAATCTGTCCTGCATGGCCATTATTGGCTAACTCTCTCAACACGGGTAACAAGTTAGATAAGACAAATGAAAGCAAAAAGGGAACAAGGTTTTACGGACACAGGCAATCACAGATAACGGGCCCGATGTTCCTTGTCAAAATAATTTACATACTGTGATTTATATTCTACATCCTGTGTACAAATGTCTTTTCGAGTATTATATTTTATTAATCATTACTAAGAACAATAACAAATATATCGTCCTCAGGCACTTTTAGACAAAGAAATAAATACAGGGAGACGTTTCATTTACCTCTGATGAAGATTTATTTTCTTCTAATTTGTATTTGTTGTCATATAGTAAGTCAAACGGATCAACCTCACATTCCATCTTGATTAAATCCATCACAACTGAAAGAAGAGTTTATGTAAATGACAGTGATTTATAGAAACTTTCATACAAGTTGTTACGATCTAATTCACATGATGCTTAAACGTACTCATCTACTTTCGCAACAGACGTGCCAAGACTCTGTAATTCGCTACCTGCTAGTATTAGGGACTGTCGAAATAAAATTAAATTCAAACGCAAACTTACTAGGTACTTGGTCAGTAACTGAGACTCGTCCAGACATGGCGTCTTGCAAATGGTAATCTTACTCTATCATACAATACTTCAATCTCCAGTAACTTCATCCATATATATTATTTTACTGTATCTTTAATTTGTACTTCAGTAAATAATTTCGTCTTTGTATTTGCCTACCTTAATTCTTGAATACTCTCTTTTAACGAGTTTGGTACAACAATTGCTATTAGAGGAGAAAAATTCGCTCTGGCGCCGGGCATCGAACCCGGGTCCTTGGTTCTACGTACCAAGCGCCCTAGCCACTGAGCCACTGTAATTCCTCTGTTATCAGGGATATAAAATTTCCTCCGTTTTGTGTTGCATTTTTGATTCAAGGAATACAGTATAATTTATTTATTATTTTTTAATTATCGCTTATCTACTGCTACTCGTACCATTGTTTAATTCTCATATCATGCTACTTCTTACAAAGGGAAATATGCAGCGTTGTAAGTAACAAACATATAAGTATATTATAGCAAATTCCAAGATTCGAAACAATCCGTGTGCTAAGTAAACTGTAAAAAAAAAAAAAAAAAAAATAGAAAATCACTTTAAACATTGTATATTATTATTTGTTGTTGTTTAGTCAACTGTCCTTAGACAGGCTGGAATCTAATTAATGACAAATAAAACGTCACTCATGAGGTAACTAAGCAAACTAAGCAAGGACAATTCAGTGGGTAGGGTGGCCAGTTCTTTCCCCCCTCATTTAACATTACATTTCCTCAAACTGTAATGTGCCACGAAACAGTGGTATTAGTAAAACAGATGTAATGAAAGCACAACGACGGTTATACTCTAGCCTGAAGTTTATGATGTGTTATATACGTTGGAGGTAAAATTTTGCAATTTACCTCTTCCACAATTCCAATTCTACGAAATAAATTATGTACGTAAAGTATATCCACCGAAAGTGAAAACTTACTTCCTACTGCATGGACTCTCAGGAACGAAAGGTATCAATGTTGCCGTGAATGTGGCGACAATGAATGAAATGAAATGCGCACAATGTGCATGAAAATGTGGCGACAAAACCTCTAGTCTAGAGTAGCGGTTATCAACCTTTTCCGACTTGCGAACCCCTTCAACAACGATCTGAGTTGGGTGAATCACTGACTTTTAAATATGCATACAGTAGACATGCATAAAATTAAATTCCAAGCAAAAGGTTTAATAACCTTAAGTTAATTTAACCCTTAACGGTTAAAACCTATAATTACTGTAGTTACTGCTTAAAAGTTACACAACATGTAGCCCTAGTTGCAATAATAGTGTAAATACAAGTTTTCATTATAATTACTCACCTCTTCCTTGGAATTCAGTGAGAAGGTTGCTCCAGCTTTCCATGACACAGAGCTTTGAAGTCAGGAACCACACAAGTTAAAGTCTCAAATCACTTTCAGCACAAAGTCTGTTTCTTTATTTATTTTCTAAAAAGGCATATGAAGAAAACGACTTTTCGCACAAATATGTGGATGAAAAGGGTAATAAAGACGTTATGGCTTTATTCGCTCACACTGGGAACTCCTTTAAACTCAACCAAAAACCAATTAATGACAAAGATTTATAACATTTCTGTAACTGAAAATCAGTGGAAATTTCAAGAAGCTGCTCTTTTTCATCTGCGCTTAAAGTGGATTCTAAAATTGTTGACTCTTCGAAGGGACTGCGAATCCATTTGTTATTATTGGGCATAGCAGGGAAATATTCTCTGAAGATTTTTCCAAGTCCCATCAAATGTTCTTTAGCCATGTTCTTGACTTTTTCGTCCAAAGAAAGATGATTTTTCCACCAGGAAGTTGTGAAGGGTATCAAAGCACTCTGTTTGATTGCTATTGAAACACGTTTTCCAAAAATTAAGTTTTTTAATTTATGATTCGATACGGTCTTGCACAATATAAACGTTTATATTTGACCCCTGGAGAGATAAGTTTAAACTGTTAATTTTTTAGAAAATGTCTGCCAAGTAACTTAGTCTGAAACAAGACTTCATCTTCCATGCACTTTGCTTGGTGAAAGGCATGGCTGGTAAGAAAAACGTAAACTTCGTCTTTAAGCTCATGCAGTCTCGAAATAGTTCTACCTCGAGATAGCTACTTAACTTCAGTGTGAGACAATAAACACTTATAAATGCTTCCAATTTCCTCACAAAGCACTGGAAAGATGCGGGAATTTGTACGGTGAGCCTTATAACAGTTAATTATTTTCATCAATCCATCGGGCACGCGTTTAGAAACAAGAGCCTGTCACTGAATGCAACATTGTGTCCAAGAAGCGTTCGGCGCAACCGATTTCACTTTGGCAACAAACCCCGCATAACACCCTGTCATAGATTTCGTACCAGCGAGTCCAGTCTATTGAATTTTCGCGAAAGTATTCGTCGGTTAACTTAAATTTATCTCCTCCCGTAGTTCTCTCTTTTAAGGGTTTGCAGATTAGTAGTTCCTTTTCTACAGACTCCCTATTAATATAACGGACGAAAAGTAACAAAATGACTAAATTGGCAACATCAGTCGATTCGTCAAGTTGAATCGCAAAAGACGGACTGGCACGAACTCTTTCCAAAATTTCATTTTCAACATAATTTGCCATGTCTTTAATCTGGCGGTTGATCGTATTGTCGGACAATGGTACCATACTGGCATTTTTTTTGTGAAAGATTTTCCAAGCATGCACTGTACTACATCATTTATACATGACTGCACTAAATCTTCAGCTATTGAATGAGGTTTTGCAGTTTTAGCAATTCTGTAGCTAACGCGATAAGACGTTTCAAAAGCATTCTCATTGTCACTGTTTGCAGCGGATACGAAAGTAGTTAAATCATTTTTCCACTCGTTAGCTTTTCGTGTATAAAATCAGCAGATTTCTTTGCGTGGGTGGAGTGTTCAGTTTCTAAATGGCGTTTAAGTAGAGAAGGTTTAAGACTACCGTTAGCGAGAATGTCGCCACAAACAACACACTGTGGTCTTGGACAGTCCTTGTCCAAACCTAAAGTAATTATCATCGTACATTCTTTTCTTTACACACGGTTCACTTTCGTGGGATTGACACATATCACTAGAAGCTGTTGACACAACACTAACTTGCGATTTTGTTAAACTCTGTTTCCCTTTCAAACTTCCACTTTTCAACCAGTTATCCATTTTAATGCGAACGGAAACGATTCTGATACCTAACAATTTACTGCATTTTTCCACAAGGGAAGAAGAAGTAGGCTATTGTTGAAAATACAAAATTAAATATAGGTTTGTTGAAATTCCACATCAACATCTAAAATCAAAGGCCTGACCGCCATGTAACCGTTCCTTAGTCGGGTCGCGGTACTGTTGTTAGTATTGTTAGAACACAAAGAAGCTGGCAGACTAAATTTCCAATGTAGCGAAATCAAATGCATTCCTAGCGTTGTTACATAACTGTAAATCAGGCATTCGCGGTAAATATTAATTTACTGTGTAAAAAATGTGATAAATTCCCGATGTTACACACATGTAACAAGGGGCATTATGGGTTAATTTAATTTTAAAATAATAATAATAATAATAATTATTATTATTATTATTATTACTATTATTATTATTATTATTATTATTATTATTATTATTATTATTATTATTATTATGACAATGCCGCAGAAATGAAGGAAACAATAATAGGCCTAACCTCGAAACCCGTCATTACGGAAAAGTTTTGGCGAACCTCTTGAAATATTTTGCGAACCGGTTCGCGAACCACATGTTGGGAAACGATGGTCTAGAGCAATGACGTTATTGTTATTTGTTACTTACCTAGACGCACAGCGTGCGCTGCTGTGCTGTACGAAATTGAAACCCTTCGGGCATCGTCATCATTATGGCAAGTGTGGCATTTAAAAGGTGGTTGTGATAATGATTGCGAGTGTATCCAGTGTGCATTTGATGAATCTATCATAATGATGCTTCCTTGTAAGGCTTGTAACTACACAAATCGCTTCAGGAAAGGCAATAGCATCACTTTTCTTGCTTAAATAACGATATTTAATTGCATCTAACAGCCCAACGTTCAATTAATGCAGGCAATAAATAGCACTTTCATATAGATTGAATTATTGTGTTAGCTTACAGTAAAACTATTTCGGCATATATATTGCTGGTATTTTTAAAATATGATACAGTAGAGGCATTATAATAAAATATGTGTTATTTCTGACATTCCCTCTAAAAAAAAAAAAGGCAGAACTACTATTGCGATGGCTATCTGCCATTAGAAGAGATAATTTTATTCAAACAAATGATCACAACATAACTTGTACCTATTCTGAACATTTCATAGAAGATTGCTTTGGAAATAACATTAAAAAAATGGAAGATGACGCAGTTTCATCCCTCTTTAATTTTCCAGAACATCTTATGTGGATAGGTTCATTGTTGAAACAAGTTAAATTCACATAGACCTAATTTTCATTGGCTTGAACTTCATCACTTATTTATTTTTTATTTTATTGGGTTATTATACGACGCTGTATCAACATCTCAGGTTATTTAGCGTCTGAATGAAATGAAGGTGATAATGCCGGTGAAATGAGTCCGGGGTCCAGCACCGAAAATTACCCAGCATTTGCTCGTATTGGGTTGAGGGAAAACCCCGGAAAAACCTCAACCAGGTAACTTGCCCCGACCGGGATTCGAACCCAGGCACCTGGTTTCGCGGCCAGACGCGCTGACCGTTACTCCACAGGTGTGGACTTCATTACTTAAAAGTAGCCTATATTTAGTAGAATTTATTTTTTTCGTGGTATAAAATTTTTTTAGGTAGAAAAACACCCTATAAGTATTCTGAAAAGAAGTACTGGAGTCTCAGAACCAGGCGATGGAACTGTTTTTGCTAATTGTTCACACGTCCCTGACATTATTAGTGCGGAACACAATTATATGCTCAGCCCCAAGAAAAGATTGAGATTAATGTAAAGTGAGTTACAGAAAAAGAATGAACAGATTAGGAGTTTGAAAAAAGAAAACCTGGCTTGTAAAAGAAAATTTGACAGACTGTTGTTTAGTAAACTGTCCGAAGACAGGTGTGAACATCACAAATGATACAAAGAAGGCACCACCATGAGACAACTGGGCCAGGAGATAATGGAGTAGGGTGGCCAGTTCCTTTCCCTCTCCATTGCATACATCGCCGAGTAACTACATATTACACTGATAAGTATATACAAACAATTGTTCTTCCTCTGACACATATCGTCAAGTGTGATGTATTTCCTGATACCAGATGTACATATCAGCCAGAACCTCAATCAGAGGATGCGACAGATATGCTGTTATAATATCAGAAGCTTGACTAAGAAACTGATAGAAAAACAACCTGATTAACGAAAATTTGCATGAAATTTAAACAGCAAATTTTGAGTCTGATGATTAATTTAATAAAGAGAGCTATAATGTCCCATAATAGTAATAATATAATAATAATAATCATTTCATTCATTCATTCATTCATTTATTTTATTCCATAGATCTTACATGAGCAATGAAGCTTTAAGATATGGAACAAGTCAACATTTTACAATATTACAATTACAATTTTTACAAATTTTTATAGCTTTACAATTTAGTAATTTTCTGCAATTTTTAGAATTTTGCGCAATTTTTTACATTTTTTTTTTTTGGCGAGATGTAGTGAGATGAGATGAGGTCCGAGGATTCGCCAACATATTACCCGGCATTTGCCTTTTGGTGGGGGAAACCTCGGAAAAACCCAACCAGGTAATCAAATCAAAGGGGGGTAATCAAATCAAAGGGGTTGATGCCAAGGATTCGCCATAGACTCGCCATAGACCATCCGGCTTCAGTCCGACGGCTGTGGAAAACCTCGGAAGAAACCAAAGTCCAAAGGGGGATCCAACCAAAGCCCGAACGCAGCTCCGGATCAGCAGCCCAGCGAGTCTGCCGACTGAGCTACATCGATGACTCTACTAAAAGTATACAATACATAGCCAATCAGATTATTAAATTTACAAACGCAAACCATCATTCATAAGTTGAGCTATATGTATAATTCAAAACAAGTTAATTAAATTTAAGGCATAAACAATTCAACCAGTTGTGATATACAGAAATTGATAATACATATCATGCAAACTACTTCAAATTAGAAACACAAACAATTTATCAGTAGAGCTATATAGATTACTATCCAATTTAAAGCATATACAATTCATCGGCCAAAACTATACAAATATATACAATACAAAGTAGCATACTTTCATTAAGCTATACAAATTTGTGCAATTAATATCAAGTAGATTAATTCAATTTACAATCATAAACAATTCATCAGTTTAGCTATACATATTACCATTCAATTTACTGTAGGTCTATATACAATTCATCAGTAGAGCTACACAGACTAGTAATCATTTTAAGAACATATACAATTCATCAGCCAAACTATACAAACATATACAATCAAATTAGTTCAATTTACAAACTTATTTTCGTTAAGCTATACAATTCATATGAAGTAGATTAATTCAATTTATAAGCTTAAACAATTCATCAGTTGACCTATACAGTATACTATTCAATTTACAGTACATACAATTCATCAGTTATGCTAAACAAAAAAATACAATACATAGTAAACAGATTAAGTCAACATAAAAACATATTTTAGTTGAGCTATATAAAATTGTACATGTCATTTAAGTAGAATAATTCAATTCACGAGCATAAACAATTCATCAATTGTGTAGAAGGTATGAGTATGTAGAAATTTGGTTACTTCTTTTCTGAACCTTTTCTCGTGGTTCTTCAAATCTTTAAGATAATTAGGCAGTGCATTGAAGACTGTTATACATGAATAGCGAACTTCTTTTTTAAAACAGCTTAGACTAACAGAGGGTAGATGAAGATCTGATTTATGTCTTGTATTAAAATGATGAATGTCTTGGTTAGTACTGTATTTATCTTGGTTCTTAATATACAGCATCATTAGGGAAAGAATGTATTCACAAGGTAAAGTCAAGATTTCTAAGTTTCGGAAAATATTTTTACATGAGGTCCTTTTATGCACACCGGCCATTATTCTTATAGCTTTCTTTTGTAAAACAAAAACGTGTTTAGCTTCAGATGAGTTACCCCAGAATATTAATCCATATTTCATTGCAGAGTGAAAATATGCAAAGTATGACATTTTAAGTAAGTTTATATCACCAATAGTAGATAAGGATCTTAATGCATAACAGGCAGAGCTCAATTTACGAGTAATACATTCTATATGCGTTTTCCAGTTCAAGTGATTATCCAATTCTAAACCAAGAAACTTTGTGCTTATAGATTCTTTGAGATGAGTTCCATTTAATCGAATACTGTAGGAAACCTGAGCACTATTGTGTGTACTAAATTTGACTGCACTGGTTTTATCAACATTAAGTGCTACTTTATTTGCATGGAACCATCCATTCACTAGATTCAGCACTGTATTAGAAGTGTTTATAAAATGATCGTATTGTTTGCTTGAAATAATTACACTTGTATCATCTGCAAATAAAATTACATGGGATGAATTGTTTATGGTCAAGGCTAAATCATTAATATAAACTAGAAACAACAATGGACCTAAAATTGACCCCTGCGGAACACCATGTTTAATATTTCTAAATTCTGAATAAGTAACTTTATGACTATTTGGTACATTTATTTCTACTTTTTGTTTTCTATTTGATAAGTACGATGTAAACCAACCCAACATCTCATCTTTAATACCATAAAACTTCAATTTTTTTACTAATATACTATGGTCTACACAATCAAATGCTTTAGCCAAGTCACAAAAAATCCCACCTACATGTAGTTTCGAATTTAATGAATTTAGTATTTCATCCACCAAACTAAAAGCAGCATTCTCTGTCGATTTTTGTTTTCTAAATCCAAACTTTTCTAAAACTAATATATTGTTGGACTCCAGGTAATGATATAATCTATTATACATAACTTTCTCAAACACTTTTGAAAATGTTGTTAATAATGATATGGGTCTATAATTAGCAATAGTACATTTATCTCCCTTTTTGTATATTGGTTTTACTATTGAATATTTGAGTCTTTCTGGAAAAATACCACATTGCATTGACAAATTGCATAGATAGCTTAATGGAGGGGATAATATTTCAGAACAAGCTTTCAGAACTTTACTTGGAATTTCATCATATCCAGAGGAATATTTTGTTTTTAGTTGTTTTATCACATGCATGATTTCTGCTGCGGTAGTGGGAATAAATTTGAGACCTAAAAACTCAGTGTTAAATGCATCAGTTAGGTAACCAAGTGCAGCATCTTCTGCACAATCTTGAATGTTTAAGTTCTGAATAATATTTATATAGAAGTCGTTAAAATGATTTGCAATTGATTTTGGGTTATCTATTTTACTATCATTGATTTTAATGCAAGTAATATTTTCACTCTTTGAATATCGATTAGTTTCATTTTTAATAATATCCCAAATAGTTTTAATCTTATTATCTGAATTTTGTATTTTTTCATTCAGATACATTTTCTTTGCATCTTTTATAACTTTTGTCAAAGTTTTACAGTAGTTCTTGTAGTAATTAAGAACATGAGGATCATCACTATTCCTACTCATTAAATATAGATTCCTTTTTCTAGCACATGATATTTTAATTCCCTGAGTTATCCACATGTTTTTACTTTTACATTTTTTCACCACCTTGACTGGAAAACATTCATTGAAATAATTCGTAAATGTAGTGAAAAATGTATTAAATTTAGTAGTAATATCAATGTTATCGGTACTATATACATTTTCCCAAGATTGATTTTGTAGACATGTATTTAAATGATGAAGAGATTCAGCATTTATAATCCTTTTTTTTATTTTTAGATTAACACTTTGGAATTGTTCACTCATATTGAAAACACTTAGAATTTGTGCATAATAATAATAATAATAATAATAATAATAATAATAATAATAATAATTTAGCCCTATTATTATTATTATTATTATTATTATTATTATTATTATTATTATTATTATTATTATTATTATTAGGATTCCAATTTAATAAATTTTGAAGTAAGATTTAGTGGATTGATTAGTAACACTCAACATAATAAAGTCTTTTTACATTCTCAGGGTAAATAGTAGGTCTACATTTTCTTCATCCCTGTCCTTTCTTATTGTCACTTTGTTCGTCACAATAACATTTGTATAGTAATTAATATACTGCTCAAAACAATTAGAGGAACACTATGAATTATTTAAATATTTTTTCATTGGATAAAGGTACAGACATGAAATTAATATAAAGTATGTTACCGGAATTTATGGTTCTTTATGGCCTCATTTATATGCATATCAATAAAAACAAATTAATAATGCCAACAAATAACTTTTTAAATCATTGCAATACATAAATTGAATCTTGTCCTTACTTATTAAACTTAAACATCCGTTATAAAGGTCTAGTATTGTGTATGACCTCCAAGACATTCCACGACAGCTTGGCACCTTCGTGGCATGCTCCCTATGACATTCTGTATTTCCTCTTGGGGGATAATCTCCCATTCCTCCTTTAGAGCATCTTCAAGTTCCTACAGGATTTGTAGAGCTTGATGTCGGTTCCTAACTTTCCTATCCAGAAGACCCCACAAGTGTTGAATAGGGTTGAAATCTGGGCTGATCGCTGGCCACTCCATTACCTCAATTTCATTCTCCCTTAGGAAATCCCTGGTGACAGACGCAGAATGTGCCTTGGCATTATCCTGAACAAACAGAAATCTAGGTCCTACTCCAATGGCAGCAGTACTAGATGCTCTTCTAGAACGACCTCGATATACCAGACAGCATTTAGTCACTGGTGAACAATTACGAGGTCCGTACGGCCCACACCATTATGGAACCTCCAATTTCCTGTACAGCTTCTACAGAAAATCTTTCCCCTGACCGCCCCCACACCCTTAAACGACCATCACAACGTGTAAGACGATACCTGGATTCGTCCGAGAAGAGCACAGACTGCCACTGCTTCAGGTTCCAATCCGCATGGTTTGCAGCAAACGTAAGTCTTGCTGCCTTATGCTCATTTGTCAAACGCTGTTTTTAACAGGCCTTTTTGGAGGAATATTCTCTTTCCTTAATCTGTTCCTTAGCGTTTCGTCTGAAATCTGGATTCCGGAAGCCATATAGAGGTCATTCTGCAGGTCTCTTGCAGTTTTTGTACGCTGTATGAGAGCGGATAGGACAATGTATGTGTCGTCCTGGGGGCCTGTTTTACATTTACGGCTCTGGCCAGGTCTTCTACAATACTGCTCTGTCTCTCTGTGCCTATTGGGTAACCTGGACACCTCGGAAGGAGAAACCTCAAGCTCTCTAGCCGCTTGTCTCAGTGATTGACCTTGTCGTAAAATAAGTAGAACATGATACACTTCAAACTCATTTAAATGCTTCATTTTGTCAGAGACTTTAATAAACAAGGCAATAATCAGCATTCGTCACTATAGCAATGTTACAAAGCTTACCAATTAGAAGATGTCAGTGCCTGCCATAATCAAATATTTCTTCATATTTGTTATTTGAGGTAATTACTTTGTTTTTAGGCCATGAATCTTTAAAATTTGTATCCATAGATTAAATTAATGTTCCTATTTACATATTGTCCAATTTTCAGCATTACAGCTTCAAAAATCACTAACTTCATTCAATTTATTACAAGTGTTCCTCTAATTATTTTGAGCAGTGTATATGAATATCAAGAGGATTGTTAGTTTCGACAAAAATAATGTAATTATAGAGCGTATGCTATAGGTACTTTATTTCAACTGCAGCATGCAGGCCTTCGTATGAAACTTTATTGACGCAATTCAGTCCAGTTGTATTGGTTTTATAAATAGTATTGTATAATTATTATTTTATTATAGTAAGGATAAACAATAATTTCACAGTTTATTATATTTCTATGCATTATTAAAGGTCTGGATACTTATATTTGTGATATTTGTAGCTAGAAACTTAGTAGTCCGCAAACTGGAGCTGCCTCCAGAAATGGCGTCGCGCGCAATGTTCTATTTGGCCTGTCCCGTATGCTCTACGCAGCTACTGGTAAGGGGCTTGGTCTAGAGATGGGTAGAAAAAGCTGGAACAGTTTTTTTAAACTGTTTCGTAACGAAACAGTTTCGTGAAATAACCTGTTTCAATTGTTCCAAGAGTGTTACACTGCTCCAGTGATCACTTCAACATTCCACATGGTTCCAAGAGATGAACAGTCAATTTCAAAAGAGCTTCCCTGTTCTTTGCTGTCTGCGAAGACCACGTGTAGCGCTATTATCGACCTCCAATCGAAAGTAGACATAATATTGATGTTACACACTGCCTTCGTGGAACAGTAGCCTATGTAGGACAAGGCAATTTAATTGTACGAATCAAATTCCCTAATAAATGTACTATTAATTATTATTAGCCGCCCACTGATCGAGAATATGTTCATTATTAATATACCACGAAAATATTATCGGCTAATGTCTTATCGTTATTAAACTCTCCTAGGGTTATATGCGTTATTTCTACTAAAATCGATTTTGAATTATAGTTATTTAGCCTACTGTATTCTTTAACAGCAACCTACGAAAAATTACTTTCGTCGTCATAATACACTGAACAGCTGATTTAAAGACGATTCAAGGGCTTTGAAACATGTTCCTGAAGCAGATGAGAAGTTGAAACAGTTGAAACACTTGGAACAGTTGGCACTGATGTTGTAAACATATTCTTATGAAACTGTTTCTTTGAAACTCTTATTTTGGAACAGCTTCCTTCGTGAAACAGTTACAGTCGAAACTATTTCTTAAAAAGAACATTTTATCCCATCTCTACTATTGACAAAACAGATATCACTCCTCCAGAGATGCGCTGTCATGTTAGCCAGAAAGCTTTTAAAAGAGACGATAGAAAAAAAAACAAGAGTTAAATTTAGCATAATTTTAATTTACTCCAAACGCAATAATCTTCGGAATCTATAATGCGAAACACCTGCTTTATAACAGTTAAAATATTATTATTATTATTATTATTATTATTATTATTATTATTATTATTATTAATGCTGTTTAAATGGCGCGTCAGCGTCTATGGCTATTTGCGTCCTTGAGTAAGAGTCAGTACAACAACTCATTTAAAAACTGGTAAATGTAAAAGCGATATCAATTAAAATCTCGGTGTTAAAACCGGAAGATATAAAAAATATACATATATATCACCAGGAAGTCGGTTACTAAAACCGTCACCAGACGTAAAAATGTCTGGTGACCAGAAATATTAATACATAAAATGTAATCGAATATAAAAGTCCGAGTACAGGGCAGATGAAATGTAAATAGTATGTCCCCTAGATGTAAGGAGTCTAGGGGTCGATAAAAATTAAATGACGTTGTCAAGACCTATACTGGATAAAAACTTTAAAACTGCGTTCACACGATTAAAATCGTTTCCAAGAGCGTCACGCAGCGTCACGCCTATCGCATGTTGACGTCGAGAACGGTCGTATTTCCTACAGTGCAATAGCACATGTTCCACAGAAACTGGAACATGGCACGCGTCATACACCGCAGGAGGTTCACCATTTAAAAGATGGCCATGTGTAAAACGGCAGTGGCCAATCCTCAACCGACTAACTAAAACTTCTTCGCGTCGTGACGCTCTTTTACACGAATCCCATTCCCGAACACTCCTTTATCATTCGTAATTTATTCCCTTGTTGTGCAGACCATTCCTCCTCCCATTGCCGCCAAATTAAATGTTTCAAAGTGTTGAAGACGTCTCGCCACCTCTCACGATAATACAACAGTGTACTGTCTTCTCAGTCCACTCTATGTCTTCTCAGTCCACTCTATATTCTCTTAGTCTACTCCCTGTCTTCTCGGTCCACTCTATGTCCTCTGAGTCCACTCTCTGTTCTCTCAGTACACTCTGTGTCCTCTCAGTCCACTCCCTGTATCTCAGTCCACTCCCTCTCTTCTCAGTCCACTCTATGTAATCTCAGTCCACTCTCTATTCTCTCAGTACACTGTGTCCTCTCAGTCCACTCCCTGTCATCTCAGTCAACTCTATGTCATCTCAGTCCACTCCCTGCCTTCTCAGTCCATTCTGTGTCTTCTCAGTCCGCTCTATGTCATCTCAGTCCATCCCTGTCTTCTCAGTCCACTGTGTCATATCAGTAGACTCTGTGTTCCCTCAGTTCTCTCCCTGTCTTCTCAGTCCACTCTATGTCATCTCAGTAGACTTCTGTGTCCTCTCAGTCCAGTCCCTGTCTTCTCAGTCCACTCTATGTCATCTCAGTCCACTTCCTATCTTCTCAGTCCACTCTATGTCCTCTTAGTCCATTCCCTGTTTTCTCAGTCCACTCTATGTCCTCTCTGTCCACCCACTGTTCTCTCAGTACACTCTGTGTCCTCTCAGCCCACTCCCTGTTTTCTCAGTCCACTCTATATCCTCTCAGTCCACTCTGTGTCATCTCAGTACACTCTGTGTCCTCTCAGTCCACTCCCCGTCTTCTCAGTCCACTCTATGTCATCTCAGTCCACTCCCTGTCTTCTCAGTCCAGTCTATGTTCTCTCAGTCCACTCTCTGTTCTCTCAGTACACTCTGTGTCCTCTCAGTCCTCTCCCTGTCTTCTCAGTCCACTCTATGTCATCACAGTGTACTCTGTGTCTGCTCAGTCCACTCCCTGTCTTCTCAGACCACTCTATGCCATCTCAGTACTCTCTGTGTGCTCTCAGTCCACTCCCTGTCTTCTCAGTCCACTCTATGTTCTCTTAGTCCACTCCATGTCTTCTCAGTCCACTCCATGTCCTCTCAGTCCACCCACTGTTCTCTCAGTACACTCTGTGTCCTCTCAGTCCACCCCCTGTCTTCTCAGTCCACTCTATGTCGTCTCAGTCCACCCACTGTTCTCTCAGTACACTCTGTTTCCTCTAAGTCTACTCCCTGTCTTCTCAGTCCACTCTAAGTCTTCTCAGTCCACTCTATGTCATCTCAGTCCACTCTATGTGCTCTCAGTCCACTCTATGTCTTCTCAGTCCACTCTATGTCGTCTCAGTCCACCCACTGTTCTCTCAGTACACTCTGTTGCCTCTCAGTCCACTCTATGTCTTCTCAGTCCACTCTATGTCATCTCAGTCCACTCTATGTGCTTTCAGTCCACTCTATGTCTTCTCAGTCCACTCTATGTCATCTCAGTCCACTCTATGTCATCTCAGTCCACTCTATGTCATCTCAGTCCACTCTATGTCCTCGCAATCCACTCTATTTCCTCTCAGTCCACTCTATGTCCTCGCAGTCCACTCTATGTCCTCTCAGTCCACTCTATGTCTTCTCAGTCCACTCTGTGTCCTCTCAGTCCACTCTCTGTCCTCGCAGTCCACTCTGTGTCCTCCAGTGGCGTAGCGTCAATGTAAGCTAAAAAGCTCAGCTTCCCCAGTTAATAATAATTTCATAATAAACCTGCAGTTTATGAAGAAAATTATTTATTAATTTTAATAGAATTTATATTTGCGCGTTAAATTTTGTGATGCGGCAGCTCAGGATGATTTGTGATGCAGCAGTAAACAAGAAGCCTGCACACACCAGCTTCCAAGCAGACCGGTTTCTTCTGTGTAATCCACCCCGCAGATTTCCATCCCTTTCTAAGCTATCCTAGTCGCAAGGCTCGCAAAGAAGCTAGCTTTACCATTTAAAATAAGTAGTTTCCGAGTTATCCCTTTTCGTCAGTTGTGTTCAGTTGAAGTGTTAGTGTGCATTGTGGCTGATACAGAGTGAAATAACAGTTCCTGACACTAATTTACTTGAATTTTTTTTAGGACAATTGTATTATCAAAACTGACTTACGAACAAAAGTGTGATTTAAAAAACAAATGACCGACTCCCTTGCTGTGAATGAAGGACACAACCAAAAGACAGACGCATACTTACGTAATGATACTAATATTGTGATTTCTCTAAGTATGACAGGGAGTGAGCTAATGTTATACGTATACGTGTCTATTTGTTAAGAGATATGTGTAAACCGTGAAATCATATTTTACTATGTATCATTTGAGGTCATGCCTTATTGGTGTTACTTACGATGTTCCAACCAATCTTCGACTGCTGACTTGAAATTAACTACTATTTATTTTAAGACTGTATTTTTGTAATACGTTTCCTCATATTGCATAAAAGACAACTTGAGTTAGCTTCCCCTACTCAAAATTTCATGCTACGCCACTGGTGTCCTCTCAATCCACTCTCTGTCCTCTCAGTCCACTCTATGTCCTCTCAGTGCAATCACTGTGTTGTCACTACACTCTCTGTCCTACCAGGCCACGCTCTGTTCTCTCAGTCCACTCTATATCTTCTGAGTCCACTCTATGTGCTTTCAATTCAATTTCATCCTGTTACTACACTTCCGTGTTTCCAGCCCAATCTCTGGCCTCTGTGTCCATTGTCTGTCTTCAAAGTCTACGCTATGTGCTCTCAGTCCACTCTCCGTCTTGTCAGTCCTTTCCCTGGCCTGTCATTGGATGTTTATAATTTCTAATTTTACGATAATTTGCAATTCTCTCATACATGTTCCAAAGAATTACTTCTATACGGGAATCGATCCCGGGTATTAATGTGTTAGGTCAACACTTGCTGTACCACTGAGCTGGAGGCATCGTATCAATGCAACTCTGGTGTTCCGTCTATAAACTACGTCCACGATTTCACAGTTACAACTTATTGGCTTTTCTAATACTTGATTGCAGGCTTTCTCTCATCGCTAAATAGTGTAGTGTTGGCTGCAATGCATACATGCATAATTTTGAATGACGTAGTAGCTTTGCGCTCGTCCGCCATGACACTTGGCAACCTATACTTGGATTTATCCCCAGTTTTAAGTTTATGCTGACTTATATACGATATAGGTAAAAATATTGCAACTTCTCTTCCACAATGCAATCCTGCGAAACATATCGCAACTATCTACCGAAAGTGTAAACTTAATTGTTGCTTCAGCCTCGACTCACAGACAAGAGATCAATGCTGCCGTGAATGGGTCGTGTCTTCGACCCAACGAGTTAGAAAGAGAAAGATATAGAGTGGTCATTGCGCCGCCATGTTCGAAGAAAATTGAACGACCGTCGGTAATGAACTTATGCGCCCAAAACAAAGTGGGCGTGGTGATAACTGACATTAGAATCGTCAGCTGTCTTAATTTTGTTTGCATAAATCAGTTAAGGGAACGAACAGGTGAAAAATGTGGAAAAATGAAAAAAAATACAAATTTTTGTTTTTATGTTCATAATTTTATTTATACCTTCTACTTTCATAATATGGCCTCATTTTTTATTTGGGAGCCCTTTAAACCGTGTCACATGACGTTTAAATGTCTGCTTGCACGTGCTTCGTTGCCCTTTAAACGAGCTGTCAGCTCTAAAGTTTATGTTGAGCTTTGTAATTTGAATAAAGCGGGCTAGTTTTTTTTCTGGTGTGTATCTAGTGAAATTAAGTTTGTTGTCACTCCTGAATACACTATCAGCTTGCCTGTCAGCCCTGCAAATACTTTGTTTTGAAACTGTGAACGGCAAAATATTGTTTTGGATCGTTTCTTCTCGAGTTTGTGCGTTTGTACGTGAATATTCATACTTCTTTTGCTGATTTCGTGTTATTTAGGATGTTATTAAAGTTTTACACTAATTTTGTATTCAATTAGTTGTATATATTAGTGTGAATAAGTTAGTATAAGGTTAGAAAACGTCACAATAACATTCAAGACCACGTGTATAACTCAACATTTAGCATTTTAGGCATAGTTTTAGTTTTCTAAACATGAATAGACTAAGTGACATTCATAATAAGGGCAAGAAACGATCAAAATATGCTAATAGGGCTAAAAATTTAGCAAATATAAGGTGGAAGAATGCCAAAACTATTGTGGAATGTGTGCAACAAGAAAATGTGTTAGGCCTAGTTGGTGATAATGAAGATCAAGTGTCAAAAGAACCAAATAATAAACAAAGTGCTAGTGAGATAAAGTTGATAAAATATGGCAACTTGCAGGAGAATTCAAATGTAAGTGCCCCCCAGTGTAGTGAAGACTACACATTAGTGCATGTAAATTTGTGGAGTGAACTGTATAAAGGAGTAAAATGTGGTGAATGTGGAATGGATAGTGCAAAAGCTGAGCTTACTGAACCATCAGGCTTTGCATTTAAAGTGATAGTGAAGTGTTATAATTGCAACACAGTGTTGAATGAAATGTATACAAGCCCTAAGGTAGGTAACACTGAGTCAACTCGACCTCCCTTCGATGTAAATAGGAGAATGGTCAACGCCTTTGTTACCATGGGAAAAGGACACTCTGCTATGGAACAACATTGTATAGCTATGGGTATGGCAGGCTTGTGCTGACCATCCTTCAACTCTCACCTGATAAAACTGACGGAAGAAAACAAACTTGTTAGACAACATGTGTTGAGAAATGCTCACTCTGCAGTTAGACGAGCTCACATGGAAGTGGACAGTTCTATTAGTGATAGTGATGTTATAAATATTGGTGTGTCATACGATGGCACATGGATGAAGCGTGGACATACATCAAAGTATGGTTTAGGTTTAGTCATAGATATTTTAACAGGGCTAGTGTTAGATTTTGAAATAATGTCAAAATATTGCAGTACTTGTGAAAAGACAGAAAAAAAATGGATGTTGCAAGTGACGAATATAAACAGTGTTATCAAAGTCACAAAGATGCTGGTGTTTGTGAGAAAAATTTTGATGGATCTTCAAATGCCATGGAGATGAAAGCTGCAGAAATTCTCTGGACCCGGTCCATTAGGTTGTGTAATATGAGGTACACAACCTTATTGTCTGACGGGGATGCAAAAACACACCATCACCTTCAGCAGCTTCAAGTTTATGGTGAAGGCATTGACATTAGAAAAGAAGAATGTGTGAACCACGTTGCTAAGAGAGTAGGTAAAGGTCTACAGAATATTGTTAGGGAATGGAGAGGGACAGATTCCTCAATCGGAGGCAAAAAAAAGGGAAGTCTGACTGCAGAAATGATACCTCGGCTGCAAAATTACTGCAGAAAGGCCATTATTGATAATATCCCCGATGTAAACAAGATGAAGAAAGCCATCTATGCAACACTTGACCATGCAATGTCCACGGATGACAAGCCCCTGCATTCAAGATGCCCTAGTGGTGAAAAGTCATGGTGCTTCTTCAACCGGGCCATTGCGAAGCAAGAAGCTGTTCTGAAGCATGACTTGAAAACCATGAAGACAGTGTTGCGACCTGATGTTGTGGCTAAAATCATGCCAGTGTACTGTAGACTAGCTAGTGATGAACTTCTTAGCAAGTGCACTGCAGGAAAAACTCAAAATGTGAATGAAAGTGTTCATAGTGTGATATGGCGGAAGTGCCCAAAAGAAATTTTTGTATCAAAAAAAAAAAAAAAAACTTGAAGTGGCTGTTACTTCTGCTGTGATTGAATTTAACATGGGTTGTACAGCAAACATTTCCATGAGAGATTTATAATAATAATAATAATAATAATAATAATAATAATAATGATTTATTTTAGCTGGCAGAGTTAAGGCCGTAAGGCCTTCTCTTCCACTCAACCAGTGAAATTATCTCCTGCAGCATACAAAATTGGCAATAGGAGAGACAAGCGTCGACTGCAGCAAGCGGCTACTTCAACCAGCGAGAACTTCAAAACAAGCAGGAAGAAGCTACGTTTGTCAAAAAGTGTCACTGAGAGTAGGAAAAAGCAGCAGGAGGGGTCAACATATCAGGCAGGAGGGTTTTAAGCAATTTCCATAACGTGTAAGTACTCAGACATAGTGTTGTACTTTAAAACTTGATTTTCTCCCTTTTAAATTTTATTACATTTTAACATGTTCAAATTGCTCCATATGATGCATTTCTTAACCAATTGTGATGAAATTTTTACCACAAGCCCACATTACCTAAAGGAAAAAGTCTGTCACATGGATTTTTAAAATATTTATTATTTGCCAAGATATAAATTGATTAAGATGCATGAAAATAATTTTTTTCTTTATATTGGCACTCACCCAGTTTTGAATTTTTTTCTCAGAAACTAAGAAGTGCTAACTAAAAATCATGTGATAGATGTTTTATTATTGTTAGAGGAACTGTTCTATATTTTTTTTAAATTCATAATGCTAAGCGTTCATCGTGCAGCATTTTTTAAATATTAATTAGTATTAATTGGTAAATAATTAATTTCTTCGAAACTAATTACCAGGGAACGGATTTATATGGACTAAAAATATATGAAATATGTAAATATATATGTAGTTATTTTTACCAAAATATGGAATTAAATATGGATTTTTACCAAAATATGGAATTAAATATGGACTTAAAATTATAAAAAAATGACTATGTACGTTAAATATTGGTACATTTTAATCAAACTAAACAAAAAATATAATGGACGTACCTTATCTTCCAATGTAGTTTCAACAAAACACAATTTTTATTGTCTGTTACCATAACAATAGGTTACAAACATTTCTTTCAAGTGCTGAAAAGTGAATCTTCTTCTATTGTCTCTGAGGATAGATTTATACTGACTAAAAGAGCGTTCGACGTCACAAGAAGTAACTGGTACATAATTCAATTTCACAATGTCTGCTGGGGATAAGTCCAAGTTAATCTTCACTGTTGATTCACCACTCATCACAGCAACAACCTTTTGTAGTTCTTCATATCCAGGGTTTTTTGAAAGTACAGTGTCCACCTTAGCTCTTACTGCATCTGCAACTTTACCTCTACCACGATTCAGTTGTTCCACAGTACTATTTATAATTTCAAAACTTTCAGATAGTGAAAGGTGCCTATTTTGGAGACTTTTGAGCGTTTTTATGATGCATGAAAATGTATGCTGAATGTGAGCTAAGTCATTCTTCACACTTATGTCACAGGTAACTGTTTTCGCAGTATCAATTGAGACTGCATCTTCAGAGTCCAATGCAAGGAGAACATTGTTAATAGAGTCTATATGTTCGGCATAATATTCAACTGCTTCTAGCCATGTACCCCATCTAGTTAAAATTGGCTTTGGTGGCAATGGAATTTCAGGGTACATTTCTTTCAACACGTTAACTCTACTGGGAGCTTTGAGAAATACTTTTTTCACTGATGAAATCAACAAATCTACTTTAGGGAAATTGTCTCTGACCACTTCTGCCACACGATGAAATGCATGCGCCACACAAGTAAAATGAGTCAATTTAGGATATACAACAGATAATGCTTGTCCAGCTTTGACCATATAAGGGGCAGCATCGCTAATAAAGAATAACACATTATCGTACATAATACCCTTTGGCCACAGGATACCCATAGCTTCGTTGAACAGTTTAACTATAGTTTTGTTATTGCACTTTTCTAGAACATCACAATGTAAAAGAATTCGTTCAGAATATTGTTCACTTAACAAACCGATAACTACATTACCAACAAGTCTACCTTCTTTGTCGGGAGTCTCATCAATGGAAACCCAAATTGAACTATCTTTAATTTCATCTCTTATCTTCTGTATTGTCTCATCGTAGATGGATGGAGCATACGTCTTCCTAAGTGTTGACTCATCCGGGATTGTATGTTGAGTATATTTTTCAAGGAATTCCCTGAAGACCTTATTCTTTAGTTTGTAGAGAGGAATATCAGCAGAGATGAGAGAACGGCACAGGTCGATGTTAAACTCAGATCTTACATTCGATGTTGTTGGTTGTGTTAAAAACAATTGTCTCTGCTTGGAATTTAGTTGTTTGTTGGCCTGATGTTTACTAGTTGTAATGTGTTGTTGCACCAGGAACTTTTGTGTAGATGATACTGCACACTGACACAAATTACAAAATAATATTTTATTGTCAGTTGATAAACCATCTTCTTTAAATTCTGAAATGTAACTTGTTAGTTTTGATTTTAAATTGACTGAATGACGTACTTTTGGCATATTTACCGTCTTTATAGTATGATTTACAAAACTGAACCTATGTGTACTCTGACTGGCATTTAACTGTTGAGCTGCACAACTGAAGTCTGTTAAAAATTTTAAATTAAATTAATACAGTTTTGTAACTTACTTTCCCATTGTTGATAGGACTGCTAATTTTCAAATAACTCTGATGTTAAAGGGATTACTGAACATGTGTTTAAATCTCTATTGTTGAAATGTATTTTTAAAAGTTAATGGAATTTTGTTTTGTTTTATTGTTAAACCTAATATAATATGGACTGTTTTATATGAAATATGGAAAATATATGGAAATTAACGAAAATATGTACTAAACTCTAAAATATGGAAAATAAAAGTAGGATTTTTCAACCCTACACATTGTGAAACATAAAGATAATGCAAAATATAAATTATATTAGCTTTATAAGTAAATATGTATTTACATATAAATCCTTTCCCTGCTAATTACGATACATGGATGAAATTTATAGGGATGTTTTAAATACACATCAGCACTCTGTGGTAAAAATTTCAGTCCATTAGCATCACAAATGCATAATTTGAATATTTCACCTGTTCATTCCCTTAAAGTGAAGTGGAAAAACCTAGTATTTCGTCAAATACGTGCCAGGAACTTAATCTAAACTTATGTACGCTAAATTTAAAACACTTGAGCTATTCCTAGAAGGAATGCTTAAAAGAATAACCTAAGCAAAATTGTCATGTAGTATGACAAGAAGTCTTAGCAAATATACTGAAGAAAATGCTAATATTCCTAGGTTCTTTTAAATGCGACCTGCAAGATTGCCTATAAAATGAACGAGTATGATTCGGATGATTTTATTAAATTGTTTTCCCAGTCTCTACACGTTGCAAAACTATTTACTATACCATAAGATATAGAATGAAAGTAGGCCCTATATGTAGTAAACAACCTTTACCTCCAAGCTTGTAACGTGGGTGAAACATGACAAAACACGCTTTCAGTTTTTTTGTTACAGTGAAGTATCGAAATGTGAACGTGAGGCCAACAGCCGGCTGGTCTGTGTGAGCCTTTCAAGGGCTGTGGCACCACACATAATTATTAGTGTATAATTGAGCACCCACGTACAATAATGGGGTAAGTAGTTACGAAATATATTCATACTTACCCCATTATTGCACGTGGGTGCTCAATTATGTTCTTTCATGTCCTTCCAGTCAAAATACTAACAACAATACGACCTACCCCAAAGTTTTGCGTTATTTTGGATGCGAGTGTCGAAATACAATTTTAATATTTGATTGCTATTACAAGGATTGAAACGGAATTGTAGCGGTTTTATCCGTATTTAGTTTAACTTTATTACTAGTGAACCATTTATTTGATTAATCGTTTGTCTTCGAAATAGGCCTACTTCTTATAAGCTACAGCTCATCGTCTTCTTGTATAAGCAGTAAGGACAGAAGGAGCAGAAATAAAGGATGCCGGTGACGAAATACAGTTTTAATATTGTATTGCTATTTGTTTTTCCCTGGGTCTGAAACGGAATTGTATTGGTTTTATCCATATTTAGTTTAAGTACATTACCAGTGAACCATTTATTTTGTTTATGCCGGGCGTTGTTACACATTTATGCATGAAAAAAAAAAATCCTGCTAATTAACAAAACTATGGACTTAACTTTATAAAATTTACATGAAATATGATATATCAGTTGTCTTTTTCCTTTTGTCATTGCAGTTATAAGCAGCACACACAACAGGCATGTTTTTTCTTCGTTTTTTTGTACTCCTTACCTCCGTTAAACAACATTGTAAGCAGACGAATTTTTACAAAGGTGGGCGCTTAGCTCAGATCTGCCGTGTTTCGCGGTAGCACCGCAAAGAGCGCTGTACAGGACAACATGGCCACTCTATAGTCTTCTCTTTCTATCTCGTTGCTTCGAGCATTAAAGTTAGAACCTTTTTATCCTCTCAGGTTAGAACGTGTTATGTGGCGTCAGTGTTGCCAACAGTTTTTCGTATAATCACGCTAGATGGCTTTCGAAAACCCGCGATTTTTTAACAAATATCTCTAGATTTTAATGTATACTTATTATTTAATAATAATAATAATAATAATAATAATAATAATAATAATAATAATAATAATAATAATAATAATAATAATAATAATAATATTAATAATAATAATAACGGTCAAGATAGAGCATCCACCCGTCAATGCAACAAATATTGCATACTATGATCATTGCCAATGTGGCGCTATAAAGCAATTTTGAACACTGTTATCACAGACACAACATATATATATATATATATATATATATATATATATATATATATATATATATATAAATTCTCATTGCACGATATATGTTATCGTTAAAATTCAAAATTCGACAAAACCAGTTTCAACTGGTAAAAACTACACTATCTACCAAAAAGACAGTAATTGTGCACTGTTTTTGCCCCTTTAGAACCTCGTGGTACCACCTCTTGTTGCTATAACAGCAGACATCCTGTCAGGCATGCTCTCCACTACTTGTGTAGGATATCCACTGGAATGCGTCGCCATTCCTCTTGCAACATGGCACTCAGTTGGACAATGGAATTTGGCCCCATGTTTCGGCGGCTACTATGCAGTGGTATGCAGACTATAATGTAATCTTCATCTTACGATGTTACGATGTATTTAAATTCATTAAGACAATAATGCTCACCTGATGGTCTGGCCTACACAGAGTCCTGATCTTAATCCCATTGAGCACTTTTGGGACGGTTTGGACCGGCGATTGAGGTCTCGGGAGATGTGGCCAACATCCATTGTCTGAGTGCCATGTTACAAGAGAAATGGCGACGCATTCCAGTGAATATCCTACACAAACTAGTGGACAGGGCTGGGCAGTATTTGAAATACGTAATTGAAATATATTTGTATTTTGTAATTTGTAAGGGTTTTCGAAAATATTTTGTATTTAAATACATAAAATTGATGTATTTTGTATTTCAAATACTCAAAATACTTTTTCATCTTCTTGTCCTTCAAGTTTTCGATTTGGATTTGAAGAATGAACTTTTGTCTTATTTGCCTACCCATTTCAGATGTGCTAGCCATACACTTAGTTTTCTTGCCACAACTAAATTCCTTAATGCCATAAAGAAATCTCCAACAGCATCATGGATCCATCACCCAACACTCACTAAATGTTCACCATTATGGAATGCGTCTAGGGGACCCAAATCCTCAGAAATTAGATCAGATGTCTTCAAATATTCGTTAAAGTTTCCTTGCACAACTCGATGGAATTCTCTTTATGACTCAAATTCTCAAATACTGTAATTCAAACATGATATAAACAATATATGTGAAAAACTGGGATTGCCAACCTTCAAAGATAATGAGTTTCAATACCTTGAAGAATATTGTGCAGTTCTGAAGCCCATTGCCATAGCCCATGATTTAATCCAAAATGAGAAGACGTGTCCACATTAATTTCCCTGAAAAACAGATTACATATTCTGTTATCTAGTAATCTACGCCATCTATTCCAAGTAACTCCAGTCCTAATAAGTTTGCTTTCATCAAGATTTAAAGCTATATTTGATCTGACACCAGAAGCAAATTGAGCTATTTTGGCAGCTTGCTTCCACCCATTATTGAAGATGAGATGGCTACCTGACACTGCCTCATCAAATGTTAAGAAGAGAATACAGAATATGTGCGTGAAATCAGCTGAGCAGTTCTCTGCTACACCTTTGGTCAGTTCAGAAAGCAAATTTTATGTTTTCAACTCAAGTACAACAGACTTTGAAAAGGAAAACGAATATAACTTATCTACTGCGGAGTATGAGCTCATACAATCCTTCAATGGCAAAGGGACAACCCTGTGCACTCCAGAGAATTACAGTGAAACAAGCTTTTATAAAGTACCGTAAACTGGGGTAAAGAGGATCACATGTGGTAAAGTGGATCATATGTGTATTGCCTAGATAAGGCAGCGCCACATGGATCACACATGAAAAGAAAACCTTTCTTCTATGAAGTGCCACTAAAAATAGTTTTCTTTGCATGTGTGATCCATGTGGCGCTGACTTATCTAACAATATACATATGATCCACTTTACCATATGTGATCCTCTTTACCCCAGTTTACGGTATAATACAAGTCTGTATTCCTCTCTGCCTGTAGAAAGACTGTTCTGTTTTGCAGGATTTATTCATTCACAAGCAAGGGGATCCTTATCTGATAAACTTCTTGAGAAACCTTTTTTTAAGGGAGCAGTAATTATTCAGATGTAGCATAATTTCATTGCTGACTGGGAAAAGGAAGAATGTTCAGTTACAGTGTTTATATAAAACTTTGAGATAAAAATGCTTTTAATTTTAATGTTAATATAACATTTTAGATTTTCCGTAATATTTTTATGTCTTTAGGCCTATATATTGCATCGAGTACTTGAAATACAAATGTATTTTGAGTATTTGAAATACAAATGTATTTTGATTAATTTTTTAAAAGTATTTTGTATTTTTATTTCAAATATAATTTTTTTTAAGTATTTTGTATTTGTATTTGAAATACTTGGATGTCAGTGTTTTACCCAGCCCTGGTCAGTGGGCAACGTTAGTGTGTGACCAAATAACTTTTGTCGAGGAAAGTTTCGTCAAAATTGCCAATGTGGTAAAGGCTAGAGCAAGTCAATGCTAACAATGTAAGATCTATGGAATACAATAAAAAAAAATAAAATAAAAGGAAGTGAAGAAGCGAAAAAATCTACTCTGAAAGAAATGAAAGGTACAGGGGGAAAATGATGAATGTAACATTTCTTTTAAGAGGAAGATAATGATCTAATTCAGTCTATTACTGCAAAATTTATTGGTGTTCCTATTGAAAATGAAAACAGTGTGACTGTATCCGTGGTGATAATTCTCCTTTTCATCAGTCTTGATATCAAGAAGACTAATGTTTATATTGAATAATATTAGATAATGACATCACCCTTAACAAAATATGTAAGCCTACATTTATCGTTTTCCTCATGAACCCTTCAAATGTGAATGATTTTTAATATATAAGTTAATTATTAAAAATAAACTTTGTGTAACTTGTTTATTTTTCTTTAACAATTCCTCCCCTTTAAATGTGATGTACATATTAGCAGATCTGACACACCCCTTCCATTCCTAATACTATAAAAAACATGGCGGACTGATGTTAAAATGTCTTCAAACATGGCGGCTGCAAAGCCACTCTATGAAACTCTAGCTCGTTGGATAAAACAGTACGCCTAGCATCGAATTACATATTCGTATATAACTCGTTGAGGCGTAGTGTCCATATAACATTTCCATGGATTTGAAGAAACTGCTATTTTATAAGCAGGAAGTTAGCACCATATTGTCGTTAATTTGAACCGCGATTTCCAATAAGCTCTTAGCTCGGTTACAGGAAACATGCATTTCCTTGTAAATATGTTTAAACTTGTTGAAATATTTCATTTCAGTTTCGGACATTATTTTTATCACGTTAATTGATTTTAATAATAATTTTAGCACGCATAGACCTACATGTATCATTGTATTTGTATAATACAAACCTGTTAAAGAGAACTTGTGTTTGGATGTAGTATCGTTTAGAAAAAAAATAAATTGCAAGTTCAGTATTAATATTATTAATATTAAGCACTGGGAAAGGATCAGGAACTCAGGGCCATCGTTTCCCTAAGCCCTTGTCTCTTCTGGTACTTAAAGACGTTATAACAATAGTCATTTTAGGGTATTTTGCAGATTCTGATAAATATAATGTTAATAGCGGTGGGCACTACCTGCTACCTAGTGGCAAATTAACTTTTTTCATTACTCGCACATAAGCGCTGATTGAGCAGATAGTGTAAGCAGCCATAAGATGCGATCGAGCAGGCATAGATAATTATACAGTCTCATCTCGTCGTCTATGTCATGTTTATTTCTTTTTGCATACACTTGTATCACGGCTTCCGTGATCACTTCATCCTGAGCATGAACTTAATGAATTTGCAACAATTTATCCTCATTACTTTGTACAGAATATTGAACGTGGCAAATGTTGGAGACCGACAGCTGAAACAAATATATCAAACCATTATATTCTTCCACAAAGGTATTGTATTCTATATAAGCGTAAGTTACACGACCTATCCTTCACAAACGGGTTTTGGCACTGCCATCGTGATCTAGACCAGGCCGTAATGCAGGTTGTGTGACGTCACTCGATGAGTCGGGCTTTTCTATTTGAGTATACGGAGCTGAGTGAAATATATTACTTTAATGCGTGTCGGCGCTCAATTTTATTTAGTGTAATGTGTGTATAAGACCCCTTCACACTTCTTATTGCATAATATGTTGCAGAAATAATTACAAAACTGTGTTATTTTAATGTGAACGGAGTTTTACATGGTAACATAACCTGGTTGCATCAACATTTTAAGTTTGGAATGGAAACTATTTTGAGATTTAATAAAGAAGAATTATTTATATTGTGATTTTAATTTAGCACATTTACCTTCCTTACTTGTAGGTACAAAATTTACCACAGTCCCTCCTATGAAATTAGTGTATGTACAGTTTTGTGTTAATCTGGTAGGTTAGATAAATACAATTCATTACAACCCAGTATAGTAGGGAACAAATAAATAATACAATTACATTTTTATTCAATGTAATATGTGCATAAGTGCCATTTATGTGTTGCATAATGTGGCAGGAATAATAAATAAAACAGTGTTATTTTTATGTGAAGAGAATTTACCATGTTAACATAACCTATCTGCGTCAACATTTTAGGCTTAAGTTGAGAACGAAAACGGTTTTGAGATTTAATAAAGAAGAATATATTTTTAGGATAAACTTCAGAACACGGTTACCGTCCTTACTTATAGGTAGAAAATTCACCACAGTCCCTCCTATGAAATGTACATACGTTATATTACTTAGTAGCGCTGAGGTATAGTTCCGGTAATTTTTGAACTGAAAACAGTTGAATTTATTTTTTGTGGAGATGCATTTGATCCTATAAGCAAGGCATATTAAAATCCTGAACGAACCGAACTAATTTGTATATGCAAGATGTATGAATACGAAGGGAACTACCTCAGCGCTAGTTTAGCCCTAGTAACATATTAAACTAATCAGATTTCAGACTGGAGTACCGTCTGAAACGAATAAATACAATTGAAGTGTAGACAAATTGCATTTATGAGTTATACGTAGCGTTATGCTTAATTATAATGCATACTTGCGAATATGGAAATAAGGCAAGTACTGATAGAATAAACATAACCTATAACTTCAACACATTAAAATATGCGTGCGATGCAACTGAAAATTGTTGAAACGTGCATAAATGAATGTGCAAGAATTTCGTAATGAAGCATGAGTGCTTTATTTCAACTAATTACAATTCTAGATACTGTAACAGTAATGAAAACTATAGGGTATAATTTTTTGTAATATACTAACTATATGTATCTCATTTTAGTTCAAATTGTGTATATTATCAAACGTCGTATTATTTACTCGTATAATGTAGGTTATTCACAAATAAAAAGGGCGCAATAATTTAAATTTAATAAGACAAATACGGTAAACTAGCAATAATGGATTAGACAAGAGTAACATCGGTAACGCTGCACTTAGGCCTAATCACAACTTACTTCACATGCCAGTCAATGTTTCACTTTCACGTATATATTATTACACATATTTAGCCTACTGTTTATAAGACCAAAACCACATAAGGGCGCAATATTTAATCGAAATAAAGGCAGGTATTACACATACGAACTTTGCTTGCAACAACGTAATTTTCACACCAAAAATAATATTATACCTTAAATTGCAAGTAAATTGTGTCTCAAGTGTCTCACAATCACTGTTTAAAATTTTACTGACGCAATTACACTGCATTTCAGAGAAATATATGTTATTCTTCATGCACTGCAACTAATTCATATGGTTGAAAGACCGCCTTTCGCGATCAGCTGTTAAGCGAGTCACGTGGTCTGCCTTACGGCCTGTATTAGATCACGATGGCATTGGTTTTGGCTCAAACCAAGATAGAACTGTTGGCGTGAATAGCATCCACACACTTTCCGCCTGCTTTCCAATCCATCTTCCCTTTGTCATGTGCGTCTGCTCACATTGGAGAAATAATATTTTATTTTATTCTTTGAACTCGTATATAAATATCAAACTTGGGTACGTCATTTCGAATTGCTTCGAAAATTCACCAGGATTTAACATTATCATCATACATTACCTTCACAGTACACAAAGCACTTAAAAGTTAACACCTCTTATATTGTTGAAGAAGACTTTTTGTCATTAAGTCTAAGAATTTTGTGACTAATAATCATAACAAAGGAAATTTTGGATATTAGACATAAATGTTGAGTAATTGGATCGGATTTGCAGACAACCATATTGTAAGCGATTGTCATCTTCACACGAGTTCCAAAATTATACACTAGGATACCATACCAGCGATGACAATATATGAAAGGCTTAAAGAGCGAAACCGCTTATGTAATAATCCGTATATATTGATGGGGACATTGTTGCATAAATCCACTACGGTTGTATAATGCCTAAACGCATATCCCTGCATACGTTTGCACTAAAAACACGAAGGTGCTTTCGTAAAAGACAAATTTGCAACTACCAAAGTATTTTCATAAAAAAAAAAGAGAATGTACCTACACAAAAGTACGGAAGTGCTTTCTTAAAAGACGAGCATTTTCTTTGCACTGTAAGTAACTTTACTACAGAGAAAGTGATTTCGTAAAAGAGGAGTTTTAGACAAAGTAATATGTAAGTACTTTCGTAAAAAAAATATTTTTCTGCACTAAAAATATGGAAGTGCTTTCTTGAAAGACGAGTATTTTCGTTGCAGAATATGTTATTTAACATACAGGCCTATGCTACATTATTCCAACGAAAGTGATTTCATAGGAAACAAGCTTTAGATCAAGTAAAAATACGAAAGTAGTCAATTAATTAAAAAAAAGTATTCGCTATACTTCAGAATACCCCGTAAGTACTTATGTACAAAGACTCTGAAAATTAAAAATAATTAAAACGTGTGCTTTTTTTACTGGAGGCACAAGGGTAGATAAATAAATAAAGGACAACGTAGAGTATTCACAGGCCACTGAACGAATATTGCACACTTTTATCACTGCCAATGTGGCGCTATAAACCAATTTTAAATACTTTTATCACAGCTACAACACATTTAAATTCTTATTCTAATATATATATATGTGTGTGTGTGTGGAACTATCACTACTTTAACACATTTAATATATTACAAAACCTACACTGAACGAACTAAATGTAATTATTTTGAAAGTCGCCATATTTTCTTCGTGGCATTACGATCCACGTCCACTAGATGGCCCCGACACGAGTAGCAGGGCTGGCAATACATGCAAACGAAATGATACTAAACGTGAGGAATGTAACTACAGGTGTGTAGTATGTGACAGGTTAGGTTAGGTTAGGTGTGTATTATGTGACAGGTTAGGTTAGGTTTGATTAGGTATGTAGTATTATGTGACAGGTTAGGTTAGGTTTGATGAGGTGTGTAGTATTATGTGACAGGTTAGGTTAGGTTTGATTAGGGGTGTAGTATTATGTGATAGGTTAGGTTAGATTAGGTGTGTTGTGAGTGACAAGTTACATTGGGTGTGATTAGATGTGTAGTATTATGTGAGAGGTTTGGTTTGATTAGGTGTGTAGTATTATGTGAGAGATTAGGTTAGGCTAGATTCTATTAGGTGTGTAGTATTATTTGACAGGTCAGGTTAGGTTAGATTAGGTATGTTTTATGTGAGAGGTTAGGTTAGGTTTGATTAGGTGTGTAATGTTATTGCTATGTTGCGACACTGAAACCCACTGTCACATTTACGAAATATGGTCGTATTCTTTATTCACGCATTGCGATTTTCGTATATAAGTAAGCTACCGTTATTTCCCATAACTATGGTCCTGAAACACAACTATAATCGACGATATAACCAATTAAAGAAATCGTAGAAGTAACATAGACCGTTTGTAGATAGCTGTAGCGACTTGACTTCAAAACTACAGTACAGCAAAAATATAGATAAATGAGGTACTACGTTATGGAGTACAAAATTTGAATGGTTGTATCGTGGACCATAGTTATGGGAAATGACGATAGGTTTTTAGGGCGGGATGGGTGGACATCTAACTCTGACAGTGATCACATCAATTTCTGCTGATCAGTACTGTAAATCCAAAGCATTTTCAAGGTAAGCTAGTTGCTATAGTGGCTGGGACATAAGTAACCTTCACGTACCGGTAAATAAATAAGTAGGCTATATAAAAAAGATATTTCCCATGGACCATTAATGAATAATTTATTAAAACAATAACGAGATATGTACTTATGCTGTATTCTGAAATCTGCCCAAAGTATTTTCCTGCACTAAAAATAAATGCTTTCTTAAAATTTTCGTTGCAGCATAAATAACATATATTACAATATACTACATTATTGCAGCGAAAGTAATTTTGTAAAAAACGAGCGTTTCAAATGAAGTAAAAATACGAAAGTACTTTGGTAAAAAAGCATTTTCCTGGACTAAAAAGTATGGAAGTTTTTTTTATTGAAACATTAGTATTTCCCTTGCACCAATAATACAATACAATAGAATGCAAGAACAAAAATAGTTTCGTGTAAGACGAATAAAAATACGAAAGTACTTTCGTAAAAGAGTGTGTTCCCTGGACTGAAAATATGGAAGTACTTTCTTAAAATACGAGTATTTCTCTTGTACCAAAAACAAAATACAAAAGGCGTTACTGTGGTTTTCATATATCTAAGTGGTTTATTTTTTCAAAAATAATTCCACGTTCAAAGCATGTAATTACTCTTCACTTAATATTAGGACTGAGAACCAAAGCTACGCATTCATGAAGCAGCAACAGTAATATAACACAACTCGAGACAAAATAGAAGAAAAAGATGCAGTACGTTTCTGATAGGTTTGTAGATATGCTTGTTACACATTCATACTGCACAACACAAACATAAATGAGTTTTTTAATTCATTATTTATCATTTAGGCCCTAAATCTACTTTTTCAAACGAGATATTTCGAAACGTGAGTTCAACTTTTTCGTAACAGGGCTGGAAGTCAGCAAATTTCTGTGGAGGTGGGTACAGCAGAGCAGCTCTCTTGAAGAATTCGCACATGAGACGAGAATGGGAAAAGTTGGATTTGAATATATAGTCCAGAAAATAACCCTCAAAGTGTTGTTTGCGGTGTCCAAACGCTGGAATAAAGTACTTCACAGAGCGCCACTTCCTCTCGATATTTTGCGTGTGTATAGTTACGTGTTCGCCAGAAAGTCTTCTGAGATTTTCTATGTGGATTTCTCTACTATCTGCTCTGTCCACAAATGCCACTGAGTGGTTTACTCACAGATGGAGAAAGCCTTGGTTCTGTAGAGTATTGTATGCCTTCCAGCAATCAGATACAATTATAGTACCTGGGAGAGTCCACTGCAGTATTAAATTGACTAGAGTATCTGCGTTTCCATTTTGTACTGGTACCATAAAGAAATTCCTCGGGTTACCGCGTATTTTCGCCGCCCGAACATGCTTTCATCGATCTTCACAATTGTCCCTGGACCAGCAATTACTTGCCTGTGTTCATACACCCAGTCTAAGCAAACTTCACGACAAAAGTTGGAACAGTCTACAACCGTGGGGAGTGATGCTTCTACTTCCTCACTGAGGGTCACATGTCTAGGATTGGAAAATAGGCACCAGAATGCGCAAAATTGCAAAATCTGGTCTACTGATAGTTTAGAATCTCCTATAAAAGTATCTTTACTGCCACATTTGATGAAGTTGCATTGCTGTTGTTGCCCATGACGTTTGCTGCGTCTTAATTCCAGTCTTTGTCGTCCTGTGATTTTCAAATGGTAGATATTAGCACATGACCCACAGTTTATAATGCCTCTTATAATTCCGTGAGATACTGGTACTAGGAAGTCTTTCATTGACTGCAAAGTGTTGTCATTGCGCAGAAAAGTACGTAATTTCAAATCACAACCGACACATGCATTTTGGCTGTTCAGGAAACGTTCCACCTCAAAAATCATCTCGTCGTCATTCTGGAAATGCCTGCCACGCAATGGTTTCTTCATCCGAGGAAAGAGGAAGAAGTCACTGGGTGACAAAGGAGTAAAGCAAGTAGTGGAAACACGTAGATTCACCACCGCCGAAAAAGGCGAAGACCCAACCATCATCGGGCAAGGTGATGCTGAGTGTTTTTTGGGACATCCAAGGTGTGGTACTGACATATTATGCTCAGAAGGGGCTAACCATCACAGGAGCATACTACCGAAATCTCCTGACGAGGTTACGGCAGGCTATCAAGACGAAGCGTCGCGGGAAGCTGTCCAAGGTGGTCCTTTTGCTTCATGACAACGCCCCAGCTCATTCTGCACAGGACACAGTCACACATGCTGCTTCTTTAGGCTATCAAATTTTGCCTCACCCCCCGTAGTATTCTCCTGATATGGCACCCAGTGACTTCTTCCTCTTTCCTTGGATGAAGAAACCATTGCGTGGTAGGCATTTCCAGAATGACGAAGAGGTGATTTTTGAGGTGGAACATTTCCTGATCAGCCAAAATGCAGACTTCTACAAGCAAGGCCTCCGTCAAGTCATCCATCATTGGGAAAAATGTGTCGCGTTGAAGGTGAATATGTAGGAAAGGATTAACAACTTCTCACCAAGTTTCATGGTCGCAGCTTCATTTTTTCGAGGTGATAATTAAAACGTTATGACCACCCTTGTAGTTGGCAGCATTGAAAAATTGACATCACACCGCATAAGATGGCAATGGAATCTCTCTCGTTTTGCAAAATTATGCTATAAAAGGAAGATAATTATTTGGGTTGGGTGGGTGACCATATCGCCAATATAGAGTTCACGTCGTGTTTTTAAGTGTGTTTCATTTTATAGGTTATTTGAGTTATTTTCAAAAGAGTAAGGAGTGGAGTTCCTGAGATTTTCAATATTAATATGCTTATCTGTGCTCGTTTATGTATACTACTACGGAGACATGAAATTATTATTTCACATGGGTGCTTGTAAGTAGGCCTGTATGATAATAGCTGACATGTTGCATGTTAATCTAAGTTTCTTACTATTGTCTTTTTCAGTCATGATGGCCGTGAACAAGATGGAACGTCAAATCGACCCTCTGTCAATAGGAATAAGTAAAAACACAGATATAGAAGAGCAGAAACCTTTATCTCAGGTATTGAGAGCGATTACTAATTACTATATATTTTTTAATAACAATGTAGCTTATCGTGTGGCAGGAAAAGCATTTTAGAGTGACTCTGGGCGCGACAGCCCACACAGGGACAAGACCGATCAAGTGACTGTTGGCTTCAGTCCGCATACCTCAGTGACGGTACACTATTCACCAACCATTACAGTGGTATCTTATGATTATTATGATGTCCTCCTCTGCCATTATAGCTGATCCACAGAATCAGACTTCGCCACCTGTTGTAGTTGCTCAAACTCATCAGAATGTTGGGTGGACTGTGGTAGGCCTATCATATAGTAGTTAAAGTGTCTTGAGTCATCGGCTACTGTGCCTGTCAAATTCAGTTATTGAACTGGAAGAATAGGTTATTTGTGATGACTTGCTACTAATTTTATCAGAAAGTAGTTGTTGCTGCTTAAAACATGGCACTAATTTATTTCTTATCATGGTCATAGCTTTGAGTTACACATTAAATAGCCTCCATTCGAACTTGTCTCGCTGTAGTAATATAATGAAAGATGTCAATGATCGTAGAGCATTGCTGCTCGAATCAATATTTAAGACAACAACTCTGCTATTTACTGCTACTGATTAGGCCTACTCTCAGAAGAAACGTGTAATGCCACAAATCATTTTAAAATATGTTTCATATTTCTCGACATACATTTTCTATAATCACTTAACAGTCATTCAGAAATGAAATATATTTGTATGTGCAAATATAAAAGGATGTAAGCATGTACTTGAACAAATCAATATCATATTATAGAACTGTTCTTTTATATGCTGTGTTATGAAGCTTTTCGTACAAATTATGTCAATACTGACTGGAGTGTGTTCGTTGACATCAGAATTTAATAATAGAGTGGAGAGACTTGGTTTTTCGTGAACAACTACAAATGATATATTTCATAATTATGTCGTGTGTGTTGCAGGAAAGAAATGTGTTAGATCTGCAAGTGACTGGAATCAAGACAGAATATATGGACCGCAGCTGTAATGTAGAAACCGAGATGACATTTCATGAAACTCCTGTGTCAAAAGACTTTCCCGTCGTGAAAAGTGAAGTTGAGGTGAGTGTAGTTTATGAAGTTATTTGGTTGGTAGTTCTCCCTCTGTTATGTACTGGCTGAAATTACTGCTGGATTCAGGTGACCAGGGGATACAATTTGTGTTCTCATGCATATACTTGTTCATCCTTTATCTTTCTTGAAGATTTTTCGACTTCAATTTTGTCATAAACAATGCAGTGCTGAACCTTCACTAAATTATATGCATTTTGATCATTTCATCGCCATTGATAACTTTTAATTTACGTTGTTTACTTTTAATTTAATTGGAGTCCAGTATGGAAAGGTGGTCTTTCTCAGTTAATCCGAGGTAGGTGGCCAAACCTGTGATTTGCACTTGGTTTAGGAAATACACTTAATAGTGTCTATTTTAGTGTTTTCTTTTTAAAATAGTTTATTAGCCAAACTCTACATATTTATTGTCTATTTCTTGGGACAGTTGTTTGTAAGTATGTATTAAGTTACAAATCACAAAAACTACTTCATATTTTTTTAGATCTCTATTCTGCAGCAGCGTTTTCGGGTCCAGCTCCTTCACTAAAACAGTGGGCAGGATTGTGATCAATAAAATCAAACTAGACGAGGGTTTTCATAAAAATGTCACTACTGAATCTGAAGTGTTTATATGTGCATTCGTTGAAATCGCAATTTAATAAGAGAGGGAATAGACATTAAAAATAATGACAGGTTTTATAGAAAAATTACATATAATATACTACATAATTATTATGATTTGTGTGTTGCAGGAAGGAAATGATTTGGATCTGCACGTGACTGAAATAAAAACAGAATATATGGACCCCAGCAATGATCTCAAATCAGATATAACGTGTAAGAAATTTCCTGTGCCAATTAACTGTCCCATCGTGAAAAGTGAAGTTGAGGTGAGAGTAGTTTATGAAGTGTGTTGGTAATTCTCAATGTGTTATTTACTGGCTGCTACAGACAGGTGACCAGTGAGTGCGATTGTTGCTCTGATACTATAAATCTGTTCATCCTGTAGTTCTTCGTGAATTTTCTCCACCCAATTTTTCTGGTAGAGACTGCAATGCTGAGCATTCACTAAATCATACACATTTTGAATTTTTGAATCATCACTTACAAATTTTACCAGTCGAGATGGATGCCCCCAAGTTGGTAACCGGGGGGGTGCAATGGTGGCGCTCATGCATTCCTTTCCTTCAGATTATTCGACTAATGATGATCGGGCGAGGTATTTACGATTCGGGTTGTGGATGCTGTATAGTCCTGGGATTGCTCAGTGTAGAGAGAGGAGCCACGGACGGTTATTCCCGTGGTAGAGGCATAGAGTCGCGTCTCGTCTCTGGTATACAACTTGCCGTTAGGTGTGTAATAACCAGTTTGGAGGCTAACTTGCGTGAGATGGGTTGCTTGGGATGAGGCTGTGAGGGGGACCCCAAGGCCAGCACAGACCGAGAAGAATTTTTAGGTGTCTTGTTCTTACGCCCCCCTCCCCAGTGGCAGGCTGACGCCGACAGTTCCGTAGGGGGGGTCAGTTTCAAAATGGCCTCTTCGCGCTCCTCCTTTAGAAAAACAAGTTAATAAGAAACAAAGATTGACAAAACACACGACTAGTGGTCATATGACAAATATTTCTATGGATCTGGACCCTGAGAAAGTGAAAGTTAAAGTGCCGCCTCCCAAATTTATTAGTATAACATTGGATAGATTGGATAAAACAATGAAAAACATCAGTCTATTTTACGTGAGAAGCACACTCGACGGACTCATTGGGAAGGTCATAAATCAATTCGAATACGCGATGGTAGTCTTCTCATCGAGACTATGTCTCCAAAACAGAGTGAAACACTGTTGAAAACGAAGTTGCTAAGATCTTATGCTATTAAAGTGGAATGGCATTCCTCGCTGAACACCACACAGGGAGTAGTGCATACGGATTCTCTGGATGATATGTCTGATGAATAGGGAGCGGATTTTTATGTGCTAAAAATTTAAATATATTTATTTTTTATGTAAAAAGTACGAAAATATTTGCTAAAAATAAAAAAAATAAATATTTTTTTTAAATATGACAAAAATACCTTACTTAGCTTGGAAAAAAAAGTTACTAGGTACTGACCAACCACACTTGAGTGCTAGTAGTTAGCCGAGAATTGCAGTGAACAACAAAGTTCATCTTCAAATTCTCCATCACAAATGCATGCCGGTTATCTCTGAACAACGATTTATACTGTGAAAATGGTCTTTCCACATCACAGGACGTCAGACGTGCATATTTAAAGAGAGGAATGTCACAAACACATACACCGTCAATTTCACCTACAGACACACCCTCCAACACTTGAGCAACTTTACACATTTTTTTTATATCCACTGTTTTTCCCAAACACATTCTGGAATTTGTCCCTTAGTACTTGTACTTCTGAACCTGGTAGTGAGTATAGTTTAATTTTCACGGCACACACGTCTCTGCTTCAGACAACAGGTTTTTGGATGTTTCGAGTTTTTTTTTATGGTGTCATACAAAAAGCTTAGATTTGCTGATAGGAAAGCCAAATCGCTTTTTAAACAAACCATCTTTCAGTAAATCTTGAAGGATAGGATATCGATGGACGAAGCCGATAACAGGGAATCATAACAAGATGTATTGCTTTACTTGATGGACATGAGCGAGAGGCGAGAGATTTGTTTAAATTAAATAATGTTCATACCCGAGCTCTTATCTGTTTGTTTCACAAACAAAGCGTTGAATGAAATCATCTTCAGCAACAATAAACATTCCTAATTATGTGTTGCAAGATCTCTCCTCCTTGTCCATGTTGATTTATTCTCTAATAATAACACTGATATGTTGTTTAGCAGTTCTCAGAACATGAGGCGATACTATTACAAAAATGGATCATGGATACACCACACAGCACTTAGAAACACGAAGCAACCAAGAATTCTTAAAAAGATAACGTACGTCTAAGTTACATAATTGATTTAGTTTTAAAATGTTTAAAAGTTCTTGTAAAAAAATTATTGAAGTAAAAAAAACTCCAAGATTTATGTGTTTATAATAGATTTCCTGAAAATAAGTGTTTACATAATATTTTTGTGAAAATATGTGTATTTATGTGAAATAATATTTGGGTTTTAACTTGAAACTTCATGTTCGGAATATTTAACTTCATTAATTGTGTTTTATTACACGCAAAAATAATATTTAATTACATAGGAATCCGTTCCTTACTGATGAAGAGATCCAACTAGAACTGGCGGAGCAGTGCGTGTCCAAAGATATCCTTTATTACGTAAGCAAGTCGAACGAACTGTTCTGCTGAGCACAGTCTTCTTGACCTTCGAAAAGCCTGTCCTAGCAGAATACATCCTTGTTGGGTACAAGCGTGTGCCAGTTCGTGCGTACGGGCCGAAACCAATGCGGTGCTTTATTTGCGAACAGTTTGGACATACGCAAAAACGTTGCACAAAAATCATCATATGTGCAAAGTGCGCCGGTGTTGACCATGGGGATTCTCCATGTGCCGGCGCCGAGCCCTGTGTGAATTGTTTTAGGGACCACGCTGCTAATTCTAAAATTTTCCCGAAGCATATGGTAGAGAAGGATATTCAAGAGCTCCGAGTTCGGGAAAATATTACGTTTTCTTTTTAAATATTTGGTTTGGCGTTGCAAACTACAAGATCATCTCCTACTTGAGCGTCTGAATGGCCACATGGCCCCATTTACTTGCGGTTTGTAAAGAGAATTTTCCTGAGTTGGAGGATGTACCCTTTGCTGTTAAGGAAGTGTGGACTTGCTTCTTATTGTGCAGTAGTTCAATGCAACTAAAGGAGGAAGTGGTTTTCATTTTTCCTTCATACACAAGGAATTTCTGGCCATTCACTAGAGCCAATGGAAAAAATATGTGTTGAGAACAGAAGAATCCAAAATCACATTACTTATTTAAAAAAAAAATATGCAAATTCTGGGGTTAATGCAAAGCAGTCTTGAAAATATGTTACAATAGATATTATATTCTGGAATGGCCGAATTATATAGAATGATATATAGAGTTAACGTTTCGTGTTCGTCACATAGAAGTTCATAACATGTCAAAAAAATTTTTTGCATGAAAAATTTGCATTTGCATATGAATCGTACACCTATTGATCATAATGTTGCAGGTTGTAGTCAAGCTATGGCATGAGACACACAGATAGCAGCTTCTTACGTTAGAAGTCGTCTTATAACACTTTGTAATAAATTGCTCATTTAACACTTCTTTTCGTACTGTAGGAACGGAATTTTTTGGATCCGCATGTGACTGGCATAAAGGAGGAATATGAGGAGCAGAGACATGATCACACATCTGAGATAAAATTTGAGGAAGATACGGTGCCAATTGCGTCCTCTGTGATGAAACTTGAACCTGAGGTGAGTGAAGCACAAGGAATGCACTGCGAGCTCTTCCTCCAGTGTTTATCTTGCACTTTGATTGTCACAGACACTATCTCTTTGTAACAGTATGTATCTGCAGCACATTTCGCTCTGTGATAAAGAGAACAAAATCTCATCACTATTTATTATTGCGCTGGTCGAGGTGGGTTCCCCAAGGTGGTGGCCAGGGGGTGCAGTGGTGGCTCCCATTTATCGACTTGCTACCACTCAGCCCTTTTCTTTCTCTCGTCTTTGTCATCATTATATTTCTCTCCGCCTGCCACCATGGCATGCAGAACGCCCACCACATCATCACACTCCCCCTCCTTTAGAAAAACAACAATAAAAAAAGAAGAAGGACTGGTGGTAATATGATGAATATTGCAATGGACTCCAGTCGAGGTGGGTTCCTCCAAGTGGGTGACTGGGAGTACAAGGGTGGCTCTTGTGCATTCCTTTCTACACATTTATCATATTATCACCATTCAGACCTTTTTGTCCTCTCGCCTTTCTCACTGCCGGCCACCATTGCATGCGGAACGCCCACCACATCATCACAGTCATTTTCACTTTTCCATCCCCGCTGTATATATTGCCACATTGGCCTACATGACGGGATTGGTGAGAATGCCTGATTAGGCCTCATATTTCTTCCTTTTTTAGCTACTTACATTAATTATTAGGTTAAGTTCGTAGGCTTATAACTCCCGTCTCACCAGCGGGAGTATTTCCTATCTCCGTGGTCCTGTCCCATAGTTTCGAGCGCGACTTCCGAATTGTGTGGCCCGACAGGCGCCCAGCAACGAAACAACGATGCAATAGTGGACCCTTCATACTCCCCCTATATGCACGTCTAGGTGCCGAGCCCGGAGCAGAGGTCAGGTACACTCACGTAGAGCCCCAATGGAGACGCGGGGCGATTTAGACTCCCCAGTGACCGACTCTGCTTGCCGTGGCGGATACATGACTCCGACATGTTACCGCCGAATTATGGGTGTCAGTGTAATCAACCACAAATCCCCTGAAGCTGTGTACGATCTCGGATTGCTCAGGCTTTCGTGGGTGAATTCGGAGTTAGCCGAGTAGTCCAGCAGTTTTGTTCAGTGTAGAGTGGGGAGCCACAGGCGGTTATTCCCGTGGTAGGGGCATGAAACTCCGACACGCCTCTGGTGTAAGACTTGCCATTAGATGTGTAATGCCCAGTTTGAAGGGTAACTTGCGTGAAGTGGGGTTGCTTGGGATCGGGCTGTGGGGGAGGGGGTTCTCATAGCCAGTACAAAGCACGAAGAATTTTTTAGGTGTCTTGTGTTTCACCTCCCCTGTGGCAGGATGAAGACCACTGTTCTGTAGTGGGTGCCAGTTCAATATGTCGTCGCGCTCTTCTCACCCTCCCTCAGAAAAAAATCACAAAAAACGGAAGACAGGAATAGATACGACTGGTGGTAATATGACGAACACTGCTATGGTCTTGGACCCTGAGAAAGTGACAGTTAAAGTGCCGCCTCCAAAGTTTATTAGTATCACATTGGATGGAACAGAAAAGACTATGAAGGACATCAGTCCATTTTACGTGAGACGCACACTCCACGTCCTCATTGGGAAGGTCAAAAATGCAACACAGCGGTAGTCTCCTCATCGAGAATATATCTCCAAAACAGCGAGACGCTGTTGAAATCGAAGTTACTAGGGTCTTATCCTGTTAAAGTCGAATGGCACTCCTTGCTGAACACCACGTGGGGAGTAGTGCATACGGATTCTCTGGACGATATGTCTGATGAAAAGATCCAAGTAGAACTGGCGGAACAATCCGTGTACAAGGCTTACCGTTTATTACATAAGCGGGACGGACAGACTGTTCCCCTGAGCACTGTCTTTTTAACCTTCGAAAAGCCTGTCCTACCAGAATATATCCTTGTCTGGTACGAGTGTATCCCTGTTCGTATGTATGTGCCGAACCCAGTGCGATGCTTTAGGTGCCAGCGGTTCTGACATAAGCAAAAACATTGCACTAACAACATCATATGTGCAAAGTGCTGAGGTGCTGACCATGGTGATTCCCCATATGCCGGCGCCGAGTTCTGTGTGAATTGTTCTGGGGACCATGCTGCTAATTCTAAAAATTGCCTGAAGTATATGGTAGAGAAGGATATTCAAGAGTTCCGAGTCTGAGAAGATATTACGTTTTTCGAGGCTGTAAGCGTAATTTAGATCAAAAAAAGGCGACGGAAAGTCTTATGCCTCAGTATTGAAAAAAGCAACAGAGGAAATTGACGCTTCCACACAAAAACGCCACCTCATGCAAATACAGCAGGGAAGCGAATTGAGATCGCTACTCAGCGTATGTGGATGTTGCCACTCAGACTGCTGAGTCAGACTACACTCGTGGCCTTTTTTTTTTATTTTCAAGAAATTGGTTACAACTCCTGTTTCACCAGAGGCATATCACTGGGGATTTACAGTGTAGTATAAAGTAATAATAAGATTATTCTTGCAGAGTGCGGAAGATGTGCTCGAGGAAGGCAGTGATCTCAACGGTGTTGAAGTGGAGTTTGAGCACCATATGCAGAGGAGTAGTCCGTAGTGCTTTAGGTCGAGATCCTGCGAATTGTGAGCATCCTTTATCAGGTGAAGGGCAGTATGCGGAGGTTTTTGGGTACAGTTGCAGAGTGGTGAAGTGCATTTGTTCATTTTATAGAGGTATGATCTGAAGCTGCCATGATTGATCAAGAATTGAGTGGTTATATAGCTTGGACCTAGGGATAATGAAAGCCTATGGGATATATTGGGTATGAAAGTCTTGGTGTGGAGTCCTTGCTCGGAATTGATGTACGTAGAGTTCAAATTCTTCTGTAGTGGTTTTGTCAGCAGCTGCTTGCACTGGGTAAGTGGGATTCCCTTGTAGTCGATGGTGATTCTGTGGCTGGCATCAATCTTCGTGAGGTGTTCTGCTCTTTCGTTACCCTGATGGCCTTTCACCCAGTGGAGGCTGATGAAAGTGGAACTCTTAAAGTTAATTATTTTGTTCCTAGCATCGACGGCTAGTGGATGTGTTGTCCTTTTATTTGCTATTCCAAGAAGAGCTGCTTTGGAGTTCGTGTGTATTGCATATGATATATTAGCATACCCAATAATTTCGGCTTGGAAGACGGAGCAATCAAGGCAGAGTCTTCTTATTTCCGAATGAATTTCTTTAGAGTTTTTCATCACCATCATCCCGGAACCTACATGATGGTCTGTTTTGGATCCATCATTGAATATCTGTAAGTCAGCTTTCCCTAAAGATCGTGTTGAGTCGATGACAATGTGATTGTGTTTGGGATATGGGTAGTCATGGGTCTAGATTTAGTTTCTGCAAGCTTAAGGGAGGGAATAACTGCATTTGTAGGTTTACCTGATGATATGGCCCTGAAGTCGTTGTTAGGATTATGGCTTGGTCTATGCGCATAATGCCGGCAATTGCTTGGAGGGAGAAGCTGGAAACAGTTTTATATGCTTTCGTGCTGAAAATTAGAAACGTTTGTTGTATTTGTAACAGTTTGTGCCTGGCTCTGCGGGATGTAAGGCTGAACCATGCTTCTGCAGTATACATGATAGCAACAAGTATTGAGTGATGATATATGGTCATCAAATGATGGAACTGCATTCCCCATGGAGCTTTAGAGCAACGTACTAAGTTCTTGCGAATGTACAAAATCTTATTTTCTAGGAGTAGCGTGTGAGGATACCAGTCTAGTTTGCTATCGAGTATTATGCCAAGGTATTTCATTTTAGTTACTTCGTTTAGTCCCCACTCTGTGACTGTGGGGTGGCTGAGGTATGTTTCTTTCTTTCTTACGAACATAGGCATTAGCGCGGATTTTTCTTTCGAGATTTGAAGCTCCTGAGTTTTGCACCCATCATCAATAATTTGGAGACAGTCCTGAAATGTTTGAAGAAATATAGGGTGGGTAGGTCCTCTAACCATGAGCATTATGTCATGGGCGTAGATAATCATTTCCAGATTTTTTGTGTGCGAGTTATGTGATCAGACCGCTAATTATGACATTCCATAAGGTAGGACCTGCGGCTGTGCCTTAGGGGCATCCTTTGGTCAAGCGGTTGATCAACCGAGACTGAAGTAAGCAGTACGATCCTATAAGAAGTCAGCGGTGAGTCAGAAGATGTTCGATGGGCAGTTTAGTTACTTGTGGGCTTGATATCAGGTCTTACATTCCAAAAAAGATCACTGCCATAACAACAGAGAAAGATTCAAGGCCTGGTAGTTCACCACGACGACGTCGCAATCTTTGTTCGGGTGAAGGATCGAGATCACGCTCTCAATCCCGTCCTCGATCATGATCACGATCAGGTGTGCGACGATTTGGAAGTGAATCTCCACGGTCGAGAGCTAAGCAGTCGCAATCAAAGGCACTAAATCATAGAAAAGGTAAGAAGAGATGATTCCCTGTGATGATTTAGCTCCTCTTAATGACTGATATTGTACAGTGGAATGTGAACAGGATACACAGCATGTATACAGAACTACAACAATTTTATTGATCTATGGTATTATGAGAACCCTGCTATTCAGAAGACACCTCCAGCCTGAACACTCCCTGAGTATCTAGGGATACTACGTTCACTGGTACGATCACCTTGCCAATATTCGTGCCAACCGAGGTTGTGCCCTCCTACTCCGCCAAAGTAACTTTTCCTCTATTATCATCATTAACAGTCACATCAATACATAGACGCTAGAGTACCTTTACCTACCATACAGTTTTCAGTAGTCTCTGTTTATATGCTCCCAGACACACCTTTCACAGTGCATGAAATTGAAAATATTCCCTTGCAGGTACCTGCTCCATATCTGGTAGTGGGGGATTTCAATGCTTCCAACGACTCTTTAGGCTCAAATTCCGGTGATGACAGAGGAAATAGAATAGCAGAGGTCTAATTCTCATTAGCCTGAATTCTGGGGAAGCAACACACCTCTCCTTTGTTTACGGTACTTACTCCTTGATATATATATTTCCATTTGTAGCCCAGTTTTGTCCACTCATTTCGAATGTACTGTGATTCACGACTTATGTTGTAGTAACCATTACTCCATTAGAATGTATATGTCCGCTTTACGTCCTGCAGAATCTCTCTCTGCAAACTGGGTTATTAAAAAGGCGGATTGGGTCGGATTTTCGGAGTCTTTATCATTCGATGATAAAGAACATGAAGGTGTGGACTCCATAACAGAACATTTCTAAAATGTGATTATAAAGACAGCAAAAATATCTATCCCCTGGTTGTCCGTAGGCCAAAATGCTTCTCTGTCCCCTGGTGGACGGATGCCTACAGAAATGCAATTGGAGCCCGCAAACGTGCTTTACGCTAATTCTTAAATCACGTATATGCGGCCTCCCATGTTAATCTATAATAAAAGATAAGGCCCAAAAATGTCGCAGTGTGTGTATATTGCAACTCCACTCCATTAAGATGCAGTTCAGGATGTGAATAATGTCCACGCGTACACACTGCCTTTTTAGAGTGGAGAATTTAAAGCGAACAGCCCATTCGGATAGCACGTTGATGACCAGTTGCAGCTGTCGACTGATGGATGGAAGATATCAAGAGCTGTAATATAAGCTGAAATCATCAACGTACAACAGAGAAGATACTCGGTCACCCGCACAGTGGGCAATTCCATTGATCGTAATTGAGAATAGAAGAACGCTTAATACAGACTCCTGCAGAATGCTGTTTTCTTGAAGATGTTCGTTAGAAAGGGTTGTGTTTACTCGAACTCGAAAATACCGCTCAGCCATGAACTTCGCAATAAACGTTGGGAGACTGCCATGAAGTCCCCAATCATTCAGAGTTTGCAGAATTCCATAACGCCATGTGGTCAGGGGAAATGTCAGGGGATGTGTCTAGTGCCGCCTCCAGCTCCTTGGATGTGAACGGTGCATTGTAGTCTTCATTGTTATCAGATTTAAGATTTAGGTTCCGTTTTTCTTCAGCATCTTTGATTTTAAAAAATTCTGCGCATAATCCCTTGAGCTGCTTATTTGTGCCAAAGTGGTAGCATATATTTCAGCAATATCTATGGTACTGATGGTCGTTATGCCATTGTTCAGAATACCCGGAATTACAGAACTACGTTTCCCCATTATTCGACGGACTTTGTCCCATACGATGTTAGCTGGGACGTTCTTTTTCCATGAATTGACGTAGTTTGTCCAGGACGTCTTCTTACCATCGCACTCAGTGCGACGAGCTTTGGCTCGATGACGTTCAAACTGGACAAAATATTCTTGGGTCGGATGGCGCTCAAATTGGCGTAAGGCACGTTTGCGGTCTCGGATTGCATCTCTGCAGGCATCCGTCCACCAGGGAACAGGGAAGCATTTTGGCCTGCAGGGCGACAGGAGGATAGATAATTCTGCTGACTTTATAACCACGTAACCACATTTGAGAAATGTTCTTCTATGGAGTCCACACTTTCATGTCCGTTATCACTGAATGATATGTACTCCGAAAATCCAACCCAGTCCGCCTTTTTAATAACCCAGTTGTGAGAGCGAGATTCCGCAGGATGTAAGGCAGGCATACGCATCCGAGTGGGGTAGTGGTCACTACCATGTAGGTCGTGAATCACAGACCATTCGAAATGCGTGGACAAAACTGGGCTACAAATGGAGATATCTATTATGGAGTATCTACCGTAAGCCAAGGAGAGGTGTGTTGCTTCCCCTGAATTCAGGGTAATGAGATTTAGATGCGTACACACCTCTGCTATTTTATTTCCTGTGTCATTCTCGGAATATGAGCCCCAAGAGTGGTGTGTTGCACTGAAATCCCGCACTAACAGAAATGGAGCAGTACCTGCGATGGGATATGTTCAATTTCATTTACTGTAAAAGGAGGTTGTGGGGGCATGTAGAGACAGACTATTGAAAAATGAATGGTAGGTAAAGTTATTGTAGAGCATATGCATTGATGTGGAGTGTCAATGTTGATAACAGAGGAAAAGATGCTTTGGCTGAGTAGGATGTCACAACCTCCTTGGCCCGAATACCGTCAAGAAGATCGTACCGGTGAATGTTGTATCCTGACATATTCAGGGAGTGTTCAGATCGGAGTTGTGTCTCCTGTAGACATGAAATAGAAGGGTTCTCATGATAGATCAATTGTTGTAGTTCTGTATATCTGCTGTGAACACCGTTCACATTCCACTGTACAATATAAGTCATTATGTGGAGCTAAATCTTTATGGTGGCTTTACAGGTGATTCTCTTTTCGTATCTCTTCTGTGATTTGGAGCCTTCACCTGTGACTGCGATTGCTTATTTACCTACTGTAGCGACTCACAGTTCGTCGCACTCCTGATCGTGACATTGATCTAGCACAGGATCGAGATCGTGTTCTCGATATCTCTCCCTAACGAGGAGTGCGACATCGTGATGTTCTTTGAGGTTTAGAATCTGGCCTTGCAGTCTCAGCAACTATCTTTTTAGGTGTAATGGGCCTGATATCTAGGCCACAGCTGTCGTCTGATTCCTCAGTCTGAGTGCCAGTGTCCACATATGTCTGGGTTTCGATTTCATTTCGCTTCCCAGGTATACACTCGAGAGGTAGCATTTGTGTTGACACGTAAATACCCTCTGTTGCTTGTTGTAACACAGCGGCATTGGATTTTTCCATCTGTTTTTTATCTGAATGCAGCATCTCACTTTGTTTGGGAGACAAAGTTTCACGAGAAGGCTACTGTTGGCATTCTTGACTTTCCCCACGAGTCCATCGAGTGCACGTCTGATGTAAAATGGGCTGATGTTTTTCATTATTTTTTCCGTTCCTGTCAAAGTAATACTAATGAACTTTGGAGGCAGGATATAAACATTCGTATTTTCGGGAACCATATCCATAGCTATGTTCGTCATTGTACCTTTTTGTAGGTTCTTCAATTCTCGATTTTTTATTAATGGGAGAAGAAGAGCGCGAAGAGACCATTTTGGAAATGCCCCCCCTCCCTACGATACGCGTCGGCGTCAGCCTGCCACCGGAGGGGGGGGCATAAGAAAAAGACACCTAAAAATTCTTCTCGGTCTGTCCCGGCCATGGGGACCCCTCACAGCCCTATCCCAGCAACCCACTTCACGGAAGTTACCCTTCAAACTGGGCATTAAACACCTAATGGCAAGTCGTACACCAGAGACGTTATGCAATTTTATGCCCCTACCACGGGAATAACTGCCCGTGGGTCCCCACTCTACATTGAACACAATTCCCGGACTACTCGGCTAACTCCGACCTTACCCATTAAAGCCGGAGCAATCCGAGACCGCAAGCAGCTTCAGGGGACTTGTGGTTGATTACACTGCGACACCCATAAGTCAGCAGTAATACGTCAGAACGGTATATCTGCCCAGGCGAGCAAAGTCGATCACCAGGATGTTTAAATTGCCCCGGGCCCCACTCTACATGAGTGTACTTGATCTCCTGTCCGGGCTTGGCACCTAAACTTGCATATAGGGGCAGTATGAAGGGACCACTATTGCTTCGTTGCTGGGCGCCTTGTCGGGCCACACAATTCGGAAGTCGCGCTCGAAACTGTGGGACAGGACCACAGAGATAGGAAAGATCCCCGCTGGTGAGACGGGAGTTATAAGCCTTAGAACCTTAACTTAAGAATGGACATAATAACTAGAAGGTGAAGAAGAATGAAGCCTCATCAAACATCCTTAACAGATCCCGTCATGGTGGCGGACATGGCAAAAACTAACAGCGGGGTTGCAGAGGTGAAAATGGCTGTGATAATGTGGTGGGCATTGCATGCATCGGTGGCCAGCGGAGAGAAACAGAGTGATGAAAAAGACGAGAGAACGAAAAGCATTGGTTGGTGATAAGACGAAAAATGGCCGAAAAGGAAATCTCCAAGTGCCACCTTTGCATCCCCCTGTCACCAACTTGGCAGAACCCACCTCGACCGGAAAATTTAAGAAATGATTATTTTTCTAATAGATGGATTTACTTCAAATTATTTTCATATTCAGGCAGCTATCAATGGTAAGTACCAAGGGTGCCAGCCACAATCTCCTGCAATGATCTTGTGACGTAGCAAATAAAGTTGAAGTTTTCTTTTGTTGTGGAAGGGATACTTTTTAGTTGGCAAATATGTAAAATCAATAATCATAATCCTGTTTCACAATAACTTGGGCACTAGCATAATTACCATAAATGAGTTGTGCCAACATCAACTATTAATGATTTCAATGTCTGTAGTAGTACTGACACAGTAAAATCCATGTCTTCTCCCTAACACCGAAAAAACACACAGGTCCATAAAACTTGAAATAGCAAGAAAAAGAATAACTCTATCAACATAAAAAGAACAGATCTGAAAACTACATTAATTAGGCTTTAAAATGATATATAACATGTATACTTTGATTCATTTTTTATTTTTAGCATTTAGCAATCACTTACTGTGGAATGGTCCATAAACATCAGTACATCACCTTTCTTCATTTATTTTTTACACATTGTTTGTATTTGCACTATGTCCTTTGTAGAACAATATGTTATCAGTAGAGAAAGAATATTTTTGTAACTTTACGATAAATTATGGGACTTAGAGTCGATGCCAGAAGAGTTTATAAATTTTGAAAAAAAAAAAAAAATGCTGTGATGCATTCGGTCAGATACAGCATGCGTGTAAACATTGTTCAATTTAGTTACTCTTATTCTGTCAATGAAGTGCGTAAAATTAGAAACTTCAATTTGCCAGTCTACAAATTACTAGTAATAGCCATAAAGTGTTTGAATTTTCATGCACTTATTATAGGTATACTCTAACTTACGAATTTTCTAACCTATTTTTATCTCTAAGATTAAGTGATCATTATGTTCATAGGAAAATAATTTCTATGTACTGCAGCTTTAGTATAATGATATATAGTCAATTCCAGATATAGTGAACCTCTGCAGATTTCCATATTTCGTTCACTATATCCGAGAGTCACTAAATCCGAAGTGGTCTCTCTCCTAACCTCAAATGACGGGAATGAATGAAATTGTGAACAAGAAAATAAAATACTATACAGTAATTAAATTATTTAATTTTTGTGGAATGGATACTGTTACTCACAGTTGATTTACGAGTACTTAAATTATGCTGTCGACCCACGTCTGCTTGCAAAAAAGCACGTTCAATGTCACTTATAATATTCACCTTGTCTTCCAAAGAAAACACTTTATACTTCGACATTTTGATGCAGTGCATTCACTGTTCGAACACTAGTAACAGACTGATCAGGTAGAAATGACAAATACTATTATGGTTTGACTACGTACTCAGCGTTGGAATTTCCCGAGCCACTTAGTGGAAACTGGGAGAGGGTTGATGAAGTTTGAAAGCCATCGAAATCTTACCCTCATTTATGCTCTGGATATAATATCCGTCTCCTTTTAATAAAAGAAGGCAATCTCATTTTCCGTTGTTTCGATGCTATCCGTCATAATGGAAATGTTTCTGAGAACAAAAGGCAAAGGTCTGACTTCAAATAAGAATTTGTCAGGATACAACTCTTGTAACTTCTATTTTTTTAAAGTTCAGTATAACCGAAGTGAGGATATACTATAAAGGGAAATATTAATGTACTTTTTAATGTATGTGAATCGGAACCAACAATTTGCTGTAGGTTCACTATAGCCGAATGTTCACTATAACCGAGTTCACTGTATCCAGATTGATTGTAGTTCATAATTTTGTGTGACAGAAATTATGGAGCTGTACTGGAACATTGTTATCTGCATATGCGCAAAATCAATATATCAATTTGGATATATTTCTTAATTGAATGTGTCATTGCAGAAAGGTACCAAGTAACTTTTTTGGAATCCATACTCATAGACACACATTCTGAACAGAAAAGTACTGATGTCATCGAGTTTGTAAATGTGATAAATCCAGTATGAAAAACATCTGCATTACAGAAAGGTTTCTAAGACACTGACACAAGTACTTTTCTGTATTCCCACATGAGAACGCAACAGAAAAAGTGAGAAATTTTATAGTGCTTTGAAACAGAGGAAGGAAAAATGTATTAACAATGAATTAAACAGAGGAGGGAAAAATGTATTAATGATGAAGACACTATGACTTTAGTGTTCGATTTTATGCAAAATCTACTTAATCTGCCATGTATACCTTTTCAAGATATCTTCTGTTTGAGTCAATTAACCGTTAATGTGTTTTCCATTCACAATTTTAAGACGGAAAAACTCATTTCTATATGTATCATGAGTGACAGGGAAGAAAAGGCACAGATGAAGTGTCATAAATTCCATTGATTATATTCCTCAATTTTTTTTCAAAGAATATCTCAAAATTACAATATTTTCTTATAACTGTTGTGGATAAAATAAGAACAACACTCTTATAAGGACTTGTTTGGCTTAACTGATATGAATCAGTTTGATAAAATTCTCCACTTCTATCCACTGAGAAGACATTCGTTCTTGCCATGTGATCGGAAGTTTGGAATGATGAAACGTGCTCTTAGGAGGAGAGACAGAATTTACACACCCTATGAATATTGTGAGCTTATTGTTTCATTTTCTAATACTGGTGCATATTCATTGAAAATAGTTGAGACAAGTGATGTTAAGGATTTTACAAACTGGTGGCTTCAATTTTATAAGAATATGACTGTATATCTAGAAACATCACGTGCTCCTAGAGACAAAGCAACATTTCAATGTATCCCAGATTAGTTATTTCGAATACACGTCCAAAAAAAAAAAAGGGTGTCTTGTAACAAGACCTAGGGTTGGTGGAATAGTAGAGCACACCTTTCGTGTGTCTCAGCCAGGAAGAGTTTCACATACTTTTCCTTTTCAAGCATTGTAATCAGGTGGTAAAATTCCGATAAAACTGAGTAAAATAGAGGATGATAGAGAAGTCCTTCGATACATTCCTGAGGAATATATTCATTTTTATAAACAGGTTTTGCCCTGGCCACTTACTGAAACTTAAACATTTATAAATTATGAATCAGGATAGTATGTTGACAGTAAAACATATTTTGTAAAGAAAATGCGAAGCTAACATGCCTGAAGTGTTGGTTTAGCTTGTATAACTAATTGTAGTAATAGTTCTCATGCGTTTATGTTCAAGCTGTGATGTATTACTTATATCTATGAATAATACTGACGTCTGTCATTTTGTATTGCATTTAATCTGTAAAAATCATTTCACTTCGGAATGGTATCTCATTTTCATTTCAGAAAGGTACCTAAGTCAACCAAGTTTGAATTATTTTTGACTGTAAATTATTTCAATTACGAGCATTTGCCTATACAGGATCTATTTCTCATAATCAGAAGATTATGTAGGACGTTTTTTTTTTTCGTTACTCTACATTCTCAGTTACTGTTGCAGACAATTTTTTTAATTTCCCACAACCTTAATTCAAGAGACTTAGATACCTTTCTGCAATGACACATTCAATTGCTGGGATTATGAGCTCAGAAATACTTCCAAAATCCTATTAAATGAGAGCACTATATACCCGATAATGTTAAAATTTGTGTCCTTACAATGGAATAGTATTAGACATTGTCAGAAGAAGGTAGATTCCACCAAATTCATCTCCCCACTGTGAATTAACAGTTGGCATGTCTGACCATAAAATGAGTGGCTCTAGATTCAAATACTGGTTGCAACAAGTTACCTGGTTGAATTCTTTTTTTCCGCGGTTATCCCTGAACCCATTAATTGCAAATGCTCGTAACTTTCGGCATTGGAACCCATACTTATTTTGTTAGCATTATCATCTTCATTTCTCTCAGACGCTATATAACCATTGCAGTTGATAAAGTGTCGTAAAATAAACCACTTAAAATCCACCAAATTCATGACTAGAAATTGAATTATTCCTTCATAAATAATTTCTGTTACAGTACAGTGGGTAAATAATTGTTCTATAACAGCTATATTATACCAGTATGCTACGGCACACTCAAATGATCCACTGGTATGCCGCGAAGAAAATTAAAATGGTAAAGATTGTACTAGCGAAAATTGGGAATGTAAAAGTGAAAATAGTAGACTAGTGAAAAAGTGAGTCGACAACAGTCAAAGTTTAGCGAACGTTGCCAAAATCAGCATTTAGTAAACACAGTATAGGTGTGGAAGCAGCAGAGAAATGAATGAATGATGTGCAGTTAGGATTGCCAGATCATTCAAGTTAGAATATCATACTAACTTGAAAAAATATGGTATTATATTTGTATTTATGTAATAAAATAGATCGTACATTAAATACCTGAGCAAAACACGTAATGATATACATCCGTTTTTCCTAAATAGGGAATTAACAAAACATTCATTATACCTTAATTACCACAGTTACATTGCATTGGAATAATTTGAATTATAATAATTTCTAGACATAATTGTATTCAGCAGAGGTGATTTCTGATATCCTATAACAATAATCTTTTTTCACTCACTATCTATATTTATGTAGTACATGCTATCACTTATTCACAAGTAAAACTGTGACTTCAATTAAAACTGTGGAAAAGCTTTAAAGGAACATTGATTTGAGATTGCTTCTGTTATTGACGTGCATATTGTATTGCTTGTTATTTCGTAGTTGTACTCGAGAGGAATGTGTGAGAGCTTAAGTCAATTTGGATAATATTAAATATGCTTTAGCATAAGAAGAGAGCCAAGCGGGATAAATGTGAGTTAAGAGTGACCAAGCATTATCCAAATTATTTCTTTAAGTGTGACAACAATGATACAGTTGGGAATATAAAAGGAAGAGCATGAGTTATAAGAAGCATTTTCTACTTACCTTCTGAATGCATGTATGGAGAAATTGTTAGAATTGTTGCCATTATCACTGGTACGATTTAATAACATTGTACAATGCAGATATTTATTTATAAGTATATTCGAATTCTTTTAATAATCCCCTTTATTATAGAGGATTTAATTATTTTATATTATATTGTTGTACTGTATATATTTCTATCACAGGAGATATTATTCCATTGATATTCATAACCAAAATGACTTTGTGAATTTTGAGGGGGGGGGGAACTTGCAATGTTAAATTTGAGATAAATCACAATATTGTCACGGCCTTTCTGAAAGACAAAACAATTGTACATTGCACCATGGGCATCCATGGTGTTGGATATTTTCAGTGTTTTGTTCTATAGATATGTTGTATAATCCTACTTTGGTATTGTGCGTAATATAATGTCATATTCGAAAAAACATTTGCACACATGTTGTAGTGTATAAATAAAACATTTTTTTACAGATATTACACTGTGTAAATTATTTACCGAAGTAATAACTGCCTTATTATTATTTATTTCCAGTGTCCTTTAAGCTCTTGTTTCTATTCTACCTTCAGTTTTCTTCTCTTATTTGTTGCCTGTGTTGAAAGTTTGCCAGTGACTGCCACGCAGAACCAGATTTGCTGCTGTATCACATCAAGTCAATTTTAAAATAGGAAATAAAATTATTCACGATGTTTTTTTGTTCTGTAGGAAGGGAATGTATCCCATCTGGAAGTGACGTGCATGAAGACAGAATGTGTGGACCAGAGTTGCGATGTCAAATCAGAGATAAAGGTTCACGACACCACACCAGTTCCTAGTAGCTTTTCTATGGTGAAATCTGAAGTTCATGTAAGTAGTTCACTGTCTATAATATACCGATATACCAGTAGTGCATTTTTAAGTATGTCAGACCTATTTACAGTCTCGAATTTTATTAACTGTTTCGCCTTATCCATTTCGTTCAAAACTTAGTTTTAATTTTAGATTTGAAATAAAATAACAATTCGCAATTATATATTTCTACTACGGAGCTGACAATTATCTCGAATACATTGAGATAATTGTGCCTGGGGACAGATTTAATTTTAAGTTCACGAAAATTGTTATTGTGTTATTACTGATATTGCAAATAGTGTGCAAGACATTGATCAATAGGTTCAAACAGATGTAAAGACTTATGCAAAATTCACAAGAGATTTGTAAGTCCTCTAACTTCGTTAAGAAGTAAGTTCATAGAAAAATAATAATAATAATATAATTTTCGGCGTAGCTCACTCGGTTAAACGCTTGCCTGCAGATCTGGAGTTGCTCAGGCGCGGCCTCAATTCCCGCTTGGGCTGATTACCTGGTCAAGTTGTTTCCGAGGTTTTCTCCAACCATATGGGAAATGGGTTGTCTTAATAATCTAGTAGTTAGTAGGAAAAAATAAGTAATAATAATAATAATAATAATAATAATAATGTACTAGTGATAGTATTTGTAATAATAATAGAAGACCTAATTATTATTATTATTATTATTATTATTATTATTATTATTATTATTATTATAAAAGACCGGTTCTGACAAGTTGGTGACTAGGGGATGCAATTATGGTTCTCGTGCTTTTTCTTTTCGAAAACTAATCGTCTTATCAGCACTCAGCCTTTTTCGTTCTCTCTTCTTTTTCATTGCTCTATATTCTCACAGCCATTTTCACCTGTCCATCTCCGCTGTTTTGTTTTTGCCACGTCCGCCTACATGACGGGATGTATTAAGAATGCCTAGTGATGCTACATTATTCTTCCTCTTCTAGTTCATTATATCCATTCTTAGGTTAAGTTCCGTAAGATTTATAACTCCCATCTCAGCAGCGGGGAGCTTTCCTATCTCCGTGGTACTGTCCCACGGTTCCGAGCGCGACTTAGAATTGTGTGGCCAGACAGGACGCCCAGCAACAAAGCAGTAGTGGACCCTTCATACTGCCCCTATATGCAAGTTTAGTAGCCGAGCTCGGACCAAAGGTCAAGTACACTCACGTAGAGCCCCAGTGAGGGCTTGGGACGATTTAGACACCTCGGTGACCGACTCTGCTCGTTGGGGCGGATATATTGCTCCGACGTGGTACCGTTGACTATTGGTTGTTGCAGTGTAATCAACCAAAAGTCCCCTGAAGCTGTGCGGTCTCAGATTACTCCGGCTTTGGTGGGCGAGGTTGGAGTTAGCGGAGTATTTCGGCGGTTGTATTCAGTGTAGAGTGGGGAGCCATGGACGGTTATTTCCATGGTAAAGGTATCCCCGTAACATGACATGAAGGCACTTGGGGGGCATGCAGGTAGAGCCCTATGCTTTCCATTACCTCGGAACTAGAATGAGGTGGTACTGCTACTCGTCTCTGGTGTAAGACTTTCCATTAGGTGTGCATTGTTCAATTTGAAGGGTAACTTGTGTGAAGTAGGTTGCTTAGGATCGGGCTGTGGGGAGGTCCTCATAGCCGGCACAGACCGTGAAGAATTTTTTAGAGGTCTTTTCCTTGCGTTGCCGGTGGCAGCAATATGTCCTCGCGCTCTTCTCCCCTCCTTCAGAAAAACAACACAAAAAACAGAAGTTAGCAATGGACACGACTGGTAGTAAAATGAACATTGCAATGGACTTGGACCCTGACAAAGTACGTAACAGTTAAAGTGCCGCTTCCAAAGTTTATTATTATCACTATGGATTTAACAGAAAAGACTATGAAGAACAGCAGTCCATTTTTCGTGAGACGCGCACTAGACGGACTCGTTGGGAAGGTCAAATATGCAACTCGACTACAGAACGGTAGTCTCCTCATCAAGACTATATCTCCAAAACAGAGTGAGACGCTGTTGAAAGCGAAGTTACTAGGGTCTTACCCTATTAAAGTCGAACGGCACTCCTCGCTGAACACCACTTGGGGAGTAGTGCATACGGATTCTCTGGACGATATATCTAATGAAAAGATCCAACTAGAACTGGTGGAGCATTCCGTGTTCAAGGCTTACCATTTATTATGTAAGCGGGACGGACAGACTGTTCCCCTGAGCACTGTTTTTTTGACCTTCGAAAAGCTGTCCTACCAGAATACATCTTTGTCGGGTACGAGCATGTCCCAGTTCGTGCGTATGTGCCAAACCCAATGTGGTGCTTTAGGTGCCAAGGGTTCGGACATACGCAAAAACGTTGCACTAAAAGCATCATATGTGCAAAGTGCTGCGGTGCTAGACATGGGGATTCCCCAGGTGCCGGCGCTGAGCACTGTGTGAATTGTTCTGGGGACCATGCTGCTAGGACAAGGGGACAGAGCGGATCGGTTCGGAGCAGTTACTGTGACATCATTACTTGGTTGAACAGAGTACACAAGTGAGTACAAATTTGTGGCGGCACATTTAAAATTGAGATAGATTGAGTCGATTTTAGAATGTGTTTAAAAGCGTTGTAGTAAAGCGCTTTTGCTTTGCCAATTGACTAGAAAAAAGTGCTTCTCTTCATTGCAAAATGGCGGTTGCAAATTTCATTTCCGTCATTACAACTATTCGCGGAGTTATTTTGTATGAAAGGTCTATTTAACTTTCAGTGTTGTTATTTGTTATATATGATAGGCGAAATAAAACTGATAAAATAATCTATAATACTAACAGCTATAAATTAACATGTCAGGTAAACATTAAACACTGCAGCTAAGTAAAAAAGAAGATAGAAAGAAACGGGCTCCATGAAGCGCTGCCTAAAACACATAAAGATAACACAGAATTATTTACTATTACGGAAAGTGGATAAAATAATCAATAAAACGTGGAATTTTAAACTGAAGAACATAATGTTTATTTATTTTATAACATTACTAGCCTTCACTACAGCCATGTTCTCTTTGATGAAGAGAAATATTATTGATAAATTAAAGTAATTAGGTAACATAATTCGTAGAAATAGAAACAAATAAATTGATGACTTATGAGGTAACACAAATCTAATAAACAGAAAAAATAATAATGCACTTCCTTTTTTAACAAATTTTAATATTAATCAAACACTCTAATATGATGATGATAATGATGATGATGATGATAATAATAATAATAATAATAATAATAATAATAATAATAACAATACTTATGGCTTTTAAGGAACCCAGAGGTTCATTGCCACCTCACATAAACCCGCCATCAGTCCCTATCCTGAGCAAGGTTAACCCAGTCTCTATAATCATATCCAACCTTCCTCCAATACATTTCATTATTATCCTCCCATTTACGTCTCGGCCTCGCCAAAGGTCTTATTTCCTCCGGCCTCTCAACTAACACTCTATATGCATTTCTGGATTCGCCCATACGTGCAACATGTCCAGCTTATCTCAAACGTCTGGATTTAAGTTCCTAATTATGTCAGGTGAAGAATAAAATGCATGCAGTTCTGCGTTATGTAACTTTCTCCATTCTCCTGTAACTTCATCCCTCTTGACCCCAAATATTTTCCTAAGCATCTTATTTTCAAACACCCTTAACCTCTGTTCCTCTCTCAAAGTGAGAGTCCAAGTTTCACAACCATATAGAACAACCGGTAATATAATTGTTTTATAAATTCTAACTTTCAGCTTTTCTGAGAGCAGACTGGATGATAAAAACTTCTCAACCGAATGATAAGAGGCTTTTCCCATATTTATTCTGCGTTTAATTTCCTCCCGAGTATCATTTATATTTGTTACTGTTGCTCCAAGACATTTGAATTTTTCCAGCTCTTCAAAGAATAAATTTCCAACTTTTATATTTCCATTTCGTACAATACAATTATATACTTTGCATTTTCGGGATTTACTTTCACACCTATCTCTTTACTTGCTTCATGTAAAATTCCCGTGTTTTCCCTAATTTTTTTAGGATTTCCTCCTAATATAGTCACGTCATCCACATAAACAAGGAGCTGATGTAACTCGTTCAATTCCATACTTTCTCTATTATCGTGGACTTTAATATTAGTAATAATAATAATAATAATAATAATAATAATAATAATAATAATAATAATATAATATAATAATAGTAATAATATTATTACTACTACTGCTACGGTTAACCGAGTAACTTCGGTGCTCCGCTGCCAAGTACATAAACCGATAGAACCGAGTAACTCAACAATTTAACTCGCTCTGTCCCTAGCTCTACACGCCGCTAATTCTAAAAATTGTCCGAAGTATATGGTAGAGAAGGATAATCAAGAGCTGCGAGTCCGAGAAAATATTACGTTTTTGAAGCTGACGAAAAAGTCCTATGCCTCAGTATTGAAAAAAGGAACAGAGGGGAATTTATGCTTCCACACAAACGCCACCTCTTGCAAATATATCTGAGAAGCGAATTGAGTTTGCTACCCAGACGTATGTGCATGCTGCCGCTCAGACTGCTGAGTCAGACGATACGTGTGGGCTTGATATCAGGCCTTACGTTCGAAAAAAGATCACCGCCATGACGACAGAGAAAGATTCAAAGCCTGGTAGATCACCACGACATCGCACTCCTTGTTCGGGTGGGGGGTCGAGATCACGCTCTCGATCCCGTCCTTGACCAAGATCACGGTCAGGTGTGCGACGATCTGTAAGTGTGTCCCCACAGTCGAGAGCTAAGCACTCACAGTCAATGGCACCAAATCATTGAAAAGATAAGAAGAGAAGATCTCCTGTGAAGCCATCACCATGATTTAGCTTCTCGTGATGACTGATATTGTACAGTGGAATGTGAATGGGATACGCAGCAGATACAGAACTACAACAATTGATCTATCATGAGAACCCTGCTATTTTATGTCTTCAGGAGACACAACTCCGGCCTGAAAACTCCCTGAGTATCTCGGGATACTATATTCACCTGTATTCGTGCCAACAGAGAATGTGCGCTCCTAATCCAGCAAGGTATCTTTTCCTCTGTTATCAATACCAACTCTCCACATCAATGCATAGCCGCTACAGTAACTTTACCTACCATTCAATTTTCAATAGTCTCTGTTTATATGCCCCCAGATACACCTTTCTCAGTAAATGAAATTGAACATATTCTGTCGCAGGTACCTGTCCCATATCTGGTAGTGGGGGATTTCAAAGCATCCCACCACTCTTGGGGCTCAAATTCCGATGATGACAGAGGAAATAAAATAGTAGGGGTATGTACCCGTCTAAATCTCTTTATCCTGAATTTAGGGGAAGTAACACACCCCTCCTTGGCTTGCAGTACATACTCCATGATAGATATCTCCATTTGTAGCCCAATTTTGTCCACGCATTTCGAATGGTCTGTGATTCACGAACTACGTCGTAGTGACCACTAGCCCATCCGAATGCGTATGTTCACTTTACTTCCTGAGGAATCTCGCTCTCCAAACTTGGTTATTAAAAAGGCGGACTAGGTCTGATTTTCGGAGTCCATATCATTCGATGATAACGGACATGAAAGTGTAGTAGGACATTTCTCAAATGTGTTTTTAAAGTCAGCGTCTTGCAGGCCAAAACACTTCTCTGTCCCCTGGACAGATACCTGCAGAGATGGAATCCGAGACCGCAAACGGATCTTACGCCAATTTGATCGTCATACGACCCAAGGAAATTTCGTCGAATTTAAACGTCTTCGAACGAAAGCTCGTCGCACTTTATGCGATGCCAAGAAGACGTCCTCGACAAACTGCGTCAATTCATTGAAAAAGAACGTCCCAGCTAACATCGTATGGAACGAAGTCCGTCGAATAATGGGGAAATGTAGTTCTGTAATTCCGGACGTTCTGAACAACGGCATAACAACCACCAGTCCCATAGAAATTGCTGAAATATTTGCTACCACTTTTGCACAAATAAGCAGTTCAAGGAATTATGTCCAGGAATTTCTAGAAATGAAAGATGCTGCAGAAAAACGAAAACTAAATTTTAAATCTGATAACACTGAACACTACAATACACCATACACATCCGAGGAGCTGGAGGCGTCACTAGACACATCCCCTGACACCTCCTCTGGCCCTGATAATATCCATAAACGCATGCTTTGCCATCTCTCGCCAGCTGGAAAATCCTTTCTTTTGGCAATGACCAACAGAATCTGGACTGATGGGGTATTTCCATCTGCTTGGCGTTCCACAAATGTAATGCCAGTCCAGAAACTGGGAAAGGTTCCTTCTTTACCTGGCAGTTATAGGCCAATTTGTCTCACCAGTTGCTTATGCAATGTTATGGAAAAGATGATAACCAAACGCCTGATGTGGGTACTCGAATCGGAAAACCGATTACCTAATAAACAATGTGGTTTTCATAAGCACAGATCTGTCGCAGACCAACTTGTTCGGCTGGAGAACGCCATTAGAGATGCTTTCTTCACGAAGGAGCATCTTGTGGCAGTCTTCCTTGATCTAGAAAAGGCTTACGATACCACATGGCGATATGGCAATCTGCAAACATTGCATAATTGGGGACTTCGTGGCAGTCTACCTACGTTTATTGCAAAGTTCATGGTAGAGCGGTATTTCCGAGTTCAAGTAGGCACCACTCTTTCTAAGGAATACATTCAAGAATACGGCGTTCCGCAGGGGTTTGAATAACCGTTCATCTTTTTTTCATTGCGATCAATGGAATTGCCCACTGTATAGGTGTATGAGTATCTTCTCTGTTGTATGTTGATGACTTCGCTTTATATTTATTTTCTGCTGTCTTATGTCAAAAGAGGAAAACGTGTTTGAGAGTCTGCATTTTGATTTTATTATTTTTAATTTAGTAGGTTATTTTACGACGCTTTATCAACATCTTAGGTTATTTAGCGTCTGAATGAGATGAAGGTGATAATGCTGGTGAAATGAGTCCAGGGTCCAGCACCGAAAGTTACCCAACATTTGTTCATATATTCATATTGGGTTGAGGGAAAACCCCGGAAAAAACCTCAACCAGGGAACTTACCCCACCGGGAATCGAACCTGGGCCATCTGGTTCCGCGGCCAAACGCGCTAACTGTTACTCCACAGGTGTGGACCTGCATTTTGAGTAATAAAACTCTGAAGAGGGAAATATATTAATATTTCAATATATAACATTTTACTGTTTAATTTACTTCAGATAGTCTTGCCAATTCCGATTACGTATTTTGCAGGTTATTTGGACATGACATGGACATATTTTCGAGGTTGAAACTTGATTCCAATGTATTACAATACAAGCAAATAGCCTGAATATAAGGAAGGATGTATGAAGGCAGTAAATCAATGCAGTTCTGGGGAACTCATTTTGGATTTTGTGTAAAAGTCTTTACAACCTTACCGAAAAATTAGACTGCATTCTCTAGGTTTGAATGGTGAGGTGTCTGACATAAGAAACCAATGACGAATATGGTCAGTTAAAACTTTCTTCATTATTTACTCAATTTTCCAGGAAAATTTGTTCAATGTGGACAGAATTCAAAAGGAACAGAAAGTGAAAGTATCTTCAGAAGAGGATAAAGTGTTGACTGAGAGGTGAGTGTACTGTACTGGTTTTACTTCTTCCATTCTTTCAGAAATTCATTTAATAGCGACGTAGGGATTACTTATCTACTATCTACTACAAAGCGTGTGAAATTTATTTTGAATTATATCATTTAATCTTTTTTTTTTTTTTTTTTTTGAAAGAAGAATTCAAACCTCAGTAAATAATCATTTATCTTTATCCAAAAAAAAATTACAGGTGGTATACCCAAGGTTCTGTTTTAAACCCAAATATAACGTTACATGACTTACCTGATGTTGTTCCACCTAAGGTAAAAATAAGTATCTATGCAGATTATGTTACAATATGGGCTACGATCAACAATCCAAATGAAACATTAAGCGTTATAGTACAAACAGCTGTACATAATATCAGTAATTGGGCATCCAAATGGAATCTATCTCACAGTCAAAAACTGAATATACTGTCTTCACGAGAAGATGCAGCTTAAAATGCTATAAACCTCACATTTATTTGAATAAACAAAATATTCAGTACAATCCAACTCCTAAGATCATAGGATTAATTTTTTATGAAAAACTTTTATGGAAAACACATTTAACCTGTGTTGCTTCGCAGTGGCTACCATGATTAAATCTCTTGAAGATAATAGCTAATAAGAAATGGGGATCAGATATCACGACAATGCGTCTGTTTTATAATGCTTATATACGATCAAAATTGACCTACGAATGGGAAATGTGGGGAGGAGCATCAGCAACTCATCTACAAAATAATTCCTGTTCTTGAAAATTCAGCCTTAAGATTACGCCTAGGAGTACCAAAAACCACATCAACTATGCCCTAGAAATTGAATGTAATATTCAACCCATCAGAGACTATGTATTAAAAAATGATCTAAAAATACATTTAAAATTGGAAGCCTCATCCAGATCTCAGATGTTCTTCAAACTGTCAGATAATATCCTGTGTAATTTCTACAAAATAAACAAAGAAGAAATATCAATCTATATCATAGACACACTCATTGCTAAAACTCCAGTTGTGAACGAATTCCTCCATGGAAATGGGTAATTGCAGAACATAGCATACAAATTCCAGGAAATCATTCCAAAAATGATCCTCCATACATTCTTAACTTAGATACCATGGAACGACTCTGCAGCACATATAAGGATCATCTTCAAATTTATACAGATGGATCTCTAAACCCTAATAATGGGACATCAGAAGCGGGGTATTATATTCCAAAATATCAAAAGAGTTACTTCATACCATGTTCATCCTCCTCCAGTCTTTGACACTGAATTGCTAGCTATTGATGCTGCTCTTCAGTGTGTTATTCAAATTTCTGAAAAGTCTATTGCATACTTATCTACTCCAAGGGAGCTATATTTAATATAATGAAATATGTTCCAAACCTATACGCACATAGAATTATTCCAAATCAGAAACAACTAAGTAAACTAAAAAAAGTCCAAAACGAAATAACATTTCAATGGATACCTAGTCATTGGGGCATACCTGGAAACGAGAAAGTCGATAACATTGCAAAACAGGCAACATATTTGCAACAAGACCTCTTCAAGTGATATCACTATCCAGTGCCTTTGCTTCAGTAAGGTCTCATTTCATAAACTTATGGATCAATAATTGGCTCTGTCCTGAAAAAGGAAAAATTTTACAGTCCGTTGAAAAGAAACCAAATGACCTCGAAATGTACAAAAACTTGCCCAGACATGTTCAAACATTTTTAACAAGAGCCAGAACAGGTCACATTGTCACACAATTATTCCTAGAGGTGGGAAAAGTTGCTAGTTTCTCGTAACAGTGCCAACTGTTCTAATTCCTGGAAAATATTAGATTTGAAATAACGGTACTATATATAACTACACACGTGTACAGTGGTATTTTGGAACATGTACGTAAGACCGGTATGTAATGATTAAATTCGTAGATTAGTTTTGTTCGGGTCTGGAAATTTATTTTAAATTTGTCTTCTTTTTGGAATTAATCACGAAATCGAAATGCATTTCAATGATAAATACAACCAAAACTATTATTCCTCTTCCGTTCAGCTCAAGTTCACAATGATGTATAATTTTTAAAATGATTTATAAATAAAATGCTGTTATCCATCCTAATGTTCATAATATCGCCATAAAAGTATTAACCTCATTATAATTAAATAAGTAAATTCACAAACTTTGTATTGTTGTAAATAAGAAATTAGCGGTCTCATTGAGGTTGCAATACAGTTATGCTTGAACAGAATTTAGTTTAATTTCAGTAATTGGCAGTGAAATTAAAAAATGGAACACAATAAACTTTAAACTATATACAGGGTTAGTTAAAAGTCCCGCACCATCTAAATAACTTTTGAAGCATGTGGTTCAGAGACATGAAACTTGGTGTGTGGAGATAACCATATACTAAGATCTCAATAATGGTATTACCGAGTTTTTTATACTTCCACTGGAAGTATAGAAAACCCAACATATATTTTTTATTTTTTAATAATGCTCATTAAGAGCTTTTCAAAAAGTATCCACACTTGATACTTCTGTACAAATTCATATTGCTAAATCAAGAAAACAGAAAAATGTATCGAATATTAAAATAATAAAATACTCTTTCCTTAACAAGATCAAAACGAAGCTACCTCATCTTCTAAATTCTGTGTTCAAACTGGTAGCACTCAGCTGTTTGACAATGTGTCAGTCGATCATAGAAACCATTTAAGGAATGCTTTAACCAGAATATCTTGCACCACTTCCATTATTCGATGCTTCAGATCTTCTAAGTTGGGTCTTTCTCGATATACTACTGACTTTAAATGGCCCCACAAAAAGAAGTCCAAAGGCGACAAATCTGGGGATCTAGCTGGCCACTCTATGTGACTTCTCCTACTAATCCATATTTGTGGAAAAACCTGGTCTAAATGCTCACGAATATTCTATCCTTAGTAAGCTGGAGCTCCATCTTGTTGGAAATAGATGTCATCTCTGTGTAGACGATTGTTGACTGGATGTGGAAACAAGTTTGTGATGGCCGGTACTACTTGATTTTGGAACAAATCCAAGTATCTATTAGAATTCAACGTTTCTGTAAACAAGAAAGGACCAGTAATATGGTCACCAATAATACCAGCCCAAACATTAAGTTTCTGTGGATACTGCATGTGGTTCTCCTTCATCCATTGTGGATTTACGTCTGACCAGTATCGACAGTTGTGTCTATTGACATGCATTCAGGCAGAATGTGGCTTCATCTGAGAATACAATTTGTCTAAGAAAAGCTGGATTGTTGTTAATGCGCTCCATCATTAACTCACAAAACTGCATTTTTCTGTCGGGATTGTTCTCTGAATGTTCCTGCAAAAGTTCAATTTTATAAAGATGTTGCTTGACACTTTTAAGGATTTTCATCATGGAACTTTGACTTATATTAGATTCTAACGCCAAATTTGTAGTAGATATTTTTGGATTTTCTTGCACATGGAGGAGAATTTCCAATGAAGTATTATCATCAATTGCACTTTTCAGGCGACCTGATCTTGGTAAGTCCTTTACGATTCCAGTTTCAGTGAATTTCCTTACGATTCTTGTCACTGTTATATGTGGAATTGGATTGCGATCCGTATGCATAGGTACCATTAAATAAATTCGCCGCCTCTCGATGAGATCATTGTCTCCATAGCCAATAATCATTAAAATTTGAATTCTTTTCCTTTCGCTCAATATCAGACAGAATTATTTATCACACTAGAATGTCAGATTCAATTTCTTAAATAAGATGTTTGTGTCAATAAACATGTTTCCATGGATATAAACAATGGGCAGTCAAATTGCAGTAAACAAAAGAAGCGTTTTACCCGAATTCCATGGATATAAACAAGAGACAGTAAAATCACAGTAAATAAAAGTATTCGGTAGACCTACACTTTTCCGTTTTCTTGATTAGCAACAAGTGTGGGTACTTTTTGAAAAGCTCTTAAGGAGCATTATTAAAAAAATTAAAAAAATATATATATTGGGTATTCCGAGTTGGAGTTACTTCCGGTTAAACTGGAAGTAGAAAAAAACTCGGTAATACCATTATTGAGTTCTTAGTATATGGTTATCCCACACATCAAGTTTCATTTCACTGAATCATATGCTTCAAAAGTTATTTAGGTGGTGCAGGACTTTTAACTAATCCTGTATATTTTCATTTGCCTTGATAAAATTCACACCACAGATTCTATACAGTTAATAACTGTTTGATAGAATGCTATATTTAATAACATCATTTTCATGATAAATTATCAATTTTTAAGGTAGATCTTGATATCTTTATTATCTATATTTACTTCTGATCCTAACATTTCTGTTAGTAAGACGAAAGAACTTCCTTTTCTGCTTCCAATTGTCCCAAAGGTGTTCCTTTCTGTGTAACAGGTGTTGTAATATAATTTCAAAGTGAAATGAGTATTTTGTACAGTTGTGTGTCGACCTGGTTGGCGAGTTGGTAAAGCGCTGGCCTTCTATGCCCAAGGTTGCGGGTTCGATCCCGGGCCAGGTCGATGGCATTTAAGTGTGCTTAAATGCGACAGACTCATGTCAGTAGATTTACTGGCATGTAAAAGAACTCCTGCGGGACAAAATTCCAGCACATCCGGCGACGCTGATATAACCTCTGCAGTTGCGAGCGTCGTTAAATAAAACATTATAATTAAATTAATGTACAGTTGTCAAAAAAAAAAAAAAAGTGGCCACACTCGTGAACAGCGAAAATTTTCTAAGTTCACTTCGGATCACGGAGATGTTACACGATGCATTTCCTTGTAGAAGCAATTTCGGAACTATGGAATTGTTTCATATCTGCGTTACATAGACTAGCGGTAGAGTGCTCGCTTAATGATTCGAAGAGTATGAGTTCGGGCCTTGTTCAAGTTTTCATTTTATTTTTTTAATCGTTCTTCAGTGGTATAAATAATATTCAAATTATATTTTGTATTCTGTTATCGTTCTTTAGCGTTATAAGTAATATTCAAGTTAACATTTATATTCTGTTATCGTTCTTTATCGATATAAATAATATTTAAGTTATTTATGTACTGCTATCGTTCTTTCGTGATACAAATAATATTCGAGTCATAATTTGTAATCTGTTATCGTTGTTTAGCGATATAAATGATATTAAAGTTATCACATATATTCTGTTATCGTTCTTTAGCGATATAAATAATATTCAAATTATAATTTATATTCTGTTATCGTTCTTCAGCGATATAAATAATATTCAAGTTATTTATAGTCTGTTATTGTTCTTTCGCGATATAAATACTCTGATTTTATATAAGAATTATTCTAATATAAATAACCATTTTTCTTTGTAAAATAAGTTATTTTATTTAAATAATTAATTATATATTATATAATATCTTATATTAATTAAACAAACCGATATTTATCATTTATATTGTTATCGTTCTTTAGTGATCCTGTATAAATAATATTGAAGTTATTTATATTCTGTTATCGTTGTTAGCGTTATAAATAATATTCAAATTATCATTTATATTCTGTTATCGTTCTTTAGCGACATAAATAACATAAATTTAATATTAAGTTTGGAACAATACAGTTGGATAATATTGAAGTTAGTTTTTTCTTTTTATATTATTACATTATACTATCTTCAAACACAATAACATGAAAACGAGTGACGAGGAATTGAAACTGAGACGCTTACATCTAAATTCCGACGTTCTTCCGAATGAACTACGAGGGCACAAGTAAAGAAACATTTGCGGAAAAATTGACCCAATCCCCTCCAAGATTTTCTGATGATTTTTAGAAGTTTGTCCAGGATGGGGGACAAAGGCTAATTGGGATTTCCCGATATCTGATCAGAACTAATATTTAACCCTTACGGTGAATTTCGGAGGGCCCAATTAGTCAAATCCACTCTCTCACCGCCACGCATGGGCCCCTGGGATCTATTAAGATTCGAAAGAGACAGAGGTATGCGGAAAGCAATGGGAAGTTAGCGCATTTATCCTTCCCAAGAAAAACTGCAAACATGAGCAAAGGAAGCTTTTCATAGAAAAAGGAGCAAGTTCTGCGGACCTCTGGAAAAAGAACTAAGGAAGAGACCAGTGAAGTGTTTTGTGTGGAGTGTGGCACTGTATGAGGAAAAAACGTGGACATTACGATGAAATGAAGGGAAACGAATAGAAACATTTGAAATGTGGATGTGGAGAAAAATGTAACGTGTGAAGTGAACGGACAGAATAAGAAATAAAGTTGTGTTGGAAAAAGTGGATGAAGAAAGAATGATGGTGAAACTGATTAGAAAAAGAAAAAGGAACTGGTTGGGTCATTGATTGAGAAGAAGCTGCCTACTGAGGGATGCACTGGAAGGAATGGTGAACGGGAGAAGAGTTCAGGGCAGAAGGAGATATCGAATAATAGAGACATTGAGATAAATGGATCATATGCGGAGACTAAAATGAAGGCAGAAATTATGAAAATTGGAGAATGCTGGCTTTGCAGTGAAAGACCTGCCATGGCAGAACACTTATGTATGTATGTCCAGAATGCCTGGAACGTCGGGGCTAAGATCTGTCGCTATTTGAAAAAAACTAGTCGAGTCAATGCCCACTCGACTGGAAGATGTGATCGAGATGTGGGTAAGATAGACTACTGTAAATATATTGAATCGTGGCTTTTTGTTTTGTTTTTGAACGATTAATTTTTTGAATGTTCTAAGGCAGATGCCAGTAAGTTTGTTTTGTATATGTCACGAAACAGATTTTTGTTGAGAATAAAAGCTTTTTTTCTTTTCAGTTGCAGCCATAATGTCATAATAAATAATGATAATATCATGGCATAATACATTCAAGAATCTGATGTTAATTACTAAAATAATCATAAAAGAGAAAGGAGCAATTATGTATATTTTGTATCTCTGTCTTAAAAACAAAACAAAAAAGAACATAAAAAGCACTAGGTTGTATTCGAACGCAGGACCTCACGCATCACAGGCCGGAACGCTACCATTACGCTATTCAGTAACGCAAAGAATACTTGAATTATAACTGTAGATATCAGGCAACGTGGTACAACATGTAACATCGCCTGTCTCCGAATTGTAGCAAAGATACCCGAAGGGAACTTCGCTTCTGGAGAGCGGCCACTTTTTCTTTTGACAACTGTACTAGCTCAGAAGGACACTGTTATTTTGGAACGTAGTATTCTTAGATGCTGTTATTCTTTGGAAAAGTTCCAACGAAAGAACTGTTCCAAAATAACTGTTACCTATTTTATTTCACCATTTCTAGTGGAGACTGATTTATTTCTTATATTCTTTTCAGCATTGTGCATGATGCTGAGAACAGTGTGTCACGTGAACACGACGGCATTAATTGTGAAGAAGACATTTTGAAACAATGTGGCAGCAACAGACCAGACTGCTCTAATATTAGCGACGTAAGCCGTAACACTACAAAGTGTAATATATGCAACCAGGTTTTTGTAACACAGCAATCTCTGAAACATCATTTTCATATACACACAATAAAAAAGTCTTTCCATTGCGATGTGTGTGGAAGGTGTTTCTTACGATTTGCTGAGTTAAAGCAACATGCACCTATTCACACTGGCGAAAGGCAATTCAAATGTAATGTTTGTGGAAAAGGTTTCACAAGATTGTCGCATTTAAGCAATCATGAACGTATACACAAAGGTGAATGGCCATACAAATGCGATGTTTGTGGAAAAGGTTTATCAGCATTGGCATCTTCGTGGAGACATGCACGTATTCACACAAGGAAAATACCAAATGCGACGTGTGTGGGAAGTGTTTCTCAGTATCGTCATTTTTGAACACACAGGCGAAAGGCTATTCAATTGTGAAATGTGGAAAGTGATTCTCACAAGCGTCAAATGAGGGAGTCCAAGCAAGAAAGTGCCAAACTACATTGTTACACTTCTGATATAAAGCAAGTTGATTGTTTGATGAAATCCTCAAATCATAGAAAAAATTAAATTTTGATTCTAGATGTATAACGAGTTTCCCGAATATATTTTTAATTAAAATATGAAATATGTTATATTTTTTATTATTTTATATTAAAAAGTATATTTATATGTATACTGTCCTTTGGCTGGACACTATCTTGACCAAAAAAATGGCTAGTTATATAGCGTGAAGTTTTATTAACTCTAGAAAAGGTTTTAATTTCAATTATTATTTACCATTTTTAAGACAAGGAAACTTTATATTAATTTCGTTACTTCACAAAAGACAAACAATAATCTAAAATATTCCCATCAACACCATCATCATCTGGCATCAACTTGAAGTAAAAGCCATGGTGGATTGGGGGGGACATGTTCCATTAGAGTCGACCTGGTTGGCGAGTTGGTATAGCGCTGGTCTTCTATGCCCAGTGTTGCGGGTTGGATCCTGGGCCAGGTCGATGATATTTAAGTGTGCTTAAATGCGAGAGGCGACATGTTAGGAGATTTGCTGGCATGCAAAAGAACTCCTGCGGGACAAAATTCCGGCACATCCAGCGACGCTGATATAACGTCTGCAGTTGCGAGCGTCGTTAAATAAAACATAACATTTAACATTTATTCTATTAGCTTCATTCCATCTTTAAGTTTGCTTTCTTTATTTTCACAGGTCCCACATATTTCTGTCTTACAGTCATGATACTTGCCTTTTCTTTCTTCGAAGAAACCTCTTCAAACTCCACATTCATTCTGCTGTTGTTCATTCACCCTCTATGATTTTGAAGGCCGTCAGTGCTCATAAATGATTTTTTCCAAACTCTCACTGACCTTCCACTAATCTTAACTCTGAAAATAAAAGTATACTGTTTGTAGCAATTTTCTGGGGAATTCTTCTTGTTCTGTCGCTATACATGACTGGTCTCAATACTGCCGATGAAATAAGTATTTTACTTATCAACGTCTCCTAAATCCCAGAATCCATTAACACTTTTTTCATTTTATCTGCATCTAAATCAAAGCATCTTAAAGTACATTTGCACATTTCTCCTACTGTTGCTGACGCGACAGTTTTACCTGCTGTTGAAATGTATTCGCGACTTTCATTTCTTCGTTATTTATTTTGATTAACCTCTTTCATATTTTGCACTCTCTTCCTCAGTATAGGTTGCTTTGCAGAACTATTGAATGGAGATCTGCTGCGAGCTGACTTTTTTTCTTCTCCTAGCAAAATAGGTCTGTTGTCATCCTGTAGGAAATGTATTATTGATATAGTTCAAACAATACTTTAATAATTAATTTTTTTCTTCCAGTAATAAAATACCGTATTATAAAAGGCAAATTAGATCACAAGTTTATACCACTCAGATTCAATAATATGGTAATGCACTCATATAAATATTAAATATTTAGGGCAAGAGAATGCGAAGTAACATATTGCAAAATTGTTATGCAAGAAAATGCGAAGCAGCAATTCTACATTTAAGAATATCTTGTCTCACATTAGGTGATATAAACAACATAACATTAGGCATTGAAGGACAGTATCGTCACTTTAAATAAATAATAAAAAAGCTTTTAGAAAAACTTTAAAAAAATTAAATCCATACTTTCTCCAATCAACACACCTACATTTAACAGTCTGAGGGCAATATAATGCCATGCAACACTTAACTGTATTTCAGTTTCTGATGTTAATTCTTCTCCAGAAAGAAGAAAATATTCAGAATCAGAGTTGCAATCACTGCCTTCATCATTTGATTCATTAGAAAAGTTCAGTATCCTGCGCACCATTCTCTCCAAACTATCTTTGTTGCTTGACATTGTCTTGCAGTTACGGAAGATGAATGAAGCATTAGGGCAAGAACATAAAACGGATAATAGAACCATCTCTTGGTTTTTCTGCAGAAACACTTGACACTATAATTTTCAATATATTGTTTCCCATGAGATGGCATGATTAGTTCAATTTGCCAAAATTGTATCTTGGCACTTTCTTGCAGGGGCCTCCCCTCAATTTTGAACAGACATGCTCATATACACACAGGCGTAAAACCATTTAAATGCAAGATTTCTGGAAAGTGTTTCTGACTGTTGTCCAACTTGCACAAGCATGGTCTCGTTCACACAGGCGAAAGGCCATTGGAATGCGAGGTATATAGAAAGTTTCACACAATTTGGAAAGTTGAATATGAATGCATGCATATATATATATATATATATATATATATATATATACATACTAGCTAAAGGCCATGCTAATGCGAAGTATGGAAAGTGTTGCCCAGCATCGTCAAATTTAAACACACAAGCTCGCAACGGCGAAATGCCGTTTAAATATGACGTTTATGGAAAATGTTTTTCACAATTGGGAGACTTTACAAATATGTACGCTTTTACACAATCGACAAGCCATTCAAATGCTAGAACTGTGCAGTGTTTGTCACATTTGGGAGATCTGAAGAAACATTCGCCCATTGACACAAGCGTAAGACAATTCAAATGCGATATATGTGGAGAGTGTTTCTCACAATTGGGATCTTAAAGAAATATGTAATCATTCACACAAGCTAAATATATTCAAATGTGGTCTGTTGAAACTGTTTTTCACAAGCGCGACATCTCTCCAGTAACGCCCGCCATACGGAGGCCAGAGGCCATTTAAATGCAATGTCTGAGGAAAGAGTTACCCATGATCGGGGTTTCTAAGGAATCATAAGTTCTCTCATACAGGCGGAATTCCCTTCAGTTGTGATAATTGTGGAATAAGTTTCAGATGTAAGGATAAGCTCCAAAAAGGCTTATCCATTTACACGTAGATAATCTTTAATGTACAGTGTAAATTTCAGCTTGAAAATGAGGACTTTAATACTCAAATACAGTGAGGATTTTTTACTTAAGTGTCGGTTGATAGCGGCTACTTATGGGGGAACTGCAGAATCCACAACCAGAGTTATGTTTGCTGTGTGTAAGGTTTACTTACATACTTACAAATGGCTTTTTAAGGAACCCGGAGGTTCATTGCCGCCCTCATAAGCCCGCCATCGGTCCCTATCCTGTGCAGAATCATTCCAGTCTCTGTCATAACCCACCTCCCTCAAATCCATTTTAATATTATCCTCCCATCTACGTCTCGGCCTCCCTAAAGGTATTTTTCCCTCCGGCCTTCCAGTTAATACTCTATAAGCATTTCTGGATACGTGCCACATGCCCTGCCCATCTTAAACGTCTGGATTTAATATTCCTAATTATGTCAGCTGAAGAATACAATGCGTGCAGGTCTGCGTTGTGTAACTTTCTCCATTTTTCTGTAAATTCATCCCTCTTAGCCCCAAATATTTTCCTAAGAACTTTATTCTCAAACACCCTTAATCTCTGTTCCTCTCTAAAAGTGATAGTCCAAGTTTCATAATCCTACAGAACAACCGGTAATATAACTGTTTTATAAATTCTAACTTTCAGATTTTTTGACAGCAGATTAGATGACAAAATCTTCTCAACCGAATAATAGGTTTTTCCCATATTTATTCTGCGTTTAATTTCCTCCCGAGTGTCATTTATATATGTTACTGTTGCTCAAAGATATCTGGATTTCTCCACTTCTTCGAAGGATAAATTTCCAATTTTTACATTTCGATTTCGTACAATATTCTGGTCACGAGACATAATCATATAATTTGTCTTTTCCGAATTTACTTCCAAACCTATAGTTTTACATGCTTCAAGTAAAATTTCCGTGTTTTCCTTAATCGTTTGTGGATTTTCTCCTAACATACTCACGTCACCCGCATAGACAAGAGGCTGATGTCACCTGGTCAATTCCAAATCCTCTGTGTTATCTTGAACTTTCCTAATGGTATTTTCTAGAACTAAGTTAAAAGTAAAAGTGATAGTGCATCTCTGCTTTAGCCCGCAGTGAATTGGAAAAGTATCAGATAGAAACTGGCCTATACAGACTCTGGTGTAAGTTTCACTGAGACACATTTTAATTAATTTTACTAGTTTGTTGGGAATACCAAATTCAATAAGAATATTAGGGGAGAGTCGGGTAGTATCGGACATCGGGTAGTATCGGACAGTGTGTTTCTTTTATCTACCACCGTATGGTAGTACCTGAATGACAGGGTTACGTTTCTCTATGCGACATCATAGAAACGTAACCATGTCAATCAGGTACTATCATCGTGTGGTAGATGAAATAAACTCACTGTCCGATATTACCCGATGTCCGATACTACCCAACTCTCCCCTACATAAAACTTCTCCCTTAACCGAGTCATATGCCTTTTTGAAATCTATGAATAACTGATGTATTATGCCCTTATACTCCCATTTTTTCCTCCGATATCTGTCGAATACAAAAAATCTGATTAATAATCGATCTATTATACCTAAAACCGCACTGATGATCCCCAATAATTTCATCTACATATAGTATTTTTATTTATAATATTAGCTGCTATGTGCATAGTTGTGTGTTAAGCAGTTTTGAATATCTTGTCAGATATTTTATTTCAAATGAGGAACAACTATTAACGCACAGTTCACACACAAGGAAAGCACGTAGTAATAGGCGAACGCACAGCCACTTTCTGACAAAACATCCCTCAAACTAACTACAAGCTGCTACATGCACGTGCATTATATGTCCTTAATGACTGGATTATCCTAGTGAGCACCCGGGCTAAGGTGCCGTGTAACTCAACCTCACTATATGTATGCCCTTATTCATGAGTGTAAAGTTTGTAAAAGTATTTCGTTGCCATATTGTTGTTTGGAGTTTAATCAACTCCGCAAATATGTTGCAAATTTCATTGGGTCAGTGTTTGTTGCCAAAGATTCGGAAGAAAGAAAATATTTATATCATACATAATTTTAGGCATTAAAACATTAACAGTACACTTTCACTGTTTGTACCAAATTTTTTAGTAGGTGATATTTTCATTGCTTTTTCTCATAAAATTATTGCATAATGTTACTATAAATTCTTTTACATACAATTTTATGGTTCATAAAAAATTGTTGAAGATTTTAAATTTGTTTTATATGTAATAACCAGACATAATTCATACACAATACATCACTCATTTATCCAAATTCTCCTTATTTACGCACATGCTTGAAAACATTAGACTTGTCAGCTATTGCACTAGAGGTGACTTCAATTGGATATTCTATCATTGCGTCCTCCAAGCATCACTTCATTCTTTCACATTGAAGTGCCGGTAGTTACAGAGAAAGCCCTCAAGCACTGGACATATTTTGAAGTGCAATATTTTGAGGTCGGGGATGCCATGCCATAAGACCCATCACGATGTGGTATGAAATCAGCAACATGGATTGGACTTTGCGGTAGTACATTGCTTACACTTACAGAATTCTTGCTTTTCTCGAAGGTTGTGAACGAGAATAAGACCCTAGCATTCAAGTCGTGATTTTCACATTGTCTTTTCTCAAATTCTTCTTTCTTTCGTCCTTCCTCTGTAGGGGAGGCTGAGGATGTTTGGTACACATGGTTAAGAAATGAATATTGTGGCTTTAAATATGCTTCCTATGGCTTTCTTTTTCATAACTACTTAGTTACACAGACCTTATTTATAACATAACAAAATACACAATTTATAAACTCTTTTGAACACACAAAATCCAATATAGTTTTAGCTGTATGCAAAGTGTATCAATACTGCCTATAATGGGGATATGTGATACACTCCTTGGGGATATATGATATAATCATTTTATATTGAGAATTCACAAAATTTAAATGATATTTTTGTTTACAATAATAATGGTCCATTTTCAAAAGGTATTTCGAAGTTGTACAATGGATTATCAGCATTTTTGCTGAAACTAATCACAATATATTTTAACATCTTACAACTATTCCACAGGCAGTTCTTCAAAACTTTCATGAAAATAAAAATTAAACGATCATTTGTATCTATAAATGTAGGTTGTGAAAGTATAGTATCAATGTGAGAACTGTCAATAACAGAAATATCACATTTTGTGGTCATTTAAATTTTCTGCCACTTACATATCATGCGAATTTCACAGTCCATTATTCTGAGGTCCTGACTCTAAAATACATCCAACAAATCTGTGAATCGTTTTATGACTTTGCACGAAACTATGACCCAGTCATCTACTTCCACCTTCTCTTTAAATAGTTCTTCAGTTTCTTCCATAAAGTCATCACCCCTATCGGACCTCACTGACGCAATGTCCAAAATTTCAACTGATGACCCAACCAATTGCTTTTTCTCTTCCTGATAAGTTTCAGCGTCATTCTTTGTTCGCCCACTCTTTTCAACTCAGTTTCATTTCTTATTTCACACACTCCATTCTTCTCCATATCCTCATTTCAAATACTTCTATTCACTTCACTTCATCGTAATGTCCATGTTTCTGCTCCATACAATGCCTTACTCCACACAAAGCACTTTACTAGTCTCTTATTTGTTTTCCAGGTCCACAGAAGTTGCTCCCTTTTCTATCGAAAGCTTCCTTTACCATAGCTATCCTGCTTTTGACTTCCTAGCAGCAGCTTATGTTACTGCTGTACGTATTTGAAGCTGTCCACTTACTTTACTACCTCGTTTAAAATTCGCAAGTTTACCTTCTTATTTTTTCTTCCGACAACCATAGTCTCCGTTTGTTTGTAGGAGGGGTAATGAATGCAAATGCAGTTTCACACAGGATTGACTGATACACGTATCACATATCTCCTGTTCACTTGTATCATGCATCTCCATGGAACACACAAACATTATGCTCTTACTGGAAAAGGGATTAGCACAATCAGTGTCTCAAGGCTGCCGAACATAATTACTTAAGGTATGTAGATTGTAATCCCAAAAAATGATTATTGATAAATCTGATCCATATTATTAAAAATGATAAATATTTTACATAATACTTACTTTGATCGGTCAGGATTGCAATTCTAGCTCTAAATCAAATTCTTCAATTCCACATTTCCTACAAATCACAATAAATCTTCAACAGGAAGTGATTGTTAGGACATATGGATCACAGAATGATGCCAACGGTCGGCCCAAAATTGGTCATGTATCTTATATCCCTGTGTATTAAATAGCCCCAGTCTCCCCTACTTTCTTTTTCTTTCTGCCTCTATAAGTCTCTTCTGCTTCAACTTCTTCCTATTTGCCAAAGCGATCTTTTTCTTTGCTTTTGGCTTCTGTCTTCTGCTGAGCATCTTTCTTCAAATAACTTTGCCATTCTATTTTGTTTGCCCTCAGCATCTCTTTGTATTTTTTCATCCCCATCTTTGCTTCTTCAGTCTCTTCATGTTTATCTAAAAACAATAAAATAAATACAGATATTTTTGTATTAACCCCTCTAATAAAGTATTTAAAACCCTAAAATATTTCCTTAAAAAATGCTGCATTACTAATTACTCATATTCAAAAGTTTTGCGTCGAAAATCTAAGATAACAGAGAGGGTTTGGAACTGAACGGGTTACATCAGCTGCTTGTCTACGCAGATGATATGAATATATTAAAAGAAAATCCACAAATTATTGGAGAAAACATGGGAATTTTACTTGAAGTAAGTAAAGAGATAGCTTTGGAAGTAAATCCCGAAAAGACAAAGTATATGATTATGTCTCGTGAGCAGAATATTGTACAAAATGGAAATACAACAACTGGACATTTATCCTTTCAAGAAGTGGAAAAATTCAAATATCTTGGAGTTACAAGAACAATATAAATGACACTTGGGAGGAAATTAAACGCAGATTAAGTATGGGAAATGCCTATTATTATTCGGTTTGGAAGCTTTTGTCATACAACCTGCTCTCAAAAAAAGCTGAAAATTACAATTTATAAAACTAGGCTATTATATTACCAGTTGTTCTGTATGGTTGTGAAACTGGACTCTCGCTATGAGAGAGAACAGAGGTTAAGGGTGTTTGAGAATAAGGTGCGTAGGAAAATATTTGAGGCTAAGAAAGATGAATTTACAGGGGAATGAAGAAAGTTACATAGCGCAAAACTGCACGCATTGTATTCTTCTGCTGACATACTTAGGAACATTAAATCCAGACGTTTGAGATGGGCAGGGTATGTAGCACGTATGGGCGAATCCAGAAATGCATACAGAGTGATAGTTGGGAGACCAGAGGGAACAAGACTTTTGGGGAGGCCGAGACGTAGATGGGCGGATAATGTTAAAATAGATTTGATGGAAGTGGGATATGATGATAGAGAGGGGTTTAATCTTGCACAGGATAGGGACCGATGGCGGACTTATGTGAGGGCGGTAATAAACCTGTGAGTTCTTTAAAAGCCACTTGTAAGTAAGAATGCTAATCATCATGGTTTTTATACATTGTTTCTGCACAATCATCTTCATCACAGCTATATTCTAATGTGGTGTCTTGTTGTTCAGGTAAGCTTTCCAGATTGTTGTAGAATGATTGAAAAATGGTTGGAACATACTTAAGGCCGGGATTACACGGACGCGCAGAGACAATAATGCAACAAGGGTCGAACAGAATTGGAGGCTTCGTTCGCTCGTTTGTACGCGATTTCAAGCATGCGCTGAGGCAAGAACGCGCATACCTCAAATGCCGCGTATCCATCCGTTCCCTGTCAGTTTTTCTCGCGTACACAGAAGGATTCGTTGCCGCAGTGTGGACGGGTTTGTTGCCATTTGTCTCGTGAAGCGCGCACACCTCAAGCATTGAGTGGTCTGAAGTAGATTGAACCTCGTAAATTATGTTGTCTTGTGGAATCCTGGTGATTTGACTATTATAATAAAAACACCGGAACATGCCAGTTAAAACGCAAGATGAGACAGGGCTCCAAAGTGAGTGGAAAAGCAGGATGACAGTACAGAATTACTGGCAACCGCCGTTGGAATTATGCAAGCTGCTGCTGGGACATTAATTTTTTTATTTGGTTATTTTTACGAAGCTCTATCAACTACTAGGTTATTTAGCGTCGATGGCGAGATGGCAGTTGAGATGAAGCCGAGGATTCCCCATAGATTACCTGACATATCAGGTAATCAGCCCAAGCGGGAATCGAACCCATGCCTGAGCACAATTCTGAATCAGCAGGCAAACGCTCTGCCACCTGAACCACGCCGATGGCTTCTGAGAGATTAAATATCACTGTTGAACAATGTGAAGTGAAATCATTTTGTGCTTTCCTTTCATCGAAAATGATAGCATATCGTGCGACTACTAGGAAAGGAATTCAGCAAGCTATTTATGACATTCAGGTGAAATCAAAACGAAACTTCTTTGAAATACCAACTTTCTATGATAAGAACGTGTTCATTTATCTGCACCTTCATTGGATATCTTCTTGACAAATGGGTTACCCTAGACAACCTACTCAACCAATTACCCCCTCAAGTTCCTATGGTTCAGCTCCCGAACCACCACAACGTCCTCTGACTCAAGAGTCTTCTCAAGCCGACCTTTCAATGACAAAATCTCCAATCCCATTCTTACTACACTACACCCTGTCACTTCCGGATTTGAATCAAACTCTCTAGAACATCATCCACCCAAAAGTCCGTCCCCAGAATGTTCATCACATCTGCTACTCTGATAGTCAAAACCAGCACGTTTAATATCTTCTGTCTTTTTCTTCTTATTTTTAATGAATTGAATAACAATTTTTATAGTATTTGTTTTATATATTTTGCATTCCTATATTTTATTTTAAAATAATTTTCTTTGGCTGATTTAAAATACTCGTTTTGACTATACACTTAAATTAAAAACACCATTTAGCAATCAAATTTTTATTACTCGAAAAAGAAAATATTTGTAGTTTTATTATACATGTTTCTTTATTACAATGCGACTTGGAAATATTATTGATTTTTCTTGGTATGATATTTCGATTGTTTTAACTGCAATTATCTCAATGTTTCATTATTTGTATTGCAATTAAAGTATCCCCATTAAAGAAATACATTATGTTGATACTATGATTTAACTCATCTTGATATTTTCCTTTAATGCGCTGGCAATTGCTGGGCAAACATCTGGGATTATTTCTCCGATAGTCTGTTTTGAAATTTGCAAAGGTGTTGAAGGCTTGTAAACGAATCCCCTGCCACTAAGAATCGTGAAGTCAGTGCGAACATGGAATATTAACATATACAGACAATCAACCAAAAATAGTGTTTTACATACTTTGTTAATTACAGAATAACATTCTTCAAATGATGAATTGAGTTTAGAACAATAAATACTGTCCTATCTTGACTTGAGATTGGTTCTCGCATGTTGGTGGCTGATTTTTTAAAGTTTGGTCCAATTTTCATCAATATTCTCCAGAATTGGTGGATATCATCTGGATAGTCCTAAGATTTTTATACTGGTCGGTGATGTCTTGAAAGCCTATGGTACTTAAAAAATTACTCCCTAGTCGCTTCTTGTACAACTACGTAGGTCTACGTTTCTTTGTTGAAAATGTATCCTACTACTACCAAAGCGCAAAGAGCAGTTAGCAAAGCTTCCTCGTTTTCCATGGTCACGCATCGTGCGAGATATAATGGAACTAGAAAGGTGTTCGAGGTTTGTGCGCTGCTCAGATGGTTCATATCGTGCGCACTGCTTATTCGAGAGTGCACAATTTACTCCGCGCATTACATAAAATGCCTGCGTTACTGCCCCAGCGCGTCCGTGTATTCCCGGGCTAAGGAGACTTTAAATGTAAAAGCAAACAGAAAAAAATTTTGAGGGCACAGGGAAAAAATTTGTTGAAAAAATAGTATATTTTCTCATTTCGCTTCCAGTTGACCTAGATAATTCATTTTTATCACCAAACTGATCCCTAAACAGTGAAGAATTTTGTAGTCTAGAATGAGCTTAATAGCATTTTTCAAATATTTTTATGTAATTTTTTCTAACTTGTAAAAATTTATTTTATTTTATTTATACCCAGTGCTTTTGCTTTGAACTAAATGAGTTTATTTAACATTACAACATAGCTCTATGTCTAAGCTTCAATTTGGTGCTTGAATGAAGTCGATACCTTAATTCTAAGTGTACTTTTTATTTGCCCAAACACTGCAAAATGTTGAGAAAAAACCGAAATAGGGTAAAAATGAAGGTAAAGTTTAAGTTCAAGCTAGGTAACAAATAATTTAGCCACCGGCGTGGCTCAGTCGGTTAAGGAGCTTGCCTGCCCGTGTGAAGTTGCGCTCGGGCGCGGGTTCGATCCCCGCTTGGACTGATTACCTGGTTGGTTTTTTCCCAACAGTAAGGTGAAAGCCAGATAATCTACGGCGAATCCTCGGCCTCATCTAGCTAAATACCATCTCGCTCGCTATCACAAATCTCATTGACGCTAAATAACCTAGTAGTTCATACAGCGTCGCTAAATAACCAAGTAAAAAACAACAAATAACTTACTTTTATGCCCCTAAAATTGTCCTGCAACATAGGTGAGGCCCTCTTTTTGTGTTTTGAGGTAAATTTTCCTCCTTTACCACAATGTTGAATCAATTTTATTTTTTCTATTTCCTTTTGTATTCCTTTCACAGCCCTCTAGTACCGTCTTCGCTGCTGTTGTTCAGGAGTGCACTGTATGATGGCCTTTAGGGTTCGGGTCTCGTTTGCAGCATTCACACCAGCCATTCTGTACTTTCCTGGGGTGACCCAAATCTTCCCGAATATGTCCAATTCAACTTCGTTGCCACAATTGAAGTGGCAAGTTCCAGGATTGTACGACAAACATAGTTTCTTTGGGACAACGTATCACAAATTTTTGGCTTTCCCCTACGTTGGAGTACTTAAATATGCCGAGCTCTGATCTAGGTCAATTGGAAACGAAGAAATGCTTGCCGAAAGAATATATGTACCGGTATACAGCAACTGTAGTCATTGCGCTGTGTGTGGACATTGCTCTCTCACCTCGCGCATTTCTCGGCGCACATTTCACATTACACATTTGTCGGTATAGTCAGAGTCTAGTATATACAGTCACGAAGCTCGATACGTAGGGAATGTTCATCCATAGATTGTTGCTAGGATCGCTACTATCGTCTCATCACAATGTGAAAGAGTACCGGCACAGTCTATTGCTAGTATCCTCATCAACTCAAGCTTCGTGACTGTATATACTAAGACTGTGTTATAGTGTTTAACCGGCCTAAGTAACGAGCTAGAAGGAGTCTCTTTCTAACTCGTTGGCAATAAGAGATTAATTTCTGAAATAATTAAAAATTCTAGAACAAATTAAACCCTTCAGCTACTTGCTATACTCCCTTGTTGTCTTCCCTCCAAAATAACTTAAGTCAGCAATGTATGCTATAATGAATGTAATACAGAGCTATCGGTACGAACTCATATTTAGAACCAAACTTGTAAAGCCTTAACATTCTTCACTGCAAGCATGTAGAAAATATAAAAAAGTGAAGGTGGAGAGATTAAATACTTTTACCATTTCACTTTTAAGTTTATTATATCATATTACTAAGTTAAAATGGATTTTTTTTTTAACTTTATTTGCACTTAGGCTCATTTTCCTGTGGAATCTCGTGTCAAGATTTGGCTCAACGAGCTAGAGTTTCTCGTTGATCTGGCTACTCCAAGAGCAGCGACTAAAGACAGGAACGCGTTCCATTATGTATGCATGCGCACAAGTGACGTCACAAGAAGACGATACGTTAGCCACGCAGACGATACCAGAACTACGCGCGCCATTATCCCATGGTATGGACGACACAGCTCGCAACATGGGTGTTGCTTATTTATTATGCAATAAGAGTTTTTCAAATCAAACAAATGTCAATGTTTGGGGAGTATATAGATTGATTTTAAATGTTATAATATTAAACAATAATTATTATATCCCTACTGTCTTTTAAATATGCTGCATGTAAGTTATGGGCAATTTTGTCATGTGATGTTCCCAGAACTTGGCACCTCCCATCTTAACTTGGCTACGTCTCTGTTACTAAACCTATTGATTTGCAGTCGATGCTATTATAACTATTAATGAACTCATAAATTATGTTACAGTGTGAGCCTACAATATTGACTACGTGGTTGATCGTAATGCATCTATAAGCACGCGAACTGCATTTAAAGACATGCATTTTACTCTTAAGTACTTCGTATTCTTGTTTATTTAAATTAAATCTTTAATGAAGCAGTGTTGCTTTATAATTCAAACAAAAATTTAATATGAACTTCATATTATAATATGTACATATTGGTACGATAATATCTCAATAGGCCTATACCTTGAGGTTGATAATACTTATGATGATAAAATGATTACAAAATACAATATTCTAAACTAGTGATTAATCACAAGATTTAAGAAGAAAAGATACTCATTATTAAGCATTTCAGTTACGTCTAAGCTGGAATACTGTTGCCTACTCTCATACTGTACGTGACGTCACAGCCCAGGGATACGTCCTGTCAGATACAACATAGAACCGCATCTTAGTCACGCTCACTCTAGTTTGTGTTGAAGTCGGAACACGGTCATAGTGAGTGCTTTAAACCAGTGAAGTGTAAAAGTCGTATTATTTACATAACGTAACATTTGTATTTGTGACGAGGTAAAATGTCGAAGACAAAAAGTTCGAAGTATGAAAGGCTGGAGGACTTAATTCAGGAGTTCGGAGCCAATAATAATTTACATTACATGTAAGTTGTGCAAAGTACAGGGACATCATTTTATTTTTACTTCAACTTTTATTGTACCTGAGTTTTTGAATGTACTTCACTCCCACTCCTTCTACTAACGAAGTTCCAACTGTCCTCCACACAGAACCAAGGCCTCAGTACTGAGTTAGTGATTATAGTACGTTTCTGAAATATGTTCGCGTTTTCCAGTGACGAAAATGTCCAATATTGAATCATATTTTCGCACAGGTACTGTCATCCGTTTGCCTACGTCGCATCCCGATTTCCCCCCACCTGCTTCTGCTCGCTTCCACTGTAAAGACTAGTGGCTGGGCTTTCTTAGCTCTTTTCTGAAAACATTAATTTCTGTTAGGAATTAATTGGGCGTCTACGTAATATTATGCAACTGTTAAAATAACTTAAATAAAAGAGCTCGTTAAGTAATTAACTATCACGTGATTCCCCCCCCCCCTTTCTACGATCCTGCGACATAACCACTTGGACGGACAGTAGATAGCATGTCTGAATATTTTATCTGTGCGGATCGGACAGAAGTGAAGACTGAATTTACAGTACGTAAGGTACTCTTTTATAGAATAAGTACAGAATTATTTCAACATGAGTTACTAAGTATGAAGGACGAAACTGGTAATTGGAATTTGATGCAATAGTCTATAGTGCGATAATAGGCACAAAAGAACTAAAGCCTGTATCGAAATGAACGGCCACCATTTTCAAAAATGTGTTTAAATATCCATATTATGATTATTTTTCATTTTAACTTCATTCTCTATATCGTACGCTAATGTGCTGCAGACAGTATAATATACACTGCATAATGAATACGTTCGCATGGATAACTCATTTCGTGAGTAAAAACAGAGATTAAGGGTGTTTGAGAATAAGGTTCTTAGGAAAATATTTGGGGCTAAGAGGGATGAAGTTACAGGAGAATGGAGAAAGTTACACAACGCAGAGCTGCACGCATTGTATACTTCACCTGACATAATTAGGAACATAAAATCCAGACGTTTGAGAAGGGCAGGACATGTAGCACGTATGGGCGAACCCAGAAATGCATATAGAGTGTTAGTTGGGAGGCCGGAGGGAAAAAGACCTTTGGGGAGGCCGAGACGTAGATGGGAGGATAATATTAAAATGGATTTGAGGGAGGTGGGATATGATGGTAGAGACTGGATTAATCTTGCTCAGGATAGGGATCAATGGCGGGCTTATGTGAGGGCGGCAATAAACCTACGGGTTCCTTAAAAGCCAGTAAGTAAGTAAGTATTGTTAATACTGCACTGTATTCTGATTAAACAAAACCTAATGAAAATTACCACACTCAAAATCGCGATATTTCCTACTTTACATAAATGGATGAACTACTTTTCTTCCCTCCTGTACCTAGTAAAGTGATTTGTTTGCATTTTACGCCAGTATCATCGAACGCCAGTCGTGGAAGGAGGTAGCAAACGGTGTTTCCGGGTCTCAATCATTAATCCAAAGGTATAGCCAGATTAATATTAAAAATGTTAGTAAAAATAAAATGATGTCCCTGTAGATATAAATGTTGCAAGAAAACAGTGCATTGAAAGACATTGCAATACAAAAAGGCATAGAAATATGGTTGAACGTAACTCAAAACAAGCAGTACCATCAAACTCAGGGAGAGTACGATAAGAAATCCATGTTTTGCAGGGATCTATGTGCCATGATGGTCAATGCCAATATATTGCTTAATAATTGAATAATAAACACTTTAAAGAATTTCTAGAAAAGTACATGAAGGAACATACTTCGAGTGAGCCCCAACTCCGTCAGCAATTTGTACCCATACTTTATGAAGAAAAATGTTTGTCACGCAGGTAGGCTCTGACCAACTTCGGGCTGTTGCGCCGTTAGATTGTAAAGTCAGTAGTTGCTCTACTTTTATTTCAGGTTGGATGTAATCTACGAACATGCAGTAAGAACATGTTTGTCTGTCTCTTTCTCTGCTGCATCACCTGGGTTCCACCTACTATATAGACTATTTACCCGCAACTTGAGTCTTTTAGTAGCAGGAATACTAAGCTTACTCATTATCATGTTCTGCCTGGACTACAAGTACGTACAACCCTGCCACTATATTCACTGCGCAAATATGAAGATACGTGTTCCAGACAGATCATATTTTATTATTATTCATAACATTTTTAAACGATACCGGTACGTATTCATGATATTTTATAAACAAAGTCATTATTGTCAACTATTAATGTTAATTTCCAGCTTTAATACCGATATTGAATTTTACTGTATTAAATACTGACTAAATTAAATGTTATGTTACATTTCAAGTTTTTTTTAACCACTACATATCAATTACAAATATTGAGCAAGGCATGGACTTACCAATCTTTTCGTCTTCTTCTGTTTCGTCTTGTTACATTCTGCATGAGGAAAGTCAATAGGCCTATATTATTTACTTAAATTTCTGAAGAAGAAGAAAAAAAACGGATTGGGGAAACCGCAAGTGAAAATTGCAAACTAGTTAGTACTTTGAAGGTTCTTTGTCAGCTATCCTCCAAAAATGCACAAAATCATGTAGGCCTACTGTAAGTACAATAGAAAGAGCCATAGACATACATTTTCTAAATTTTAACTTCGATATTTGTATATGAAAGTACGCCCTTTATACAAACTAACATCATTTATCCATTTCATTGCTTTATTCTCTTTAAGGAAATGAAAAAAAAAAAAAAAAAAAAAAAAGTGCAAGAATCTCTAGTGTTCGCAGTCAGTCGATACACAACCATAGCGATGTAGCCTACTAGTATATTGAAATAACTAACTTCGTGATCTTCGAATATACATAGACACCAGGGGCAGCTCGTCCATAAGAGTTGCGGAGCTGCAGGACTCCCTGCTTTGACAGGAAAATAAAAATAATATTTATTTTAATTTGTAGAAGAATTGTTACAGCTTTTATTGGTAAATTGCTTTATATTTCATCTGGCCGGGAATATGTACTATTATCTTATGCATTATCTTTTTGCGCGTCGACTGTACTGGAATTGACACTGCATTCAAAGTCGTCCTGGGATCTGCAGGGTGGGACAGATCATAGAGAGTGTGTCTTGCTAGGTCAGGGGGTAGAGACGTGAAGGGAAGCAGAGGGAAACTGCCGCTGTTTAAAACCCATATTTCACTGCAGTGGCTTGCAGAGCCAGGCGACAAGGGAAGATCTTTCCTTCGCTCCCACACCGCCATTGTAATGCTACGTCAAATGGATTCTCTATTCCCTTGAAACTTAATGACAAAATTTTTATTTTCTCTTCACATACTTATTGTTGTAGAATCTTATCGAGTTAATATAACGAAATTAATATTCTCTTTTGTCTTATTATTACGTATAATATCCAGCCTCCAGCAGAACCTAATATTTGCTTTAACTCAAAAATAATTGCACGAGTATAATCCTTTTGATATAGCACGTAAAATACGAAAGAGACTTCTTTTCCAGTTTTAGAAAATTGTTGACCATCAGTATATTATCTGAGTGTTGCTTTGGTGTGACGTCTTAGTACCGTAACTTAACCAGTGCAAATGTGCAAGCATGAGTGTGTGTGATTACAGAATATTAATTTTATTTTTCTCAACTTTCCCTTGCGGAGAAAATTGATGTAATGAAGTGAAATTACAGGGTCGTTCGTTACCCAACTTAAATCTTACTCAAGCTTCTTTCAGCCGAAATAGTGCATATATGTAAGGAAGTATAATAATGACATTTACGTTGAGCATTTGTGGTTGCCTCCTCCTCGGTGGTGATACAGCATAGACTAGGAGTGGTGTGACAGATTTAGGACATTTGCCCCTAAAAATTAAAAAGCACGAATCTTCGCAGTCTCACCTGAAAAATGTTGTTTCATTGGCTATGTCAGGCAAAACTAATATTGTTGCGCAATTAAGTGAAACTAACAGAACAAACATTCTCAAACATAATCAAGAAGTGGGAAAAAATCGTGAAATTATTTTAAAAAATATTGATTGTATCAAATTTTGTGGCCAATATGAACTTCTCCTTAGGGGACACGATGAAAAAACGATTCGAAGGACTCTGGTGTATTTCGTGGGTTGCTACAGTCCGTGAGTAATCTAAACGAGCCTCTCAAAAATCATTTGGAACATGCCACTGTTTAAAGGTAATTCTAAGACAATTCAGAATGAACTGATAGATTGCAAGTTGAGTGTCTGCCGATCAAAAATTCAGACTGAAATCGATGGTATTAGTTTTTTTTTTTAGCGATTAGGAAATGATGCCACAGACATCTCCCAATTAAGTGAGAACGTTTTGGTTTTTAGATATGTAGTGCATATATTTTTGTCCTATACTTATTAGTAATGGTATCAAGAAGTGAAATTTGTATGTACCAAAATCTACTGCAGCTCTCCCAATCCACAAGTTCACGAGCCGCCACTGATAGACACGCACACAGAAATTCACGAAACTTTAACAAATGCACTTAAGCTACTAAAACTATTTTCTACTTTACTTTAATACTATAAACGCGCTACCAATTGAGGCAGTAGCCGGAAAATGGGGCCGTAGGTGTATTGGCCCTTTTTCGGGAGAATGTTTAATTCGATTCTCCGTTTTAAAATCTACTTGATTACGTAGTTACGTTTCAATATCTTGTAAACAGAGAGCAGATAGCTAATTGAATGAACAGATCCACCCTCTTAGTTATGAAATTCAGCAAAATGAGTGAAGATGATCCTTAATGTGAGTGTGAGTCCATCCAGGATGTGCACTAAAGTGTAAAATGCACTCTGAAGATAAACTTTGAAGTGAGTGTGAATCCATTCTAGATTAAGACTGTAATTTGTATTCTGTACCCAACATATATTATTTAATTTCACGTATTCGGTACAATAATTTATGACGTAACTACCGGATGTATATAAGAAATATAATTTTGCTACAATTTTATGAACTTGTAAACCTCTGTAATGTGCGCTGTTCAATGCTGATGTTTAATTTCTGCTAAAATATAACCATATTGAAAGTATTTTGATAAAATAAACTTATCCTCTGGAAAAAGGGCCTATAAAATGCTCAAATAAAAAAAAATATGTATTTATAATTATATATTATATATATTTATAACACTATTAAAATCGCAATGCATTGTTTAATAAAAACTTGTAGACAAATATTATTGTAACAGTATACAAATTGTTATTTTGATAAAAGTTCATTCAAGTCGTAATTACAGAAATATAAGTCTTTCAATCTTTGTTTTCTCGAAACGTGACTTTTTGCTTATGAATCCTTTTCCCGGCTACAGCCTCCATTTATAACAACACAATACACGATTTAGAAATGAGAGTTGTTTGCAAAACAAGACTGTGTAGGTTTCGATTCCATTGCAGTCATGTTTCATTCATTTATGCCGTCATACAGACCCAGCAGCTTGTGTGTGATCTGTGCAGTGGTTGGTTATAATGTGCGAAATAAGTTTCCGTCTGCCATTTTGGCGCGACACTGAAAGAAATATTGGTTACATAATATATTTGCAAGAAATGACTTGATTACTGTAATGGGAACGCCTCATTATTCGCTAACAGACGTAATTAATAGACCTAACCTCAACTCGGTAATTTCCTAGAAGACGGGCAAAAATCCAACATGGCTGACGAAAACTACCAAAAACGTTCTGCCAACTATGAAGTCCAAATGTCACCAAACATCGCAAAATCAAAGATGAAAAATCAAATATACGTTCATATTTTTAAAGAAGAACAAGCCCTTCAAAAAAATTAAAATATATTTAATTTTTCGCCTTTGATTTGTTTGGCGTTTAGTGGCATTCGAACTTCATAGTTGGTAGTACTTTTCTGGCAGTTTTCGTCCGCACTTTACCCCCAAAAATCACCAAAACACAAAACAAAACATAATAATTTATCAACTTATCAAATAAAATTCAATTCTCATTGACGTCTTCATCGACAACCACTTCACTTCCAGTATAAATGACACAGGCTTTAAGGCAATCTAACCTTAAACCATGCAGCCAACAAAGAACTAAACCAACACTTTGTCGTACAGTCAACTTTGCATAAATAAACCACGTCTTTACACTAAATGAAATTATCTTCGAACACTTATTACACCTTAACATCTACAGAAAATTCAGTAAATAATTCCTTTAAACCACAGGAAAACAGTGTTCTCCTCAACATTCAACACAATCGTTATTCACCAGCGAAAGAACTAAACCAAAATCGACACAAAATTTAATAAATAATTTCAGAATACGGATTCCTTCCTTTCCCTCTTACTTCAAAATTCCAACCTCGTGCACACAAAATAAATTATTGACACTGACGATGCGCATTCGACAAATGCAGACAAATCTACAATGTAACACCACTCACGTCAAACAACCAAGAACAACTGACAACGTCATTATCTATTCAAAATTAATGAAAATTCTAGAATAAATTACAACTATAACCAATCAAATCGAAAGAAAACCACAAAAATCATAAAATGACAAACTTTCAATAGCTTTAGCCATCAGACACAACATAACACCACTCACGTCAAACAACCAAGAACAACTGATAACGTCATTATCCATTCAAAATTAACGAAAATTCTAGAACAAATGACAACTATAACCAATAAAATTAAAAGAAGATCACGGCGACACCTAGTATAAAATCCTAGAACTAACATGTAAAAGTCACTAAAAGATCACTAACATTTAACTCTGAAATAAAAAAGTTGGTAATACTTACTATATTCAACCAAGTGCCCGTCTTCTATGAAATTACCCTCAACTCTATTGCTTTCAGTAATGTCAATATCGCACGAAAATTGAAGAGGAAGAAACCACTATTATGTTGTGGTATGTTTAGTGGACGGATTTGCCGAGAGGCGATCCGTCCGATACCTGATGTAGTGAACGCGGTTACATAACAATTACAGCAAAGATAGTCTTTTTCCGATGCGTGCGATATGATGTGAACGCTTACCTTATGTATACTGTGTGTGCGGCGCGAAATTCTGGTATGTCTGCGTGGCTAACGTATCGTCTGCTTGTGACGTCACTTCCGCGTATGCTTACTTAATGGAACGCGTTCCTGTCTTTAGTCCCTATTTACCAACGAGTTAGAAAGAGAAAGATATAGAGTGGTCATTGCGCCGCCATGTTTGAAGAAAATTGAACGACCGTCGGTAATGAACTTATGCGCCCAAAACAAAGTGGGCGTGGTGATAACTGACATTAGAATCTTCAGCTGTCTTAATTTAGTTTGCATAAATCAGTTAAACTGAAGTGGAAAAACCTAGTATTTCGTCAAATACGTGCTAGGAACTTAATCTAAACTTATGTACGCTAAATTTAAAACACTTGAGCTATTCCTAGAAGGAATGCTTAAAAGAATAACCTAAGCAAAATTGCCATGTAGTATAACAAGAAGTCCTAGCAAATATACTGAAGAAAATGTTAATATTCCTAGGTTCTTTTAAATGCGACCTGCAAGATTGCCTATAAAATCAACGAGTATGATTCGGATGATTTTATTAAATTGTTTTCCCAGTCTCTACGCGTTGCAAAACTATTTACTATACCATAAGATATAGAATGAAAGTAGGCCCTATCTGTAATAAACAACCTTTACCTCCAAGCTTGTAACGTGGGTGAAACATGACAAAACACGCTTTCAGTTTTTTTTTGTTACAGTAAAGTATAATTATTATCGAAATGTGAACGTGAGGCCAACAGCCGGCTGGTCTATCTGAGCCTTTCAAGGGCTGTGTGGCACCACGGATAATTATTAGTGTATAATTGAGCACCTACGTACAATAATGGGGTAAGTAGTTACGAAATATTTTCATACTTACCCCATTATTGCACGTGGGTGCTCAATTATATTCTTTCACGTCCTTCCAGTCAAAATACTAACAACAATACGACCTACCCCAGAGTTTTGCATTATTTTGGATGCGAGTGTCGAAATACAATTTTAATATTTGATTGCTATTACTAGGTTTGAAACAGAATTGTAGCGGTTTTGTCCGTATTTAGTTTAACTTTATTACTAGTGAACCATTTATTTGATTAATCGTTTGTCTTCGAAATAGGCCTACTTCTTATAAGCTACAGCTCATCGTCTTCTTGTATAAGCAGTAAGGACAGAAGGAGCAGAAATAAAGGATGCCGGTGTCGAAATACAGTTTTAATATTGTATTGCTATTTGTTTTTCACTGGGTCTGAAACGGAATTGTATTGGTTTTATCCGTATTTAGTTTAAGTACATTACCAGTGAACTATATATTTTGTTTATGCCGGGCGTTGTTACACATTTATTCATGAAAAAATGCTGATAATTAACAAAACTATGGACTTAACTTCATAAAATTTACATGAAATATGATATATCAGTTGTCTTTTCCTTTTGACATTGCAGTTATATGCAGCACACACAACAGGCATGATTTTTCTTCGTTTTTTTGTACTTCTTACCTCCGTTATACAACATTGTAAGCAGACGATTTTTTTTATAAAGGTGGGCGCTTAGCTCCAAAGACGTTATAATAGTATACTAGACTCACACAGAGCGCTGGTGTGCTGTCCAAAATTGAAACTAGTCTGCGCATGTTTACGCCGCCATGCTACTGGTAGAAATAGACCGGTAAACACGATTGTCATATTTGTCCTTTGTTTTGTCTCGGGTGTTTTTAGTGAATAGTGTGAAAGTAATGGCAATATAATTTTGAAATATATATTATCGCCGCGGACTCATGTTTAACATGTCGGCATCATACAATAACGTGCGGTGTGCTTTAAAAAAATAATTTTGCCGACCGATTGTTGCTCTGTAGGTTTCACTCTAAGCGTCACGTTGTCACGTCTACTTTCTCGATAAGAATAGGCATTAGTTTGTTATATTGTTAAATGGCTATTATTATTATTATTATTATTATTATTATTATTATTATTATTATTATTATTTCATATACGAGTACGTTGGCTTTCTTAACTCTTAATAATAACTCTTTAATAATAATTTTTAATCACATACCTTAATGTTCGTCCTCGGCACAAGACATTGCAACCTCGGGTTTAGTCTATGTGGATTAGACAAGTAAGTGTCATTTAATAATAATTGAAGCAGCTTATTGGTTGCATTATTGAAATTGAGGCGAGTGATTGGAGCGGCGACACAAGAAATTGAAAACAATAATACAATTTAAATTTCAAAGACCTGCCGAACGCATGAGGCCGCTCAAAGACCTGCCGAATGTTAACCATGAGAGCGCGGCGATAATACCATCCCTGTTTAATTTTCCAAGCTATTTGCAAAAGGTACGATATAATATTATCTCTGTTGTTACAATATCAATATCATTAAAAATCAAATATAATATTATCTCTGTTGTTACAATATCAATATCATTAAAAATCAATGAGTAGTTTACGACAATAAAGAATATTTAATTGTTAGTACAGGACTACAGGTATATCAGACTGTAGAGAAATCCCACTGATTGAATTATTTAGACTTACACATCAGATGTTAAAACATTAGTGGAAAGATAACTTTTTGTTTTTATTATGTAAATGAATTTATCTGCAAGATAATAAACTTTCATTCAAGATCCATACATGGATAAATAAATATACAGATAATAAATAAATAAATAAATAAATAGCTATAATAGCTAAGCCTTTGTTTGCAATGTATTAGGTACCGATACTTTTTATAATTGATAGCATTCCCTTTATTAATTGAAGAATGAATTCAATGTAATTTGGCTACCTTCGCATATTATATTTTGCCAGATTACCTATGTCCTGTGGTCTAAAAGTACCGGTAATATAATTTATTTTTGATTCTCTAAAACTTAACAACAAGTCTATACTGATTATCGCATATTTATTTCACTTAGGAATTTGATTATAACAAGAACTTGTGTAATCAAGGTGCATATATTTATGTCTTGTGATCTAAGAGTTAATATGTTAATGTAATTTTAGATTCTCTGAAACCTAACAATTTGCTGATTATCGTAATATTATACAATCTATAATGTGTATTGTGTAGGGCTATTTATGGATGTATCAGTATGTTTTCTATAAATTGCTGCATACGTATTTTCTTTTCTTTAATGTCCTAACACATATCAATGAAACTTTGAATATGTTTATTTCGTCCTAATTTTACGTTAAACGTCGAAAATGGCCATAATATGTCAATTTTAGATCATCACAGCGTTAAATTGCGTGATTTACGCACTGCTATTATTTGTCTGCTCTCCAACAATATGGCTGCAAGCGCAGCGTTCAATTTGCCCCGGTTTCCTCGTTTCGCGCAGCCTTGACTGTAGGGGCTTGCTTAGCTCAGATCTCCCGTGTTTCGCGGTGGCACCGCAAAGAGCGCTGTACAGGACAACATGGCCACTCTATAGTCTTCTCTTTCTAACTCGTTGCTATTTACACTTGCTATTTGTCGCGCAACATCAAGCGCTTTCTGTCGGCTATATGTAGCATCACCGTTTACACCAGATTTCTCGTCCACAAGTCGACGCAAGTTGTTGCGCTTTCTGTCGGCTAGATGTAGTATTACCGTTCACTCTTGGCAGATTTCTCGTCTGCTACTCGAGGCTAGTTGTTGAGCTCGAGCAACGTGTGAATGATGTGGTGAGCCTTTTAAATGAACAGAATGGATTTTAACAATAAAAAGTAGCTGTTTTAGCTTCTGCAGCTTCAAGTGTTTTGTTAGCTTGCACTAATGAGAAGCAAAAAAAAAAAAAAAAAATGAGAGAGAGAGAGAGACTGGGAAAGGAGATGGATGTCCAGAAGGCAGGAGAAAGGGTTATTCCATGTTCTCAGTAAAGATTTCAAACTGGAACAAAATTGTCCAATAGATATTTATTATATTAAAATGAATTGAAAGTTTAATTTTTTTTCTTGCATATTGACTTCTGATGTTCTTTATTTTTGTCTTGATGTCGGAGGGAATAGTATTGGGTCGAACAGACTCCAAATTTTTACAAATAAACTCCAGTGCATTTTCCCTTTGAATCCTATTGTGATAATCCTTATTTCCGATATCATAAAAGTATGGAAATTCCTCGTAAAGCTCGATTAATTTCATTACTTGGTTTTTGTTCCACTCTGACATGATGCTACAAAGCGCGCGGAAAGAGAGAAACAGCTGATTAAAAGTTATGTGCTACTGCTTTTCCGAAACATGTTCGGGTCCTGTCGTGTCAATTCGGCTGGCCCACCTAGGAAATGTCGCACAGAAATAGAAACAGCTTCTACTCAGCAGATGTCGAAAGGAAAGGAACGAAATCCGTACTGCGCATGCGCCCGCGCTGTAAGTCGAACGACAAATAGCAAGTGTAAATAGGGACTTAGTCCACCGCCCGCTGGATCGCATCGAAGCTGCGTTAAACTGCCTGCTCATTCGGCACTTCCAGGTAGTAACTTCATTTGTATGAATCTGTCGTTAGGTGGCAGCACGTCCCCACCGCTGTTTGCGAATTGTCAAAGAAGAGTTATAATTTCAGTATTTTTCTGGACAGCGGTTTCACTGAATTTGAAAAACGAAACACCCTATCTCTATGTTTTTTCCCTACATTGGAAAGCATGGGTTTCACAAATTTTTTGCAGTATTAGCTGTGCAACTATTGTTTGATGATCCTCTTTATTAGAACACTTGAGTATAGGTGACTGACTCATTGCTGGAAGAACATATTGTGTTATAGTTTTAAGAAGGCAAGTTGACTTCTTCAAGTAAGGTAATGCGGCTTCCACAAGCCGTTGCAAACCTATAATTAGGCTTACAAATTGTTGTTGGGGATATCGAAGCCCTCCTCGATCCAAATGATTTATCATTTCCATTAATGGTATCTCAGTTGCCGGAATAAATATGTTGTTCAGACAAGAACTGCACTCAGACTTTTCTTCAGTTACCCGCATCAGATATCCACATACTAATGCCAGAGTTGCTGTTTCCAAGTTGACATTCACGAACATACTAGGAAAGCGAATACTTTCAAGCAATACATTAATATGTTCAGGAAGCATAATTAATGCCCTTGAATGAGAATCGTCTTCTTCAGTGGAGGTAATTTTGCTACAAATGTCAGAATTTTGCTTATGGGCAACATTAGCATTTGCAGCTGAAATCAATAGCCCGGATTTTAGAATCCTCTTTATGACATACTGAGCAGTTCGTGAATCAGTCATATCGTTGCTGCCTCCTCCCATCCTTACTGAGCTGAACATTGCTTCAACTGGATCACCAGAAAAATTTCTCGTCAGCACATAAAAAAATCCAGACTGCAATAGATGTATTATACTTGAGGCAGTAGATTCCACCGTGAAAATAATGGGATCATACGTTTCTTTAGTCAGCCCTTTCATTTTCAGAGCTTTAGATGACTCTTGCACTTCTTGAATGTATTTACAGAAGTCATCTCTTAGCCACCGAAGACGTTCATCAGCAGGGGAATAAAACATCATGCTGTACGGATTATTTCGCCTTAAGTTTTGGGTTTTATCACTAATGTCATGCACAGTGAATAATTTGTACCGGTACACGTTCTTCATGAACCTTACTGTTGAGCCAGCTTCCGAAAAATCCACTTGTGATATCAAGTGGAAATTGTTGTTTTTCATGTACTCTAAGCTTGCTGTTACTACTGGCGAAAATACTTGCACAGCATGCAGAACGTCCATTTTCTCAAACGAACTTGGTTCGAGATGTTTTCGAGTGAGATAGCAGACAGGTTTCATTACTAGATTCTTCTGCATTCGATAGACCTCTTTTAAGAATTTAGCACTAATTATACCATCGCTGTCTGCTATGTCGTGGTCTAAAAATTGCGATCTGATATTCTTCATCAGATGACAGTAATCAAAAGAAAAATAAAGCTGCCGTAGTGGATTACATGGATGTACTACACTTTTTTAGTTCACCGTCACCAAATTTCTTGAACATAGAAGTATTTGTTTGATGATTATCTGTCACAAGGCGTAGCACATAAAAGCCACACTCCTCGACGACTTTTATTACTTGCTGAACTAAGAGAAAAAGTTCATTGCCATTTAATGCTCTGACCATGAAATAGGCTGCTGGGATAGTGTATTTCTTGGACAATCCGTGAATTATGAAGCACAGCAACTTATTTGCTAAGACGGGATTTTGTCCTATTTCCTCGTCGTAAACGCCTTCTGCCTCCACAAGTCCAAAAAACTTGCCATCTTCTTTATTGTAGAGTAGACACTCCTTAATAGCCATTTCATCGCAAATAATGGAACATATTTTTTCCACGTCGTTCAGATTTGAAGCCTCTGCTTGAAGTCTTTGTTTTATAAGGGGAGAAATTCCGACGCCACATTCCATTGTACCAAGACATCTATCTAAAGTACTACGCGAAGGAGATTGTATTATTTTTTAACTTCGCCCGAATTCATATCCTTTAGGTGTTGCAATTCGCCAGGAAATACAATATCGAATTGTTTCTTCTGACCATATAGGTCTTTTTTTTCTCAAAGTTTTGGATCTGGTCCTCGATGTAAATGCCGTCTGATTCCCTTCTTCTGCAGCTTTTCTTATTTCCCTAAGGGACTTGGTTTCTGTACATTCATCCTGAATTTTCCTTGCTTCCTGTAGTTTCTTCTGCAATTCTGCAATTTTATTCTGCAGTCTATATATCTTAAGTCGGAGCTTATTGTTTAATTGTTTTTGACGATCGAATTCACCTTTACTAATTACATTAACTTGGACATCGAAATCGCAGGGTTCTGAATTACATTGAGTGCTTTCTTCTTCTTGCGTTGATTCAGCAACCCCTTGGGAAACAAAATGAGGAAATTAAAATTAATATTAATCTAAACATTTTGTTCTATAATACTGTAAATAAAACATACTTCCACTATTTTATAATTATTGATATTTTATACAATTATGAGAAAATCTCAATTTTATGGTGCTTAAAAAAAACTGGCGCCATAATGATACTGCTAATACTAATAACAATATCTCACTGTTTTCTGCAACGGAGTACGTTTCCTCTATGGTACTCGTATCAGGACATCGCGCGGTACTTAAATCTCTCCTCCTCTTTCTCGAAGTTGGCTGAGTCGTGCTTGAATCTCTACTTGTCCTCTTTCTAGATGTTGGCTGTTGCTTGTACGTAGGATAATCAGGAAACACACTTGGTACTGATGTCGCTTTTAATTGTCTTAGTTTGCAGTTTTCTTTAAAATCTTGATTTGTGAAATGCTTACTGCACACAACAGAACGATCGGAAGGTGTCCACTTACTTCCCTTCCTATCGCCTTCTCGGGATATAACACGCAACCACTGATCACGTAGTACATTGTGGGAAGGTATCTCATGAAATGAAATTCCAACATAGTCTCGTTTACCTTTTTGAGATTTACAAAACGGCACACAGCAATACACCATTTTTTTTTAAACTGTCTCTCACCACGTGTTAGCTTTCACACCTTCACAGCTACCCTTCATAACAACGGACAACGGACCAGTGATCTCAACATTATAAACTGGATACACAACTCCTGTAGAGAAATGCTGAAAAAAAACGTGACCTGTAACTTCCGTACTATTGGCAAACCTGAGGCGTATCTCTCTCTCTTTCTAACGCACATGGGAAATGGTGGTTTGTTGAAAGAAGTACGTATTTTATTGATATTTATTTAATTTTGCCATTATAATTGTAAAATACTGTACAGCATACGGCTGTAAACAGTTACAAACACCAGGAAGTGGAATTCAGTTTCACAGGTAAGCTATTTGCATCAAAACATGAATTCAAACTATAGTATTGGCCGCTGACCTAATCTATCTAGTCATTGATCTCAACACGATGTGATGATATATTATTGTTACATTGCGGTATATTATAGTATTTATAGGTGAAATGTAGATATTTCCCCACGCTACGTACAGGAGAGAAAACATACTGAAATCATTGAAAACTTTTCGCATTTCTCGGCCTCACGTCACTTATCACCTCAACTCACTAACCTCATCACATACCCAAGTCTCATGTCATTTATCTATCCCTCATTTAACCCACAATGAAAAACAAATCAGATATCGGTCTCTTGTGTGGTGTGGAGATATATCAAAGATTGGGCTATTTATATCGCTTTTATTATTATATAATACTCATTTATTATAACGTTACCACGTTAAGATACAAATGTATTTAGATTATTGGGTTGTAGATCGAGTCATACGTATCCTATTATTATCCTTTCTCCTATCATATTATATGTGTGCCTGATGCCAAGTCTGTATTGTTTTGAACCTATTGCTCTAATAGACCTATCTTTGTTTTGAACAGGTTTCCATTTTCACGGCCTGCAATTTTAAAGAAATGGGTTCATGCAATAAGAAGGGATAGATGGACACCAACAACAAACAGCACACTCTGTAGCAAACATTTTACAGACGACTGCTACCATTTAAGACCTGGTATTAAAGTCAAGTTTCTGAAAGAAGATGCAGTACCCACAATTTTTAATTTCCCAAGTCACCTTCAGAAGAAAATTATTCCAAGACGGCGTCTGGTGCGATTGGAACCAACTGTTACTCAGGTTAGTGGTTAATTGTTAGCGTTGTTTTGTAATGCTATTTTTTTCTTACTATGAAGTAGTTTATGAGAATGTTACAATAAAATTGAAAACATTGGAATAGAGTAAAGGTGATGAATTGGTTCAAATTCACAGATACGCTACAGTTGTTTAATGTAACAGTTTTAGAAATCTACTCAAAATAGACCTTAACTTGTATAATTAAATAATTTGGTTCAAGTCTTATCTCAATAATTTTCTTTTAATGTCACTGATATCAAGCAATTAAAAATCATCAGGCAAATAATGAACAATTTTATTTTGATTTCAGGTGAAAGAAGCTGAAATAGATCTTGATCTTCCTCAGGATACGTCATCTAGGGGACCATCTTCTGAAACACACAAATGCCAGCAGACACAAACACAACCTCTTCCACAATCTCCCACAAAAGTTAAATTGAGGAAAAGAATCAAATCACTACAAATGAAATTAAATCGCCAGAATAAAAAAATCAGTAGCCTTTCTGAACTAATTGCAGAGCTGAAAAAGAAAGGACATCTGAACTGTGACCTGCAAACTATTTTAGAAAGTAATTTCAGTGGTTTCCCATTTCACTTCATTATGAATCAGTTTCAAAATTCCCAGTGTGGAAAATCCAGCAAAAGGTACAGTGATATAATGAAACAGTTTGCTCTTACATTACATTTTTACTCTCCTAAAGCTTATAAGTTTGTGAGATCATTGTTTCCATTACCACATCCAAACAGGCTTAGGTCATGGATTTCTTCTGTTAATTGTGAACCTGGTTTTATAGCTGAAGCATTTCAATACCTGAAAGAGAACTGTAAAAAGAAACCGCATCTAAATGAATGTGCATTAATTTTCGACAGTATGTCAATAAGAAGGCAGTTAGTGTGGGATGATTCGAACAAAATGTATACAGGTTACGTTGACTGGGGTGGCATTGGTTCTGTAGAAGCAGAGGAATTAGCTAAGGAAGCATTGGTGATTCAAATAGTTTCCTATACTACAAAGTTTAAATGTCCAGTGGCATACTTCCTTGTCAACAAAGTGTCTTCCGATGTACTTTCAGAAATGATACGAAATTGTTTAGTCAAATTATACGATGTTGGGGTTACAGTACGTTCTATAACTTGTGATGGGGCTAGTGTAAATATTCAAGCTCTTATGAAATTAGGTTGCCAGTTCAATTCAGAAAATATTATTTCACATTTTAAACATCCATCTTCAGAGTGTGAAGTTCACATAATCCTTGACACATGTCATATGTTAAAGCTAGCAAGGAACACTTTAGCTGAGAAAAAAGTTACAGAGTCTCATGATGGGTATATTAAATGGGATTACATTCAAGCACTACATTCAGTACAGTTAAAAGAAGGTATGAAGTGTGCAAATTCTATTTCTGCACGCCATGTGAACTTTTTTTAACAAAAAAATGAATGTTTCATTAGCAGCACAGACACTAAGCTCCAGCGTTGCAGATGCGATCGAATTTCTCGACTCCATCAATCATCCTGATTTCAAAGGCTCTGCTGTAACAGTTTCATTTATAAGAAACATTGATAAGTTATTTGACGTTATGAATTCCCGTAATGTATTTGGCAAAGGTTATAAACAGCCTCTAAGACTGGAAAACATTAACTTTTGTCAACATTTTTTTGAATAAATGGACTCTTTCTTAAGATCTCTCTGCATTGATAGCATTCCAGCATTATCGCATCCTCGCAAAACCTTTGTGCTTGGTTTTATAGTATGCATGAGAAATTTGAGTATGTTAGTACCAGAGTTTCTCTTCGCAGAAAGCAATCCCCTGAAATATTTTTTGACATATAAATTGTCACAGCATCATATTGAGTTGCTTTTCGCATGCATAAGAGGGAGGAATGGGTGGAACAATAACCCCAATACTCAGCAATTTAAAGCTAGTTTAAAATCATTATTGCTGAAAAATAGTATCTCTGCTGGAAATAATGCCAATGTAATTGATTTGGGATCAACCAATCACTTTGCCATTGCACAATTCCGCTCTCCAAAGAGGCAACTAACAGAAAATAATGAAGCTAATGATGATGATGATTGCTTACGTTTATTTAATGCACTTCATTCTACAGTTTTAAGTGATTATGTCAACAATATTATTTATTACATTGCTGGTTTTGTAGTGAGGAAACTTCTAAAAAATGTCAGATGTTCGGAATGTGCACTGTTGTTAACAGCAACCGAAAGCCCAGTCAGTGACCATACCTACTGCAAAATTCACCCCTCAGATCCTTCTTCATTCACAAAAAAAAATATCTAGGGGTGGTTTAGTATGTGTGTCTGAGGCTGTTTTTAGGGTCATCCAATGTACTGAAAAGCATTTTCGTTCATTTCTGAATATTTCAGATTTTTCCTCACCAAACACATATTCCTGCTTTGTTAATGATGTGTATCGGTATGTATATTTAAATTTGTCAAATAATTTTAGTGGACATTCCATTAATGCAGCAATAGATTGTGAAGATTTACATGAGACCAAACTGATAAAGGACCTCATTTCCTTATACACTTCTCTAAGATTACGAGGTATTTCAAAATCTGTCACAATATGTGCTCAGGGAAAGTGTTGCACTGTGAGACAAAAATTCAATAAGCTGGGGACTTTTCTCAATGTGTAATACTGTGAACTAAGTAATGACGTTATGATGTCTCAATAGCTATTGGTTCAAGGAATTAAATATGTATTTTGCCACTTGCATATATCATATTCTGGAAACTGTTTATATTGGGAGTAGTGGAGATGCCTTTGTATTGTATATATTAGGTTATAAGTGTATGTGAATTTAAATTTAACTGTGTGTTGAGTGTATATTGTTTTGTATTCTTGTATGTTGTAATGAAAATATCGAATACATTTGTTTAGGCTTTAATCAACAAAAACTCTACATACATTTTAAGTAGTATAACCAAACTGTTGCTAACAGTATCTAAGTAACTGAATGAATGAATGAATTTGAATGAGTGAATTTAGCCTATAACATCCCTTGAGGGCTAAGGCCTCCCACCGGTAGGTGGGGAAGCTTTACGAGCACTCACTTAGTAGCGGGTGCCGGAACTCACTAGGCTAGCTATTCCCAGAGAGTACTCTGCAGGTTACTAAGTAGATCTAATTTATTTTTCCCACATTGCTAAATCAACAGAACTGAAATGGTTATATTTAGATGTATCTGAAACAATTTTCTCTATGTTCAGAATGAATAAGCATCAATTAATGTGAATCAATGTATAGTGCGTGAATAATCACCATTCACCTCTTATGGCTATTATGTTTAACAAGCACCTGTGCCCTCCAAGGTGAGTGGCTTTCTTCTATTATACCTGCAGGAGTAAGTTTCTGAATTTCCTCCGTAATAAACTTTGATTATTTAGCAAAATATTTGATATTCCTAATTTATTTACAGTTTTTCCTCAGAACTTCCAGTATCAATTAAAGCTTCTGTTGATATTTTATTTATTTTTAAATTCGTGACAGCTCCAGAGAGACAAGGTAATGAAGCAGCAGCAACAAAAGCTAATTAATTAATAATGGCTGATGTTTTTACAGAAGATCTAGGAGTACTTGTACAAACTTTAGCAAAAATTCTTCTTTTAGAACAGTGTTTACATATCTCAGTTGTAGCAGGATACTATACTCTGTTATGTTTGGCATACCCACAAAAGAAGCATTTGTAAAATCTAGCAATTGGAGACGCAAATTCTGCAACAGGAGATTCTTCTGAATTTTCAAGTTTAGTTTTACCATTAGCAGGGCTAGAATTAGCTTCAGAAGCAGAGAATAGTACTTGAGATACGACTTTGACAGTGTTACGTTAGACTCTATGTGTCGAGTTTGCTGTAATATGAGAGTATTATTTCCTAAAAGCCTCTGACGTGTTTGAGAAGAAGGGAGACCAGCAACAAAGGTGTCACGAATATAATAATCTCTATTTTGAATTTGGTTTATAGCTTTGACACTTGAGAGCTAATAATGAATACGCCCACAGGGGCAGAATTGTGGGGTTCTCACTAATGTATTTCCTTTATGTTAAAATGTTATGGTTATTCCGCCAATACTCGGTCTCCAGAGCCTCGTTAGTGTAAAATAGGTTGCACCACGTGAAGGTAAAGTTGGATTTTGGGTAAAAGAGACTATCCCTTGAGACAACGGATGTCATCACACAGAATCCCAAGAGATATGCTTCGTTATCTCCCTCAAGAAAAGAGATTACTGGGATGTCTCCAGAAACGCTGGAGAGATAATTTTTCTTTGGCACTAATGAACCACATGGCCTAATACTTGGAGGGATGATGATGATGATGATTTATAGCTTTGAAATTATAACTTTTTACTTAGAGTTAGGAGTATCTGAATAAATTGTACTATAGCTTCTCCACGTTGCTCTCTTCTAGTTGCAAGTAAGTGTGTAGTATATACCGTATTTCATTCTTATATAGAGCATTGGGAGTAAATAAAGCATTTTCATATGTACCAGTTTCACTTATAAAACCATGAACAGAATGAGATATATACTGTAATTAATGAGAAGATTTAACTTATCTGAATCTGAAAGAATAAATAACAGTGCAAATAAATTATCAAAAGTCTTCAGCCAATGAGTCCACTCTCTGTTAGCTGAATCAGAATGAAGATCAGCATCATACTTTTCTGGTGTGATTAGATTAGATTAGATTTAACAGGGGTGTTCCTTCCGGCCCAAGCACTGCGACCTATAAGATCTATTGCGCATCCCCGTCTTTCATCCCTTTCAGTCCAAAAGTTTCAAGTTCTTGATGAACTGTATCAAACTTTGGACTGGGACCTTTGAGATCTCTTCAAGTTTTGGAAAGTGATTCCCAAAAAAGGGAGATCTTTGTTGCGCAAGTGCATTACAAACGCACAGCAGATGAGTTACTGACTCATCTCCTTGTGAACATCTTATACACAATGGGTCAGTAATAAGTCCCAGTCTGTATAAGTTTTTCTTCAGGGCACAGTGTCCTGTAAGAAATCCTGTTGCCCAAGAGAGCTGCTTTTTGCTAAGTCTCAGCAGCTCATTCGATTTTGTCCTTGCAAGACCTTTGATAAGGGCCTTGCTGTGATTACAGCCCTTAATTGAGTTCCAGTAACTAATATGTCGTCTCTGAGCCCAATCCCTGATGACCTGCTTAATTGGTCTTGAAGATAGTCCCAACACAGGTTCTGGTCCTATAAATGGGGTCTCAGCTCCATCTTTAGCAGCCTCATCCGCCCTCTCGTTTCCGTGAATCCCTGCATGTCCTGGTACCCACCGCAGATGAACCGAGTTAGTGTTTGCCAGTGTCATGAGGGTATTCCGGCACTCCAGTACCAGTTTCGACTTGACCAAAGGCGATTCAATCGCCTTTAGTGCCGCCTGGCTATCAGAAAGTATAAGGATGTGTCTACCTGAATAGCCCCTCCTAATACTTTCCCTTACACTGGCTAAGATAGCAAAGACCTCAGCCTGAAAGATAGTGGCGTATTGACCTAGGCTAAAAGAAAGTCTGGTACCATTGCCAAACAATCCAGCCCCGGTTCCTGATTTGGTTTTGGAGCCATCAGTATACCAAACTGGGCCCTTATTGTTAACTAGTTTAGTCCGGTCCTTCCATTCACTACATTCTGGGTAGGTAACTGTGAACTTTTTGTCAAACAAAACCCTTGGTTCTAGGATGTCAGTTTCCATGCTCAGGGCATCACCGACACTCCTATCCCAAGGGAGTTTGAGATGCTTAAGGTGTTCAACATTGAACACCTTTGTCTGACGGCAAATTCTGTGAAATGCCTTAAGGGCCTCAGCTTCAATCCAAATATGCAGAGGAGTGAGTCCTATTAGCCTTTCAATTGCCGCTGTAGGAGTCGTTCTGAAGGCTCCCGTTACTGAAATGCAGAACACTCTTTGCAACTTGTTGAGTTCTGTTCTACAGTTCCTTAATTTAACTCTTGGCCACCAAATAAGTGCAGCATAAGAGACTATAGGTCTAACTATAGTAATGTATATCCAGTAGACAATCCTAGGTTTTAGACCCCATGTTTTGCCAAGCATCTTTCTACAGGTCCAAAAGACCCTGTATGCTTTGGCTATGCAATAATCTAAATGATCTTTCCAGGTTAATTTCTTGTCTAGAATTATCTGTGAAGAGTATGGTATTCTTTCACCGAAGAGTGTGGGTTCCCTAAGGTTCCCCACAGATCTCATCCTTGTGAAAGGTACCAGTACCGTCTTGTTAGGATTAACAGAAAGCTTAGTTCTGTTACACCAATTTTCAATCTTTTTCATTGCTACTTGGAGCACGTCAACGACTGTGGTGGGAAATTTCCCTTTTACGATTACAGCAATATCGTCTGTATATCCAATGGCAAGATACCCAGCCTCGTTGAGTTCCCGCAACAAGGCATCCACTACTAGGTCCCACAGCAGAGGCGAAAGAACGCCTCCCTGTGGGCAGCCCCCAGCCACAGACACCCTGAGCGTTTCCCCAACCAAGCTCATGGTAATTTGCCTGCTTTTTAACGTGTAATGTATCCACTTGCAAATAAGCGGAGGTACATTGTGTTCTTGAAGTGCTGTTAGTATTACTTCGCAAAAAGTTTTATCAAACGCTCCTTCAACATCCAGAAATGCTCCTATGGCAATTTCTTTAAAAGCCAGCCCCTTCTCGTTAGACGAGACTACCTGATGAAGTGCTGCTTCTGTAGATTTCCCAGGTAGATAGGCAAACTGGTACTTATGCGAAGGAAATTCCTTCAACACCTTGTCCTAATATGTCTATCCACTAATCTCTCTAGTGTCTTTAAAAGAAACGAGGAGAGACTGATCGGGCGGTATGCTTTCGCAACAGCATAGCTTGGACGCCCCGGTTTAGGTATAAATAAAACCTTGGTCTGCCTCCATGCCTGTGGAACATATCCAGAGGCTAGGCAGACCCTGTAGATGCTACATAGTATGGACTGTATAGAGTCCATACCTTGTTGCAGCAGTGCAGGTATGATCTGGTCAGGTCCTGCTGATTTATATGGGTCAAAAGAATAAATGACCCATTTTATTTTAATTAACGTGATCACATCCCTGACCAGGACCCAGTCCTCCTTGCTCGAACACAAGCGAAACAGTTCCGGTCGCACCTGATCAGCCATCGACCATTGTTAACTACCTCTGATTCTGGAAAATGTGCGTTAGCTAATTGAAGCAACGTTTCTTTTCCAGACTGTGTATAACTGCCATCTTGCAGTTTAATTGTGCTAACATTTCTGTTAGCACTTTTTGCCATTAGCTTCATGAACCTGGCACTGCTAGGAATACTTTCGATCCCTTCGCAGTGCTCCCTCCATGATTGCCTTTTTGCTTTCCGAATAGCCTTGTTGTAACTGGTGAGTTCCCTCTAATAGGTAATCCAATCACCAGGTCTCCTAGCAAGTTTGAAAAGTTTCCTTGTATTACGTCTAAGTTCGCTTAGCTCTTTTGACCACCAAGGAACCAGTCTTGGCGAGCCTGCGACCTTAGCATGGCAATTATTATAATATGATAGGAGAATTGACTGTTGCAACTGGTCAACTGCAAACTCCACATCTATTATAGAACGAATGTCCCTTGATATACCCGCTGTCAATGCCGATAGGTCCATTCTGTATGCGTCCCAGTCGGTATTCCTCGGGTTCCTAATGATCACTGGATTAGTGATCTGTGATTTAATTCTAAAGTATATATATCTATGATCAGATGCAGACGTATCTGATGATACATACCAGTTAGAAACTAGGTCCTCAACCAATTTAGTCCCCAGCGTTAGATCAATAACTTCCCTTCTCTGTGAATTAACAAAAGTTGGTTCGTTACCTTTATTTAGAATATTCAGGTCCGTACTTACCAGATATTCCAGCAGCTGTTCGCCCCTTGGATTGATGTCAGAGCTTCCCCACAGCACATGGTGAGCGTTGGCATCAGTCCCTATGATGAGTTCCTTACCCGTTTCCTTGCAGTGGGAGACAAGTCTCCTCACCGTTTCCGATGGAGGGTTAGGTTCATCATAAGGAAGGTAGGCAGATGAAAATTGTAAAATCCTCTTTCTGCCCCCCTCTCTTATGGACGTCTCTATAGTAGTTACATCCCTCTACTTTAAGCAAAGCATTCATCCAGTCTCTAACATAAATGCAAGTTCTTGGATTGTCAGTATTGGGGCAGTGAAGAGTGCCTCCAGTACAATTAACTCCCCTAACAAATCCTCTGTATACCCATGGTTCTTGTATGAGAACAATGTCTATATTTTCACTAGCCAGTTTCTTGCTTAGTAAGGCAGAAGCTGCCTTGCAATGGTGAAGGTTAATTTGAATTACTTTCATAATTACCCAATTAAAATACTCACTTATACAGCCTCTTGAGCGGGAATTTCCTCCGGGATTCCAGTCTCCATGGACTCCGGAGAATCATCCACTCCAGCAGCTGCCTCTTGAGCGGCTTGAGTCGCCTTTTTATTGGGGTCGAATAGGATCTTGAATTGACCCTTGTCTACCCCAGTATAGGCGGTCAGCCCCTTCTCTGAAATTTTTGCAGCCGGTTCCTGGTCTATCAGCAAAATTAAACGCTGACCAGTTGGATCGGTCTGCTTATTGACCACTTTCCAATGCTCTGTGCAGAGCCCTTGATTGAGTAGTTGGACTCGTCTCAGCAGCACCTTAGGATCCGAGGTCGTAAGATCCCGGGTCCTAAAGGCTACCTTAACTGGTTTGGGTAGTTCCTTGGCATCCATTACCTTTAGAACAAAATTATCCCTAATAGTTGTTCCATTAAGGCATTTCTGGAGCCCTAAACATGAGTTCTGATCCTCACAATAGTAGATCAGGGCCCCATCCTGTAATGAAAATGTCCTGAGGAGTGGTAGAGGCTCGCCAGATTGCGCGCCGTCTAATCCCCTCAGGATCGCCGCCTGAATGTGACCAATGTCACTTTCTATTAGCTTGTTATCAGGATATGTCCCGACGATAGCCATTTTAAAAGTTGCTAAGGCCTCGCTGTAAGAGACTTCAGGAACAATGCCCTTGGGTCTCTTTACAGGCTGAGTCCCTGCCGAGAGTGGGGTGGCAGTGCTAGACCTAGTCCTCTTGGGAGTCTTTGGTTCGGTTCCGCTCACAACACCAGTTGGTAGAGATGAAGGGCCTGGGTGCGCAGTGCTCCCGGCTCTCAACATCGCTTCCCTTTCCCTTCTCCTTCTCTTTCTTTCTGCCCCTGATAGCCTTTTCGAGCCCAGGTGCAGCCTGTTTATGGAAGAGGCAGTGATCCCCATCCCTTTATCCGATGTTAGATGTCTCTCAGCTGGAGAGTCTCTAACATCCTCTTTTGTTCTAGTGTCCTGCATTTTGGTCCCACGAGAACCGGGGAACTAAAGGTCACCCAACACAGAGCCCCGAATATGTTGGGAAGGCTAAGTACTGCAGGGTGTCGCCTGGTGCCCTACAGAGATCGTTAGCGACACTGATTATTTTACTACCCCAGTGCCATTCAGCCCTCGGCACGATGCTTTCCACCTCGGCTTGGGTAGACCAACCCGTACACCAAAGTGGTGCTCCAACTGGGAGTCCCACCAAGGTTCTTCAGCTGGGAGCCCCAATTGGGTTGGATTTCAGTTAGTGTTATTGGAAAGCCGCTTCTTTGTCAGGTACCTCCACCGGGATCTCTCTGGCATGAATAACTCTACCAGTACAGCCCCCGGTTTCATTGGTACTCACAAGCTCCCCCACCAACGTCAAGGTCCTGCGGCTACGAGGGGGAGTTTCTGGTGTGAGATATGCTTATATTATATACTTAATTTCATTTATGATGTTTACGTACACGTTTAGACAATTCATAGCTAATGTTAAATTGAAAGAAATAGATCATGATAACCCACAATATAAATAATTTCAATATGCATACACGAATTTGGGCGGTAACACCATTGTAGCAATTGTGTTAGAAAGAGATAGAGATTCCCTCACCAACATGGCGACGCGCGAACCTAGTGGCACGATATTTTAACATACGGTGTTTAACCCATTTTAGTATAGAGCTCAATGCAACGGACGGCCACAGTTGCACTCTAGTGTCAGAATTTGAAAACGGACCTGTTCGCTGTAACCCTAGATCAGGCTGTAATCAATGTAGCAAGAGGGTAATGAGCAGGCAGTTTAACGCAGCTTTGATGCGATCCAGTGGGCGGTGCCTTAGTCGCTGCTGTCGGTCGCTACATTCACGGCAGCATTGATCTCTGTCGTATCTGTAACCTAGATGTCCAGGTAGAAATAATGTTCTCTCGGTGAATATCGTGGTTATATAATTACATAGTTCCGTACGTTTGTGTTTCGTAGGATTAGGCCTACAGTTATGGAAGAGGTAAGTTACAAAATGTTATCTCCAATATATATATATATATATATATATATATATATATATATATATATATATATATAACATAAACTTCAGACTAAAATATAACCGTCGTTTTGTCTTCAATACAACTGTTTCGCTATTCCCACTGTTTTGTGGCACGTTCTAGTTTGAGAAATTGTAATACCTGTGGTAAATGAGGGGGATAAGAATTTGCCACGTTACCCCATTATATCCTTGCTTAGTTACCTCATGACTGATGCTTTGTATATGTAATTTTATAGAGATGGAGGAAATAATTTAAATACCGATATATTGATATTGCAAACCTAATTTCGATAAACGATATAATTGCAGAAGTCCACCTGTGGAGTAATGATCAGCGGGTCTGGCCGCGAAACCAGGTGGCCCGGGTTCGAATCCCGGTCGGGGCAGGTTACCTGGTTGAGGTTTTTTCCGGGGTTTTCCCCCAACCCAATACGAGCAATGCTGGGTAACTTTCGGTGCTGGACCCCGGACTCATTTCACCGGCATTATCACCTTCATTTCATTCAGACGCTAATTAACCTAGATGTTGATACAGCGTCGTAAAATAACCCAATAATTGCAGGAAATATATCGGTATATTAAAACGATTCGATATATCGCTATTCCCTAAGCAATTTAATAGATACTAATGCAATTACATTTCTAGGTGTACATTTATTACAAAAAACTTAAATTTTAATAGCCTACTCCTTATTGAAATTAACATCATAACAGTCAAAAGATTAAATGCAAAATTGCAACGATAAACAATACCATAATTATTATTTAGTTCCTAACCTAAATCAAAATTATGGTGGAGGTAAGATGACCTTAAATGATACAATGGGAAAGTGTTAAGTGAACTCTATATGGGTCAGTATTTGACATTGAAAATTCATTCATTCATAGTATTCTGCCCAAGGGCCGGTCTCTCACTGCAAACCCAGCATTCTCCAGTCTTTCCTACTTTCTGCCTTCCTCTTTGTCTCCGCATATGATCCATATATCTTAATGTCATCTATCATCTGATATCTTCTTCTGCCCCAAACTCTTCTCACGTTCACCATTTCTTCTAGTGCGTCCTTCAGTAGGCAGTTTCTTCTCAACCAGTGACCCAGCCAATTCCTTTTCCTCCTGATCAGTTTCAGTATCATTCTTTCTTCATCCACTCTTTCCAACACAGCTTCGTTTCTTACTCTGTTCATTTCACACGCTCCATCCTTCTCCACATCCACATTCCAAATGTTTCTATTCGCTTCTCTTCACTTCTTAGTAATGTCCATGTTTCTGCCCCATACAATGCTACACTCCACACAAAGCATTTCACTAGTCTCTTCCTTAGTTCTTTCTCCAGAGGTCCGCAGATGATGCTCCGTTTCCTATTAAAAGCTTCCTTTCCCATTGCTATTCTCCTTTTGACTTCTTGGCAGCAGTTCACGTCACTGCTTATAGTATACCCCAAGTATTTGAAGCTGTCCACTTACTCTACTGCCTCATTTAGAATTCGCAAGTTTACCTTCTTTACTTTTCTTCCTATGACCATGGTTTTCGTCTTGTTGGCATTTATCTTCATTCTATACTGCTCACAGCTGTTATTTAGCTCCAGAAGCTTATTCCTTAGTATCATCTAACAACGCCATATCAGCAAATCTTAAACACTTTATTCTTCTTCCTCCTACTATCACTCTTCCCATGTTCAGGAAACAGTTCCTTACTAAATCCTCCAAGTAGATATTGAACAGGGTAGGTGATAAAGGGGATCCTTGTCGCACTCTTCTCCCTGTTTCACTTGCTTTTGACATTTCTTCTCCTTTGACTCATAGAGGATTCAATCGAGGATACAAATATAATGCTCGTTTCTAGATAACAACGTAATCTAAGTAAACAGTTCCTGTAATAATTTTAAATGTAAGTAAACAGTACACGTATTCATTTTTAAATGTAAGTAAACAGTACTTCAAATGTTACAAGTTTTAACAAATTTCACAATTGATTTGATACAAACCTTCTATAGTAAGTTCCCATTGCAAGTTATTATTACACTCCAACATTCCAAATATCAGTTGTAGTGGTGGTCATGGTGATAACATTTTTATGTACTAAAATATATAATAAGAAAACAATGTCAGTACTAGGTTGTGTATAGAAATCCTAGCCATAAAGAAGTCTCAAACCAGGATTATATCCTTGTTTCTCTTTCCATTTAAAAACATAGAAATAAAAGTTCTGTAGTCAAACGGTTTCTTTTCAGAGTGGCAGTTGCTCCTGCCTTGGAGAAGATTAATACTAAAACAGTAGTACGAGTAGATAAACCTCTCGTCTCAGTCTCACGTTCGCACACGTTGGATTTTGAATTTGGTGCTGCATATTAAGTAGTTTGAATTCGAATTCTAGACCATCCAATAAGAGAAAGGCATTGATTGGACTGGATATTTCAAGATTGCACAATTATGTAATTGCCAACTTTCATTAACGCCATCTCTCCGGGAATTATCGGAGTTAACTAGTGTGGATTTTGTTATAATAATTCCACAAAAACAAGCAGCGGATAAATTTATGAGAAAACCGATATATTGATATATCGAAACGAAAATATCGGTATTTCGTGAAAACCGATATATCGTTCCCATCTCTAGTCATTTATGAGATTCCAACCTGACTAAGGACAGTTGATTAAATAACTATCATACAATGTTTAAACTGATTGGATTTATGTGTGTTACTTGCAATGCTGCATATTTTCCCTTTGCAAGAAGGAGCATGATACGAAAATTAAACAGTAGTAGCATTAGATTAGCGAGAATAAAAAAAAAGGAAATTATACTCTAATCCTTGAACCAAAAATCTAGTACTAACGGCGCAAATTTCAGCATCCCTGATAAGTAAGAAATTACAGTCCGATTCTCATAGTTTTGTTCCTGTTGGCAAGCCTGATTCTCATATTGACATATGTATTACTAATCCAGAAGTCTTTGTGATTATTTTGAAAGTGAAAATCGTTGTATTTGTAAGTAATTTGTGATACTAATGCAGACTGACGGATTGTGTATTTTCTCTACATTGATATTCATTTGTTATGTAACATACCATTATTGATGCCCGCTATTCAGTGCTGTGACACGTCTTCCGGAGAAACGAGCGTTGAGATAGTTCCGGTGATTTTGGAAGTGAAAATGTTTGAATCTGTAAGAAATTTCAGTAATTTTTAAAAATTCGATGGAAAGGTATGATGTCATTGATGATGTCAATACTCTCGAAATATAAGTACTTAATTAAAATTATTCTCCTCTCTCCCTCTTCCTCTTGTCTATCTTTACATATCTACAATTACACTCTAATTTTATATAACTTATATCACATACATTATATTACAATTTTAGAATTTATTTACTCACCACTGCCGACGTTGGGATTCGATCCAGGAACCTTCACATCTCATCAAACAATCCAACTCCTTAGCCGTTAAGCCAAGAAGACAAGTTACAAATCAACCATGAAAATCATCTATCTGTAGAAATGTAATGACTATTTCTATGATAACAGTCTATAAACAAAACAATAGATGGCAAAACGTGTACATTGTACTAAATACGTTGACAAGTTATAAATTCGTACTAGGCAACTTAGTAGCAGACATTAGTTCGACTATGGAAGCCAATGCCAGAATAATTCAGTGCGAGGAAAATATACGACACTTAACATGGGTAGATATTATATCGTCACTAGAAATTGTAAAAAAGTGTTCAGTTTTGTAGAGAATGTAATACTGTTATTACCAGACAGTATTTCAAGTATGGTAGTAGTAGGCCTACAGTGCAATGCGAGAAAATATACGACATACTTTGATGTGGATACATAATTAGGGATTCTTTTATTATAGGATATCGCTTAATTTTCGTCAAGTTTGACAAACGATTCTGACGTCACATGGCCGACGTAAACCAACACGATGAGTAAATAAAACTCACTGAGATATCACCTCAACTAACCCACTAACCTCCTCACATACGTCGACCTCATGTCACTGAGATATCACCTCAACTAACCCACTAACCTTCTCACATACGTCGACCACATGACATCACCCCATTCTCCAATCTAGCCAACATATATTCTTATAAACACACTACCGATATCCTATAGTCATATAGACCCCATAATTATTACATCTTCACCAAAAAGTGTTCAGTTTTATAGAGAATGTAACTTACTTTCATCAGAAGAACCAAAGAATTGTGTGCATTGTGAAAAACCAATTGAAAGTTAAAACTCACAAACGATCGTCAAAAAATACATGATTTGAAGAGTGTAAATTTTCAATTTTGCAGAACATCGTTCTTATATATTGTTGTCTTAATGAAATTTCTTTAGGCTACTAATAAGTAGTAGTGAAAGTAACTTAAGCATAGTTACCATACGAATAGGTGTTTCTTACAAGACATCGCCAAAGTTTACCCAAGACATGACAAGCAAAAATTAGTTCAAAAGCTAATGCTACTCGAATAGTCCAAGTGAAAGTTGAATAAACAGAATTATTACAACAAATTCCACAATTTGGGACATCTGGCCGAAATCTACGGCTGACCACTAGGATCCAGAATATACTTAATTTAATCGCATTAAATCATTGTCATATTATATATATATATATTATTTTAATATACCGAAGTACATATAATATTTCCATGCAGTCTCATACGATGAAAGAGTAATAGAACGGAGAAAAATTCTCTCCGGCGCCGGGATTTGAACCCGGGTTTTCAACTCTACGTGCTGATGCTTTATCCACCAAGTTCTCTCCGGCACCGGGATTTGAACCCGGGTTTTCAGCTCTACGTGCTGATGCTTTATCCACTAAGTTCTCTCCGGCGCCGGGATTTGAACCCGGGTTTTCAGCTCTACGTGCTGATACTTTATCCAATAAGTTTTCTCTCCAGCGCCGGGATTTGAACCCAGGTTTTCAGCTGATGCTTTATCCACTAAGTTTTCTCTCCGGCACCGGGATTTGAACCCGGGTTTTCAGCTCTACGTGCTGATGCTTTATCCTGTCCGACGCCGGTGTGGAATCCGGTGTGGCTTAGTGGATAAAGCATCAGCACGTAGAGCTGAAAACCCGGGTTCAAATCTCGGCGCCGGAGAGAATTTTTCTCCGTTCCATTACTCTTTCATCGTATTGTCATATTTGTTAAAATTTTGTTAGTATTGTAATTTTCTAGTCCAATAGTGTAGCTCGTTAATAACGTCACTGCTTAAAATAATAGAATCAATTAAGTAATGTAAAATACTGCCACATTGTCGGCTGTCGGCTGACAATAGTATATTTTCTGGCTTTTAGGGCCATATTCATAGACATTCTTAGCGTGGGCTTCCGGTGGATGATCAGCGAACTAACGTTTTCCGTATTCATAAACCAGTGTTAGCGATATGATCTGATCTGATATGATATGATATGATATGATATGATATGATATGATATGATATGATATGATATGATATGAATCCTGTACAAGTAATCAGTCCATAGCCGGGGCTAGTTTAGCACTCTCGTAGCGCGGACTAGCGAAATGTCTATGCATAGCACCCTAAGAGATTGAAATCTGCCGAGATCAGCTTAAAATCTACTAGTTGATTACACTGGATGTATTGCTAAAATCGGGCGCTTACAGTTCGCGGGCGTTGTTGTTCCCTGGTTTGTCACTAGGTAGCATAAGCACAGTACCGCAGTGCACGCAGTAAGAAAAGAACATGAACTATCTCAGTTGGTGACCAGTTTAGTCCTTGAACTGTGATCACTGTTTAAAGTGCTGTTTTAATCAAATATGTGTGATCGTGATTTTTTTATTACCGTGATAAAATTACGAAAGTACTCTCGTAAAAGACGAGTTTCCGACCAATTAAAACTACAACAGTATTTTCATAAAAAAGGATTTTTTTTTACATTAAAAGTATGGGAATACTTTCTTAAAATACGAGTATTTTCCTTGCACCAAAAATAACAATAGCAGAGCGAAAGTGATTTCGTAAAAGACGAGATTTAGAACAAGGAAAAATACCAAAGTACTCTCGTGAAATAATTATTTTCCTGAACTAAAAATGTCGAAGTACTTTATTAAAATACGAGTGTTTCCCTTGCACCAAAAATACAATACAAGAGCGAAAGTTACTTCGTAAATGACGAGTTTCCCATCAAGTAAAATTACGAAAGCCCTTTCGTGAAAAAAGTATTTTCCTGGACTAAAAATATGGAAGTACTTTCTTTAAATACAAGTATTTCCCTTGCACCAAGAATGCAATACAAGCGCGAAAATGGTTTCGTATAAGACGAGTTTTCTATCATGTAAAAATACGAAAGTACGTTCATAAAAAAAGTATTTTCCTGAACTAAAAATGAGGATGCGCTTTCTTGAAGTACGAGTGTTGTCCAGGCACTAAAAAGAACATTATTATGGCGACAGTGATTTCGTAAAAGACGATTTTTAGATCAAGTAACAATACGAACGTACTTTCGTACAAGTACAGCACACCACACCGTGAATTTAACCCGGGCTATGGTATAAATGATAATATGTGAATTAATGATGACGAAATGAGTCCGAGGTCCAACGCCGAAAGTTACCTAGCAATTCGGCCTCAATTGGTTCAGGGAAAACCCCAGAAGAAAAAACTAAACCAGGTAACTGTCCCAACTAGGATTTGAAACCCGGCCCATTATCCATTTCATGTAGGCCTATACATGTATATGTATCCCACGTAATTCAACTATGTTCCCATCTCAATTGTGTCCTTTAATTGAGAACAATACTTTATATATAATTTAAAATAATCCCGAAAATATATTGTAGCCTACTTAACATTCACATAAAAATACCATGATTGATTTATAATTCAGTTTCTCTATAACCATAAAGTCGATGAGGTTGTTATAGAACACTTAGTGATCAAGGTATAGACACACATCAATATTCTCAATACATCTAAGTAGCTGCACCATCCATGGCTGTAGTCGCCCTGGGTGGCGCAATTGGTGTAGTGATGACCTTGTATGCCCGAGGTTGCGGATTCTATATCGGCCTAGATCGATAGCATTTAAGTGTGCTTAAATGCGAGAGACTCATGTCAGCAGATTTACTGGCATGTGAAAGAACTCCTGCGGAATAAAACACAAGTGACGCTGATATAACATCGGCAGTAGCGAGTGTCGTTAAATTAAACATCTTTAATCCATCATTGTGCATTGGCCCACATTTATTATGAGCCATTTCAGTTCAAAAAGTTGATGAAGAATATGAATAAAAATGTGTATATATTAGTGTTGTGGGATTTAATCGAATAATCGAGTCGATTAAAATTAATTGGTTGTACTTGATATTAATTACTATTTTATTAATTCAAACTCAGACTAAAAACTCCGAGAACATTCATCTCTGAGAAATTGCTTACTTCAAAGCACAATAGTACCGTTACAGCAAATCTTTGCACAAACACTTCAGAAAAAGATATAGATATGAGGGCAGTGACCTGTCTATCCCTGTTGAAAGTTGAAAACACAATGTGAAATTCTTATTAAGTTTTATGGTTTTTCAAGAAAACTTCCACCTTGTTGTCAGCTCGTCTTCCTAGCACATGAAATATATACTTTTCTGGGATTCGCTCTCATTATCCCTTAGCCATGGCCACACTGTGTGCAAGTGAGAGAGTAACTATCTTATTCTCTTTCTAAAATTTTGTAACCCGATTAGTGATTACAGTAGGGGCCAGTCTGCTGTTTTGTTGCAGTTAATGCAGTTTCTTTACTGAGTTTGTAGATTATGCTTGTATGTTCAGTTTGCTAAAGAAAAAAAAATCAGATTTCTGTGGTCTGGGAAAATTGATAACTCCATTATAACATATGAGAATTTGAAAGGTAAACTCTGTGAAACGTTTGGATTTAAATTGAACGATCGTGGAGAAGTGCTTGACAGAAAAAAAAAAGTTTTTTCGTGTTTAGTGATGGAGGAAACATTGTTACTAAATGTAGAGCGGCACTTAATTCAGAGCATGTGAATGCATTCCATGTTTAAAATCATGGATGAAGCAGTATTAACTAGGTGAGTCTTCATACTTTTTGTTATTTATGTTTGCCTCAAAAATTCCCGGATTAATTGACGCAATAAATTATAAACCTCATAATAAATACTATATGTTAGTAATTAACTAAAATAGTTGTTTTGCAATATAATGATACAATATATACAGATGTACAATATTTAATAGATATGCTTATCACAGAACACAAGTTAAATTTAACAATAATTCTGCATTACAGTATATTAAAACATTTTTAAATCGATCAAAACTCGATTAATCGATTAAATCAAATAGTTAATCGATTAAATATTTCGATCGATCGACAGCGTGTCTGTGTGTGTGTGTGCGTGCGTGTGTGCTTATTTATATTATATTGTAACCACTGTCAATATGTCTGTTTCATCATCTTACATTATGTAGATGTATCAGTCACTTAAATGTCTGTTACAGTTGTGATGGATGTGATCAAGAAGGAACCCGAGATCGATCCGTTGGCTATACAGTCGAGTGATAACACTGATTCTTCTCACAAGCGATTATCAGAGGTACATTGACAGTCGCTGGTTCCACGTGAATCACAAAGTACAATATCTCATAATGTTATGTATCTCCTAGTTTATAGTTAGCAGACTTACAGTATAACCATCGTAGGGTAACAAACTGAGGTGAGCCTATGTGAAGTCAATCACCTCTTGTTAAAACAGGACATCCCTTTGCAGTAGGGCTTTGTTCTGTACAAAATATATAATTTAATTGTAATTTCTAGTAATTAATTATGGTTAGCAGTGATTATGTTTAATATTCCTAATCTGTTATCCTCTCTCACTTTGCTTGCCAGGTTCGTGATTTGCATTCAATATAAATCCATGTAAATACAAATGTAACTAATAAATTATTTTCAAGTGAAACCGTGACAGTAATAACATATGTTACACTGCAACACTCTATGACACGGTGGGCAGAAAACAATTTGCGCCATAGTGAACACAACCCGGCTAACATTCAGTTCATTTACCGCAAAACTGAAGGACTCTTTCTTGTTTGCAGTGTCGGATTAGTATTATAGAGAACGTCCAAAGAGAGTAGAATGTTAATTTTCCGCTCTACTACACTGGTGAGCAAAATTATAGCAACAAACATATAAGGTACAGAAAAACAGATACAATTCATTCGAAGTAAATCAATGTAGACAATATAACATTGCACACTAGCGAACTGTCATTTATTACATACAATCACAAGTTTACTGTGGTTTGTTGAAATGGTATTTGAATATCCTCTTGCGCAAATATAAATAATACAAAATAGAAGTAGCAAAATTAAGCATCTTGATCTGAATCTTTGGCTATACGTTCAAAATGTCGAGTAATGTCTGTACCAGCTATACACAGCTGTACCGAGAGGATTTTGGTTTCGATTTAGCAGCGTTCATATCATGCATGATATGTATCATAATGCTGTTTAATGTTTGCTCGAAGAAAGTCACTTAACACCTTACTACATATTAGGCATTGTACACCTTCATAATCTTTTTTACAACATAAGAACTCTTCCATTCCACCAGAAATCACAGTTTTTTGGAAGTGGAAGGTTTAGACGCAGCCATTGCTTCTGCTTTTACACGTAAACTGAGTAATGGTACCAAGGGAGGAAGGTATGCTCTCCAGATAGTATATCTACACCGCTTGAAGGTCAGGAATCACAGGGATTCACGAATCCTTTGCCCAGAGATGCTCTATAATATATGTATTAGCGATCTGGTTCACTTCTTGAAGAGATTGTAACTGTCAGTGCTTTGCATACTTCCACTCGATAATGAGTTTCGGAATATTATTCTGGGGAAATTCCTCAGATAGTAACAGTATATTCCTACAACAAAAAAAGAGTAATTAAAATAATATTAGGTACCAAATCTACGGAAGCGCGTAGGACCATTTAAAACAAAACTGCAAATAATGCCCATGGCTTGTTAGTATATTTTTCACAAATAAACCTCCTCCTGTGTAATCGTGAAAAAAACTTTGCAACTAATTCAACAGTTCATGGTATAAATGCTCATCAAAAAATGACTTTCATACTCTATCGGCAATTCTATCGTACTATTAAAGAGGAGTGCGTTATATGGCAATCAGCTGTGGAGTAACGGTTAGCACATCTGACCTGAACTAGCGGGCCCATGTTCAAATCCTAGTTGGAAAAAATTACCTGGTTGAGGCTTTTTCCAGTGCTTTCCCTCAACTCATGCTGGGTAACTTTCGGCGATTTACTGTGAACTTATCTCGCTAGCATTATCACCTTCATGTCACTCAGAAGCTAGATAAACACAGCAGTTGATAAAGTTGTAGATGGATGTCTTTCTATGTATTTTTTATGCATTTGTGGAACAGTCCCAGGAAAGCATACATTCCACATTTTATATTCAGTAGACTAAACTAGAATCCAACACCATATCTATGTGGTATACAGCGTCGTGATTTGGCATTATGAAATGTTTGTTGATTCTGCTCTCGAAGAGGGAAGAAATTTTCAGACGATGCTCAGCTGGTCCGTGATTGGATGCTCACCCTGCATGATGATTCAGTAATATAGAGCCACAGTTATTAATGTAATCCACCTTGAACTGCTCAGGGCTCAGTGTGCTTCCCACACAGTAAGCTGAGTTCTTTTTGGAGCATCTTGCACCTCTGCTGCGGATCAATAGGGTTGATGGAACCTGTAGGCTGATAGGTCTTTGCTCCCTTATCAACTTGGTATTACATATTATTATCGTTATCAACATCATCGTTATTATTACCGTTCTTACTATTATTATCATTACTATTATTGGACTAATCAGACTGCAGAAGTCCAGAGTTGCTCGACTTATTTACCACCATGTCATTCTTATATTCTATCAATCATAATAAATTTGTTCATACTTTTTAACTAATACGAATTATAAGTTGAGAAGTAGGCATTATCTTGAGTGAGTAGTTATCTAAATAGGTTTTCAGTGAATATCATTAGGCAGCTGTAGTTTGTCATCTCTGTATCAAACATAGATCAACCTTGGATATCATGTTAGCGAGATTTTGCTCTGTACTTTGCTTACAAAAGACCCCTTAACATATTGTTTTGAATTATAATTTATAAGATATAATTGTAGTTATCCGATGTGTTCTCTGATGTCCCACAACAGTAAGGTGCTTTCACTCTGTTGATCAGCATCGATGGAGTAACATGTTACGACTTATTCACAAGTAAGATGGTGACAATAATGAAACAGGTGTAAGAGCTTAGCAGAATATTGATTACAGCTCTGATAATGTTGTTGAAGTCCAGGTAATGATGTGGACTGCCTTGTAATTGTACACGAGAAGCATGGCTGAAAGTTTAATTCAATTTAGTAATAATTCATGGTATTTAAAAGTGCTGCAGGATAAGAAAATAACGAAGCTAGATAAATGTAGATTCCAAATAATGACCAAGTTTAATAGTGAGCAAACATTAATCAAATTATTCGCTCATAAATGACAACATTGATACTGATGGAGATATAAAATTGAATGGCATGAGTTATAAGCATTTTGTACTTGCCTTGGATGTATAGAAAATATTGTTAGGACTGTTACCCTTATGATTGGTAGGCCTACTGTTCAATAACTTAGCACAGTGCAGATATGGATTTATGAATATTCGAGTTTGCTATTAAATGTCGTTCACTATAACGGCTTTATTAATTGTATATTGTTATTGTATTATAAATATTTCTAGTACAGAAAATATTACTCCATTGATCCACCCAACCAGTAACTACTTTGTAATTGTGACTGTTAAAGAAGAAAGAAATTTAGGGTGTTAAATTTTAGATACATCAAAATATTCTCGTGTGGTTTATAAAAGTGGATACAATTGCACGTTTTTTGTTGAATAACCATGAATTTGGATATTGTCAGTGTTTGGTTCTTTTAATTCCCTGCATAATTCTACTTCGGTATTTTCCTTAATAATAAAATATATACAAAAAACTATTTTCACACATGGCGTATAAAAAATTCAGCTTCTATTACACATATTACAGTATGTGAATTATTTCCAGAAAGAACACCTGGTCTATAATCAGGATTTCGTGTACCTTAAGCTCTCCTTCCTATTCTGCGTTCAATTTTCTTCTATAATTTGTCGCCAGAGAGAGTTACCAGTGACTGCCATGCAGAACCAAATTGACGGTTAGTACATGTGTAAACAACTTTGAAATAGTTAAATAAAATTAGATATTGACGATGTTTTTTTGTTCTGCAGGAATGGCATTTATCGCATCTGGAAGTGACGGGCATGAAGAAAGAATGCCTGAACCACAGCTATGCTATGAAAACAGAGATAAAGATTGAAGACACTCCAGTTCCTATCAGCTTTCCTACACTGAAAACTGAAGTTGATGTAAGTGGTTCACTGTCCATATACAGATATACCGGCAGTGCATTTTACATAATATATCAGAGTCTTTAACAATCTGGAATAGTGCTAACAGTTTTCTCTTTCTCCAATATTTCCTATACTTAGACAGCTCTCAAGTTTGGCTAGCTTGAGCAAAAAGTTCAAACTTACACAAAGGTTTATTCAAAGATCACGATACGTTTCCTACTTTGTTAAGAATAACGTCTATATAATAATAATAATAATAATATATTTTTTTATAAACAATGGGTTTACTCTGTCTGTGAAAATACGAAACACACTTGAGCAGCTGATCTGCTGCCCCTTGCAAATTAATTCACACTGCATGCTGTATTTTTCTATGTTCCGATTTTTTTCATAAAAATAATTTCTTTTAGATTTTTTTTTTTTTGGATTTATTTATTTATTTAACCTGGTAGAGATAAGGCCGTCAGGCCTTCTCTGCCCCTCTACCAGGGGATTACAACTATAACATGAACAATAAGATTACAATTAATATTAAATTTACAATTACAATTACAATAAAAATTAAAGTACGACAAGAATACCTGATTAATGAAAGCTAGACATTTTATCATAGAAGTTAAGAACAAAGAATATTTTTGTATTTACTAAATTACAAATTAAACTTAAAATAACAAAATTCTATAGTGATGAAATTACCGGATATTGAGATATTTTGTGGTAGATTAAAAGAACTATTTACAAGAAACCATGTCTGAACGAGTCTCAATTACTGACCAAGTGCCTAGTAAGTTTGCGTTTGAATTGAATTTTATTTCGACAGTCCCTGATGCTAGCAGGTAACGAATTCCAGAGTCTTGGCAGGGCTATTGTGAAAGAGGATGAGTATGAGGAGGTGCGATGGGATGGTATTGTTAGTATTGTTTCATGGCGAGAGCGTGTGTTCAGATTGTGGTGGGAAGAAAGGTAAGTGAAGCGAGACGACAGGTACGAAGGAATTTCTTGTACTGCATTCGTAAAAGGAGCATTTATGTCTTTTATTATTGACTTTGATCAGACAATGTTTTTTATCTACCACGAAAATGGCCTCATTAAAAGTTTACAAGACTTCACTATGACGATATAGTTAAGGTTCTATATCTCAATCCACTTCGAGTATGACTCTTTTCAATGTGCTGGAACAATCTGTGTTATTTATTACTACCTCAAAGCACACAGAATTGCCCGGGTTTTCCTTTTTGCTTCTATTTTTAAGAAGTAAGGTTATAAAAAAAGTAATGTAATAATAACAACAGTAATAATAATAATAATAATAATAATAATAATAATAATAATGTCGTAACTTGTTTGGCAATGCATGTTCGATATTTTTTTTTATAATGTTGTGGTCTTACAATTACAAAATCGGCATTTACAATTGCTACTGACTTCAATCTCCATTACCTTCGTTGTCTGTCACGAAACCGTTTTCTTCATTCCTTTTACAAGCTCACAAATGAAGAGAAATTCAGGGTTGCATACCTCAATACATTCGCGGTTATGAATCTTCTAAATCTTCAGCAACAATCTGAATTACAAATTAATTTGCAAGTGTAATAACAAAACCTTTATTTTCTGCTATCTTATATCTAAAGAAGAAGTCGTGTTAGATAGTCTGCATTTTGAGCTAATAAATCAACAGCGAAATATATATTGTTGTTTAATATCTGGCATCTGGATAAGAAGGTATTAGCACTCTTGCTCTACAGTAGTTTTGAATTAGAACTTTCTCTCCAGAAAGTGTGCTGCAGGTTTTCAGATGTTCTTCATTCATATCCGTTTGAATGTTGCATAGAGTGCAGGATGGTAGAGTCAGAATTCCTATTTTGTAGAGATGTCTCATTAAACAATCATTGATGTCAGCAATCTACAAACTGCTATTGCTGTTTTTCTTGGTCCTTGAGGAACTGCATCTGGGTTGGAGAGAAGGATGTTCCATTTCTTGTCTGCAGCAGGTTTTTGCAATTCTTGTGGCGAGTATTGTTGTGAGAGTTTTGATTTTGTTACCAGTTTTATTGATGAAAATGGAAAATTGATTTTTTTCTTTCTAATATTGTTGTTTCTTTGCTTGCAAGCATGTCAGCCAGTTCATTCCCTGCGCAATTCCACAATGTGTTGGAATCCATTGAAAGTTTATTTTTTGTGAAGTTTTTTTTAAATTGAGCTATCATCTTATTTGCTTCTTTTATTTTCTATGATTTCTTCCAGTTATTTGAACATATTCCTTTTATTGCTGCTTTGGAATCAGAGAAAATTACTACTTTCATGAATCTGTTCTGTGGGAGTTTTAAAAATTCTTGAAGTGCTACAGATAATACAGTTATCTCTCCTTCATAGTCACCTACAGAGTGATATAAGGAGAAGATTGGAACATGTTACTCCATTCCCTATCAGATAGTCTTTAGATGATCCAAAAGTGTAAATATGTAACCATTTTTCAGGGGGTATTTCATATTGATTGTTTCAAGAACTAAGGCTTTCAAAATATCCTTGAGTGTTTCTGATTTTTTAACTTCTTCCATATTTGTAGGTCATAATTTGGTTGTGTGAAATTTAGTGGGTTTTCTTTTATTTGTAAATATTCCTTATTACTTGCTATTTTCAAACTTAATTTTAGGTATGTAACCTTTTCTAGAAAGCTAATTTAGATTTTTAATGTTTTTCTTGAGGGTTCTTTTTTCTCTCATTTAGAATGATGTAATCTTAGTATTTCTTCGTGTTGGATCAAAGCCTGTTCTTGTAAGTTTATTGATATTACTGATATTAATGACGCTATAACTAAAGTTAATGATGGCTTGAATTCAATATCCATATGGTCGAAAACGCACGGACTTAATTTAAATGCAAGTAAATCACAGACAATCTTAATAGAACATCAAAGATCGAAGTGTGACAAACAAAATTTGCCACCGATAATTGTAAATAATACTACTATTCCATACAGCTCGACTGTGAAGAACCTTGGTATTTATATGGATTGTCACCTGGAATGGAATGAACAAGTGAATCACACTTCCAAAAAACTATTTTCTATTATTCACTCATTAAAGCGACTGAAGCACTTTCTTCCCGATAAATTAAAATTAATCCTTGTACAAACACTTGTGATGCCACACTTTGACTACTGCGATATTATATTAAGTAACCTAAATGCAAATTTGAGCAGCAGGCTACAACGTGTGCATAATGCGTGCGTCCGTTATATTTGTAATATTCGTAAGTATGATCATGTTTCCCCATCTTTCCAAACTCTGTCTTGGCTAAGGCTAAGCGATCGATGAGCCCTGCATTCTCTTGTTCTCTTATTTCAAATTCTGCGCACCGCTACCCCAATCTATTTGGCTTCTCGTTTTCAAAATTTATCCACATATCATCAGCTAAGTACAAGATCTCATCATAACAATTTACTCATTATACCCTACCACAAGACATCTTTATATTCTTTATCTTATACAGTTTCAGTTGCTAGAAATTGGAACTCGCTTCCGAGTGATATAAGGGGTTGTTGGACAATAACTTCATTTAGGTCAAAATTACATAAATTCTTACTTAACAGATTAAATGCTTATTAATATTTGTTACTTATAATGAAACTAACATCTGTCCATTCTTATTATTATCATTAATTTCTCGAAATAGATTTACAATACCTCTAATGGCAATTACATTAATATTCTCATTATAGAAATGTATTTTAGATTTATATATATGTATATATATATATATATATATATATATATATATATATATATATTTTTTTTTTCTTTTATTTTTCTCCCTGTAACATAGTCCTAGTAAGCTTATATTAAATTAATTTTCATCATTTTACTAGCTATCTCAAATATTAAATTAATTATTGATTGAATTAAATTAGCTAATAAATTAAGTTACTACTTTACCTTATAGGTTTATCTAAATTTAAATAAATATGTAGTCTACTAGTCGTTAAAACTGAAGAATATTGCTGGAGATCCTTTTAAGTGTATTGTAAGTATTTGTAATATAAATATGTATTGTATTGATTAAGGCTGGTTGAGTGGCAGAGAAGGCCTTATGGCCTTAACTCTGCCAGCGAAAATAAAACATTATTATTAATATTATTATTATTATTATTATTATTGTGTGTCAATGTAAGGATGACATCAAAGGGTGTAGCTCCTGTAATCAAACGAATTACCTGGTTTTGTATTACCTCTAGCTTATTGAGGCTTCATTGCTTTGCTGTTCTCACGACTTCTCCACAGTATAAAAGTTGTGGTTTGATGCACATATTTTATGTAGTATTAAGAGTTCTTCTGGAGCAGCCCCATTTATTACCTGCTAATTTTTAAAAAATCTGAATGTTTTTTTTTCTACTTTTTGTCTAACATCAGTTATGTTTGTCCGAATTTAATTTGTTTTGTCAAATGTTACTCCTAAGTATTTTGCATCATCCACTATTTTGCAGTGGGTGCTTATTATAATTTTACTCCATTTGTGAAGTTTATTTAATATCATGTCAATTCTCTCCTTGAGTATATATAGTTTATTGGAATTTCCTGATGTCCAAATAACTACATTGTAGGCAAAAAGGGCAGTTTGAATTTTCGATGTTTGCACTCTTGGTGCGATACCATTCACACAGCGAAATATATTAATGTTTCAGTATTTAAACTCTTTACTGTTTATTTACTTAAAATATTCTTGCAAATTTTGTTCCGTTTTTTGCATGCCATTTATGCATGACATGCACATATTTGCGAGGTTCAAACTTGATTCCCATGCGTTAGAATACAAGCAAATAGCCTGGATTTTAAGAAGGGTGGATGAAGGATGTAAATGAATGTAGTTTGGGGGAACCAACTGGATTTTGTCTAAAACTCATTATAACCTTACCGAAAAGTTAGATTGGATTAACTAGGTTTGAATAGTTAGTTGTGTTACATAGGACACCAGTGACCGATATGGTCAGTTAAAACTCCCTTCATTATTTTCTCACATTTTCAGGAAGATTTGTTGGATGTGGACAGAGTTCAGCAGGCACAGATAGTGGGAGTAACTTCAGAAGAGGATGAAGTGTTGACTGACAGGTAAGTACATTGTGTTGGTTTTGCTTCCATGATTTGATAATTTCGTTTGACGAAGATGTAGAAAATAATAATTATAATGTATCATGCTGGTTTTTATCTACTATAATTATTTGGTTGTTCTTATTATTGTCTTATTAACCTCATTGTGATTAAATATGAAAATATACAACCTTTGTAACTTATTTTGTAAAGAAAAAATTTGCATTTTCTTCTGTCTAAGTGTAGTTACAATGTGAATGTTTGAGCAGAATTTAGTTTAATTGTAGAATTGATAATCAAACTAACAAATGGAGAACATTTGTATATAAACCTTATCCTATATATTTTCATTTCACTTGAGAAAATTCACAATATAGATAACATACTATGCCCAGACATTATGTTGATGTTTTCTTAATAGTGTCTTATTTTTATTAACATCAGTTTCAAAATAATATGTCAAGTTTTTTACTGAACTTCTTCGTATCTTTACAATTTATTTTTTTTCTTCTGTTTCTAAAATTTCTCTGTGTGACGAAAGGATTCCCACTTCTGCTTCCAGTTTTGCCAAATATGTTTCGTTCTGTGGAAGAGGTGTTATCGTTACGTAGTTCCAAAGTGAAACGAGTATTTTGTAACAGCAAGTATTTTGTACTATGTCAGAGAGACTCTGTTATTTTGAAAGGAAGTATTCTAAGGTGTTATTATTTTTTAACATTTCCAATCAAGGAACTATTCCAAAATAACTGTTATGTAATATATTTCCCCTAATAAATTTTTATGTTAATTTCAGCATTGTACATATTGTAGAGAAGAGTATTTCTGGAGAACATGCCAGCATTGATCGTGAGGAAGACAATTTCGTACCGTGTGGTAACAAGACACCAAACTGTTCAAACATTAGTGACGTCAGCCGTAATTCTATCATGTGTGATATATGCAATGATACTTTAACACCGCAATCTCTGAAACTTCATCTTCATATACACACAATAAAAAGATCATTCAAGTGCGAAGTGTGTGGAATGTGTTTCTCACGATTGGCTGATTTAAAGCGACATGAACGCATTCATACAGGTGAAAGGCCATTCAAATGCGAGGAGTGTGGGAAATGCTTCTCAGAATTGTCAAATTTAAACAAACATTTACGGATTCACAAGGGCGAAAGGCCATGTAAATGTGATGTTTGTGGAAAGTGTTTTTCAGACTCTTCAACATTAAACAAGCACGTACGGATTCACACAGGGGAAAAGCCATTCACATGTGAAGTATGTGGAAAGTGTTTCTCACAATCGGGAACTTTAACTCAACATTTTCGCATTCACACAGGCGAAAAGCCGTTCAAATGTGCCTTGTGTGGAAGGTGTTTCTCACAATTAGGACATTTAACTGAACATGTACGCATTCACACAGGCGAAAAGCCATTGAAATGCAAGGCGTGTGGAAAATGTTTCTCACAATCGTCATCTTTAACGAGACATCGACACACCACGTAGGCGAATGCCACTGAAATGCGAGGTGAATGGAATTTCTTTCTCAGCATCGTTAGCTTTAAGCAGACATGCACACATTCATAGATCTTGAAGGCATTCAAATGCGTTGTCTGCGGAAATTCTTTTTCACAAGCAGGTTATCTCTATGATCACGTCCGCCTACATAGCCGACAGAACATTTAAATACGATGTATGCGGAAAGAATTAACTGGGATCTGGAAGCGTAATAAAAATTAAGTTTCTTGCACTGTTGTAAATTGGCATCTGCGGATAAGGATATCCTAAATTTGCATGTGTGTATAGAAAAAATGCTAAAAGATGTATGCTGTAATTTCATTAAATTTGAAATTCTTAAGGCAACTGCAATTTCCTGGTTAGATCATGTGAATTCAAGGAACTTCTTTGGATTGGATAACATCTGTGGCAGGGACGAAAAGGTCTTAAGTCAATATTTTGTCAAAAAGAGATTTTCATATATTCTGAAAACAGAAACAATTCTCTACAATTTGGTAAAACGGCTAAAGTCAAATAAGACTCCTAACTGGATTTATAGAGCTTTACCAAATGTCCTAAGTACTTTCTGAATCGAGCACACACAGAATAAAGGGCTTAAGAATATTTAATACTTTATTCCTTACAAACCATCACATGTCGAATTTGTATTTTAGCTATTTTATCACATACTGATGTCCTTTCCTTTTAAAACTTTAAGAACCAGGGTAAACAGTCCTATTATTGTTTAAGACCCATTTTGCATTTCTAATAATTCACATTTCTCATTTATTTTGACATGTAAAATGTCTTATGTTTAATAGTCTCTTCTACTCAGTTTGGCTTCTAGTCTTAAAAGGGCTTAAGTGCGGCTATTTTTGGAAATAATCAAGAAAATTGTTAAATGAGCAACATTACCTATTTTAGAAGAAATATAAACAAATAATATCCAGGGAAAAACTCTTAATTAAAAAAAAAAAAACTATAATTGACACCAATTTCAGTCTTTCTACTGCTCTCCTGAAAAGTATATAATTTTTACTTAAGACCTTTTTCCTCCCGGCCACAGACATATATTTAGGTATTGCAGCCCAAGAAACTTTTGTAGGACTCTAAAGCAACATTGAAATGCAGCAGCAGGAAATAAATTTCTTGATTACACAACTTTTAACATTATATCACTTCGGAATATGAAGTATATATATGCTTTTACGTGTTAATTAGCTATCTTACCTTGGTGACTTAGTTTCAGCCAGTGGGCTATTTTCTGAAAAGTTGCTTGAATTTCTATGTAGAGCTTGTATCACAGATCAAAAGGCGATTTGACTTTTCAGATGCTGTTTTTTTTTTATATAATTTCCATAGTCGAACCTAACGTAGCCTAATCCTTCGCTGTTATATCCTTTCTTCCTGTAGTAACTGGGTCACCTGTTTTAAAGAATGTACTCAGTTGTCTGAATGTAAAAGTCGTTGTATGCTAGAGCATGAAAAATTAATATTGGATGCATCTAAACATGCTGATGAATTTGGAAGAAAGTTTTTGACATGAAATCTGCAGCCAATGTTCCTATTTTTCCAAATCTGAAAAAAGGTTGCCTTCCCAAACAGAAAAAATAGTAGCATTGATATGGCCCAAAGGAGGGGAATAGAAAACGAGGCGTTACAGCGCGAGTGACTGCGATTTGGGCGAAATCTATTGCCAGAATTGTGAATTTGCTCACAGTGACGTTGATGTACTCTATGCTAATGTTGGTGTGACTGCACTGTCTGCAACGTGGGTATTGTAAAAAATTTCGGATGCGGGTGAGTTGGGTAAATTACATTTGTGCGTTAAAAAGTTCTCAAGAACAAAGAATTTATGTGGGCACAAGAGAAATATTCATGGTCTAATTGTTAATGTATGAAAATCCCACAATGTTAATTTTGGTTTGTGTGGCAGTACGTTTACAAGTTACAGTGATCTTCGTGACCATTTAATTGCATGCCACGAGATTGAAGCATGGATAGAAGTAGTGACATTTAAAAAGTTGCAAGGCATTTATTTACTTATCATAATTAATTAGTAGATTTGTTTGTTCTGAATGTAGTATTAGTTTTCATTCTATGCAGAATTGTAGCTAATTTAGCTACGTTTTTTTATTTCACAGTTCCGTACGTTGAAGATAGCAAAGGAGAAAGAATTTAACTGCATATATAGGAAACAGACAGCCTTAAAAATTTACAAGGGGATAAGACTTTCTACATCTGCCACCTATCAGGACAACCAAAATTATTAGAAGATGAGAGAAGAACACGACTTAAAAGTCAAGGGTCGTGCAAAATGACATCATACTGTGCTTCTACTATAGACGTTTATTACGATCGTGATTCTTTAGAGTTTCAAGCTACACTTTTCACTCCACACATGATAATAACTTTGCGTATGTTCATGTTACTCAGGATGAAAAAACACAAATAGCAGGTAAATTGGCTATGGGAGCGAATTTTGATGTCGTATTGGATGATCGAGATAATGTGCAGAGATCTCACCCCTTGTATTATTATCATCGAATCTCATTATAGAGATCAGTTCCTTGAACCTACTACGACTCATTGTTCCTGTATGAATATTTCTTCCTCGAATCGCGGACCACAGAATGTCTGTTGATAGTTTGGAATCATAACTTGAACCCATCTGAATTAGGAGACCAATCAGAGCATATATTTCAGTAGCAGTGGTGTGTTTTATATTTGTTTTCCTATCAGCTTCTTCATTACTATGCTCAACAATAATGTCTACTATTTCTTCTGTAATAAACTTCTTGAACGAATGACATATATTGTTAACTTTACCTTCATTTGTAATTCCTTCACGTGAACGCACACTATTTGCTAACCCTCTTCAATGCTGTGCTGGTGGATCAGGTACGTACTCACGGCCACTTTTGGCTGTTAGTTTTTCACTAGCAGTACTTACAGTAATACGAACAGAGTCACAAACTGTTTCGGTATCAGAGACACTAGTTCCAACATCACTTTCAATGTCATTACCACTGTCAGGCTGAACAGCAGCTGCATCTTCTTCATCTGAGTCACTCTTATTCGAATCACTATCATTAACCATTTCATCAAGACGTTCGGCTGACAAATCTACTCATTATAATTAGATGTGTTCACATCAAACAGTTGAAGAATACTTATGTAAGCAGTGGTCGTTATGCTCTGAGAGGAAAGTAACTTCAAATCAACAACTGGATTTCATGTGAAATGTTATTTTCCATTGTTGTTTGAAATTCAAATGAATTGAGGATATGTAGTTTTCTCATTGTTACATAATAAAATAACGGAAAAGTAAAAGCTGTTGTGCAAAATAAAAGTTACATGCAGGTCTAACTGGGGGTCGAAATTTGCCCGCCAAAGTACAACATTTTTTTTTCTTACAACAATTGTTGCATAATTAAATTCTAGAACATAGGAATTACTCAGTATATTATTTCTGACTAGAAAAATGTAGCGCAAATTCTCATGTTTCGTTTTTACACAATTAACGAAATGCTGAAGCTTGGGCATTTCATGACCCCACCTTGGCCTTTGTAGGGTTAATTATCAGGACTTAAGAAACATTGGAAAACAATTTCAAATTAATCATTATTTAAGATTACACATTAATGATGCTATCAATATCGGCATTTGCATGACATGCAGAAACGAAAGAAAAATCTCAAGTTTTGTTTTGCAGGCCTCAAGGAAAGGATTCCAGTAGTAACTTACTTGAAAGGGATGATTTTATGCTTATTTTAATGACACCTTTTCAAGCATCATCATTAGGACAGTTCGGTAGTAATATAGTTTGTCTTGATTCTACCCAAGGAACTAACAACCATGATTTCCTGTTAACTATAATTTTATTAGTAGATGCACATAGAGAAGAATTTTCTGCTGCCTATCTATTGTCTAATAAAGTTGACAATGTAGTTCTCACCCTTTTTTAATGATAAAGTTGGTCCCATTGAGTCAGAAGTATTCATGTCAGAGGATGATCCCACATTTTATAATGCATGGATTAATGTAATGCCAGAACCGCTAAACCATTTACTTTTATTTGGCATGTTGATAGGAACTGGCGTACACAACTTTAGAAAGTAAAAGGTTCACAGGAAACTAAGGCACAAATTTATAAATATATCAGGATGATATTGGAAGGAAGAAATTAACAATTTCAGCCCATTTTAGACAGGGTGATGAATGATATTACACAAGATTTTGGAATTTATTTCCTGTGTCATTAAGCGAATAGAGTTCACCTGTGGGCCTATTGCTATAGGAGAGGTTGGGGAATAAATGTATGTCGAATCTTTTCATAAAATACTTAAGCATATTTACCTCCAAGGTAAGAAAGGAAAAAGAGTAGATAGGGTAATTTATACACTAATGAGATTCACTGGGGATAAATTATTTGATAGATTACACAAGGCAATTAGGGGGAAATCATCTTATCGAGTAAGGAAAATTGAAAACAATCATAATAAAGGTAAAAATATACATAAAAATAGTATACTTCCGATCAATGCAACAATGTTTCATGTTCCATCACAGGAGGAAAGTTTAAGATACACTGTTTGCAAAGATAAAGATGAAAGTTGTTCAGTAGAAAAATGCTAGCTTAGATGTATAAAGCGTGTGTGTATAAAGTTTACCTATATAGTTGCAGTTGCCCTAACTATTACATTAACTACACCATTTGCAAGCATAGCCATGTTGTATAAAGTTCTACTATTATATCAGATGTACCTATGCAAAATCTTGTGTCTGATGTTTCTGTTGGCCAGCAAGAATGCGAATTATTGACCTTTCCAGACAGGAAAGCACACACACGAGAGACTGCGCGAAAAATGGGATTTGGAGAAGCATCATTTGACAGATGGAACTTTAGATGAAGAGACTGCTGTAAAAGTTGAGAGAGGTATGAACATTATAATTACTTTAATTAACAGCAGTAATGGTGGTAAAGAGTTTTTGCAGGTATGCCTGAAACAGAACAGGAACTTGGAAACAAAACTGTTACTCAACAGTTTCGATTTAAGACAGGAGGGCACAGTCAAGTTTAACTAAGCCAACTGATATATTATTTGAATGTACCGAAGTACATATGATATTTCCATGCAGATATTCTGCGTCATCATATGATGAAAGAGTAATGGAACGGAGAAAAATTCTCTCCAGCACCGGGATTTGAACCCGGGTTTTCAGCTCTACGTGCTGATGCTTTATCCACTAAGCCACACTGGATATCCACCCCAGCATCGGACAGAATCGTCTCAGATTAAGTTCCAACTCTTGGGTTCCCTCTAGTGGCCGCCCTCTGCACTACGTCATAGATGTCTATGAACGTAGGACTAAAGTCCACACATGTGCTGAGGTGCACTCATTATGAGTGACTAGTTGGCCGGGATCCGACGGAATAAGCGCCGTCTTAAATCACGAAGTGATTTACGCTTATCATATATATTATTTTTATGTACCGAAGTACATATGATATTTCCATGCAGATATTCTACGTCATCATACGATGAAAGAGTAATGAGACGGAGAAAAATTCTCTCCGGCGCCGGGATTTGAACCCGGGTTTTCAGCACTACGTGCTGATGCCTTTTCCACTTCGCCACACCGGACACCCACCCCGATGTCGGACAGAGTCGTCTCAGATTAAGTTCCAACTCTTGGGTTCGGCCGCCCTCTGCACTACGTCATAGATGTCTATGAACTTAGGACTGAAGTCCACACATGTGCTGAGGTGCACTCGTTATGAGTGACTAGTTGGCCGGGATCCGACGGAATAAGCGCCGTCATAAATCACGAAGTGATTTACGATTTTCATATATATTATTGTAACATGTATACAAACCAATAATGTAATTTTATTGTAACACCAATAATAGTCACTTTCTACAATTTAATTCTACTCCAGTCAACAATGGGATTTCCACTCCACACCGTAACACAGTATTCGTTATTGCACTCCACAGACGACAATGACAATTTACTTGGATTATTGAGAACAACAATGAACTGTTAATCTTAACTAATGTTCACAGAGCACTATTTACAAATCAGAACTGTCAGTTCTCAGTTCACAGTTCGTTTGCCATGGCTAATTTCTTCTAGCTCAGTCACTCGAGTTCACAGTATCTCGAACCCCAGACCTTCAGAGACAGTCCACTGAACTTCGAACTCAGGTCCCCCAACTGCGGTCCACTGCACTCGAACTCAGGGCTTCGGATGCTCACACAGCTGCGGACACACTCAAGTCGAACTCCGGTCTCGAAGCTGGCTTCAGTGCTACACAAGACTGGCTGGCTTGCTGTCCAACGATTATAACAACGACTGCTCAAGTTCACTCGCGTGTCGTAATTTATAACCAAACCATAGCTACGAGAATGTACGATGCTAGAAATTTCCACGGATGTCCAGAGATGGCACTCTCGAATTCTCTGGATTTCTCCCCTCTCTGCCGCGGTCGCTCTCTCTCTTCTCCTTTCCTCTCCTCTCTTTTGCTCTCCTCTCTATGCCACAGCACATGCCCCAGAAAGCAGATGCGCGCGCAACTTGCGCCGAACCACGGCCGACCTTACCCTTCTGCCGGTCGTGAGATCGAATCTCACGTGGCTGTCACATTATTTTAATGTACCGAAGTACATATGATATTTCCATGCAGATATTCTGCGTCATCATACGATGAAAAAGTAATGGAATGGAGAAAAATTCTCTCCGGGGCCGGGATTTGAACCCGGGTTTTCAGCTCTACGTGCTGATGCTTTATCCACTAAGCCACACCGGATACTCACCCCGGCGTCGGACAGAATCGTCTCAGATTAAGTTCCAACTCTAGGGTTCCCTCTAGTGGCCGTCCTCTGCACTACGTCATAGATGTCTATGAACGTAGGACTGAAGTCCACACATGTGCTGAGGTGCACTCGTTATGAGTGACTAGTTGGCCGGGATCCGACGGAATAAGCGCCGTCTTAAATCACGAAGTGATTTACGCTTATCATATATATTATTTTAATGTACCGATTTAAGATGGCGCTTATTCCGTCGGATCCCGGCCAATTCGTCACTCATAACGAGTGCACCTCAGCACATGTGTGGACTTGAGTCCTACGTTCATAGACATCTATGACGTAGTGCAGAGGGGGGCCACTAGAGGGAACCCAAGAGTTGGAACTTAATCTTAGACGATTCTGTCCGACGCCGGGGTGGGTATCCGCTGTGGCTTAGTGGATAAAGCATCAGCACGTAAAGCTGAAAACCCGGGTTCAAATCCCGGCGCCGGAGAGAATTTTTCTCCGTTCCAATACTCTTTCATCGTATGATGACGCAAAATATCTGCATGGAAATATCATATGTACTTCGGTACATTAAAATAATATATATGATAAGCGTAAATCAATTTGTGATTTAAGACGGCGCTTATTCCGTCGGATCCCGGCCAACTAGTCACTCATAATGAGTGCACCTCGGCACATGTGTGTACTTCAGTCCTACGTTCATAGACATCTATGACGTAGTGCAGAGGGCGGCCACTAGAGGGAACCCAAGAGTTGGAACTTAATCTGAGACGATTCTGTCCGATGCCGGGGTAGGTATCCGGTGTGGCTTAGTGGATAAAGCATCAGCACGTAGAGCTGAAAACCCGGGTTCAAATCCCGGCGCCCGAGAGAATTTTTCTCCGTTCCATTACTCTTACATCGTATGATGACGCAAAATATCTGCATGGAAATATCATATGTACTTCGGTACATTAAAATAATTCCGTCGGATCCCGGCCAACTAGTCACTCATAACGAGTGCACTTCAGCACACGTGTGGACTTCAGTCCTATGTTCATAGACATCTATAACGTAGTGCAGAGGGCGGCCACTAGAGGGAACCCAAGAGTTGGAACTTAATCTGAGACGATTCTGTCCGACGCCGGGGTGGGTATCCGGTGTGGCTTAGAGGATAAAGCATCAGCACGTAGAGCTGAAAACCCGGGTTGAAATCCCAGCACCGGAGAGAATTTTTCTCCATTCCATTACTCTTTCATCGTATAAGCCAACTGAGTTAGAAAATTATTATATTAAGAGTAAGTTAAACTTGATACTGTTGATGGGGATCATACATATTGTCAATCTTTGTTTGAGTGAGCAATTGTTACTGTGCTTGTTCTGTATACGTATCTGATTCCATTATTACTGTGGCTTAATGCATTAACAAACAATTGTCATTATCTAAAAGTCGATACTCTGCCCTATTAATGTTGATTATAAATACAACGAATTTTGTAACTTAATCTGCCTACAGCTCTTCAGCACACCTTCGATATTTTACCGAACTTCGGTTGCTCTTGCATACAGGGTATTTTTTCAGTTGATTCCACAACATTATCTCAATTTGATGAAAAATTGAGATTGGTTGTTCTTGCATTAAGTCACAGATTAATAGAGTAGAATACTTAGTATGTGACAAATGTTTCCTTGATATCGAAACTGTAGTCTAACACAATGTGAAAAAAGTTATTTGATATTATTTAGACGTGTTTTAAGATTGCCGGTAGGCCTATATAAATTTTCTTTTTAAATACATGTACGATAATTTCCAAGGGATTATGTGGAAACGTGGAATAAAAAGGTTATCAGTTTATATGACATTTTAATAAGGCATATATTGGTATATAACTTTAGTATCCCCAATCACTCGCATATCACCACTGCATAATTACATTAATTTAAGGTTAGCAATTGTAATTGTGACACAAAAATAAACTGTCATTTTAAACAAAATTGGAAGGTGAATTACATTATGTTTTTTTTTTTTTTTTTTTTTCCTGTCGAATACACCCGACTTTCTTTTATCCGCAAGAAAACATGTCCTACTTAACCCAGATATCAGTTTTCACAATCATTGTAAACCTATCCTAATATGCTGTGAAGGTAGCAATTTTATCTCTCAACTATGTGAAATTATTATAATACTGTTATTCAGGAATTGAATTGCAATCTGAAGCTGTCATGCGATTTCAAGTATTAATAAAAAAAATGAATCAATCTCTGTACTGGTAACAGTTGCGTTCATTTTTGAGTAAATATATATTTATGTGTGTGTGCGTGCGTGAGTGCATGCCATTACTGAGAAAAATATGACTAATCTGTGTGATCTAATAATATGCGGATACATTTTACTTTTACGTTTCATTCGTTTGAATATTTTAAACAATTTATATAATATGAGGCACTCAGGGCACAAATTGTCCTACCCACAAAATCATATTTCCACTTTACTGGTACCTCTTTGTAACAGTGTGTCAAATGTGGTACACAAACGAAACTTGTGCTGAAATCTCATGGAAAAACTGGGAATGATGATTAGGCCGATTTACACTTTGAGAGGAATAATATGAGGAGCTATTTAAAGCAATAAACTCAATATGCAAATTTTGTGTTTTGGGCCAGTTGTGCGCTGAGCGCTTCATATAATCAAAATTTCTCTGTTCATATTACCAGCAGCTGATTTGTCAGTATTAGTGCCATATTGTTGGACTCATCATTCAGTATTTTAGTCAATTTTCTCAGTAAGATGTCAGCTGTATATGCAATATCAAAGTTATGTAAAACGTTTCATATAAAATGTAGCATCTCGTTTGAAACTTACAACTAACTTATTTTATATTAGAATGAACATTTGCTGGGACAGTTACCAGTGCCAGATTGTTTACTGTTCATATACCATTATTTATTTACGAAACCAGTGCCATTGCATGGACTTCACCTGTGGAGTAACGGCTAGCGCGTCTGGCCGCGAAACCAGGTGGCCCGGGTTCGATACCCCGTCGGGGCAAGTTACCTGGTTGACGTTTTTTCCGGGGTTTTCCCTCAACCCAATATGAGCAAATGCTGGGTAACTTTCGGTACTGGACCCCGGACTCATTTCACTGGCATTATCACCTTCATCTTATTCAGACGCTAAATTACTTAAGATGTTGATAAAGCGTCGTAAAATAACCCACTATAACAATAATAATAATAATAATAATAATAAATAATGGACTTTTGGATATCATGTAAGAGAATTCTGACGAAATATTATATAACAGTGGACTGGTTGTAACATTAATGCCACAAACTAATGCAACTTGTGATAATAATGATGAAGATTCGAAACAACTGGTTAATACGCATGGTACACAAACGCCGGTAATCGATGTTGCTTGCTGGCGACAAATCACCGAGCCGTACCATCATGTCAAGGAAAAGACAATCTAAATGGTCGTAGTGAAATTTGTGACTATATTCTTAAATAATTCACTCCATTATATAGATATGGATATTTTTATTAATAATGGTTCACAAAAAGTACATATACTTAATAAATTAAAATTAACATATATAGGTAGATACACGAATAGCAATTATACGCAATAAATATATATTTAATACCTCATTTTCCATCCTATATCTATTTCAATTTATGTTGGCATTAACTTGCACTTACGTTCAGTTTTTAGTGCAAGTTTCCACCAAGCGCGTTTATTTAAAACAAAAAAGGCCTTAAAGGTTATTTACATATTACTTTTTTTTTAACTCTACAATAAACAAGTGTACATCAATCTTTCCTGTTGCTCTATTTATCCAGTATTTATGTTTAATTTTTAGGTCTTATTTTACATAATAACTTATTATTTCAAACATGTGAGCAGATGTCGACATACTGTAAAGTCATGAACCTGAAATAGCTGAATCAGTACATTCAATATGTAGGGTAATCTTTACTCTTGCACTATTTTCTAATTCACTCCATTAATAAAGTGCAAGTTTTATGCAGTACAGCGGCTGTGTTTTGATTGCACCAAAAGAAAATGCAGATGTAGTAAGATCTTAAAGTAGGTTATCACACGGAAATAAAGGAAGAAAAGGTGTGTTTCAAGAAATGTCATTAAAATAAAGGAAACAAATTTCCTGTTAATGTTCGCCAAGGCGTTAAGCACGTAATTATGACCGCTTGCCGTTTTATTTGTGGTCTAGAGAAAATACCTCGTCTTTTACGAAGGAAACTTTTAGTGGCCATGAAATTATTCACCACTTTCATCATATTATTGTTTATGAATATTACGAAACAAAAACTATCATAAGGGCCATGACAGACAGAATCTTCTTGGTTAATAATAAGATCTGATACGGCAACAGTGTTGTCAACAGATGTTCGTATAATCCCGCTAGATAGCTTTCGAAAACACGCGATTTTGTAACCAAATATCTCTAGATTTTAATATATACTTATTATTAAATAATAATAATAATAATAATAATAATAATAATAATAATAATAATAATAATAATAATGGTCAAGATAGAGCATCCACCTGCCAATGTAACGACATCCGCCCTCCAATGTAATGAATATTGCACACTTTTAACATTCCCAATGTGGTTCTATAAAGCAATTTTAAACACTTTCATCACAGATACAACATATTTAAATTCTTATTGCATTATATATGTTACCGTTAAAACCCAAAATCCAACAAAATCAGTTTACCAAACAAAAACCTAAACAAACCAAACCTAACCTGACATTGGTTCTAGATCATACGAAAACTCACTTTCAATCTATCTTTATTTGCTTAAATTAGTTTTTACTAGTTGAAACTGTTTTGACGGATTTCGGGTTTTAACGGTAAATATATAATATGGAATTATCATTACACTGACACATCCATTATTTCACAAAATACACACTGAACGAATTAAATGTAATTATGACGGCCGCTTTTAATGCTAATATGAATTTCATTTCAGAACCTTTAAAGATTAAAAACCGCTAGTATTCCCGCTAAGCGGGATAATATAATTTTACCCGCGAGACGGTTATCCAAAAAAGCTAGATTTAGCGGGAAAATCGCTGAATTGGCAACACTGTACGGAAAATTTTATACGTACTTTTCTTACAAAGAGTATTTAAGATTGCTTGATAGCAATTCACATAGAAGACCGTGACACGTAGGTAACATAGGTTTCTGGATTATCTATGCCCAGTAATGTGAACATTATAAACTGCTGGATACAGAATACCTGTCAAGAGGAGTAGAAATAGAAGAGAGGGGGTCAATCGTATCTATTCCCTGTTAATCGCTGTTAATTCTATGGCACTGCCACGATGAGCGCTAACATCGCCTCTTACCAACATTCCGTCACTGATTTTAGACTCCTGGAAATGGAGAATGAACTTGCGTGCTCTTGGTTTAAGTTGTTAGTCCTGGAACAATTTCTTGCCGTATTTCAAGAACTGAAAAAGAAGAAGACATATTGAATTTTCTTGCCTAGGCGAGGGAAGGATGGCTGGACGAATTAAATGCGAATATCAGTACTGCGGAAGTAAGAAGAGTAGTCACCACTCGAAATGTTTCTTCAAAATACCTGGGATAGTGACGAGGTGAGTTATCATTTACAATATGTAGCAATGTTATCACTTATAACTAATTTGATATGCTTGTAAGTTTTGCTAGCCACGTGCATCATTTTAAATTATATAGGTTAGGTTATCAGATATTAATTCATACACACATATACAGAATTTGTAACATCTAGTTACATATTAACAGACTTTCATTATTATTTTTATTGATAGAATATATATATATATATATATATATATATATATATATATATATATATATAGTAGATGAATTTTTTGTTTTTATTTTCGAAGCTTTTTATGCAGTGCAGGAGAAACTTTGCTGTTTTGCGCACCACACACGGGAGAAAAAAAGTTATTTCAAACACTGAATATAACCAATAAAATTGCAGGAAACCACGTCGTGTCGTGTGCAGCTTGGTACCGGAGTTTCAATATTCCAATAGAAAAAAATAGAGTAATAGACCCTTTCTTTGAATATTCCTCGCGTGGTATTATTACTTGAGACCTTTACATATTTATAACATTTATTATAAAAATAATAGTAATATTTATAATAATAAATTGCAATAATAATAATAATAATGATAATAATAATAATAATAATAATAATAATAATAATAATAATAATACAAGTCTATTTATGATATAATTAAATGTTATATAGGCTATACTGTATATGTGTATGAAATTACCGTAAGCACAGGAACATGACTTCGTGGCACTTTATAAAATCACTCTAATAGCCTATAAAGTGAAAGGGAACAGCTGCAGTGAGCTATGATTATGTAGCTTATACTTAAACCATTTTATGACATATTTTATCCACCTGTATTTTATTTTATTTTTTGTTTCGCCTACATTGTATTTTTACAAATGTTGCCTTTAAACATGAATTTTTTCCTGGACCAAAATTAGGCCTACAATAGAAATGGTGAGATAATTAGTATTTTAACGTGAAGCTGACTGGAGGAGTTTATTTTAATTTTTCTTGGTTCTCAAAGTGATTTTATTAAGTGCCATGAAATTGTTTTCCTGTGCTCATAATTTATATTTATTTTACACTTTATTTCAATTTTTTTCAGATGTAAGGCATGCCTAGAAGCATTGGGCATATAAGATCTGATGGTTAAAGAGCCCAACAAACTGCACAACAGCTTTCGGGAGCCATACCTTGCAAAGTTGAAGCTATCTCCAATGGTCAAGGTAACTTACTTAAGTAACTGCAGCCTTTTATATTATGCAATTTCAGTGCTTCATATCTATACCTATAAATTCTGTCGTAATTGCAAATTGTGAATGAATACATAAAGAAAAGCCATTCACACAAATAGTGAAGTATCAGGCTAAGTAGATCCCATAATTAATGGGGCGAATAATGGTCTGTATTGCAATCTGCTAACTGAGCAGGAGGAACGAAAATGTTACATCGTCATTCCACTCATAAATAATTTACTATTGGACGGGCAACATACACCGTCATTCCATCAATATGTTTTGTACACTAAGCAAAGTATAGATTGTATGTTACTGAAAGTCATATTACACATCGGAGAAGTTTGTAACATTATGAACAGAATAATAATGAAGACAATGACAAACACAGTTTTTAAATGTTGACTATAAGAGAGTAACACATTTTAAACAGTTCCTTTCTGACATCAAGAGCAAGCTGTGAGCACATCTTGAAAGAATTTCCGCAAATCTGTTCCTGAAACGAAATAACTTGATAACATTCTAAGATAAAGTATAATGGCAAAAATTGTAACATAAACCATTATTCGGCCCAACGCTTCAATTGTAACCTCTATCCTTGGTGGTACAGGACTACTTACTCTTGCTGTCAGTTCATAATTGTAACCTTTTGGTTGTTTTATTTTGTACGGGAAGAAACAGAGGACCCCCGCCAGAGAGGCTGGTGACCCCCCCAAGAGAGGAGAGGCAGTGAGAAGAGGCTGGGGAGCCCCCAAGAATGCAAACCACGGCCACACCGATAGTAACACTGAAGAGGAGGAAAATTTGCAGTCTTCGAGTACAACTGCATCATCTGAGAGAAAGAGTCCTCAAGACTACACAGAGAGATCTGAAGATTGACATTGCCCTTGCAACTTTAAGGAAGAAGGTTCCCGGGCCATTATATGAATTGGTAAAAAATTGTGTCTCCTCAAATGCAAGGTATGTACAGAGAGTTCGGTGGTCACCGGAATTGAAAGCAAAGGCTCTTAATATTTATTTACAGAGCCCAAGTGCCTATAGAATGATTAGGAAGTTATTAAATTTCCCTTCTAAGGCTACATTGCTTAGAGTTTTGCGAAAGTATACCACTGATGTTGGTTTTAGTGACAAATTATTCGACATACTAAGGAATGCCTGTAGTAAGATGACTCACACTGACAAAGTAGTTTGCCTTATGTGGGATGAAATATCTTTAAAAGCAGTGTTGACAAGCAATAAATGTCTGCAGCAACTAAATGGTTTAATGTCCGTGTTGCACTATTGAACATATACCAGGAGTAGCAGAATTTGCTAAGAAGTAATTCATTACCTGCTTGTAATAAAGACATAGGCCACTCACCATAGACACAAGCATCTGATTTGCAGGTTTACCTGACAAGTGTTTTTCAAATCTTTGAAACCCATCAACAAAATCATCATTATTGTTACAAGCCAAGCTGATTTTAGTGGTATTTCATCGCATATGAGACAGCACAGCTCATCTATGTCACTCATTTTGTCACAAGCATATTTTAGCTTATCCAGTATTTTCTCACAAAACCCAACATCATTTGTATATAAGGCAAACTTTCGTAGAAGAGTGGCTTTACAAGGAATACTCAATAATTTTCTAACAATTCTGTTTCACTTGTACTGTGTAAGTAGATATTAAGGGCTTTACATTTGAATTCTGTTAACCAGGGACATTCCTGTACAAATCATGAACCAGAGGACTGTCTGCAGGATTGTATATGTAAAATAATATTAACATTACTTTTCAAATACAACTTTATCTTCGCTGGCACTCCTCTTCTTCATGTCAACGAGAACTGCAGATGTGAGAAGTTTTGCACCTAATGTGCTTGTGAAACTGGATGCAGAAAAGTGATGTGCACATTTACTGATACTGTGGTATTATGGCCAAATGTGTATGTTTTCTTTGTGTATTTTTGATTTAAGATTTTTGCATGTTTAATTTTAGTTGCTATTTATTCCTATTTTGTATTGTTCTTGTATTTTTGTTACATTATGTTTCTTGTTATGATTTGGTATTTTTCTCAAACAAAAGGAACCTAAATTAACTACAATACGAAGTAACTCAAGGCAATAATATATTTTTTTTCTTGAAATAACATCATAATATCAAACACAGGACCGATGTTGTTGGCATATTTCAACAAAGCCTGTGAAATGTACTGTAGACTCTATTTACCATAATCGCAATGTTGGAACATAAAGTTATTGTATTCTGCACTAGCATTTAGAATATTTTCATATTAAATGACAAATTATGCCATTGAGGAAATAAATACAGTAGTGGGTGCTACATATACGTTGGAATTCTTAAACCTGTACAATTTAACTGAAATCAACAAATGCTGAGTTTTTGGCAATAAACCCATTAACTCTCTTACTCTACTCTCTAATATTCCCCACAGACAGCTTAAAATTTCATGTTGAAGTTTACAGACAAACTGGCATAATGTCATTAAATATTAATTTTTATTGTTTTAATTTTATGTTTACCATGTACTGTGTATGATTTTATGTCTTCAGTTTGTTATATTTGTGTTTCTCAGAGAAATGGAACTTAAATTAACTAACTACAACACTAATGTTCGTAATGTTTGAACACAAAGTTACATTAGTGAATACAATATTTTCCAATATTCCCCACATAGTCCAAAATGTAATGTAGAAGTTCATGAACAAACTGACATAATGTCATTAAGTGTTAATCTTAAAAAAATATTTGTGCATGATTGCCTTCAATGTAACCAGAAGACTTTACACATTATAGCTACTTATTTGGAGACAATAAGAACACAGCATTGTAGACTCCAATTTCTACTAAGGGTGATTTGAAATTATTTTCCTTAATAACTTATGGTAGTATATCTGAAAATATCAGAAAATTAAGCGGTTAGCTGACTTCAAAGAGCAGAGATTACTTCATTAATAAATATGTAGAGTGTTAAGAATGTTTAGGTATGATTTTTTTCTTTGTGTAACATTTACTACTATGTTGTTAATATATATATATATATATATATATATATATATATATATATATATATATATATATAGTACCTATCGTGAGCTCACGATCTTTTCTCTATTACAGTAAAACATCAAACAGTTAATTTCAATAAAGACCTTTGTGTTTATGTACAAAATGAAATATTGTTAATAAATAAATCTGATACATTCCAACATAACAGATTTGCTTGGTCATGTCTAAATCATTTCCAATTTCACAGTCCATTTCCTACGTCTACTACTCAACTTCATGAGATATCTCGTTCTGAAAACACTTATGGTATTGTAATTTACAAAAAAGGTTTCTGGCTTAAAAAAAAAAAAAAAAAAAAAAAAAAAAAAAAAAAAAAAAAAGGAATTGTAATAGGGATGGTTACATTTCAAACATTCATGTTAATATGAATGTAACGGGAATGTGCAAAGAAGTATTTTGAAATTCCCGCTATATCCGGTGCAGGAAGTCGTTTGAAAATACCGCCATTTTTGTGCATGTGGCGCTCCACTGCTGGTGAAAAGAAGCTTCTTGACAGATTACACTTAATCCGCCTCTTGAGCCCCTCTCTTCTATTCTACTCCTCTTGATACCTGTATATAAACATAGACAAATAACAGAAAGATCTGCAGCTCAATGCTAAAACGATGCCAACATAGGCTGCCAGGACGATCGTAGAGCCATCTGTAGTCTTGTGTAAACAAAATCGGTAACAATTTTTACCACCCACCTCTCTGCTCTGTCGGTAACTACATTTACTACTATACCAGCCCATTCTATTTACTAGTAGGTACAGAATGAATTATTTCTTTTAAAACACTTCACTTTTGGTGAAAATGTTTGAATGCAAATTTTATTGTTTTTCATTTTGTATGATATACAATATTGCATATATCCCTTGTAAAAGACAGAGGTCCATTTGAAAAAAAAAATCACAACAATGTACAGCACTATTTATATTGCATTTTGATTATAACTTTATCTTCCTTTCCCAGCCCACCCACCTGTAACAATAATCAATAGTTCTCAGCTTGGTATTTCAGTTTGGGAAGGAATGGAAAGGAACCTTTAGGGATTTAAATTTCCTTCTTCTACTTTTTTTAAGCTAGCGACTTAATTTGTGTATACAGGAACCTCTTGTTATTAGTATTAATGTCCCTAAGTTCCATCAGTACCAGTTGAAAAGTTTAGAGTTCATTATTTTATTTTCACCTATTTAAAAACGTATCTATTGCCACAAAATAGAAGTTACTGGTCTGACAAAAAATTGACATGCATATAATTTAACAGCAGAACCATAATTTGAATTTCGAATATGTGGGCGACCAGAATGCAGCGAGTTAAAAATCTTTAATTCAATTTTTGTGTCTGACTATATATTTCACTTATTAATTTTGAAAATATTTACTTTACCCAAAAAAGTCTCAGCAGTGTTGTTAACCATACTTGGCAGAATATGCTGTAAAAATGTCAACATTTTAGCATGAAATCTGTTGAAGCCTGTATTATTTGAATCAGGAAATGGAGTAAAAGTAAAATGCGAGAATGACTACCATCACAAAAATCTGTTTGTAATTGTGAAACTAACCTAAACCATGAATTTTGAGGAAGATGTTGATTATAAACTTTGCCCCACATAAAAATGAAAATGATAATTTTAATTCTGCAAATTGTATTTTTTCTCGAAATTTTTCCGAAATTTCACTCATCTCCCTCCACAGATCCATACTACCCTCATATTTCACACAGCCGCCTCCTCCTCTACAGCACAATATGTATCGGGCTGAGCAAGCGTAGTTACAAATGAATACAATAGTCACAATACTGTTACAGAAATATTTATTTGTAAAGTAACATAAAAGAATGTGGAAGAAGCACAAAGAACACGAAATATATTGTACAAGTATTATTACTAAATTATCAAAATAATAAGGAACAACTCTCAGTGATCATTATTACTATTATTATTCATTCATCTGGCTTTTAAAAGCCACTTTATTCATGCACTAATAGGCCCATTTTTGAATAGAACATACTTAAAATGTCGATCACAGCATCTGCACACTCCGTGAGTCTCTGTAGTAATTCCTTTACGTTTACATACTTCTATTAATATCAGAAATACACAGTACATTGTCGATTACACAGATCAATTAGGGATTATATTGCTAGAAAATTGATTTACCTAGCCTATGTATGAATTGCTATTTTCTTACAATTATATATACGAAGTAGAGCAGAAAGTAACGCACAATAACTTTTTTCTGCATTTGTATTGCAGCTGGGATGTTGACATTTCACCGAGATATTGTTTGAAGTTTTTGCTACAGACACTATTTGTTTTGCATGTGCAGCTCTAGCAAGAGAAGCATGAACTACGCAACAAAGATGGCGCACATGTTACTGTCGTCAACTTGTGAAGAGCAGTGAAATGTTGTGGGATTTTTGTGGGCTAAAGGACATAACCTGAGTGAAATTCACAGGGACATGTGTGGCATGTATAGGGAAGACTGTATGGACCATAGCAACATCTCTTCATAGACGGCCGTGAGAACCTGTGTGATTCGCCACATTCCGGGTGGCCGGGAACAGCTGCAACCCAGTGATATGTTGAAATGTCACAGGCATTGAGGCATCAATTTTGAACAACCGGCGGATCCATACACCTATACTTTCTGCTCAATGTACAGCCCTGTAAAATGGAGAAATATTAATTAGAATTGCCAGTAAATAGAATTGGCCTACTCTAGTATCGCACAACGTTGGGTCTACATATATTCTGGGGCATTTAAGAACTACGAATTTTATGATACTGTTCGAAACTCTAAATTCATGTATCATACAGATCGACTCTGTTTCTAGGTCTATGATTATGTTACTAGCAAAGTATGCAATTAGGTAGTTACTTTGTAGAATTTCTAGGCATTTTTGACATTACGATGAAAGAGTAATGGAATGGAGAAAAATTCTCTCCGGCACCGGGATTTGAACCCGGGTTTTCAGCTCTACATGCTGATGCTTTATCCACTAAGCCACACCGGATTCCACCCTGGCGTCGGACAGAATCGTCTTAGATTGTTCCAACTCTTGGGTTCCCTCCCGGCACCGGAGAGAATTTTTCTCCGTTCCATTACTCTTTCATCGTATGATGACACAGAATATCTGCATGGAAATATCATATGTACTTCGGTACATTAAAATAATATATTTTTGACAATGCCTTAAAGTCCTAGGCAAAGTACGAAGTAACACACTGCTTAGAAATTTTACACACACAATGCCGGCTTTGTTTTCAACAACAATTTGTGAAACGGGAGTAGTCCAAGTTTGAACGTGCAAATGCAAAATAACTGTTGCGCATTCTCAGATACTTTAATTTCAAGTAGGGTTGTCTACCGACAGTGACCCTTTTTTATATTAAATACGGTATTTTTCCTAAAAAGCTACACCAAAGGAGACACAGTTTCCTCTTGTCTCACTGGATTCTGTGTGATTTATATAGTCATAAACATGTGATTTTAGTTTCCACTCACAAATAATTTCAAAATAAAAATCCTATGATATCTCTTTATACTTAAGTATTGTTGTAGCTCCCACCCCTGTATTTGTTACAATGTTACTAATTTATTAGCAACATAACATGCGAGAGGCCAAACTTAATTATGTTACTGGGGAAATTGTCTATTTCTCTAGTATTGCGTCCTTAAACTCTCTAGTGTTATATTTGTAAGAAATGGAGAGAGGGGCTACAACAATGCATTAGAATATACCGTACAGGTAAGCATTAAACGATTTTTATGCTGAAAGTATTTGTGGCTGCAAACTAAAACCAAGTGTTTTACATTATATAAATAAATATCAAATATAATTATAAACCTCACGGAAACCTGTGAAGCAATAGAAGATTGCACTTTATTTGGTGTAGCTGATCTGTACAACTACTATTGACATTGTTATTATCATAAAACATGTTAGACTATTGCAATATTGCACAGCTAAGCACGTGTTTAAATGTTAGGTTAGATTTTTGCATATAAAAAACTCACCCAAAAAACATTGAGATATTACTCTCTGTAGGTACAAATACAGGAATAATTCACAGAAATACAAATTAAGTAAACAATATAACTCACAGATCACAAACTTACCTCTCAACGTTTTTCAGGAAGCGGAAAAATGATAAGTTCGGATCCTTCTATTTGACCCCAGAGAACCAGGCACAGAGCAAGTTTTTACTCTGGTTGGGGTGGTTTTCTGTGACATGCTGGAATGATAGACAATACTACAGTGATTGTTCTTACATCCCTAATAAGTAATTAAATAATAAATACATATTACGTATTTAATTCTTGCATTGTTCGCTTGAAACGTATCAATCATCTCACTTCACAAGAACTTCAATCACAATGTGTTAAAACTACATTACAATAATTATTCATTTATATTTATAATTTCAGCAAATAAATCTCCATTTGTAAAATAATAAGTAAATAAATATCAACTCCTTCCCCGAGTAGAATAGATGAACACGTGTAACACACGACACGAATAATGCATAAAAACAACACAATAATTCTCATTATGTTTCACTTATAATCTCAGATAATACATTTCCATTTGCAAAATAAGTACATAAATATCATCTTACCTCAAGATAAGAAAACGCGTGTAGCACAAAACTTCTGAGTGATATTAACCAAACCACGTTGAAATAGGAATGAAAACACATACGCAAAACATATAAACGCAGAATTCGACTCACAGACAGAGTCCGTGGATATACAGAGTAGCGCAATCACCGAGTCGGCCGCCATTGTTAGTCCTTTTCAACACGCTAGGGATAGGAATATTTGAAGTAAAACTCAGATATTTTTAATTTGAAGGGCAAAAACGTCTAAAGGATCTTCTCACATTATAGAACATTATTATCAGTCAACATACTAATGTATAAAAACTTCATTTAATAATTATTACAGCATAAATACGCATTTAAGTGTTCAATATACTCCTTCATAAACGTCACAGTTATAGGTATTACAGCAGCATGAACTTAATAAATTACAAGTAACAAATGAAAACAACAATTTTGCAAATAAAATAACAATAAATCTAAACATTTCCAACTACATTCCTCGTGCAAACTCTCCGGCTTCCGCATATAAGGGCACACTATACTGAAATTTCTCGAAGTTTATTAGTTTTAAGAGCTCACAACAGTGAAACCAATAACTACCATACTAACGAAGCTAGATTCACCAAATTTTGATCACTGGTATATCTACTTATTAGTGACAAGTGTACAAAATTGCATCCGCCTATGGTACGTGGTTCGCAGTTTATTAATTATTTTATTAAAATATTGAACCGCTTTATATAAAAAGTCGCACTACAATTGACATTATTCTTAAGTGATTTTCACTTACATGGCTCCTTACATACATGGAATCAAAGCTTACTATAAGGTTTTGCTGTAAAATTAATAAGTAAATTGCTAGAATTTTTTAGTAAATAAAAACAATTAATAGTCATAAAAATTCCTAGTAACTTACCCATTCGCTGTACAGAAAATTCCAATAGTAATGTTTGTTCCAATGTATATAAAGAATCTTATAAGTGAATATCAATAAAAATTATGTAAATTGTGACGCAAGGGACTTTTTGCATTAAGCAATACACTATATAATTAAGTTATTAATAAAGTGCAAACCACTTATCATAGAGAGAGACGAAAGTTTGTACATGTGTTATTATCAACCAGATATACGAGTACTAGTGATAAACATTTTGTGAGTTTAGCTTTAAAAGTATGGAAGTTAGTAATTTCATTACAATGTCCCCAAGGATACACTGATGTGAGACTTTGTCATTTTTGGTAAAAAAAATCGTTTCTTTGTTTTTATCTTTAAAAATTCATTTATGATCTAAAGATGCCCTCTGCCAATTTTCTTGACCATACGACCGGTCTATCAGCTGTTTAGGGTCACATTTTAAACGGCTGCAGGCTCTGACTGTTAATTTAAATTCTCCGTCCACGACCTCCACTCTGAATTCTGCGACCATTTTGGAAATTACGCTATATTTCATACATTATTTATTATATTAGATTTCCGATTGAGCCAGTGTAGCTTCTTGACTTCTCGAAATATTTCTTCATAGAATCCAACAGGTGTTAGACCTACTTCAAAGGCTGCTTTCCTTTAAAAGATATTCAGTTACAAAGGAGAGCACAACTCTTATCTAAAGGAAAATTCCACTTGTTGCTAGTAGCCATAACAACGTGTTTTCCATGCTTGGTTTTTGTTTGTGATACAAGAAATATTTGCAAGTTTCTAACAGTTTTATTGTTAGTGTTATAATAGTGTCTATAGTCCATAGTGATTTGTAAATAATATTTATCTATTATAGTGATTTCATAAGATTACATAATTTTTTAGTCATCTTTATTTACTAGTGTAGGTTAGGTGTGCACAGCGTGGTAGTGTATATAAGGATAAGTTCTGTATATAATATGATAGTTCTATATGTTTCAAAATGCCTAGAAAATAAAAAAGACAGAGACCTGGTTAATTATTATTATCCCAAACTTTTGAAGTCAATTTTCTCCACTTTAATTTTCTGTAAATTTTGCATTGCTAAAAATGCTACTCTTTCTACAGATTCTGTACTACATGCATGGTTTTTTGTAGAGGTTTTTGAATATGTTCTTAACAAAACTTACTATCAGTATTATACCTAACACTCATTTTTTTGTTGTTCTTGTTGTTTAGTCAATTGTCCGAAGACAGATTTGAACCTCATAAGTACCACCAATAAGGCATCACTCATGAGAAAACTAGGCCAGGAGATAATGGGGTAGGGTGGCAAGTTTCTTTCTCTCTCCAATGCATACTTCGCCGATTAACTACATATTCCACTAATCACACTTCATATACTTACAAACAATTGTCTTCCCCTGACACATATCGTCAAGTGAGATGTACTGCCTGATTATATATTCTATGCATATCAGCCAGAAGAGGTATTTTTTAATATTAAGTTTTTTACGCTCGAGTTGAATTTTTCTGTTTTTTACAGTTTTAGTGCATTAAATATGTTTAATTATTTTTTAGTAAAATAAAGAGGAAAATTGTATAGTAAGTTTCGTTTCTGAAGGTCTGACACGTATGTAGACAAAAATTCTGGCCAAAATAGTAGCAATTTTTGAAAATCTAAATTTGCACAATTTAAAATTACAAATTAAAAGTACAAAATTTCATACATCTACTTAGAATAGTTTAGAAAATTGAAATTTCACATCAGTCTAACCTTAATAGGGTTTCTAGTTTCTACGGTCTTTGTATTTTCTAATCGAGCCAAACAATACAATCTTGTCTCAAGAATAAATTCAGAACTTCACAAATATATTATGTCATTCTTGCAAATAGCAATAGGATTAAATTCAGAAATGCTTGATTTGAAAGTGAGAAGATGGTAAAAATTTGACACTGATACTAATTGGTACGTGACTTTCATTTGTTTAATGTAGAAGTATCATTGCTGAATCAACTTAAATTCTAGATTAGTTTTATAAAAATATTTTGGGGCCCAAATTTTGAAAAAATAAATATCAAAATACAGTCATTCATTAATCTCACAATGTATGCTCGCTTAGGTAGCGGATCGTTCCTTTTTATATTTATAGTCACTTCTTTCCTTTTTCCTTATTTCTTTCTCCTTGTCACAGAGAAAACAAATGTGCGCTTTTTTCAGTTCTCTGTGAACAGTTCTGAACACAGTAGCATTGCATTTTTTCGCATTCAAATTACATTCTTTCCCTATGCAACTGTATACTGCATAGCGCGCTGGACTAACAATGGCGGATTTGTCGGCATTTGCCGGCTCAAACGATTGCGGTACTCTGGATATCCACGGACTCTGCTCACAGATCGATTTGTTTGCCATCTATTGAGTAGTTATTGAAGGAACGAGGAAATTTTGCTTACACCTCTCGGTAGATGTCTCTCATTGCAAGTTGTAAGTACTCCTATTAGAGCTGCACCCCCCTGTATACAAATTCACTCTGCCTAACGTTTTCCTAAACCTCTAAGACACATATCGGGATGAGCCCTAAAAGAAATGGGTGACGGACCTACATTCCTTTGCCCATAAAGATTCCGTTAATATTGGAAACAATTTTCGAAAAAGATGCATTGGCTTAGCTTCGTACATTACCCTGTTCCTTGAGCGACGTTACCCCACTTTATTCACACAGGGGATTTTTACAGTTTAGACTTACAAATCGAGGTGTTTCTTTTGGGGGGTCTTAGGTCAGCCTTCGACATCACACTTGTCATATGAGCGAGTTTACTGGACTCCACTGGCACTGTGAAAGGACAAAGTACCTTTCAATGTCCAAATTAACACCTCCCTTTTCCCCTTTTATGTGGTAGCTATTAGGTTACGTCCATTTCCGGGTTTTTCATCTTCAAAATTACTTTGAGTGGAGGAACGAAACAAGAGAGAGAAAAGTGCCTAACAGGCTTGGAGAACACATATTCAATTTTTCTCAGCCCCAAACTCCCTTGCAAGCACACCTTCTCCCGTGCATTTTAAAGATTTTCCTCTCTTTTGTCTCTTTTTCAACTCAATTCGTCCACAGCTCTATATAAACTCTGCGTAAAACGAAAAGTGTTACTTTCGCATTATTGGGACTCTTGAATCGTATCTCTCTCTCTCTCCTTCTAATTAACGTGGGCAATGGATGTTCAGGCGAAAGAAAAACTTCTTTTAATAAAATGCCTCTTTAGTTTTACCATTATTACGGCGAAATAGTGTGCTGCATTCGGCTGTAAATCAGGAGTGGATGCACATTCTGAATAAGGAGATTCTTCAGACTGTTTAGTTTTAGTTTAAGTTTGCCATTTGCAGTAGAAGCAGAGAATAGTGCACTGGGGTACGAATTTGACAGTTTCTGTCTGTTCTTATAGGAAAGTTCACAGTTTAACTTGCTGCACAGCTTGCTGTAATGTGACAGCACGCTTTAAGCCACAGTCGCATTTCTCGCATTTTGATACTCGACTTCTAAAAATGCAACAAACTTTGAATGTAAATGTGCAAAAATGCGACAACCACATTGTACTTCAGAAACGAAGGTGGTAATGCAGAAAATGAAATCAGAGATGTGTTTCAACTAATCAGTTCTGGAGAATCTGATGTTAACAAACTAAGTGAACAATTTCTTCTAATTGACTTATATGCAATAATTCCATCACACATCGTAAATTGTGAGCGAGGATTTAGTTGCATAAATCTTGTAAAAACTGTAATTAGAAACCGTCTTTCACTAAAAGGAGTTAGCACTCTGCTAATAATAAATCCTGAAGAGCCTACTGGTAAGAAATTTCAATGTTCAGAGTGAGCATAAAATAACATATTTTAATGTGATGTACAGTAAATTCAGCAGTAATTGATTCTAAACGCACTTACGTCTAATGATTTACTTACATAAGCATATCTGGAGCGTGGTAAGATGGACTGAAGAGAATAAAAATCCACGAAACAAATTACATAAATTTTTATTTCTATAAACCGTATGAATTTTATCTTTGTGTACAATTATTTAGAATATCATACAAGATTTTCGCATTTTGCACAAATATCATTTTTCATTTGTGGATTCTTCCGACAATTATTTATTTTCTAGTTTAAAGCCTGTGGAAGAGTATTGTTTCCTATAAGTCTCTGACGTATTTGAGAAGAAGGGAGACCAGACAAAAGACACGAAAATAATCATTTTGAGGTCGATTTACGGCTTTAAAATAGTTACCGGTATTACATACAGTTAGGAGTGTCTGAATAGGCCCACCATATTGACCTACAGGTTCTCCATATTGCTGTGTCTTTTAGTAGCAGGTAAATGGCTAGTATATATTTCATTACGTTCTTCCAGGGCTATATATGGAGCATTGAGAGTAGCTAAAGCAATTTCATAATTATGTAGGCTACTAATATCACTTATACAACCATAAACAGAATGAGATACATAATTAAACAGATTTAACTTCTTTAAATCTGAAAGAGTTGATAACACTGCAGATAAAAAATTATCAAAAATCTTCAGCCAATGGCTCCATACATTGTTAGCCAAATCAATATTAGGATCAGCATCTGGTCCGAGATAGTTTGCCAAAACGAATATAGATAATTTGTTGTTTAAATTGTAATGAAAATACGTAACATATTTGTTCAGACGTTGATCAACAAAAACTCTAGACCTACATATGTTTTAAGTAGTACAACCAAACTTTTCCAAACAGTATCTTAGTAACTCAGTAATGAACAAGTGAATATAATCAATTTGCTAAGCAGGCTTACCTCCTTTTTCCATACATGTTTGTGTATTTCGTATTGTTCAAGTATATTTATATCGGTGCTAGTTCACACAAAGAATATTTACCCTAATGAAATATGACCCATGGACGATTGATGCACCGGAGAATTCACCCAAACAAATGGACCCAAGAGAAAATTAGAACAAAGAAAATTCACATATACACTATTATTTTATATATATATTTTTAAAATGATATTGCAATAATTTAGGTGCAACAAAGTTTTGAATGGTTTACATATCTCCTGAAATATTTTAGGAATATTTTTTTGCAGAAACCGAATCTTGGATGGATTTTTTCAGATTGAATGTTGTAACCATAGGCATGCAAATATTCAACTACATGTTGTTCGTCTATGAATTCATGATACCTTTGTGAAATATTTTGCAGCCTTATATTTAAGCTTTATATTTTCGTTTTTGTGCTTCTTTTACTCTTCTTCCTAGATCCAAGTCCTGGATCATTCTGTCTACATCGGATTGCTCATTCTTTAAATAATGTATGAGTTTTTATACAGTGGGATGTTTCTTACAAGCAATGTTCTGGAAGCAGTTGTGACATGCTTCTGTGTTAATCGTGCGTGGTTCACTTGATCTAGTTGCTTCGAAGTGATTCCATAAGTGACGAGGATATCGAGCTTCTGTAGAAGGCCGATGATCTCTTGCAGTAATCCAAATGTAGGTGTCCTTGACATATTTGACGAAATCTCTCATCATTCTGGGCATGGTCTTGAGAACACTATGAAAACACGCAGGTATATCTTCGACAGGAACAAATGCTAAGACAGCAATTCTGGTGATATAACTCGAAGATCTCGGATAGATTTTTGGTTGACAGAAAAGTTCCTTTGGCACCTTTGGTTTATACTTTTTTTTTTAGGGATTTCCACAGAGGAAAAAACTGAAGCATGTCTGACGGCACGTTCAATAATCTGATCTGGAGCCGCTTGATTTAGTGCTGTACATCGACGCACTGCTTCCATCTCTTCATGCAGTGGAGGATGGACACCTTCATCTACTTTATATACTGCACTTCTACATAGGATCCATTTGGTGCTCCTGTGGTCGCCCATTTTCCGCCATGTGGTTTCCTTCTGCAAACCCATATCCCTTGGTTCGATTGGCATTTCTGGAGTAAAGGTTGTACATATAAACTTTATGAATCAGTAATATACCTGGAATAATTTCTCCATGGATATCCATTGAAAATGTATACCTTCAAAATAGTCATCTAAACTTAAGAAATATGTAATAAAAGTACAACCACGGAAAGAAATTTTGAATTGTAAAGAAAGAACTTCAAATATTCATGTACAGTACCGGTACCTTAAAACATTTCTCAATACAAAATTTACCACGGAAAGGAAAATTTATTTTGAAATGCACAAAACTTCATCGCAGTGGGTGAATTTCCCGTGAGTGAGGGTGAGAATGAAAATCGTTGGGTGTAAACACTTTGGGCGAATATTCCTGGATCAATATTCTTGGGTGAATTTTCTTTTTGGCTAACTTCCATTCTGCGGACTAGCCTGGTTTGAGTACAAGAATAATAACGCTGGTGTTGAACTATTTTGCTACAGAGAATCTGTTTATAGTTTTTAGTTCCCACTATGTATAGTTACAAAGCCCATATGTAGTTTCGTTTCATCCAATTGACTAAAAATAACATTTTTACGGAAACTCATGAAACTGTTTAAATACTGAAATTAGTATATAGGCCTACCCTTAGATAAATTATATTACCATTATTATTATTACTATCATTATTATTATTATTATAACTTAAAGCTGATAATTTAGTCATAATAGCATCACTAACATGTTATAAAACAATATATAAATTAAAAGTTATAAAGAAAGAAAACCTAAATTTCATTTTTTTTTTTTTTGTTTAATATTGGTAGGAAAAGTTGAAAATAAATTCACTTGATTTCTATATTTATTCGCGTGGAACTTCTTTAAACTGGTAGGTATAGGCTTTAAATGTGTGTTTATTTTGTGAACAGAAAGTATCTTCATTATTGGAATAAAATTACTTCCTGTTGAAGTGCACCGCCAAAGAGAAGAATTCCAAAAGTAAGTAATGAATCCGGGAAACCATCGCAGAGATGTATTGATTATCTGCGTAAAGCACTCTACTTTTATCACGATTTGATAAACATGGAAATATGGTACCAGGACAAATGAAATGAAGCAATATTGGCGAAATATTGCGGATGCATAAAGAGGGATCACCCGAAGGGGATTAAAATGGTGCGTTTCGAGCGACATTTTGAACATCTGAATGGGTATAAAAATTCTTTCGTCGCCACGAAAAGGCACATAAGTAAAAAAGTCGACTTTTCTGTTGTACCTCATCACATAAGTCAAGTATTTTTTCTAATTTTTTATATAATAAAACTTCCTGTATGTTGAACTGAAAAGGGTTTACTTTGACCAACATACATTAATTTCATTATTATACTTATATTATTTTAGTTAAGAGTAAATTAAAATAAAAAAATCACTCTTGAATAATTCATTTTTTTTACTTATGTGGCCCTTCCCGCAATCCAAAGAATTATTAATAATAATTCATAGTAATTAATATAATACAATATTATTATAATATATTATTATATTAACTATATAAAATAATTTTTATTATTGAAGACTATTTTTTATAATAATTTGGGGTTCATAATTAATTTTATCATCACCAATGTTATATTACGGCATTAAATATGTTTTAAAAATAATACACAGTACATCATTTGACTTTTTTGACATTCTCGTTTAAATTATAAAGTTTTTCGTCCTTATTTCCAAAATTTACAGAAAATACTGTCGTGACAAAGAAAATGTGAATACAGGCCCGGAACTAGGAACTTTCAGTACCTAAACCCAATCATACAACTTAAATTATCGTATTGAATTTATTTTTTAGTCATGATAATTGTCAATTTTCATATTTTTTCACTTTTATTTTCAAAATTACAGAAAAATCTGGCGTGGTAATGGAAATATGAATACAGATTCGTATTCAGATCACTCTAGTTAACTAGAACAAGTAATTGTAGCAGAAATGTTTTTTAAATGCATATCACTGTAATAATAATAATAATAATAATAATAATAATAATAATAATAATAATAATAATATCTCAAATAGATTACATCTCCCAGGTATGTATGCGAACATGTCATTGTAAGTAACCTGGATCCAGACAATTCTCTCCACAATAGCGCTGAGGTGTAACTTATAAACCTGTGATCTTGTTACCATCAGACGTTTGTCACTGATTCCAACTCTCAATAGTTCCAAAGTCGAAGCTGCGAGAAAGCGCCATCTCTGACCGATATGTGATTCATAGCGAATGCGACTTAGGTAAGTTTATGTGACAGCTCTAGAGGTGGTAACGACTGCAAATCAGAAGATTAACTTGAAGGTCAACAAAACTGGGATCTAAAGATTTTCGTGCCAATCACAAGGTTATTGTCCGTAAGTCTTTGATACTTAAGCTGCAATTCAATCCCTGTAGTTTTCCAAGAATAAATGCCCTTATCTTTCGTACATATTATTGAATGCGCAAAAATTCTCATATAAAATCGCTGTTACGAGTCACAGTGAATTTCCGGAACTGTGACAGTTCAGAGCTGTGAGTACAAAACAACAGCCATACCGTAAAAATGAAATGGATTCTGGAGTGCTTGGACGCGAGCAAGCGTTTCGAAACTAATGTACAGTATTACACGCACGTGTTGACAGATATGGCTCTTGAAATGTTTCTCGCATGTGTAAACCTACCTACATTTTGAAATGACTACAGTCCGCAAGTTTTTCTCAGTCATTCCACTAGTACGGTTTTTTGCTTGTGAGAATGGATTGCTGAGTTTCTAGACTACTCGATTGTGTATAGATCTTGTCACAAGCATCAAATTTCACACACCCCCCCATTCAACAAAGTTAAGCCAAAACTTGACAATTCTCGCAAGGAAATTAGCCTATAAACCAATTGAGGTACTTCATAGCAGGAAAAAACCTTCCACACAAGATCCAACTATATGGCTTCTGGCTTACGAACAGTATAATATACTATATATTTATTTAACATGGTAGAGATAAGACCTTGAGGCCTACTCTTCCCCCCTACCAGGGGATTACAACTACAATATTAACAATACAATAAAAATTATAATTACTATATTAATGTTAAATTTACAATTACAATAGAAGTCAAAGTAATAAAAGATTACCTGATCAATAAAGCTAGACAATTTGTTACAGAGGTTAAGAACAAAGAAATATTTTCTTGCTCAACTACAAATTAAAGCTAAAATAATAAAATATAGTGATTAATGTAAAAGATATTTAAATATTTATTATGAAATATAATTATGTACACGCATGAATGTATTCCACACACATCACAACTGCAGAATTTCTCTTATGCTACGTTTACACGGCGACAGTTTAGAGAAGAGAGCTAGAGATTATAGCTGAGTATCACCATGTAAACGGTTGTGACAGCAGGTATCTCGTTGACTCTACTATCTAAATAGAGAATCTAAATAGAGCGGCCTTGAAAACTGCTCTCGCCATGTAAACACCCTGAACAGAGAACTCGCATATACTCTCAGCTCTCATTATAGCTACTCTAAATTAGTCAGCTAAGTTGAACTTTTTCATTAACTCTCGCGACTGTTGCATACGAGATTATACAAGCTTGCACATAACTCTTGAAATACAGGTCTAAAGTAATAATCATGCTACGTTTGCACAGCGACAGTTCAGAGAGAAGTTCTGAAGAATCATGAGAGCTCTCTAATGGAGTGTTTACACGGTGACAGAATATAGCTTCTCTAAACCCATTAGCGAGCTCTCATGAGATTTATATAATTCTAAACTCTAAGTTACTCTCCGGACCGTTTACATGGTGCAGACAGTTTAGAGTGAGAGAAAGTGTTGAGAGAGAGCATTTAGAGAAGAATAAGCAGGTCAGTGCGTTTTTATGACATCATCACCCATCTAACTTCTGAGCAGTGTGTCAGCAGTTGTGTAACCTGACCGCGCATAGCACTTGCGTTACTAATATTGTTGGGTGAGTCATTATTTATTTATTCGTATAGAATACTATAATTTACGAAGGACGGAGTTGATAGTCTTGATCAAAAATGTGCAAATTATAGCTCAAGTCGGCACATATGTAATTTACATTCTATGAATCAAAGATGCATGAAAATAGTACCAATGGAAAGAGTAACTCATAAAGTTTAGTTGTGTTAACATTGTTTCCCTACTTGATAACACGCCTAATAATAGTGCATATAAATAAATCTGTTCATTGTTGAGGCGAAATGGCTGCTATAGACGACAGAAGAGCTTAATTTTCATGTGAACCAGTCAGTTATTAATGTGCAAAAGCATTACCGAACAAAGTTTGGTGCAGATCCACCCAGTGCACAGTGTTTCCTAGAGGCATAAAAGCTGGCCAAAAATACTAAAAGCCACTTTAACACTTTTTTTTACAAATTTTTGGTACCAACTGAAATAAAATATCATATTAACAATATATCAGGTCTACTTGCTTATCTTAGGACAGTGTTTCTCAACTGATGGCTCACGTTCCGCTGGGTATACTTGAACAGTAAAGTGGTAGACCCAGTTTTTTTCGTCCATAATAAAGGCGCTTAATTTAACACTTTATATATATATATATATATATATATATATATATATATATATATATATATGTTATTAGTATTCATTGAATTAATCTGTGCATTAAGTATTACAAACATTTTACGATTATGTTCATGACTGTTTAATTGTAACTTTTTAATGGTTGTTACACGTTAAAGTAACTACACTGTTTATTATATTTATTACGGAGGCACTTAATAAATAATAAATTCTAAGTGAGCATGTACACAATACAGATTCAGAAACACTTTAGCACTTTAGTAGGGTAAAGAATGTTCATTGATCACTGTTACTAATATTGGTACTGTCCTCCCCTCCGAAAGTTGTGACTGCTCTTGCAGTAGGCCTGAGCTGTCCCTCGTTTGTTTCAGAACTCAATAGGTTTATGACTTCCACATGTGGTATCCTTTTCTTGTATTTTGTTCGGTTCTCTTAGCGGAAGGATGTTATAAAAGGATCAAAGGTGGTAAGGAGTCGATTGAATACATCCAGATTAGTGGCCTCTCTTGAAATCTTTCTGGCATACTGTTCACGAAATTGCTTAAGATGTTTATACCTTGCTTCTTGTGCTTCTTCCGACATTTGTCCAATTGAATGGTAAATTTACAAAACGACTTAAGTCCACATTTTGGGGGTTTTGAGTTGAGAGCATGATTATGTTACTATGCGCAAGGGTCATCGTTTAGTAACAGGATAACTTTAATCCACGACTTTTGTATAGTTTTCCTTAGCAGCAGAATGTTTGGTTAAGGGGTAAAACAAATTTAGTCCTGGTCTTAAGTTGTTTTGCCTGTCAAGTACTGAGGAAACTTACATAATATGTAATTTTAATTCTACAATCACCTGACAAAATGTTTTTTGTCGTTGTCATTGGTAATTCTTCAGTTGAGAAAATTTATTACGTTTGAAAAACAGCATGAAAATGAAAAGCAATATGTTCAGTAATCGTGCTAAACTTGTAGCTGAAGTAAAAAGTATTGCAAAATGGAGCCAAGTTAAGTATATAGAGAGAGAAGATTTTCTTGCTGTCACATTTGACTACATGAAAAATGTATGCTTGGCTAACTCCAGTTCAGGATACGTACTACTATCGCCAGCTCACCGTCTCAGTTTTCTCTGTGCACAGCATGAAAACTAGTGAAATATCCTTTTGTGTCTACCATGAGGGATAGGCCAAGAAGCGTCTTAATGAGGTATGTAATTTTCTCCTGCACACTACTTCGATAACTATGTCACATCCAGTATATTAAAGAACTGTCCGGGACAAAATAAGAACAGCCCACTAATCAAGTTCTTAATGGCAATAAGTGCTCAGAAACATTTCTTCAATATCATACTTTTCTCCATCAGAGGTCTGTGTCTTGTGATTAAAAAATTGTTCAAAATAATGTTGTTCAACAATTGCAATAAGGTTATTTTATGATTTTGGTATAGGCTAAATACATTTAGTTAAACATGTTTATGTGTCAATAACCTAATAATTATGATTCAGAATTGAAGTTAATTTGCAGAACAACTTAAGTCCTGAAGATAATAAAATTTTTTACAATTTTTTGAAGAAGAGTACAAAAGTATGAATTGTTATACTAAAATTTTTTCTCTTACATATATCTTACATATAACAAATTATATTGTAACAATATATGCTTCAGCGAAGTCAAAAACGATTTTCTTTAATTTTCTCAAAACTACTTCTAGGAACATAAGTCGTTTTGTAAATTCACCATTCAATTGGAAGTAATGCCTTGGAAGTAATAGTCGAACCATGAATGTGTATTTTATATGCAGTGACAGGTTTGGGATACCAAGAGTACAGTGAGACAAATAATCTGGCAGTCTCAGTTGCATATTTTTCAAATTCATTTGTGTTTATTTCAGACCCACAGGATATGGTTTTAAGTATAATTCCACATCTGTGGATGAAATTCCTGTCAATGCCGGTTATTTCTGCACTTAGCCTACTTTATTTTTGCAGCGAATGTTAAATTTTTCGCAATCTCTGCAGATTTTCTTACATTTTGAGTTTTTCTACGCTTAGTCCTACTACTGCTCTCCCCAAACTTTGCCTGTTGTCCTCCTCTTTTCTATAGAGTAGGTTTTATAGCATTTAAATCACATACAAACTCTTTATCTAACCACTGCTCGTTTTTTTTTTTTTTAATCTATCACTCATCCTGTTAGATTTATCGATTCTGCGAAACAAATTAATGCAAAAACGAGAAACATGTCTTTCTAACAACTTAATTTCATCATGGGAGACTTCTAGACCGATTTTTGTAATAAGAAACTGCAATACTACGTCTTTCTGTTTCTTACGACCACTTTTTTCCTTCTGTAAAGTATCAAACAATTCTTTCCTTTTGCAACGGTACTCCATTCTGAAACCAAAATAAATGACTAAAAATTTGTTATTTTTTACTTTTATAACTATTTGATAGCCAAATTGAACATAGTTTTGCTGTATAGAAGAAATTAACTGATACTGAGAATATTCATATTTTAGACGATTAATTTGAAATATACCAATACATATATTTATCTAAATTTTATCAAAAGGGGCAAATATGGGCAATTTTATCTTTCAAGATCATCAAGTAAACATGTTAGGCTACACGTTGGTCAAGGAAATAACACGGGGCAACGTGAGGCAATTTTTGCTGGTCTGCATAAAGACCGAACATAAAGAATCACAAAATAAAATTTTACATAATATGATTATGATTCCTCAGCGAAGCATAATATACTTAATCATTATAATAATAACGTATTCTTAATTCAGAAACGTAACTCTAACAATCCATAATAACATTTACCTGAAAATCAACCACAGAAGTGCAAAAAATAATAATTGAAATTCTAATTGAAAAACACACAATCACAACACAGCAAAAACGACACTTCATGCACTACTTTCAAAGGTTCGAATACAACTGCGTAGAATTAGACCTGCTACGAGGGTGGCTGTTTTATGACCGCCAGACCTTGGAGATAGTTGGGGTATATTGCAAACAACATAAAATTAAAAGTGAAAAAATCATTTTTGGCCAGCTTTTGAGCCTCTTGGAAACACTGTGCAGCGGGCCTAAAATCCGTAAATGGTACACAGATTTAAAGGCACGATTCTTCGCAAGTGGTTGCGACTCCAACCATACCTACTATAGTTGCTGCAAGCCCTAATACCAGAGGACAAAGTGCTACGAAGAAATTTTTGCACAAGTATGTAGACTTTAATTGAAAACGATGATGAATTTATTTGTTCCGTGGTGTTTTCTGACGACGTGACTTTTCAACTTTCTGGTAAGGTGAACAGACATAACCTTAGAATCTGAAGATCGGAAAATCCGCGTACCTACGTGGAACTTGACTATAGACTTGATGTGTGCCGTGTTACTAAGGGGGGGGGGACACAATGAACAACTTTCAGTCAAGAAACTAAACGTTTCGAGTTTCTCTTTCCATTGGTACTATTTTCATGCACCTTAGATTCATAGCACGTAAATTACGAGGGGGATCCAAGAAATAACGACCGTTTTGTTGTAATAATTAAAAAAATATATATATATTTATTTGAAAAAACAAAGTCTGTTACATAACTGAAGCTTCCTTTACTTCTCTACATAATCACCACCTACATTTAAACATTTGTCGTATCTGTTCACTAGCTTTAGAATTCCCGTGTTATACTCCTCTGCCGTCAGTTCATTAAGCCAGGTGTTCACTGTCTTCTTCAACTCTTCATCACTTCCAAAATGCGTACCACCCAGAAAGTCTTTCAGCTTAGTGAAAAGGTGAAAATCGCTAGGAGCAAGGTCTGGACTATAGGGCGGATGATCAAAGATTTCCCAACCGAATTGATCCAGCAATTCTCGAGTTGAAGCAGCAGTGTGCGGGCGGGCGTTGTCGTGAAGAAGCACAACTCCTCTCGAAAGCATTCCTCGCCTCTTGTTTTGGATGGCTCGCCGTAGTTTTCGTAAAGTCTCACAATAACAATTTGCATTGATCATAGTGCCTTTTGGCATGAAATCCAGCAAAAGAACACCTTTGCGATCCCAAAAGACAGTAGACATGACTTTTTGTGTTGAGAGAGTCTGTTTGAATTTTCTCGGTTTCTTGGGTGATGAGGGATGATGCCACTGACGTGATTGGCGCTTGGTCTATGGGGTGTTGTGAGACACCCAGGTCTCATCATCAGTCACAATTTGATCAAGAAAGGCGTCTCCATCTGTGTGATATCGCATCAAGAATGTCAATGCTGAGGCCATTCTCTGAGTTTTGTGTTGGTCACTCAGTTGCCATGGAACCCATCGTGCACAGATTTTGTGCTAGCCAATATGTTGCGACACAATTTCACCAAGCAAAGAACGAGAAATGTCAGGAAAAGCAATATGCAATTCGTCGAGTGATGTGCGCCTGTCTTGCAAGATTCTGTCGTTCACTTTAGTCTTCAGGTCTTCTGTGATGAGTGATGGGCGTCCGGGTCTAGTTTCATCGTGGACATTTGTTCGCCCATTGTTGAACATTTCGCACCATTTTCTCACATTTCTTTCATTCATTACAGTATCACCATACACTTCTTTCAATTGCCGGTAAATTTCTGCAGGTTTCAAATGTCGGGCATTCAAAAATCGAATCACACTCCTCACCTCACAGTCGGCGGGATTATCAATCACGTCGTTCATTCTGAAGTAACACAAAATGCACAATGGCGACTTGTTGCAACCAGTACTCACAACATATGAGAACACATGTTAAGGAAGCCAGTTGACCTTCAAACAAGGAAGGGGAGTCAGCTGCGCGGTGGGTATGCGCGAACGGTCGTTATTTCCTGGAATCCCCTCGTACTTGTGTTCGAAACCGGAAAGGTCTTTTGTAGGAACCCTGTAAATAAAAAATTTTCAGGCTTCCTGATGAAAGAAGGCAACGGATGCAGCTGAAGAAGTGGTTCTTGAGAAGAAGAAAAAGAAGAAGCAGAAGAAGATGTGCTTTGTGCCCCCCAAAACTAAAGAGGAAAAAAAATATTCTTGCTACAAGGGCCAAAGTCCAATTTACCTCCGATTTAAAAAAAAAAAAGTGTGCAGAATTTGCGATGAAAATGACTGATTGCGTTTAAGCTCCTCAAAAGAGACCGAGTGTTCAAAGAAAAAAAAAAACAATAATTTTTCACATAACATTGTTCATCTTCTTTCATTATATTGTGTTTATAATGGTTCTACTAATACAGTGTAATAGTTGTGCCTATTTCGTTTTGTTAAATTATAACTATATTCTTGTTAACAGATACCGGTACAGACCCCACTGTACCAGTTATGTGATTTGTTTGTAATGTACTAGATGAGCGTTATTATTATTATTATTATTATTATTAATATGATGCATTATCAATAGTATTAAAGGAATATGGAACATATTTCACATCGAGTGAATGGTGATAACTGCACAGTAATAATAATAATAATAATAATAATAATAATAATAATAATAATAATAATAACAATAATAATAATAATATAATAATAATAATAACAATAATAATAATAATTATTATTATTATTATATTATTATTATTATTATTATTATTATTATTATTATTATTATTATTATTATTACAGATCGCACTTACTGGAGGTTATGGACCTTTCGCTGTACCTCCTCCAGCAAATAAATAGCAAGAATAAAACAATGGACCTTGCTAAAATTACGGCCAAATTACAATACATTAACAAAACTAAAAGCCAAATTCAGACGCCTCAACAGTCTCAGCTAATTCTGACAATGCCTGATATCTCAAGGTCCTTATTCTTGTAATTCTTGTTAAACACATTCCACAAACAACTTTCCAATTCATATGCTTCAATCAATCTTCGTGTCTTCGACACTCCATTGTTTTTGGCCGTCATTTATACTGCTTCTGTTGCGAGAGTTTATGAAAAAGTTCAACTGAGTTGAATAATTTAGAGTAGCTATAATGAGAGTTGAGAGCATATACGAGTTCTTTGTCCAGGGTCTTTACACGGCGAGAGGAGTTTTCAAGGCCGCTCTATTTAGTCTCTCTAATATCTAATTAGAGTCAACGAGATACCTACTCTCAAAACCGTTTACATGGTGATATAGCTCGAACGGAACCTGGTGAAGCTTGACCTTGATGGAGAAACCAGTTCTACGGGCGGTTAAGAGTGGAGGGGGTAACACTTGTTCAGTCTCACTTGCAACTCGTCACATAACATCGGTCGGTAGTCGATCCCACACCACAATACTGTTCTCTCCCTCCAAGTTTCACCAGGTTCCGCACGAGCAATACTCAGCTATAATCTCTAGCCCTCTCTTCTCTAAACTCTCGCCGTGTAAATGTAGAGACGCAATTCTGCCGCTCAGAGCGCTGTTCGGTTCTAGATATTTGTAGCAGAACACTTATTGACATTAACATTTGGGGCATTTAAAGGACTCAGAGTTGCGTATTAAATGCTTCATACAATATTTTATGGTCAATAGACGTAAGTTCAAAACTTCTAGGTATCAATTATATTAAAATAAATGGTTGTCATTTTTGATATGAAAAGATATTACATATTATAAACTCAGGCATTACCTTCCTGTTGTTCAATTCATACACCATACATTTTCGAACATAATGAAAGAAACTTAATACATTTTACATGAGCACTGTAGTCTACCATTTTCATATGTTTATTTATTATTATTATTATTATTATTATTATTATTATTATTATTATTATTACTATTATTATTATTCATAATTTATTCTGTTAAGAACAATAAAATAATGTGTTTTGGGTATAAACGTGTTGCTAGGAAGCGTAATGTGACCAACAGCCTTTCCACTATACTAATGACAATCCTCATAGTTGTCTTTTTTGCCAATTACAGGTCCGATGTGTAAGCTCCATGCGTGTTCTGGCGAGATATCCAGGGTTTTTCCCACGTAGATCTATTTCTCCTCTGCCTTCTTCAATTCAGAAGAATTGCACACTACAGTGGCCGAGAAACGTTGGGTTTCTGCCATAGTTGTAAACGCACTGACCAGCCTGTTCTTTTCTATATGCTCGTAACAATTTCTCTCACTCTAAACTGTCTGCACCATGTAAACGGTCCGGAGAGTAACATTAGAGTTTAGAGTTATATAAATCTCATGAGAGCTCGCTAATGGGTTTAGAGAAGCTATATTCTGTCATAGTGTAAACACTCCGTTAGAGAGCTCTCCTGATACTTTAGATCTTCTCTCGCTCTAAACTGTCGCCTTGTAAACCTAGCATTATGTGTGCATACGTGAAAACACATTAAGATTTCCCGAGCGCGAAAAATCCATTCCAAACATATCACAACAGAACGGTCTTTCACGAAAAAGCATCTGGGGATTAGTCGGGCGTGCAAAACACTTCTCGCACGCATCACAACTGAATCGCTTCTCAACTGTGTAAACGTGAATGTACATTCAGATATTTCAAGCGCAAAAATCCCTTTCCACAAACTTCACAACTACATGAGCACTGTAGTCTACCATTTTCATATGTTTATTTATTATTATTATTATTATTATTATTACTATTATTATTATTCATAATTTATTCTGTTAAGAACAATAAAATAATGTGTTTTGGGTATAAACGTGTTGCTAGGAAGCGTAATGTGACCAACAGCCTTTCCACTATACTAATGACAATCCTCATAGTTGTCTTTTTTGCCAATTACAGGTCCGATGTGTAAGCTCCATGCGTGTTCTGGCGAGATATCCAGGGTTTTTCCCACGTAGATCTATTTCTCCTCTGCCTTCTTCAATTCAGAAGAATTGCACACTACAGTGGCCGAGAAACGTTGGGTTTCTGCCATAGTTGTAAACGCACTGACCAGCCTGTTCTTTTCTATATGCTCGTAACAATTTCTCTCACTCTAAACTGTCTGCACCATGTAAACGGTCCGGAGAGTAACATTAGAGTTTAGAGTTATATAAATCTCATGAGAGCTCGCTAATGGGTTTAGAGAAGCTATATTCTGTCATAGTGTAAACACTCCGTTAGAGAGCTCTCCTGATACTTTAGATCTTCTCTCGCTCTAAACTGTCGCCTTGTAAACCTAGCATTATGTGTGCATACGTGAAAACACATTAAGATTTCCCGAGCGCGAAAAATCCATTCCAAACATATCACAACAGAACGGTCTTTCACGAAAAAGCATCTGGGGATTAGTCGGGCGTGCAAAACACTTCTCGCACGCATCACAACTGAATCGCTTCTCAACTGTGTAAACGTGAATGTACATTCAGATATTTCAAGCGCAAAAATCCCTTTCCACAAACTTCACAACTAAACGACTTCCCGCTTGCGTGAACATGTGAATGTTCTTTGAGATCACTTCGACATACAAAACCCTTTCCACAAATATCACAAAGGAATGGCATCACGTCAGCGTGATTATGTGAATGCAGATAGAGTTTATATGAGAACAAAATATCAGTACACCATCTAATTTTGTGAACAAAATAATAATAATAATGTAGTTAATCCAAATAATAGTAACGCAGTTAAACTAAATTACCATGTTTGTAGATAGAGGTATCTCCCCTTAGCTATCGATATACGATAATTTGATTAATTATTTATATACTTATTCTTTATTCATTAATTCTTCGAATAGAGAAGTTATTTATTTCTTTAATACAGGCTCTATTTCGTCTGAAGAAGAATTTATCTGCTCTGTAGACTGTCTTTCTATTTTCTATAAAATTAATGCACTCATGCGCTATTTCTAATAAACAAATTGGTATATTTATCTTTCTCACTGAAACATCTGTTCCTCATTTCTTTCTGGTTCATATTAGTCGATATTTATTGCAAATTTTGACAATAAAAGCAATGCCTCACGTCAGTCTAGCAGCCAATGTTCACTTTTTATTCATTCATGTCCTATTGCGTCACTTGTGAAATCCAAATATGCTTGGTTAACGATCCAATAAGTAATGGCCCGTTAATTACTCTTCTGATACCCGACAATCCAATAACTTTAAAGGTCCACTAACTAAAGGAGGAAAACATTATTTGCAGGTCTGTTTTCTTGCTACCCACATTCCGAGATGCTTACAGGTGAGAATTAGGCAGATGTCGGCAATTGATCTAATGTATAGGGTAAAGGTGGTAATGGAAAAATGTTATGAAGAATGTTAGGCTCTATCAGGCATTCGTGGATTAAGGCAAATTAAATTAAACTAAAACTCAGAGGGTTAAAAATTTATCAGTGGCGATGTAAACAACAAAATTATCATGGTTTACGGAACACTGAAGACTACAGAGTCAACGACAAAAATGAAGTAGAAAAGATTTACGACTGACTACAGGATGACGAAATTTAAAGAATAAAAGCAACCATCATCGTATCCCCTGGTCACCTGCTTGTAGTCAGTAAATAACACAGAGAGAATTAATGACCAACACACTTCATACACTGCACTCACCTCAGTTTCATTCTTCACGATGAGAAAGTATACTGACACTACAGCTTCCTCAAATATCATCTCTGATTTCACATCATATCTGTGGTCCATACATTCTGGTTTTATTGCAGTGAAGTGGAAGTATTAGATTTCCTTCCTGGGAAATAAAGAAAAAAAAATAAATGAGCAATATCTATATATATATATAATTTGAACTGGTAATGGAAATTACGGGAAAACGGCTGAACGGATTTTAATATATAACCCCTCATTTTGAAGCTTGGAACACAATTTTTTTCGGAAAAGTAGTAGTGTTCAGTGAAATGTCAATTTTCCTACATCATTTTCGTATTTTTCAAAATCCATCTGTCGTCAGTTTTGAGAAATACATAGGCCTAATCACGGCCGACTTGATACTCGCTTCCTTCTTTGTATAGCCTAATGAGTTCTCAGAATAAAACAAAACACAAGCACACTACAATAAACAATATCACACGAAGGCTACGACCTGCAGGATTGCTGACATATTTAGAGTTGAGATGGCTCAGATTCTCTGACATCATAATTCCAATATGTCGATCTTCATTTGTGTAACTTTTTCAGAACGTTTCTGTAATATTGCTTATTAAAAACTTCATGACTTATTAAAACGAATTTACAGGTCAGATTCTCTGGTGTGTAATTTTCTGAGTAGAGCTGTCTGTGCGTTGGATATTAAAAACTACAAAATTAAAAATGTTTGAGGACATTATTACCATTAAAAATGAAATATTATTACAGTGAATGTCATGATGTGAGTTTTGTTACTAATCATACAGATTAATGCTGTATTGGTGATATGAAAGTGAAACATTTTGGGTTTATATAAGTAGACTTAGAGAATTTTTGAAGTTAGATCTTCATTTCTGTAATATTTACTGAGTGACGGCTATATAGTAGTCTATACAAAACTTACACAAGATACCAATTTTGTTATAAAAAATGAAATATTTTTATAGTTATTAATCAAGTGGTATGGGTCTTTTCGATATTATATTTAATGGTGGTGTAGTGTAGATATTTAAAGCTGAAAGTTAGTTAAGGGAGGCAGACGTAAATGGGAGGATAATATTAAAATGAATTTGAGAGAGCTGAGATATGATGGTAGAGACTGGATTAATCTTGCTCAGGATAGGTAGCAATAGTGGGCGTATATATGAGGGCAGCAATGAACCTCCATTTGTAAGTAAGTGATATAGATATTTATATGTGTGATTCTCTTCAGTATTGTCTGGAGGATGGACAAAAATTATAATGTCTAAGGGAAGACCAAAAGGTATTACTTACTGATAAAATAAGAGGCCTACAAAATGTTGTAGTGTCCCGATCACATTAGCAAGATACTTGGCAGGATAAAATGATTCTACCCTCTACATTTCAAGGTAGTTCGCGAAACATGCAGCAGCTATACAGGACACTATGTCTGTTGTTGGAAAGCATGGCAAATCTGATATTTTCATTACTCTAACCTACAATCCGCAATGACCCATTGCTTCACTCCCACATGAAAAACCTACTGATCGTCCTGACATTGTTACTTGCGTTTTTGCATTGAAACTCAAGAACTGAAGATGTATAGGTTCAATAAAAAGTATTTAGCATGAAGAAAACCATTCAGAGGGATATGTTTATTATGGAAGCAAATAACTTCCAAAATGTCTGGTATTCTTCATTGGAAATAAATTTGAAAAATTTTAATTTGAACTTCTACTGTAATGAACTTAGTTTGCAGCATTTGCTGCACAAGCCACTAGTATCATATAAAGCTGTAGGCCTACACAAAATTCCATGGCTATTTATAAAGTCCGTTCACACTATTATTAATACTGCTGTCAACGAATGCATGTTTATCAATTTCAAAAACTTGCAACGCAACATACAAAAGTATTAATTAAAAAAGAATCGTATTCACTCTTACAACTTATTTTAATGTAAATTATGCAATTACAAATTTACATTATAGGCCTACTTTATAATTGTTAATGTTTTCGCCTATGGCATCTTCAGACATTGATAATTACAGACATCTTGTGAAAAAATACATTGCATTAAAATTGTAGTGAAGATGCTTTGTTTATAAGTGAGATCTTATCGGTTATATATTTCAGATGAAGCCGAATGGACGCAGCTTCAGCAAAAATAAACATTCCTGGAAATTATATGTTGCAAGATCCCTCGTTCTTGTTCATGTTCATTGACCCTTTAGTAACAATGATACGCTGTTCAGCAGTTCTCTGAACTTGAGGCAATACATACTCTTACATAACACCATACACATTGGATATACAACAAGAAATATGGTTCACCCATACAGAATAGAGTATTTTAACTTATTCCACAAATGAGACATCTGGCCGACGTCTACAGACGACCACAAGGATCCAGAATACAAAACAAAGGTTAATGTGATACTAAATTATATAACTGATTCAGTTTTAAAATGCCTCACAGTTGTTCTAAAAATCGATGCAATTACAAAAACCCTTAGATTTATATAGGTATAATAGAGATCCTGAAGATACATATTCACAAAATTTGTTTCTGAAAATATGTTTTGATGTGAAATAAAATTATATATTTACGATTGGTATATAACATTCACAAGTTTCAACTTCGTTAATTGTGTTTCATCACGTTCAAGATAAATATTTAGTTACATTGGTATATGCTCCCCAGTTATAAATGATGTATTTAGAAAAAAAAGAAGTAATTGCTTTCAATATACTAGCAAGTGGGTCGGAGTCAGGTTCCATCTTCATCAAGTCATCCATTACGACTGAAAAAGGAAATTAAATAATTTTACCTGCAGAATGTGAGCGATTCGGATAGACTTACTGGCTTGATAAGTAATCATTCTACATCTGCGTAAAAGTGAGTATTTCCACAGTCTACTATATACAGTCATGAAGCTTGAGTTTTGAGGGTGCTAGAAACAATAGACTGTGACGGTACTATTTTGCATTGCCTGTAATGAGGCGATATTAGCGATCCTAGTGGTGAGCAACTATCTAATGTTTGCATATTTACTACGTATTGAGCTTCGCGACTGTATATAATAGACTGTGGTATTTCTATGTATGCGAGCGCGAAAACATACAGTACTAATTAACACAAATACAAACGAAGGTGTATATGACCATAGATGAGCATGTGCGTCTAGGGAAAAGTTACAGTAACTGTTTTACAAAACAAGCCGCACGATTGACGACATAGTTTATCACAAAGTTTCGCATGCGATCTGCTGGTTCGAACGAAATCACTGTGCAGTTCTATGTCAAATTTGAAGTAGAATTTAACATCGCCGTTGTTGGTAAGTTAGTAATAATTCGGATATTTTATATTCCTTAAATTACAGTATTTCGTTAATAATGTTTATAATCTCGAATTACCGATTTCTTAGATTATTCCTCACATCCCATTGCGCCTACATTGAATTCTTTTTACCAGGAAGACGCAAGTTAGTTCAATGTACGAGGGGAAACGTACGTAGGAATAATGTTGTAGCTGTAATAATACGTTCATAAATTTATTATCAATCAAACTTGAGACGGCTTTTGGGTATTTTCACGAAATGTCTAGAGAGCCTTCTTCCTGTTTGTACCTGCGCCATAGGAATATAATTGGGGTTGTGTTTTTAATTCTCCCTGTGAGAATATTATCGGTAAGAAAGAAGTTCGACATAAAATACTGCAAAATACATTAAGCAAGAAGAAAACCACTCCACAGATATCAAAATCAGTGCAGCGGGACTAGCGAAAACATTATCATATTTATTATGAACCGAAATGTTTCTAGCAAAAACTGCAAAAAAATTAGCTGGAAAGAAATTACTTTATACCAAAATACAAATATATCTGTAAAATTGGTATTCATTAAATTTCTAACGTAAAAATAATTAGACAATAAACGCAGGAACACTATTATTCGGTTGAGAAGGTTTTATAATCCACTGTGCTCTCGAAAAAGCTGAAAGTTAGAATTATAAAACAGTTATATTACTGGTCGTTCTGTATGGTTGTCAAACTTGGACTCTCACTTTAGATAGGAAAATACTATAAGGGTATTCGAGAACAAAGTGCTTAGGAAAATATTTGAGGTTAAGTGGAATACAGTTAAAGGAGAATGAAGAAAGTTACACAACGCAGAATTGCAAGAATTATATTCTTCACCTAAAATAATGAGGACCATTAAAACCAAACGTTTGAGATGAGCAGAGCATGTATGGGTAAATCCAGAAATGTAGGCACAGTGTTAGTTGGAAGACATGAGGGAAAGACGGTTGGGGAAGCCGAGGCGATGATGGGAGCATAATACTAAAATAGGTTTGAGGGAGATGGGAAATGATGATAGGGACTGGATTAATCTTGCTTAGGATAGGGGCTGATGGCAGAGTTATATGAAGGTGGCAGTGAAACTGGAGTTCTTTAAAAGCGATCTCTAAGTAAGTAAATATACTTGGACAGGTACGCCTAAATTTTATTGGGCAATTTCCTACAACAGATAGTATACTGTGACGTAATTTATAACGTCTCAAACGTCTTGTAAGTTATAGATATTGGATTAAGAAAATATTCTTAACATATTTTATGAAAACATATCGTACAATACATACAAAGTTAGAATATTTTAGGGAAATGCGCAACCCTGCACACCTACGATTGACTGTAACAACATAAATTCCACACATCATATCATAATCATACATGATACAGAAAAAAATAAAAACAAAAAATCTATAAATTTAAATAAGAAAAAAAGTTAAAACACATAAGTAAAGAAATATTTCTTACATAAAACAAAATGCAAAATTACAATGACAGTCACAAACTCTATTACTATTTCAATCAACCTCAGCATCTGGGACTTCCAGTGTACAGCAAAACCATGGAGCTACACATACTCAATATTCTGTTCAATAGAAAACTTACAACATCAAACAATACTTCTATTTTTCATAATAGTTTTCCTCTGTCCATAAATATCACAAATAAAGCCGTAGGCCAGTTCCGGTCAGACCGTAGTTGAGAGTGGACGTGTTTTCTTGTGCTGCTCCCAGTATTCCAGCGAAATCTTTTACAATGGGGGGACCAAAAAATAACCGTAAAGTGGAAAGTGAAAGCGGAAATGAAGTGAGTGGAGACAGCAAAGTAATATCTACTCTAAAACAAATGTTTGATGAGTTTAAATCAAGTATACAATTGGAGATAAGTGCATTACAGCAATCAGTTCAGTTCATGTCAAACAAGTTTGATGCATTTAGCGAAGAGCTGTGTAAGACGAAAGAAGATCTGAAAACAACACAGGGGGAAGTGCGTGATCTAAAAAAGGAAAATGAACTCTTGTGGAAACAAATAAATGAACTACAGCAGTACATGCGTAGGGACAATCTACTGGTGTTTGGGATTCCGGAAACTCCGGAAGAATCCGTTCCTATGATTGTCCAAAATATTTCGGAAGTCATCGGAGGACCGGAGCTTGTCGCTGACTTAGGTGTTGTACATAGGCTACCTGCAAAACCCGGCAAGACGAAGCCTATTCTCGTCAGGTTCAACAAAAGAATTAGTCGAGACACATGGCTCCAGAAATTCAAGTTAGAAGCGAGGAAACACCCAGAAGGCCCAGGAATTCCGCTACAAAGGATCAACCCTTTGCTACCTGATGGGAGGCTGACTGCTGGTGAACATTTGACAATTGCTACCCGTGACCTACTAAACAAAACAAGAGAGGCAGCTAATCAGAAAGGGTACCGTTTTGTATGGACGAGAGATTGCAAGGTATTTATTCGTAAGGATGAAACGAGCCCTGCTTATAAGATAAATTCTTTCCAAGACTTAATTACATTGTAATTGTCTTACTGTCTGATTTTTGTTATCCTTTTTAATGTTAATATTTCTAAACAATGGATTGTCTAATAAATGAGCTAAATTATTATTCCGCTAATAATAACACTCGCACAGCAGTTTTGGAAGACTTTAACTCTTGCAACAGTTACATTGGTAACAATTTACACGATTTTAAATTATTTCACTTAAATATACGCAGCTTAAATAAACATTTCCTGGAATTCTGTGCCACTATGCAAAATTTTAATAATCCTTTCGACTTCATTATATTGACGGAGGCTTGGTTAAATCATGACTCTGGCTATGATTTACCAGGTTATAAAAAGTTTGTCAAAACGAATAAATATAATAAATGCGATAGTTTAGTTGTCTACTGCAAAAATAATATTGATGTCACAATAGTACATGTAGATATCCCACAATGTAATTCTATTCATCTTAATTTTATATGTAATAATACTCCATTCTCCAATGTGGCGATATATAGATCCCCAAACAATTGTATAAATGAATTTTTAGACAATTTTGAACTATTTTTGTTTAATTCTAAAGACACAAGCAATCAAATCATTGTTGGAGACATTAACATACAAATTCTAGAAGACAAATTAGACAGTACTGGCAATAGGTACATGAATATCTTACACGAATATGGTTTTGTCAAATTTTTACACTCTATCACTCGGCCTGATTCTAAGTCTTGCCTTGATCACATATTTTTTAAAACAAAGAGTAACTGGAAATTTGTACCTGCTGTTTTGTGTAGTGCTATTACCGACCACTATGCAGTTATTGCATTATTCGAAATTGGAATTAAAAACTCTAATACATCTCAGTATCCTCTCCATATAAAAAGAAACATAAATTACAATAAGCTAATTTCGCTTATAGAAAAAGAAAATTGGGATTCCGTAACTGTGAAAATGCTGAATTATGCTTTCAAGTATTCCAAAATTTAATATCTATTTATATAGACATAAGCACAGATGTATCTTACTTTAAAGTATCTTATAAATTAAGAAAAATAAAACCCTGGTCACCACAGGTATCATTAAGTCAATCCGTATAAGAGACAAATTAGCCAGAAATATTAGAAAAGAACCTGATAATATAAATCTAATAAATTATTACAAAAAATACAGAAATACCTTAACTCTTATTATAAGAAACATGAAAACTCAATATTATCACTCTCAATTTCAGAAGTATCGAAATAATCCTAGGAAATTTTGGCAAACTATTAATGGAGCCACAGACGTAAATGTGAACCAAAATAGTATCATATCAGAGATTTTAAATGAAGAGGGAGAAATATTTAAAAACAAAAAAGACATAGCTAATGAATTTAATAAATATTTCTCAAAAGTAGGACATAGCATTGCATCGAACATCAACAAATCGGCATTTAACACGAAACATTATTGCAGTGGCCATAATAAGCACGCATCTTCCTCCATGTTTTTATCACCAGTAACCGAAGAAGAAATTTATAATATTGTTAAATCCTTAAAAAATAATGTCTCACCGGGAATCGACAAAATTACAAATAACACATTAAATATTATCATTAAACATATATTAAAACCGCTTGTTTATGTATTCAATCTATGTCTCACCCAAGGAGTTTTCCCAGAATCTCTGAAAAATGCTGTAGTTGTACCGGTCCATAAGTCAGGGGAAAGAAAAAGTCTGAATAACTATAGACCTATATCCTTGCTCTCTAGCTTCTCAAAGATATTAGAAAAATGTTTAAAAAACAGATTAGTAAATTACTTAGAGAAAAATGAAATTCTCTCCAAACATCAGTATGGCTTCAGAAATAAATTATCTACGGATGACGCAATTATTGAAGTCACTGGTAAAATTATGCAGGAGTTGGATAACGGTTCTAAATGTTTAGGGATTTTCTTAGATTTAAGGAAAGCTTTTGACACGGTGAACCATCGTTTACTTCTGGACAAATTATTTGATATAGGAGTCAGGGGTATTGCGCATAAGTTATTTCAATCATACTTAAACAAAAGAACTCAGGTAACCAAAATTGATGATAATATCAGTGAAAATGTAAATATTGATATAGGTGTCCCTCAGGGAACAATTTTAGGTCCTATTCTATTTTTAATATATATTAATGATTTATTAAACATTGATTTGAAAGTACATAATGGCTCCTGTTATTCTTACGCTGATGATACGGTGGTGATTTTCAGTGGTTTAACTTGGGAGGACACTTATAAACATGCCAATGTAGGTATAAATTTGATCAAAAACTGGCTTGATGCAAATTTGCTATCTCTAAATATAACTAAAACTACTTTGGTGCCATTTTCTTTAACAGTCTCTGGATTGAACAAATTGAAATCACTTTCTCATTTAAAATTAATAATCCGCAACTCATTTTGTAAACTCTCTACAACCTGTAAATGCCCTTGCCTGAAAGAATCTGTAGATGTGAAATACCTGGGAATTATTGTTGATCAGCACTTGAAATGGGATAGACAAATCACCTTTTTATGTAACAGGATACGTAAAACAATTTACAAATTTGTAAACCTTCGCCATTACTTGCCTACTCATGTATTACGTTTGGTTTATTTGGCTCTAGTTGAATCTGTTATCCAATATGGTATAATTGGATGGGGAGGCATTACAAAAATTGCTCTTTTTCCTCTAATTATGTTGCAAAAACGTATAATCAAAATTTGTTTGAAAAGGCGACTGGATTATCCAACAAATTTGATCCATTCTGAATTGAATGTTTTTAGAATTGACCAAATTTATAAATACTCTTTAATGAAATTCTATCATAAAAATAGAATGAAATTTGTAGATCAGCCACATGCTCATAATACGAGACGAAATGAAATTCTTAAATTAGTTGAACCTAAATATTTCACATCTGCTGCTTTACTACACAGTACAAATTATGGTCCACGGCTATATAATTCGATAATAAAATTTCATCGAGAATTGACTACTTTAAGCAATGAAATTTTCAGATCCAGAATTAAAAAATTTATATGACAGACTTCCCTGTATATATATTATGTACCATGTATTGTAAAACAAGTTTATTTCTATCCTAAGTGTATTTTTCTATTTTATCTTGGTTACTATATCAACATGACCTGCACTAATTATACTACTAATAATAATTTAATATTTATCCATCAATCTAAACATCGTCTCTTTTTTCACTCAGTTATTATTAGTATTATTATTTACTAATTTTATTACAATCTTTATGTGAGCTTTTTTCTTAAGTATTTTGTCTACAAAGTATGTGTATCTATGTAACGGAACTGTCCCCGAACACGAGCTTTGCTCTTTCGGGGTATTTTAATGTAACGTTTTTATGTATATGTTATTATTAAATAAATAAATAAATAAATAAATAAAATAAATAAATAAATTACTTCTCTCAAATCGCTTGCAAAGTTTACCTTACAGTTAGATCCACAATCTACACAAGTCACACACAACGATAGAATAAAAAACAGAGCCTTCAAATGGTAAAATAACGGTCCACACTTCTCAAAAAACAAAAACAAAAAAAACAAAAACAAAAAAAGAACAATGTAAACGCTGGATCACACTCAACAACATTCTGGAACTATATCCAAATGTAAACCAGCAAAGTGGTCTATAAAACGTTCAAATATCATAACAGTCTAACACAAATTCCATCCATCGTTTCATCTTACAAAGCAAAAACAAAGTGGACTTCGGATATCGATAGTAGGAAGTAATGCAAGGGAAGATAACATAGTTTCCATCGTTTCTATGAAATTACTGATAGCTGTAACCAGTTATTGAGACTCAATATAAAAGATTACCGATTTCGCTTACACAGGAAACTTCACAATCTCTTATATTCTGTGCCTCGATATTACCATTTAACTTACGAGAGAAAATCAAATTTTGCCCTTCAATTTATTAAAATAAGTGTCAATTCACTTTCTCGAAATTCTGTTTATACTAAAGAATAACACAATTAATAGTAAGATTAGGAATTTCAACTTGCGGGGACAAAAATTTAATATTTAAATATAGAAATGCGTAATTGTCTAAATTAGTTACACTAATCGTAACTGATGTTTTGTTTACAGAGAGGCATACTTTGGCTATTACATTTTGTGGATATCCCTTCCCAGTTTGAACAGGTGTTCGGAAAATGTAGTTTCATGTGGGTGGAAGTTTAAAGTTTATCATTGTCGATAATTGTAGCCATATACGTAGGTTCATAACCATGCCACAAGGAATGTATTAATTGGATATCTGAGAACAATATTATTTTTTGGACAAGCCTAGAGTTCTAAAGACATCTTAATTGAGAGCCAGTTCTTTGTGAAACATTCGGTTGTACTATTCTCCACTGTTCCATGCGACTGTAATCTAACTCAATTTATCTGATTAGCAAATTATGTCCCTTATTCTATCTTTCGAATCGTATATTCATTATTACGTCACATTCTGAACTTCCGGAAGTTATTCCCTGGACGATCACGCATTCTATAAGGGGACCATCTGAAACTGGTGTACGTTAACTACACATTTACCCAGAAATGTCGACCTCTACACACTATCGACCGATCTATATTATAGCTAGTACCAATTCAATGATAAGGCATACAATACTGTATATAACAATGCAAAGAGTTACGTAACCAGTACATAATATTATATTACTCACCACTCTATAATGGTTAATTAGTAAACCAACATCTTTAGTACGACTTGTGGTTTGTGGGCCATTCCAACTTAGCACCCTTCCTCATCAAAGCGAGAGTCCTTCTATATTAGGTCACCAAAACATAGTGTTAAACCTATAAATAACATTAACTAACAAAAGGTACCAGCGCATTAGTTGCAACAACTTCATCAAATACCAGATGAAACTGTAGAAATAATTGGAAAATTACAGTATGATCATTTGGTCCTTGTAACATCCATTTTTGTCCCGAGATTAATTTGTGTACCGTTTTTTTTATTAGTGAGTATATATTAATTACTGAAATGTAACAATTTTGGCCCAGAGTATATACACTTTCGTGCAAGCATAATTTTATTCTTTTCGCTAGTTTAATTATTATGGCACCAAGATAACTAAAATACAATCATTTGGTCCAGAGAGTATTCATTTTTTGTGCTCAGATAATTCTTTAAAATGTTTCTAAAATAAGCATTCTACAAATCACTCCAAACAAATATTAATACACAAAGGATTTTGTAGGATCATAATTTTTTTATTTGTCCCTGTTATGTAAATATAAATCTAAATGTAAAAATAATCAAATGAATCTCAGGTACAATTGTTTTCCTTTCATAGGAATAATGTAAATAACAAAGCACGCAATTCAAACTTCCCAGCACATAATATTCTTCCACAGATTAAGCACGAACTATATACATGTGCATAGTAATGAATGGTTGTATCGCCGCCATATTGTCCACAGAAGGCGTCACGAACGAACAGATCATGTTTAGATAAAAACGTGAATATTACTAATATCGAAATATGACCTTCTTCGACAATAATTTCTATTATTACTGGCACTGATAAAGCTTTCTTCTCGTTCGGCCCAGGCCCCCAAAAACACATTGATCAGCTATATGCACATGAAAATTTCCAACAAAATTTACTAGATAGGCCTACTTACATTAGATGTCTCATCAGCAGGTGCAGTTATGGGGATTCGAGCCCCTACAACCGAGGCTGCGCAGAAGTTTAGAGTAGGGACAAATTGAAGCTTGCGTCCACTGCCTTGCTTTGGGAGAAGCACCAGCTAGCAGATGGGAGCACTATACAATGCTGAATGTTTAATTTATATGTTTGGTGTCTCTTATAAATCAATCTGAATGGATAAATGAAAAAAAATCTTATTAACATTTAAAGCGACTACGTTAAAGACATAATCAAGCTTAGTTACCGTTAGTTTGACATGAAACGAAAGAAAACTGTAACAATTTGATACCATAACTAAAGATGTTGTATAGTTATTTGACAACATATAGAGCGAGCAGAAATACAAATGAATCGGTCATTTAAAAAATGTCGTGAGTCAAGAAACTGAAATTTTACAGGAGAAAGAAAAAACTACCTACAGTGTAAACTACCTAATTTTTAATTCTCATACAACCGTCATTGATTAAAAATATTGCATTATATATATTATATATTTTTCATTTAAAATTTTTTGTTTGGCATAAAACACATTTTCAAAATCAATGACTCATGACCTTTTTGCAATGAACGTTCACATTTTACCAATTAATAAAACATATTTTTAGCAAATAATGTTCTAATTACATAAATTGTTTAATGCACCAATATACAATGAAGGAGAACACTTATGCGTACTATTTTCATATTATACAGAGTGATTCACAGGGATTTACCGTCCTTTACGGAGGTTATTTATGAAGACAGTCTGAACAAAAAAAAATGTAATATGCGGTAATCATAGTTCCTATTCTCAATATTTTCAGTTACACTAATTTAAAGTTGTTTGTAAAATACGTTTTTTCTTTAGTATGAAGGTAAAAGAATAATACAAATAGAGAATTAACCATTCAGAAGTAGTAGTTCTTTAATTGGCAAGTTTTATGAAGCTAAAAATATGCTCTGAAGTCCTTAGTTGCTTCGTACAGACATCTTTTTCTATTTTTAACTAAAAAAATACATTATTCTAACACACTTATGACAACAATTATTACAAATCACACCATTTCCACCGACTTAATTATTTGCAATTAAATTTTGCATCCTAATTTACAGTCTTGGAGAGTTTGCAACACATTTTAAAAATATGTCGCCGCATGCTTGTAAACGGCTACGTAACTGCATACGGCTAGCTTTGATTTCCATAGTGCTCGTGCTGGCTGCTCACTGCACGCTGACCAAGATCACGCCTTCATAGCAATGCGTTCAAATAACGAAACGTAACTCTGTAAATATTGAGAATAGGACCCATGTTTATGTGACATATTTTGCTTAGAATGTCTTCAGGAATAAGCTCCGTTAAGGACGGTAAATCGTCAATCACTCTGTATAGCTATATTTTATTTAGAACAAGAATGAATTCTAATGAAAATCTACACACTTTGGATAGAAGATAGATTGAGAAAGTAGTTTTTTTGTTTGTTTGTTTTTAGTCCTCCTGATCATTTTCAACTTCTTTTCCTCCTTGTCTTCGTCTTCCCTGAAGTTGATCGTAAAACTCTGTATACTCTGCTGGAATATATGTACTTCTTCATCTTAAGAATGTTCCCATTTTTTTTTCATTGCTAGCCACCTGTTTTGAAGGATAAGCCAACTCTGTAGGAAGTACAGGATTCTTGTTGTAACTGTGAAGGAGATTGAATTTCTCTTTGCCGGCACCATCGATGAACTGTTAAGATTTTATTTGATCAGGGCAGCTTGTATTCAAACGCCATCCACTTAGAAGGCGAAAAAGACATTTAATGTATCTTGGGAATTTTTCCCATACTTTATTCAGAGAGAAAAGTCTTCTTGTAATAAATAGACCAACATCGCTTAAAGTCCAGTACAGGCACAGCATCAATGGTTTCTACTGAGAACTTACATAACACCTTTTTGACCATAATAGGCCTATATTCCTTAGGTAGATAGACCCTATCATAACTTTTTATCAGTTTCTTTACAGTCCCAGAATCCCTGTCGTTTGGTAGGAAGCTGTGACCTCTTATTGGAAAGAGTAATGTCATATAATTTGGAATCACTTTGTTGTTACAGTGAATAAACAAAAGCGGATCATTGTGTTGTTTTTATTTTGACTGGCGCACCTGTCAGACAATAATAGATGCAGCTCAGTTATATTCTGTGGAATATGCTTCTGGATGTAATGAAACAGAAATAAACACACGTCATTTTCACCTTTGTATGCTTCTGCTCCATAATATACATACTAGGTTCAAAAAGTTCCCGGAATTTGTTAGCATCATAGAAACAACGTACCTTAAACACTATTCTACAGAATTCCCTTCAAAATAGTTGCCTTCCGCAACTACACACTTTTGCCAACGCGTGTAGAGTTCCTGGAAGCAGGCCTGTAAGCCATTTTGTGAAACCCGTCTTAGTGCTCTCGTCGCGTTTGCGATAACCTCTTCAGCATTGAATCTCCGTCCTTTCAGATGACTTTTCAGACGGGGAAACAGAAAGTAATCAGGTGGTGAGAGATCAGGAGAATATGGTGAGTGATCCAAAGCAGTTGTGTTGTGCCTGGCAAGAAAATTCTCTACAATAATTGCGCGATGAGCAGGTGCATTGTCATGCATAAGGAACCAGTTGTTTTCTACCCACTTTTCTGGACGTTTCCTTCTCACTGCGTCCCAGAGGCGACGGAGGGTTTCTACGTACAATTCTTTCGTTACAGTACGACCTTCTGGAATGAACTCATGGTGCATGAGACCCTGAGAGTCGAAGAAAACTTCCAAAATAACTTTGCTTTAAGTGTGCTTAAATGCGACAGGCTCATGTCAGTAGATTTACTGGCATATGAAAGAACTCCTGCGGGACAAAATTCCGGCACATCCGGCGATGCTGATGTAACCTCTGCAGTTGCGAGCGTCGTTAAATAAAACATAACATTTAAAATAACTTTGCCTTTGGAAGTGTCCCTAGGAAATTTTTGCTTCCGAGGAGATGTTTTCGATTTCCACTCAGATGACTGTCGTTTAGGGACTGGGTCGTACAAGTAGCACCAGTTTCATTTTGTTTAAGAAATCACCATCTTCATCAGCCATACTGTTCATGTCCCCAGCAAAACACAGAACTTGATGTTTGTACTTTGCTCTGTGGACATAATTACAAAATGCGACGAACAAACGAAACACTATGATAAACAATTGCCTACAACTCAAAACCAATAATTGCCATTATCAACAAACCTTAAGGAAATGACATCATGAATGTTACCAACAAAACAAATGTATAATATCCCTTGTTATATATTAATACGAAAAATGGTAGTAAAATTCCGGGAACTTTTTGAACCTAGTAGTATATAAAAATGTGAGAGATTAGTTTTTTTGATTATGTATGCCAAACACATAACTGTCTCAAATAGAAAATGTTCTATACAGGAATATTTGGCAGCGGAAAATTTTGCATAAAATCAAAGGTCAATCCACAAACATTATTCCCTTTTAGACTAAGTTCAGGAATTTGATTAATATTGGCATACAATTTTTTGGACTTTCTACGGTGAACCATCAATTCTGCTATTGCAGCTCGCTTGACAGACTGCAAGATGGGAACTGCGTATTTTAGCTGGTAAAACTTGAAGAATCGGATTCTGACATCTTTCCACAACAAAATCTTACCTCAAATATGGGTATTAAAGTTGAAATGAAAAGGATATAGGAAACACTATTAATTCCCGCGAATGAACATTTTGAATACAGACTACAGATTTAAAGTCAGTCATTGCAAAAAGGTCACGAGTCAAAGACTCATGACCTTTCTGCAAGAAGTGAAAATTTCAAGGTTCGATTTCAGCACTGTCAGACGGGCAGACATTATTGCTATTAATGGACGCTTAAAACGGGCTCTTGTTCTTGACCCTACTATCCGTTTCGAAAGAAACCTAAATCAGGCCACCGAAGTTGATATTGAGAAGAAGTCCATATATGAACCTTGTCTGCCTTATCTTTCTCAAAAGTACAGTTTATGGTCAGTTTAAAAAGTTTAAAATATGATTCTCGGGAGGAATCTGGGATCCATTTTCTAAAATATGTTCCTATAAGTGTAGAAAGATTGTACAAGTGTTCTACTTCTAGAGCACATTGTTTTCTCACGATGTAAGAGTGGGTGGTAGTATGCCATTGAACTGTCAACATCTGTATAATCGCTCTTTCACTTAAGCGGCATATTTCTATAATCTCAGATGATGGTATGATAAGACTCCCATTATTCTTTCGTTAAAAAAATAAGAGACATTTTGTTTACTGCTGGTAGGCTACGTACCATAAATTGAGACTCCCATTATTCTTTCGTTAAAACAATAAGAGACTTTTGTTTACTGCTGGTAGGCTACGTAGAAGGGTTCCCCGGAACAACGTTGTATATCACTTTTCACAACTTTACAGGAATTAAAAAAAATGTATAGCACATATAAAACATTTATATTTTGCCTCATTTTGGCCAGAAAATGTTTTTAAGCACTTTTCGTCTTACCTCAGATAATTTGTCACTTTCAGGTTTTCATATTTCTCATACAAGAAGCCAAAACCTATAGCTTCCCTGGAATAATGTTGTATATCACTAACATACACAAAACGTTGTATATCAAAAGCATTTTATTATCACATTTTACACGCAGATATAATATTTACACTTACAATAAAATGTCATACAGAAATTTTGCAATAAAAAATTGAGCTTAAAGACAACTAATCTTTTTCACTATATGCCCAGACTGGCATGATTTATGCAACTATAGTAGTTAGACAAGAACTTATATGAATTAAACTACAAAAATAAAAAAAAAAATAGCGACCATTCAAAGAATATACCACAAATTAATTTATACAGTAAAGCAATAGGGTGTTATTTTAGAATCTAGGTTCAGTATTTTTTTATTTTAATGGTAGTGATTCATAAAATCCACGATAACATGGCTTGAGATATTCATTCATAGCTATTAGATCCTTTTTTTTCTCAGCTGAAATAGAGAGCCATTCTGAATACAATGGAGGGAAATTTACACTAGGTTTGGGGAAACTAATTTGTGCCTGGTTACCCCGTTTCTTCTTCAAGAGGGAGTAACGATGCCATGACTGTAGCACATTGTGACTAGCCCTCACAAAAATTGCCTCTGGGTCATCTGAACTAAGCTTTAGCCACATTACATGAGTTATTTTCAGTTCAGGATCCCGCTGCATGTCTGATTCTATCTGACTTAAGCCTAAAAAGTCTGCCTGATACATCTCTCTAACAGTGAAAGGTCTTAATACACATGCCTCACCTATTACATATTTCCATTCGCCTGGTACCATTACATCAGCAGTTCTTTTCTTTTTTTCTATAAGAGCAAAATCTCGGTCGCAGGGCAAAAAACTGTGCCCTGAGACCAGAAATTTTTGCTCAATTTGAGAAAAATAACCTGTATGTATTAAATATCTGTACAATGCAATCATTCTCCAATTATTATTCTGTCCTATGCAACGGTCTGACCACACAATGAGTTTTCTTTCCTGATTAGGAGATAATACTTCAAATGTATCTATAATATAGTTTAACATGCAAGATGCAACCTCAGCTGATCCTCGTTTTGCTAGACATTCATACCCTCTCACTCTCCTTTACCCATATTATGTATTGCTAAGTTATAACAAGACAACTGTCTTTGATAGTATACACTGGAATGTTTTAAAGTGGGACATGACAAGACCTGCTGTAAATCTTTACATGAAACAATAACATTTTCATTTGTCTTAGCTAAATCTGTGTCCCTTTTCAGCATTCCATAAGCTGCTTCAGCTTTACAATGATGGAGCTCACTCTGAACCTAAATGGCCTTCATTTGTTCATCGGTATCTGCTGCAGCTAGCTTAATGAATAATTGATCACAATATTTGCATGTGTCGGACCGTGGAACACCAAATGACAAATTAAAATCAGATCTGAAAACATCTTCATAAAAATGTTTGCTCACATTAATATGAGGATATTTTGTCTTAAATAACATATACATTTTACATACATTTAAGTCTGCAGCTAAATATTCAGAATTAGTTTGCTTACGGCTGTAGTGGCTTATTTGTCTAGGAAAACTGTCAATGTGTACCTTTATCATATCTCTCAACTGATCTGAGACAGCATGTGGGCGGTTTGTGTGTTTACCACGCTTATCTGTAGGAATTTGAATTCCTTCTTTCATTTTACCCTGAAGAACTTGTAATCTTCGTGCTGTTACAGAAAATATATCACATAGTGTTTTCATACACACTTCAATTTGCTTATGGTCCACTGTAGTGAAATACCTGAAAGTACATTTTCGTCTTGAGGTTTCATCACTGTTATTTCCTCGTCTTTTCACTGGGTCCATAATCTGTATGCACTTGTACAGGAACTGAGACTGCCCATTGTAGTAGAAAACATAGAACTCTTCAAATAATTTCATTTTTTGTTGAATGGAAAGCATAGCACAACCCCTCTTGAAGCATCTTTTAGGGTTGCATGGACGCCACTGTAATATAAGGTAAAATAATACAACTAAGAGCAATTACTACTGAATTTAAGACGTTTATCTAGTAAGTGATGAAATGCTGTGGATCAAAATATACGAAAAGCTAATAGATAAATCAAAGATACCTAACCTATATTAACTTGCATCTAGTTAATCGATATTATTCACATTCTGTTTTTCCTTGTATTATAGTCGTATCTACACAGGCAAGATATTATGTAGCTTTTAAGAAACATAATTAATTAATTTCACCAAATAGAACCAAACAAAGAAAAAACATACTATAATACTAGCACGTGATTGATATACAACATTCTTCCACTTACCTCAATTGGATGTGATTTCTCTTCGATCTGTATTCCTTTTTTTCGTTGTATATGGTTTGCCACTATTCCTTAGGACTTTCCTTAAATTACAATTCCATTTTTCGGCGTTCACTTTACATTTCTTCCCTTTATTATTCGCTTTTAGTGCACTTGGAGAAAGATAAATGTTATTCACATCCGCCATATTGCAATGATATACAACGTTGTTCCAGGGAAGCCGATTTTTTAAATTCTACAAAACTAACAACAGATGGCATAGTAACATAATGCTTGCATCAGTGAATTCTAGTCCTGATGTACAACATTTCTACATGGATAACTCAATTTCGCCCAAAAGTGATATACAACATTGTTCCAGGGGACCCTTCTTAGTGTAGAAAGATTGTACAAGTGTTCTACTTCTACAGCACATTGTTTTCTCACGATGTGAAAGTGGGTGGTAATATGCCATTGAACTGTCAACATCTGTATAATCGCTCTTTCACTTAAGCGGCATATTTCTATAATCTCAGATGATGGTATGACAAGACTCCCATTATTCTTTTGTTAAAAAAATAAGAGACATTTTGTTTACTGCTGGTAGGCTACGTACCATAAATTGAGTTCTTTAGGTTTATTACACCATATTTTTCTTAATGATTTAACAACTAAGCCAGCAATGAATACAATCACATTTTGACAATATTGTGTCATTGACAATGATGTAAGAATGAGGGAATTGCAATCAATGTCTGCAGTAGAAGAGTCATATCGCCTCTGATTCTCAAAGCACTGAGGATTATTATCACAGTGCGTTAGGTGTTTGGAAAATACCATTGGGTATACTGTATATACATTTTTAGCGGACATCCCTCTCTTTGTAATATAATTTAAATAAATTATTTACGTATTTTCTAACGTATATAAAAAAACATAAGTAAAAATATTCCATGTATTCGGTTATAGCAAATAGAAATAAACTAACAAGTCTATTTACGAGCAATATAAGGCGTTTATATTTAAAACAATGCTTAGTTACAATATTTAGATTTACTTCTGTTATTTTATATTATACGTTAGAAAATACGTAAATAAATTTAGTTATATTACAGTGAAGGAGGGAATCCACTAAGAAAACACCTAGGCCTATATTCTCAATGGCATTTTCTAAACTCCGGATGCTTTATAGAAATAATTATTCGTTCTCCCAAAACATGGCGTCGCGCGAACCTGCGCGAGAGGTTTCAAATTTGAACACGACACCACGCCAGTTGTGTGTCTAGATATAGAACTACAACCTCTTTGCGAGGATTTTACATCCAATCGTTACTAGGTACAGCAGGTGAATATTATTCGTACTACGCAACTCTTAAAGGAAAAAGTGGAGCATTCTTTGGTCGAGTTCTGTAGACGTACCAAATAAAAATCGATATGGCTCATAAACATAATTTTTAGTATATAAGAAACATGAATAATATTTTATCGCTCTTAAAGATAAAATTTAAAATAATAATAATAATAATAATAATAATAATAATAATAATAATAAAATAGAAATTTATCCGAAATTTCAAACTGTTAAGTCTGTAATACACAGAGAATACGTATAATAAAAAATCTGAACCTTATTGAATAATTAAGTACAAGTTTTAAATGTGAATATGTACCAGAACCCCATTTTTACAGTAATATGCAAAGAATTTACAGTAATACATGTCTCTAGAATAAGCCGATGTACAGCACAATGGATTGTAATCGATGCAGGAAGTTTTTCGATGTCGTTTACTCCTACCTTTTTGTAGAATACAATAAAATAGAATATTGCTCACTGCTCATTGAAAAAATCACATTTACATACCTCTTTTCGGCTGTCAAATTTAAGCACTGGTGATCCAGGACAAAAATTAGCATAGAATAATACGACCTGATACCGCAAATTTATATTATATTTCTTACAAAGTGTAATTAAGTTAGCTTGATAGCAATTCACATAGAAGACCGTGACACGTAGGTTTCTTGATTACTTATGTCCAGTAATGTCAAAATTGTAAACTGAATGCACAATGACAGTACCTGTATTCACTTTCATCCTGCCAAAGGTTTTCCTAAATCTCGAAGACAAATATCGGGATGAACCTTAAAATAAATGACCACGAACCAACATTCCTTTACCCATAAGGACTCCGTTGATTTTGCAAACAATTTTGATCTGCCTTAGCTTGTACATTACCCTGTTACTTAAGCGAGTTCGACTTTATTCGCACAGGGGACTTTAACAGTTCTGACTTACAAATCCAAATGTTTCTTCTGGCGGTCTTGGCTCAGCCTTCGAACATCACACTTGTCATATGAGCGAGTTTACTGGACTCCACTGGCACTGTGAAGGGACAAAGTACCTTTTCAATGTGCAGACTTACATCTTCCGGCGTTTCTTGTGATCCTTAAGTCAGGTTCTCTAACGACTCCTCCTCACCGCTCTTATGTGGTAGCTATTGCGTTACGTCTATTTTCGGCTGTTTCCCCTTCAACATTATTTTTTCAGTGGAGCAGCGAAACCACACTGAGACAAGTTGCGAACAGGGTTCGAGTTTACATACTCAGTTTTTCTCAGTCCCAAATTCCCTTGCATTTTTGTTTTTTCCTCCCTCTCCCTCTCAACTCAATTCGCCCACGGCTATATACAAATGCCGCAAAAAACCGTGACGTGTTACTACCATAGCATTGCCACTGTTGAATTGCATCTCTCTCTCCTTCTAACTAATATGGCAAATGGATGTTTAGGCGAAAGAAAAACTTCTTTGAATAAAAAGTCTCTTGAATTTTACTATTATTATGGCGAAATACTGTGCTGCATTCGGCTGTAAATCAGGAGTGGATGCAACTTCTGACGAAGGAGATTTTTCTGACTGTAAGTTTAGGTTTGTCATTAGCAGTAGAAGCAGTGCATTGGGGTACGAAATTGACAGTTTTTGTCTGTTCTTATAGCAAAGTTCACAGTATCATTTTCTGAAATCCTTTGACGTATTACAGAAGAAGAGAGTCCAGGGAAAAAAAATTACCGAATATAATCATTTTGAGGTCGATTTATTGCTTTAAAATAACAATTTTTACTTAAGACTTATGAGTGTCTGAATACCGGTACGCCTATGATGAGCCACAGATTCTCCACATTGCTGTCTTGTAGCAGCAGGTAAATATCTAGTATATATTTGATTACGTTGATATATGCTGAGCATTGAGAATATCGTAACTAAAGCAATTTCATAACTGAGCCATTCAGAGCAGAAGTGGTGTAAGTCAAATCTGGGTAATGTGAGTTAAAGTAAACATTCTGTAAAATACAGGACAAAGCAGCAATTAATATGTCCTTCGTGCTCATGAAACCGTCTAAATACTGAAATTAGTATATACCCTTAAATAAATTATATTATTATTATTATTATTTTTAGTATTTTATTATTAAGTTAAAGCTGGTAATTTAGACATAATGGCATCACTAAAGTGTTATAAAACAATATAAATGAAAAGTTCTGAACAAGGAAAACCTAAATTCCATTTTTTTTGTTTAATATAGCTAGGAAAAATTGAAAAAAAAAATCACTTCATTTCTATGAATAATTTCGAGGGAAAAATTGTTCCGGGGCCGGGTATCGAACCCGGAACCTTTGGTTAAACGTACGTTTAACCAAAGGAACAATTTTTCCCTCGAAATTATTCAAATTAACTTCACAGGGAGTTATTCCTGAAAGCTTAATTTGCACTTCATTTCTATATTTATTCGTGTGGAACTTCTTGCAACTGTTAAGTATAAGCCTTAAATGTGTGTTTATTTTGTGAATAGAAAGTATCTTCATTAGTGCAGTAAAATTACTTCCTATTGAAGTGCACCGCCAAAGAGAAGAATTCCAAAAGTAAGTAATGAATCCGGGAAACAATCGCAGAGATGTATCGACTACCTGATTAATGCAATCGACTTTCATTAGGATTTGATATACATGGCAATATGGTACCAGGACAAATGGAATGAAGCAATATTGGCGAATTATTGCTGATGCATAAAGAGGGATCCCCCGAAGGGCATCAAAACGGTGCGTTTCGTGCGACATTTTGAACGTCTGAATTGGTATAAAAATTTTTTGGTCGGGAAAAAGCACATAAGTAAAAAAGTCGATTTTTCTGTTGTACCTCAGCACATAAGACAAGTATTTTTTTTCTAATATTTGAAATGATAAAATTTCTTGTATGTTACACTGAAAATGATCTTATTTTGACCAACATACAAGAATTTCATTATTATACTTAAATTTAGTTAAGAGTAAAATAAAAAAAAAGTCACTTTAGAAAAATTCATTTTTTTGACCAAAGAATTATTAATAATAATTTATAGGAATTAATATATTATTAAATTAAATATATAAAATAATATTTAATACTGGAAACTATAATAATTATTAATAATGTTCGGGCTCATAAACAATTTTATAATCTCCAATGTTATATTACGGCATTACAATATATTGTAATACTATTATTCAGTACATTATTTGCCTTTCCTGATATTCTTGTTTAAATTTTGAAATTTTCGACCTTATTTTCAAAATATACAGAAAATCATGGCGTGACAAAGAAAATCTGAATACAGGCCCGGAACCAACTACTTTCAGTACTTAAACTATCGTATTGAATTTATTTCTTTAATTATAATATTTGTCAACTTTCACATTTTTTCACTTTTATTTTCAAAATCACAGAAAATATGAATACAGATTCGGATTCAAGGCACTTTAGTTAATTAGAACAATTAATTGTAGCAGAAATGTTTTTAAATGCATATCAGTGTAATAATAATAACAATAATATCTCAAATGGATTACATCTCCCCAGTATGTATGCGAGCTTGCCATTGTAAGTAACCTGAATCCAGACAATTCTTTCCACAATAGCGCTGAGGTGTAAGTTATAAACCTGTGATCTTGTTAGCGTGAGATGTTTGTCACTGGTTCCAACTCTCATTAGTTCCAAAATCGGAGCTGCGAGAAAGCGCCATTTCTGCCGATACGTGATTCATAGCGGATGTGATGTAGGTATGTATATGTAACAAATCTGGAGTGGAAACGACTGCAAATCAGAAGATTAACTTGAAGGACAACAAAACGGAGATCTAAAGATTTTCGTGCCAATCAAAAGGTTATTGACAGTAAATCATTGATATTAAGGCTGCAATGCAATCACTGTAGTTTTCCAAGATAAAGTGCACTTATCTTAGGTAAATATTATTGAACGCGCAAAAATTTTCCGATAAAATAGCTATTACGAGTCACAGTGAATTTCCGGAACTGTCACAGTTCAGACCTGTGAGTACGAAACATACAGCCATACCCTTCAAACGGAATGGATTCTGGAGTGCTTGTACGCGAGCAAGCGCTTCCAAGGAAATGTGTTACTTGGACGTATGGAGAGATAAGGCTCTTCAAATGTTTCTCGCTTGTCTAAGCGTACCTACATTTTGAAATGACTATAGTACGCAAGTTTTTCCCAGCCATTCCACTAGTACGGTTTTTTCATTGTGGGAATGGATTCCTGAGTTTCTGGACTACTCGGCTATATATACATCTTCCCACAAACATCACATTTCACACTTCCCCTATTCAACAAAGTTAAGCCAAAAGTTGACAAATCAATCACTTCTCGCCAGGAAGTAAGCGTAAACACCATTTTAGATACACTCATATCACAAAAAAACCTTCCACACAATATCCAACATATGGCTTTTGACTTATCAACAGTATAGTATTCTATATAATTATTTATTTAACATGGTAGAGATAAGGCCACCAGGTCTACTCTTCACCCCTACCAGGGGATTACAACAATAATATTAAGAATACAATCATAATTACAATTAATGTTAAATTTACACATCTTGATTACACAACTTTTAACACTGTATTATTTCGGAATATGTATGATAGGCCTAAGAACTTTGTGTTAAATATTATTAACGTACCTAGTTAACATGTTTCTACCTATTTTCGGTTATCTTCGGAACTGGTCGTTGTTGGTCTTGGCGCCTCTTTGTTTCCTGTGTGGGTGCGTTCGTAGTGTAGAGTCAAAACACATACTCTCTTTGACTCTACACTACGAACGCACCCACACAGGAAACAAGAGGCGCCAAGACCAACAACGACCAGTTCCGAAGATGACCGAAAATATGTCAAAACATGTTAACAAGGTACGTTAATAATATTTAACAAAAGAAAGTTCTTATCATACATATTCCGAAGTTAAATTCATAGTTACAATAAAAGTTAAAGTAATAAAAGATTACTTTATTAATAGAACTTAGAGAATTTTTTATAGTTTAAGAACAAACAAAGATTATCTTGCTGAAGTACAAATTAAAGCTAACATTACAAAACCATACAGTGATTAAAGTGCTGGATATTGAAATATTTATAATGAAATATAATTATGTACACGCATGGATGTATAGTGAGATATGCGGGACATAAAAAACGCATTCCACACACATCACAGCTGAACAGTTACACTTACGTATGCATACGTGAATACACATTAAGATTATCTGAACGCGAAAAATCCATTCCTAACATATCACAAGTGAACGGTTTTTCACGAAAAAGCATCTGGAGATTAACCGGACGTGCAACACTTCCCACACACATCACAACTGAATGGCTTCTCAACTGTGGATATGTGAATGCACATTGAGATACTTCAAGAGCAAAAATCCCATTCCACAAACTTTAGAACTAAACGGCTTTCCGCTTGAGTGAAGACGTGAATACAGTAGAGTATTCCGGGGTGCAAAATCCTTCCCACACATATCATAACGAAAGGGCTTCAAGCAAGTGAACACGTCAATGGATATAGATATTCCGCGCTAAAAGAACAATTTGCACTGACCCCTGTATTGAATGGCTTCATAACAGTGTGAACGAAAGAATGCCTAATTTAGATTTGAAGAGCTTCTACAAGAGTTACCACTCACGTGCCGCGTGAATGCTCATTCAAATGTATGGAGAGCGAAAAACTCTTTCTAAAGACGTCACAACGGAATGGTTTCACGCCTTAGTGTACGCGTGAATGCTTATCGAGGTATTTCGATAATGAAAAATATTTTCCACAAACGTCACAACTGAATGGCTTCACGCTAGTGTGCATCTTTAAATGTGTTTTAAGGTTTGAAGAACTTGAAAAACTCTTCCCACACACATCACAACAGAATGGTTTCGCGCCTGTATGCACGCGTGAATGCCTCTCGAGATGTGCCAATTGCGAAAAACTCTTTCCACATACGTCACAACTGAATGGCTTCTCACCTGTGTGTACACGTGAATGTATCTTCAAACGAATGGAGCGCGAGAAACTCTTTCCACAGACGTCACAAGTGAATAGTTTCACGCCTGAGTGTACGCGTGAATGCATATCGCGGTATTTAGAGAGCGAAAAACATTTTCCACAAACGTCACACCTGAACGGTTTCTCGCCAGTGTGCAACACTGAATGTGTTTTAAGATTTGAAGATCTTGCAAAAAACTTACCACACACGTCACAACTGAATGGTTTCGCGCCTGTGTGAACGCTTGAATGTCTTTCGAGATGTGCCAATTGCGAAAAACTCTTTCCACACACATCACAACTGAATGGTCTCTCGTTTGTGTGCACGCGTGAATGCCTCTTGAGATAGTCGTAGGTTGAAAAGCTCTTCCCACACACGTCACAAATGAATGGTTTCGCGCCTGTGTGCATGCGTGAATGCCTCTCGAGATTTCCCGAGCGAGAAAAACTCTTTCCACACACATCACAACTGAATGGCCTCTCGTTTGTGTGCACAAGTGAATGCCTCTTGAGACAGTTGGACCTTGTAAAACACTTTCCACAAACGTCACAACTAAATGGTTTCTCGCTTGAGTGAACGCATGAATGCTTATCGACATCACCCGATTGAGAAAAATACCTTCCACACACATCGCAATTGAATTGCTCGTTACATTTGTGTTCGAGGTAATGGCTTTTGAGTCTTGCAAATTCGAGAAAAGACATTCCGCAAATGTCACAATCGTATTTCTTGTCGTCATCCTCTTCAGGAATATTTTCGCAGAATTTTGCAACTCCGCTATTATGGCTAACTGCAACACTAACAATTATAAGTGTTATTAGTGCAAAGAATGTCTACATTTCCAATAAGGAAATATATACGCATTAAGCAAAGTAATATATGAGAAATTCATAATGGCCTTTCACCTTCAGTTACTTCTGTATAGATTAACTTAATAAAATTAAGTAATAATAGTAATTACAATAATCATAACAGCAATAATGATAGTAAAATTAATAATGATAATAATAATAATTCATTTATTTACTAATATCGATGTGATGGACAACAAATATTGGGCAATAAAGTCCAAGAGAGTGACAAAATTAATACAATAAAATTAATAACTATGGTACAAATTCAATAATAATAATAATAATAATAATAATAATAATAATAAATAAATGTAGTACTAATGGAGGTGCTGGTAGTAGCAATATCTGCAGTATTTTCAGCAAAAATATAATAATAATAATAATAATAATAATAATAATAATAATAATAATAATAATAATAATAATAATAATGCCAAACTTGCCTCATTACTCAATTTTCTTGCATCGCATTTATTGCATATATATTTTATATATTTTAAGACGATTCAATTGAGCATAGTTAAAATTTGAATTAAAAAATAATGGATTGCTAAGCCAACATACTATTACTGCATACTAAATCAATACACTCTCGTTGTTCGTTTATTCTCTGAGATGAAAATGAATGAATTGTACATAAATATTATTTTAAGAAATACAGGATACGAATGTACAGAATAGCCTATCAAGTTTTCTGTGCATAAGAAGCTATTTTAATCTTAGTGTGTGAATAAGCTTCAGGGCTTCTACCACATTGTCTTGGTGTTGGAGGCTTTTGTTTCGACCGCTGTGTTGTGGTCATCTTCAGAGCAGTTGTTGGACTGCTCTGAAGATGACCACAACACAGCGGTCGAAACGTCAGCCACCAACACCAAGACAACGCGGTAGAGGCACTGAAGCTTATTCACACACACCATGTACACCAACCGTGGAAGCCTACGCGAACACTATTTTAATCTTACCTGTCCTGGATTCACTCAGAAGTTACTGTAATAACATTATAGCATTATCTCCATCTAGAGAAACTACACTTTCCAACAGTGAAATAATAACACTACTCAACAAATTTGAACTTTTTTTCCGTAACATTAATAAAACAGGCTGATCTTAACCAATTTGCATGCGCCGAACACGAAAATGACAATGAAAAGGTCGTAAGACGTCACATTTTTGTGTTATAGATACTTACTTGATACATTGAAAAATCAGGATTTTTTACCTATTAAAAATTATTTTATTCTCATTTTTGGTGTGAAAATTTCCAAGGGTAGCTTATTTAGATAAAACTGATACATCAATAACTGATCAGCTATTGAGACTTATAAAAGCCACTCTTCGTGCAATAAAATAGAGAAAGATAAAAAAAAAACTTTCATTTTTTCTCTTATGAGAACTGGAATCTTCCCTTTTTAAAAACTAGCAATAATCGCCCATCATCGCTGGATCCCATATTCCTTGATATCGTTGTTCCATTGTAGCAATATCTTGGTGAAATCGCTCTCCCTGCTCATCACTTACAGTCCCAAGTTCTCAGGAAAGAAGTCCTAATGTGAATGTAAGAAGTGGATCTTCAGTGACATACTGCAGGCCATTTTTTTTTTTTTTGTTAGTAACATCTCTATTAATCGGCGATAATTTTCTGCCTTGTGATTCCCTAAAAGCCCTTTGATGTAAAAGATTTCCTTGCTGATAATACCGTGGGGTTAAGTTTTTTCTCAAAAATGCTGTCCTTAGAAAGTTTTCTAATTTGCGGACCGACAAATACGCCTTCTTTTAATTTAGCATCACTGGTTTTAGGGAATAGAGTCATTAAGTGTTGAAAGGCTTCTACACTCTTATCTAGAGCTTTCACAAAATTTTTCATTAGCCCTAGTTTTACATGCAGTGGAGGAACAAGTACTTTTTCACGTTGCACTAGCGGAGGATATTTAATATTATGCTCACCACATAATATTGTGCTGTTGCTGGACTGTCCCACAAACATAAAAAAACAACATAACTTAGTAAACCCTCATTGTAATCCAAGCAACAGAGCTATTACTTTCAAATCTCCACAAATTGCCAAGTGATGTTCATTACAATTTACTGCATTCAATATTAGTGACATGTTTTCATAAGTTTCTTTCATAATGAGTGAATGAGCCACTGATGGAAGGTTTTGTATTGCCATTGTGCAATAAAACTCCTTTTAAGCTTAGTTTTGGTGAATCGATGAACAGTCTCCATTCTTCTGAATTATATTGAATATCTAATTCATTCATAAGCCTGTTCACATTTTTGCAGGCACAAACAGAATTTTTTATTACAAAATAACTAATCAGTTTATCATTTCGTTTTCTGAACACGGAAATCTTGGTATCTTTTGCTAATAAGTTCCATTCTTGTAATCTAGAACCTAATAGTTCTGCGTGTTGCTTGGAAAGATCTGAATCCCTAACTAGGTCATTAAGTTCTGCCTGTCGTATCAGATGTGGTGTTCTATGATGTTCGTGAATGTAGGTGTGATCAGTGGAAGTTGAAGGGTAGTCTGAGGATTCTGATAGTTCGTGTTTCTTGGAATGACATAATCTTCCCCACTGGGCAGAGGGATAGGGATAGGAAGTTCAGGAGAATGTGGCACGGGTATTATGGCTGGTGGGAAATTAGGACACACAATTTTATCTTTAGTTTTCCTTGAAAATTCCTGTGGTTTTATAATGCAGAAATAACAATCTTCCAGATGACTGGTGAGCTGTCGCCAAATCATTGTTATTTTTCCCCCGCAACCACTCTGTTAACTTCACGTAATATGTTACACAACATACGTGTGGTGACCAATTTTTATCTTGTTCACCCACTTTATAGCCAAAATACAAGTAATATGCCGTTTTTACATTCTCTGTTATTTATCGACGTTGTGATTTCAAAGTTAATTCCCGACAACAGGAACAACGATTGCTATCCATTTAACACTATTACAGAATAACTAGTACCGCTCACAACACTTCCACAATCAGAACTAATCACAAAATTATTCATTTTTTGTCTAACGATACAACAGCGACCGTATTTCCTCCTTTCCCTTAGTCAGTAATATCCAGATGTGATCTACCCTCCGTGCAGCTGCATAATAAGAGTAATAAAACAATAAACCATCGCTAAGGGTAACACTCATTCAACCCACAAAAGTGAAAGTATGTTCCAAATGGTACCTTAAAAAACGGAAATGCTATATAATTGTGTAAAAGATCGACGTTAAAGAAAAGAACCTCTTTCAAATGGCTAGGTTTTAACACATTTTTATATGATTCGCTAACTAAAAAATACAAGTTTCTGAAAAAATGTGACGTGTAGGCACTTTTTCAATGCCATATTCGTAATCAGGACATACAAATTACAAAAAAATCGTTATTCTTGTCCATGTTATGAAAACCTTGTTAAGTAGTGTAATTAAATATACAAATTGGTTAATTTAGCTTCCGATATTACTTCATACAAACACAGAAACATTCTCTGTAAGCTATGTTTCATAGCTTTCGATTGTTGTTGTCCAAGGCTCCTTATAGACGAAGTCATTTGTTTTTATTTCACTACACCGCCTTAGATGGCATTGTATTTTAACTTTAAAACTCATTTATCTCATTAAATATCAGTTCTATCAAAATTTTGCACAGAATAAAACTTATCGGAAATCATTTTTAAAGAAACTTTTGTTATGTAACATATTTCACAAAAATCAATAATAAGGAGGATATTTCGATTTATTTAATTCAGGCCTCCTTATAACCCCCCTTTTAAATAACGTATTTTGAATGTCATATAGCCTAAAATCTAAGCTACAACGAACTTAATTTATATTTCAATTTTCATCCAAAACCGTTCAGCCATTATTGCAAGAAAAGGTAACAAATGTGGAGACGGACAAACAGACATACAAACAAAAATTTCAAAAAAGCGATTTTGGGTTTGAGGGATGGCTAATTATGCATGTTAACACCAATTATTTTTGGAAAATCGAAAATTACTAGAAAAAGTTTGGCTACAGATTTATTATTAGTATAGATTATGGTAGTAGTGGTCGTAGTAGTAGCATAAGTAACAATAGTAATAGTAATAATAATAATAATAATAATAATAATAATAATAATAATAATAATAATAATAATAATAATTTTGAAACTTGTAAATCCAGATATTCAAAACATCCCACATTTATTAATTTCCTTGTTTGAACATAGAAATAGTCCCAAATCTATAGGAGACAAGCAGAACTGAAAGCAGTTGAATAACATAGATGTTATCAACAAATTTCTTTTAGAAATTCGAGGACAAACTTAAGAAATTAATGGAAACCATTTTTCCTGGGTACATACAATTTTAAAATGAAAGGATTCAATTAATTGGCCTTCATTAAATGTGATAAGGTGAGGGCAGGTCTATGCTTTCGTATTTCCTTGAATGGCAGCAACTTCAGCATCAATAGTTGTAATGGTATAGCAGTGGTAAAACTTTTATTGGTGATAGTTATAGGAAATGGTATAATTAAGCTATTTGCTCCCGCAAAGTATACTTTCATCTGAAAAATAATTATATTAAAACTAAAAATATATTTATTTTGTTGTGATATAATTAAAGAGTGAAACCAACGACAAAGTAAAGACTGATGTATTTCACTCACCTTTGAGTCAAGACTTCATTCTCTTCTCCTGTTACTTCCAGTTTGACCTCCTCATTCACTTCATCCAATCCACATGAATTTTCCTGCAAATCAAGATTTTGCAAAACAGACACATAGGACAATAACAGATGAACTATTAATGCATGGTAGATTATACACTCCATAGATAAAAAAAAAAAATTGTACCCAATGCAATATACAATAGAAGCATTCTTGGCAAAACAATGATATGTATAAATAAATACAAAAGAATTGCAAACAAGAAATTATAGCAATTTCTAAGAAATATCGTGTAGGCTATTAAGTAAATTTTGCACAAACACTGAGTTACCGTAATTGAAAGTGTAAGTGACAATGATAGTGGGTTGCAAGAAAGCATTTGTTTCTTCATTAGCCGCTAATGGACCAATAAGTTCGAAAGACGCGTTCCAAGAAATATTTAAGTGTTATTGATCCATTAAAGGATTCACTAACTTAGAGATCTGATTTCCCTCCTATAATAATATTTATTCCTCTGTTAGACAGCCACCTTGCGTACATTTTGTGTATTGGCGAGTAATTTAATATTTTTTATTCATCATAATGTTACATGTGTGACATTTGGGCATGCGATATTTTGTGTAACAGGCCTACATATACAAGATATTATAATAATATTGCATATCAATGGCTAAAAAGTGATTCTTCGTATATGTACATTTGCAGGTAAATAATAAAAAAAAAGCTTGGAAATTATTTTCTCAAAATAGACAAATTTCTTATATGTTTGTACTTTGCACGATCTTCTATTCGAGAACAAAATATCAGTACAACGACTAATTTTGTGAACACAATTATACGTATTTATTTATTTAACCTGGTAGAGATAGGGCCGTCAGGCCTTCTCTGCCCCTCTACAAGGGGATTACAACTATAATATGAAGAATAAAATTACAATTAATATTAAATTTACAATTACAATTACAATAAAAATTAAAGTACGACAAGATTATCTGATTAATGAAAGCTAGACATTTTATCATAAAAGTTAAGAACAAAGAATATTTTTGTAATGTAGTTAATCCAAATAATACTAATGTAGTTAAACTAAATCACCATTTTTGTAGATACAGGTATCGATATATGATAATTTGATTAATTATTTATATACTTATTCATTCATTCCTCGAAAAGCGAAGTTACTATTTATTTCTTTATTTCGTCTAAGGAAGAATGTATCTGCTCTATAGACTGTCTTTCTATTTTCTATAAAATTAATGCAGTCATGCGCTATTTCTAATAAAAAAATTGGCATATTTATCTTTCTCACTGAAACATCTGTTCCTGATTTCTTTCTGGTTCGTATTAGTTTATATTTATTGCAAATTCTAACAATAAAAGCAATGCCTCACATCAGTCCAGCAGCCGATGTTCACTTTTTATTCATTCACGTCCTATTGCGTCACTTGTGAAATCCAAAGAGAATGTTAGAGAATGTTATGGTTTATTTAAGGACACTCGTAACTGCAGAGGTTATATCAGCGTCGCCGGATGTGCCGGAATTTTGTCCCACAGGAGTTCTTTCACATGCCAGTAAATCTACTGACATGAGCCTGTCGCATTTAAGCACACTTAAATGCCATCGACCTGGCCCGGGATCGAACCCGCAACCTTGGGCATAGAAGGCCAGCGCTATACCAACTTGCCAACCAGGTCGACAAATCCAAAGATGCTTGCTTAACGATCCAATAACTAGTGGCCCGTTAATTCCTTGTCTGCAACCCGACAATCCACTAAATTTAAAGGTCCACGAACTAAAGAAAACATTATTTATAGGTCTGTTTTCTTGCTACCCACATTTCGAGATGATCACAGGTGAGAACCAGACAGATGTCAGCAACTGATCCAATATATAAGGTAAAGTCGGTAATGGAAAATTGTTATGAAGAATGTGAGGATTAAGGGAAATTAAATTAAAATAAAACTCAGAGGGTTAAAAATTTATCAGTGGCGATGTAAACAACAAAATTATCATGGTTTACGGAACACTGAAGACTGCAGGGTCTACCATAAAAATGAAGTAGAAAAGATTTACGACTGACTACAGGATGAAGAAATTTAAAGGGATGAAAGCAACCATCATTGTATCCCTTGGTCACCTGCATGTAGTCAGTAAATAACAGAGAGAACTAGGGACCAACACACTTCATAAACTGCACGCACCTCAGCTTCATTCTTCACAATGGAAAAGTCAATAGGCACTGCAGCTTCCTCAAATGTCATCTCTGATTTCACATCACACCTGTGGTCCATAATTTCTGTTTTTATTTCAGTGAAGTGAAAGTCTAATAAATTTCCTTCCTGCAAAATAAAGAGAAAAATTAAATGAGCAATACATGATATAAAGTTGTAGACCTACACGAAAGACCCATGACTATTTATAAAGTCCGTCCACACTATCATTAATACAACGAATGAACGGGTATCAATTTAAAAAACTTGCAACGCAACATACAAAAGCATTAATTTAAACAAGAATTTTATTCAATCATATGACTTATTTCAATGTAAATTATGCAATTATAAATTTATATAATATTTTTAAAATTGTTAATGTTTTCACCATTCAGTATGGCATCTTCAGACATTCATAATTAGAGACATCTTGTGGAAAAGTACATTGAATCAAAATTGTAGTGAAGATTTTTACATTATACCAGAGTATAGATTGTTGATGTCAATATTAGAAACATAAAAAAAAAAACGGTGAAATATTTAAGTGTAGGCCTACCAATTAAAATCAAAATTTAAAATATGCACATTTAATCGGAATTACGTAACTATACCATATTACACTCAAATAAATGTACATGATTACTGTTAATCACTTGTATTACCATTTTAAGAATAATTAAAAAAGAATGCAAAAATTGTATTTGAATGTGTTACGTACTTAAAAATATCACTATTTAAATGTCTAGAATTATTAAATATGTTACATTTTACAAAAACATAATAAGACTAAATTACAACCAATCATACCAAAGCCATTTTAATTGAACTACAGTGTGACTACTATGTGTGGACGAGAAGTTGTTCAAGTGTGTTGATTGTGTTAAATATTACAAATCCATTTCAATGAATCATAAATTTTGTATATAACTGTGTTATGTAATTCAAAAGATGTGGTTATCAGTTATGATGTGTTGTGTTATATTGAAGGCAAGATTTCAAATTAAGCCTAATACATTTTTACATCACATTAACTTAAAACATTTAGCCATGTCACAAAATAGAATGCGCCTGATGATGGGTTAAAAACCCTCCAAAAAGACTATCCAAATCAAAAAGCAGTAGCAAGGCCTAGTAGTAGATCTAAGAGGCCCCATTAGGATTCAAGCACTCATGCTTGTGTAAAACAACTCAAAGAAACACAGAGTAGGTACCATTACAGATCAGACTGTATCATTCAGGGATAGTGTTACAGCCTTCAAGATGGCGGTAGTTTGTCATCACCGACAAAACAGAAGGAGCTTGAACTTATTTATTTATTTGTTATTGAACATAACAGGCAAAGCCCAATTACAATGTTCAAGACTGACAAAGTAATTTATAAAACATAAACAAGGAAAAGAAAACATTCTCTTATTAAAAACCAAAACAAAATAGAACAGAGAGAAAAAAAAATGAAAATAAAGTGTGAGAGTAGCTTCAAATTAACAAAAACATATTTTGGGAAATATGACAAATTGAGGGGTTTGGGGGGAAAAACCAGGCAGCTCCAATTTTTTTCATTTTTGAGATATTTGTGCAGAGAGGAAGAAAAAAATACGCTCTATCGTTTGGTCGAGGAACCAAGTAGTTCCAAGAATTACATTCACAGTTATAATGCATTTTGGACCTGTACATGTTTATTGTTTGGCGGTAAAACCAGGCAGCTCCAGGAGCCACCTTGTTGTTTCACCAAAATCTTACTTTATTGTCAGTTTCGTGTGTCAAATTGTAGTGTACTTTGTAAATTTGTAGTGTTTTTTGTAAAGTAGTTTTACTCCTCGTAGAGTGTTAGAGAAGGCCGTATTGGCCTTAACTCTGCCAGGTTAAATAAATCATTATTATTATTATTATTATTATTATTATTATTACTACTACTATTATTAACAGGAAGCAGCACTATTATCACAGCTTAAAAGACAAATAAGAAGGTTAATATTGATCCATTGTTGTCAGTATTATATTAGTAGCACATTAGTGTCAACATGGAGACTAGCGACAGTGAATTTTCTGCTTCTGACGGTGAATATAATCCAAATGAAAGTGTGTATAGTGATGAAAGTTCCAGTACAGATTCATTTAAGAAGGAGAGAAAACGTAATCCAAAACGGTGGCTCTCAAATACAAGAAAGGAACTAGAAATGCAGGTAAATCATACGTGAACAAGAAAGGCAAGCATTTGCCTGTTCGTGTTTCTGAATCCGACTGTAAATGCAAGCGCCAGTGTTACCAGAAACTTGGTAACCAAATGCAAAAACATACTGAAATCATTTAATGACATGAAGAATAAAGAAATGCGAGATGCATATTTGGGTGGCCTGATAACTGTTCGTGATGTCCAATGACGCCGTGTTAAAAGTGGAGATGGCATTCCTCGTGCGCACAACTATTTATATAAGGTAAGCAAAATAATTAAATGCAAACAGGTTAAATTATACAATATAATAAAAATGCTAATTAAAAAGTAAAAACTAATGCCTACATGGAATGACAATAAATCGTACTGGATTGTTATTATTATTATTATTATTATTATTATTATTATTATTATTATTATTATTATTATCATTATTATTATTATTCATTTTAGTTTCGTCTAGGTTCATATGAAGTGATTGTGTGTGAAACTGCATTTGCTGGAGGTAAAGTATAAAGTGAGCTATGACTTCTACTATAGATTCTTCACTACAAACTTTAGTAATGTATCCTTTGGTATGATACTTGCCAAAACTATTATATCTTGGAGAAGAAGATGTTATAATCTCAAATTGAAGAAGAAACAAGACCCCTTATAATTCAGAAAGACTTACATCTTAGGAAAGCTGATCTCTTCTATTTACAGTTGAAAGAGAAGTCATCTTTGTCTAAGGCAGATGAACTGTAGAAACTATCTGCTTTGATTTTCAGCAGAATATGGATCTTCCTACCATACCATCAGGGAATGTTTTCTACAGCAGACAGCTATGGCTTTACAGCTTTTGCATACATGTAAGCAGCACTCGTAAAAGTTACTTCTACATGTATGATGAATGTGGGGATAAAAAGAGTCCCAATGAGGACATTAGTTTTCTTGACGATTTCTTTGCTGCAGTTTGCAAGAAATCTCTTAAGCATATTTTCATGTTTTCAGACAACTGTGCAGCACAAAATGAAAACCATACTATTGTGCAATATTTATTTACATTGGTGCAGCAAGGCAGATTTCAGACCATCACACACATGTTTTCAGAGCTGGATCGCAGTTTTCTACCCCGTGATCGCTCATTTCGAATTGTTGAATCACAGAAGAGGAAACATGAACGCCTATATGTTCCGCAGGACTGGTATAAAGTCGTCACAGACAGCTCCAAAAACTTTGAAGTCATTCCAGTAAGTCAATATATGCTGAAGAATTAAAGTGAGTGTTACCAAACCCGCTACAAGAAACTACTAAAGAACACTAGAAATGTTCAAGTTCATGATTTCTACTTACAGACTATTTCAGTATAACATGCGACATAAGCAGGTTGTTCGGTGTAGTGAATCATTAAATACAACTTTATTTTTTCACTTTCCTATTATGAACAAGAATGGCCCTTCTTCCCTCATATACCAAAAAATACATTCAGAACATCTCTAGATAAAAGCAGCCAAGTATAAAGATGCTATGAAGTTGGTATGTCAGTATGTGCCACCACCTGATATGCCCTTTTTCAGAGTTTAGGCCTACTATGCGACTTAATATTAAATAACAATTTAATATTAACACCCCAAATATGTAAGTTTGTACTATTTTTTGAAGTACCTTAAAATCAGATATAGATTTAATTTCTTTATAGAATTAATATCATCGCCAAATAATAAAATTTTAGAATGTTGTACACAATTCACGATATCATTAACAAACGATAAAAGCAATAATGGACCATGATTAAAAGCTTGAGTTCATGGAAAACTTAATGAGGCAGTGAATGCTACAGTTGTAGATCAAACACTGTTATACTTCCTAAACTACAAATTTGTGCAGGAAAGCATTCGGATAAACCAATAAATTGAAACAGCAAATACTGGCTCATCCAGGAGGTTGACAGACTTGCGAAGTTTAGGAGGTTTCGGATTTGAAAGTTCTTATGCTTCTTGTTTGTGAAAATATGTGTTTTAATGTGAAATAAAATTACATATTTACGGTTGGCATATCACATTCACAAGTTTCAACTTCGTTTATTATGTTCCATCACGTTCAAGAAAAATATTTAAGTTACATTGGTATATGCTCCCCAGGTATAAATGATATATTTAGAAAACAAAAAGTAGCTGCTTTCAATATACCTCAGATAAAGGCTTCCTCTCTTCTGTATCTGCGTTATCACTTGTCTGTATAGCAAGTGGGTCGGAGTCAGGTTCCATCTTCATCAAGTCATCCATTACGACTGAAAAAGGAAATTAAATAACAACCTGCAGAATGTGAGCGATTTGGATAGATATACTGGCTTGGTAAGTAATAATTCTACATCTGCGTAGAGTGAGTATTTCTATGTATGCGCGCGCGAACACATAGAGTATTTATTTACTTACTGGCTTTTAAGGAACCCGGAGGTTCATTGCCGCCCTCACATAAGCCCGCTATTGGTCCCTATCCTGAGCTAGATTAATCCATTCTCTATCATCATATCCACCTCCCTCAAATCCATTTTAATATTATCTCCCCATCTACGTCTCGGCCTTCCTATAGATCTTTTTCCCTCCGGCCTCCCAACTAACACTCTATATGCATTTTTGGATTCGCCCATACGTACTACATGCCGTGCTAAGAGGGATGAACATACAGGAGAATGGAGAAAGTTGCACAACACAGAACTGCACGCATTGTATTCTTCACCTGACATAATTAGGAACATTAAATCCAAACATTTGAGATGTGCGGAGCATGTATGGGTAAATCCAGAAATGTATGCACAGGGTTAGTTGGAAGACATGAGGGAAAAAGACGGTTGGGGAAGCCCAGGCGATGATGGGAGCATAATACTAAAATAGGTTTGAGGGAGATGGGATATGATGATAGGGACTGGATTAATCTTGCCCAGGATAGGGACTGATGGTACGACTTATATGAAGGTGGCAGTGAAACTGGGGTTCCTTAAAAGCCATTTGTAAGTAAGTAAATATACTTAGATAGGTACGCCTAAATTTTATTGGGTAATATCCTACAGCGGATAGTATATCGTGACGTAATTTATAACGTCTCAAACGTCTTTTAAGTTATAGATATTGGATTAAGATAATAGTCACAATTTTCTTAACATATTTTATGAAACCATATCGTACAATACATACAAATTTACAATATTTTAGGGAAATGCGCACCCTGCACCCTATGATTCATTGTAATAACATAACTTCCACACATCATATCATAATCATACATGATACAGAAAAAAAATAAAAACAAAAAATATATAAATTTAAATGAGGAAAAAAGTTAAAATATATAAGTAAAGAAATATTTCTTACATACAAGAAAATGCAAAATTAAAACGACAATCACAAACTGTATAAATATTTAAATCACCCTCAGGATCTGGGACTTCCAGTGTACAGCAAACCCATGGAGCTACACATACTCAATATTCTGTTGAATAGAAAACTTACAACAATCAAACAATACTTCTATTTTTCATAATAGTTTTCCTATGTCCATAAATATCATAAATAAAGCCGTAGGCCAGGAATAATTACTTTTCTCAAATCGCTTGCAAAGCTTACCTTACAGTTTGATCCAAAATCTACACAAGTCACACATACCGATAGAATAACAAGCAGAGCCTTCAAATGGTAAAATAACGGTCCACCATCTCAAAAAACGGTAAAAAAAAATTAACAATGTAATCGCTGGATCACACTCAACAACGTTCTGGAACTATATCTAAATCTAAACCAACAAAATGCTCGATGTACAAATCTATAAAACGTTCAAATATCAAAATATCTAACACCAATTCCATCTATCGATTCATCTTACGAAGTAAAAACTAAGTAGACTTTGCATATCGATAGTAGGAAATAACACAAAGGAAGATAACATAGTTTCCATCGTTTCTATGAAATTACCGTTCGCTCTATCTAGTTACTGAGACTCTATATAAAATCCATTTTGAATCTTGCGTACACCACTTTTAACACTTGAATATAATTAATTGATGAACTAGTGGACTTACTCGTGTTAAATATGTAACAGCTGTAAGGCGGACAAATATTACATATTTAACACGAGTAAGTCCACTAGTTCATCAATTAATTCAATATAAAAGATTACCGATTTCGCTTACACAGGAAACTTCACAATCTTTTATATTCTGTGCCTCGATATTACCATTTACGAGAGGAAATCAAATCTTGCCCTTCAATTTATTTAAATAAGTGTCAATTCCCTCTCTTAAAATTCTGTTTATACTAAAGAATAACACAATTAATAGTAAGATTAGGAATATCAACTTGCCGGAACAAAAATGATATATGCAAAACGAGAAATGCGTAATTGTCTAAACTAGTTACACTACTCCTGATATTTTATTGTACAGAGACGCATACTTGGGCTATTAGATTTTGTGGAGATTCCTTTCCAATTTGAACATGTGCTCGGAAAATGTAGTTTCCTGTGGTCGGAAGTTTAAAGTTTATCATTGTCGATAATTCTAGCCATATATTACGTAGATTCATAACCATACCACACGCAATGTACTAATTGGATATCTGAGCAAACAATTCTTTGTGGCGTTTATCTATCTATTTGGACAGGTCTATAGATCTAGCGACATCTTAATTAAGATCCAATTCGTTGCGAAACATTCGGTTATACTTTTCTCCCACTATTCTGTGCGACCATAATCTATCAGAAAGTTAGCAAATTATATCCTTCATTCTAACTTTCCAATCGTATATTCATCATTACGTCACTTTCTCAACTTCGGCGAATTGTTCCCTGGACGATCACACATTCGACAAGGGGATCATCTGTTACGGGGACTATACATCCAATCGTTACTAGGTACAGCAGATGAATACTATTCGTACTACGGAACTGTTAGGGGAAAAAGTGGAGCCTCCTTTGATCTAGTTCTGTAGAAGTACCCATATGATAATAGATATGGCTCATAAACATAATTTTTAGAATATAAAAAACAAATATGAATATTTACCTGCATACAATAGACATTTATCCGAAATATCAAACTGGTAAGCGTGTAATACAAAAAGAATATTTGTAATAAAAAATCTGAACCTTATGGAATAATGAATTACACGTTTTAAATGTAAATATGTACCTGTACCCCATTTTTTTCAGTAATATGCAAAGAATTAAATACATGCCTCTAGGACAAGTCGATGTATAGCACAATAGATTGTAAGCATGCAGGAAAGTTTTTGGATGTCGTTTCCTCCTAACTTTTTGTGGAATAAAATGCAAAAGTATATTACCACTGCTCATTGAAAAAAAAAAAAAAAAAAAAAAAAAAAAAAAAAAAAAAAAAAAAAAAAACACATTTACATACCTGTTTTCAGCTGTCAATTTTAAGCACTGGTGAAGGACAAAATTAGCATAGAATGATAAGACCTGATACGGAATATTTATATTAGTATCAGTGTTGTCAACAGTTGTTCGTATAATCCCGCTAGATGGCTTTCGAAAACCCGCGATTTTCTAAAAAAATATATCTCTAGATTTTATTGTATATTTATATAATAATAATAATAATAATAATAATAATAATAATAATAATAATAATAATAATGGTCAAGTTACAGCATCCACCCACCAATATAACGACATCCTCCCCCCAATGTAACGAATATTGCACACTTTTGTCATTTCCAATTTAGTGCTATAAAGCAATTTTGAACACTTTTATCAAAGCCACAACATATTATTTAAATTCTTATTGCACTATATATGTTACCGTTAAAACCCTAAATCCGACAAAACCAGTTTCAACTAGCTTTTTCAACTAGGAAAAGCTAGTGTTAAAATGTAAATAGATAGCGAATTTTCGTAAGATCTAGAATCAATGACAGGTTAGTTTCGGCCTAGATCATATATGTAACAGATAACTCCTCGCTACGTTAAAATCGGCAGCACTTTGAAGAGAACAACCGCCAGGATCGCCACCCGTCTCCCGTAAACGAACACGAGATGGCAGCACAGTCGCTAATGCAATTCAAATGGGAATTATGACGTGACTCCTTATGTAACAACTAGATGGCAGCGTAGTAAACCTGACAAAAGTTGTTAACCTCAAAGCCTATAAGCCCGACATATCTGTTACATATATGATCTAGGGTTTCGGTTAGTTTAGGTTTTTTTTTTTTTTTACTTTTACCAAACAAAAACCTAAAGAAATCAAACCTAACTTGTCAGTGATTCTAGATCTTACGAAATCTCACTTTATATCTATCTATATTTGCTTAAACTAATTTTCACTAGTTGAGACTGGTTTTGACGGATTTCGAGTTTTAACGGTAACATATATATATATATATATGAAATTATCACTACATTAATACATCAATTATTTCACAAAACCCATACTGAACGAATTAAATGTAATTATGAAAGCCGCCAATAATGCTAATATTAATTTCATTTCAGAAACGTCAAAGATCAAAAACCGCTAGTATTCCCGCTATGCAGGATAATATAATTTTACCCGTGAGACTGTTATCCAAAAAAGCTAGATTTCGCGGGAAAACCGTTGAATTGGCAACACTGATTAGTATATTTCTTACAAAATGTAATTAAGTTAGCTTGATAGCAATTCACATAGAAGACCGTGAAATTTATAACTTAAAACATCACTTCGAGAGACCAACTGATGTTATTTTACCAGCCATTTTAAGGAGTGCTTCAATATCTTCTTTGCATAACGATTTACCTTCTTCACACAGATCAGCACGTGTTTAGCTACTTTGTTTTGCAAGGATTACACTGACACTTGCAAGTTTGCATTGAAGCTTAAACCTATCAGGAGGTAACTTGTAGGTTTTACAACATAGTACTCTTTACTATTTTTTTAATAGAAAGGAGAAAATAGTACTTCTTTTCAAGTATTTGTTTCAGACCAGCACATGCACTATTACGCTCTTTATCATCAGGCATATATTTTAATTCAATGATAATACCAACGCCATCTTTGTACAAGAAGAAGTCTGGTCTTTTCTTATCTTCAGTCTTAATTTCAGTGGCATAGGTAGTCTATACCCTGTAACAAACAGTGGACCAAAAATTACCTGCTGCAGAATGCTATGATTTGTTAGACATGGTTTTTGTTTCTTTGACGGTAGAACAAGGATTTCTAATTTTCCTAAAGATCAACCAACACTTGTAATTCTGGGGCCTCTGCAGTGATGGAAGAAAACTCCTTTTCAAATGATATTTTGCACTGACTTTGGTGACTAGACTTGAGTTGGAGTTATTTATCGACCTACGCTCGATCAGTTGTACCAACCGATATTGGCGTCTGTGTGACGTACATGGATAGGTATTACCCATGTAGAATATATATGATAAGGGAATGAAGGATTGTTGGTTAAGTCAACGGTCGTGTATGTGTTATAATTTCATTTTACATCGTATTGTGTGTCTCCTTAACGCTTTAGCTATAAACAATTCCTTCGAATGTAATAATGCTCGGGTATTCCAAGGACCAATACCGATTTTCTTATATATTATTTTGAGAAAATTAGTAATCTGGGTTTTGTTACATGCTCATCCTAAAATTATATGGTCCATGTCTCCCTCTTCGCCACACGTGCATAAATTAGTTTCTGCCCGTCTTATTCTATAGAGGTACCGTGGTGTAAGAGCTTGTTGGAATAGAATGTTATGAAACAGAGCAATTTCAAATCGTGTAGAGTTATAATTTTTGGTAAACCATGGTTGGGTAGTAGGAGCTCCTGTAGCACCATCAAAGGTTGTGTGCGTATTAGCCAGTTGTGGTGCTCGTGTTTTCCAAAAAATTATTGCCTCTTGCAGAGGAACCAAAAAATTGTTTTCTTTTTGTAAAGTGATTGCTTCTTTTGCTAGACCATCTGCTTGTTCATTGCCGGGTATGTTCGAATGACCTGGGGTCCAAATTAATTGTGTATAATTATGCTGTTGGTCTAACTTATGTAGGTAATATTTACAGTTTATCTCCAGCCGTCCTAGTTTAGGTGATATTTTTACCGTTCCAATATTGTGTAACGCACTTTGTGAATCAGAACATATGATTATTGTAAGCTTTGTGACATGCTTAAGTGATATCAAGGCCTGGCGAATCGCTAATACTTCTGCGGAATAAACTGACCAAGTAGACGATACTTTAAATTGTTGTCCTTAGTCCAGGTGACATTAAAGAATGCCGCTCCCACTCCCTGGTTGTTTTTCGATCCGTCAGTGAAAATTAAGATCGTAGGGTCCTTCCTATTCCCTAGGAGTTTGTCAGCCAGTTCGCTCCATTTTTGTGGTATGTTTAATTCGTTTTTGGTGAAGTAATTATCAAGTACCGGCCATGGTGCAATGAGGGTAGAATACTCCATACAATAAAGTGGGGGTCTCGCAAATCTTTGGACGTTTGTCATTTCCTGAAACTTTTGGAAAGTGCTGATGTATTCATATGGAGTGTTGATATTTGTTGTATGTGGAATAAGTTTGGGTGCTAGTTGTAATTAGAATGTCCGAGAAGTTTCAGAGGTTCCATATAAAATTTAGGGTTGCTTTATATTATTTCCTTACTCCAAAAGGTTGTATATGTAAGACCTGTGCTACTTTTTGTTTGTCTGATTTACCTCTAATTCCCAATATCGTTTTGTGGATCTGATAGAGTATAGATTCTATTTTATTATTCCAATATTTAGTGAATTTAGAGAATACAATGACACCATAGTCTATTTTGGCTTGTATTAAGGAATTGTAAATATGTATGAGTCCCGAAGATGTGTTCCCCATCGTTTACCACTTATATAATTAAATAATTGTTTTTTGGTTAGCAATTTACCATGAATGTGTTTTGCGTGTTCTACCCAATTTAATTTATAATCGAAAACGATGCCTAAAAACTTGATTTTATTTGTCATCGCGAGATACTCATTCTCTATGAGGAAGTGGGGGTTTGTATACACTTTTCCCTTTTTGAACAGTATGCCCTTGCTTTTAAGACCGTTGACTGTCATTCCTAGCTTGTTAAGGGTTAAAATCAGCGTATTTATATCTTCTTGAATGAGGTCAGGATGGGTGATAAATTGTTGCATTGAAGTTCTTGAAATAAGAGTCATATCATCTGGAAATAATAATAAATTGCTATTTAGAAAAGGGATTGTACTTAATTCGTGTGTATATATAACAAATAAAATGGGGCTAAATGGGAAACCTTGCGAGATTCCAGTAGATATAATTCTCTGTGTAGGGTTTGTGAAAACAGGGGTGTAAATTTACTGTTTTGTTTGTAAATAGTTGATCTACTATAGATATGATTTCTTCTGGAAGTTGTAATTGTTTAATTTTTGTTTTGAGGATCCCTAATTGAATTGAGTCATAAGCTCTTTCTATATCGAGGAATGCAGTAAATAGGACTTGTTTCTTATGCCACGCCAAATCTATTTCTGTAAGTTACTGAAGTAGATTATAGTTGGTATTAAATCCTTTGCCAAAACCGTATTGATTACGTGGCCACATTCCCATTCCTTCTAAATAGAGGGATATATGGATTGCAAGAATTTGTTCAAAAGTTTTACACAGGACATTAAATAATATTATGGGCCGATAATTCCGACTTTTATTGCTAGTCTTTCCTGGTTTCAGAAGAGGGATTGTAAAGCAATGGGACCACGACCTAGGCATCTGCTGATTTTGCAGTACAAGTGTGTATCCTACAGCCAGTAAATTTAAATTATGGTGGGACAGTCTTTTCATCAATTATCGAAAGTTATTCGATCTGGACCGGGAGCAGAATGGTTAACATGTTTTTGTAGTATGAGTTTAATTTCTTGTACTGTTACGTGTTCAAGTATGTATGTATGTATTTATTTACACTGCAAGTGGGCAAGCACCCGGTGGCAGTGGTATATACAATATTAACAATACACAATAAAATGATAACCAATACACAATAAAATTTACAATACACAATACAATTTTACAACACATATACAATTTTACACACAATACAATAATAATACACAATACAATTTAGCACAATAATAATAACACATAAAATAAAATACCTAATTTTACAATACAACCTACATAATTATCTATAGGTCCTACATAAGTTTCAATAGTCTTTCACTTTACTCTCATCTCATTCCCTGTAGTGGCACTATGACGCATTTCACTGACACTTTAGTACACATTTCACTGACACTCTGTAACACATTTCACTGACACTATAGAACACATTTCATTGACGCTATAAATTATCACTGATCGGAACTGTTCACTGCACTGTAAAACCATAACTTCACTGACTCATCTCGCTTCACTGATACAACAGTTCAAATAAGTCAAATAATTACATCCTTATGCATACTTATAAACAGAACTACATTTAAACTAAACATTTCTAGTCTAAGGCCCTCTTACACGCTAGTTTTAAATAATTTACAATTCAAACCAAGGAAGTAAACTCGTCAGCCTAGATAAATACATGTCACCTTAAAAAAAAATTAAATGTTGAATGTCACCTTAATTTTAATTTTCACTTTATATACAACTTTTTAAATTATTCTTGAATCTCCTTAAGGAAGGACAGCCCTCAAAGGCTGCTGCAGGTAGGTCATTCCAATCATTTATAGTTCTATTTAAAAATGAGAATTTACCTACATCCGTTTTCTGTTTCCTACATTTGATTTTAAAATCATGATCGTTCCTACCATAGTACATTGGCTTTTCTAACCGAGCCGTTAAGTCTACCCATGCTTTCTGACCTAGATGTGCTCTATACAATGATGTTATTCTAGTTTTCCTACGTCTGTTTTCCAAAGTTTCCCATTTAAGTTCTTTTATCGTATTGTTTCCATCTTCTCTTTTACCTTTAACAAATTTCGCTGCCCTATACTGGATTTTTTCTAAGGAATTTATCTGGTATATTCTATAGGGATCCCAACATGTAGTTCGGTATTCCATTAACGGTCGCACTAACGTTAGATATGCTATTTCCCTCGATTTGGGGCTAGCCTTTCTCAAGATTCTCATAATAAAGTGAAGTGCCCTCCATGCTTTACCCGTAACATTATCAACATGCTCTCCCCAAGAAAGTTTGGAGTTTAAATACACTCCTAGGTATTTACAACATTGTTCTTGAGGAATTACAACACCACTGAATTCGTAATTAAGACTAGTTTCCTCTCGGGTTTTACAAAATGTTATAGATTTACTTTTAGAACCATTTATTTTCATCCTATGCTTTAACGCCCAGTTATAAATGTTATTCAAGTCTGTTTGAATAGCATCTACATCTGAATTATTTCTAATCTTTCTATAGATAATGCAGTCGTCTGCAAATAGCCTCATATTTGATGTAATATTCTGGCATAGGTCATTTACGTATATTATAAAGAGTAATGGACCCAGAACGCTGCCCTGTGGCACCCCTGAACTTATATTTCCAATTTCCGATATTTCATGACCTACTCTAACTCTCTGGGTTCTACCGTTTAAGAATTCTTGGATCCATAGCACCACTCTTTTATCTATTCCTAGCCTACTTAACTTATCTATTAATATGTCATGTGGCACCAAATCAAATGCTTTCGAAAAATCAATCACAACTGCATCGATTCTTCCGCCTCTATCTACCTCTTCAGCTAGATCCTGAACCAGCGACGTAATTTGACTATCACATGAGAAGCCTTCCCTAAAACCATGCTGGCGGTTGTAAAACCAGTCTTTCGCATTTAGAACATGACGAATATAATCCGATATCAAATGCTCCATGACTTACATACGACAGATGTAAGGCTAATCGGTCTGTAGTTTCCGACATCTAATTTATTTCCACCTTTATGTATGGGTACCACTATAGCTGATTTCCAGTCACATGGAATAGCTGCATTGTTTATGGAAACATGAAATATACGCATTAAGTATGGAATTATGGCCTCGGAACCTAATTTAAGAATCTCTGTAGCAATACTATCTAGTCCTCGAGACTTCCGATTTTTTAAATTTCGTTATTCTCTCTCTAACCCCTTTGGAAGTTATTTTGAAAGTCGAATTTAGTTCACATTCATGGTCTGTCTGTAGAGGATGTTGTATTATATTTGATGTTGACCCTTGTACTATCTCCGTATTATCCCACTCCTGTACACTGGCGGGTGCTACCAAAGCCAAATATTCAGATTGAAGATCCCCGTTATAGTCCATTGGTCTATAAACCGAGATTTTCTTGTTCATAAACCATTTAATTTTGTGCCATATTCCAGATGTACTGTGCCCTGGGTTAATATGGGTGCAAAATTTTCTCCATCCTTGTATTTTTTTTTTATTAACCTCATTGTGTTGGCTATGTGATTTGTCAATGTAAAAAACAACTGTCTTGTTTGGTTTTTAGTGTATTGGGATAAAAGTAGTCGGCGTTTCGCTATTGCCTGAGCATATTCTGGTGTCCACCATATATTTGTTAGTTCTAATTTCTCTTGCTGTGTAGTGGGTATCTAAAATGTGCGTGAAAGCTAGTTGAATTTTCTGTATGATGTCTGGATCCGATTCACTAATAGGGTTGGTGCGAAATTCCTGTTGCAATTTCTCTTCAAAGGCAGCCCAATTATGTATTTTAATGGGTGGAATTATTATGTGTTTACCTAGTGTCCCCATATTCTTATTGATAGTAATTTGTATTGGTTTATGATCACTGCCCATGGTATCGGTGAGGACCTACCATGTAGCATCCGTGAATCGATTTTCAGTTATGAACGTTAAATCCGGTGAAGAATGTCATTGATTGCAATGTCCCAAACGAGTGTAATCATCGGTGTTCAACAATAAAAATTTCTGTTCTACTAATGTATGTAAAAACATGTAACTGTGAGTGTGAGTTCTAATTTCTTATGGTGTTACATTTAAATTAAAGTCACCGCAGATCAATACTTTTTCTTCTGGTAGAAATGTAAAATTATTATTCTAAAAAGTGTTCGAAATATAATGTGTATTTGTGTTGTATACTGCTAGTAGCGTTAGTCCAATTAAGTTCACTTTTATCGCCTAAACATTTTCCGTGAAATGATTAATTGTTGCAGTCTGGGTGATTTTAATTGTATGTTTTATCAGTATCAAAATCCCTCCTCCTACCGTAGTTCAATCCAGTCGGATCGTGTTGTATTGAGGGAGTTTAAATTTTTGCTGTGGTTTGAGCCAAGATTCTACAATTATAATAATATCGAAACTTTTGTTGTTTAAAAAGTATTTAACATCCTGAAGTTTGGAATAAATACTGCGTACATTCCATTGTGAAATGGATAGTTTTGTCGGAGTGTCTGGTGACATGTTAGTCCGAAATTGCTTTTCTAAGGTTCTTTAGCTGTGCTTCTATGGCCTTTTTTGTTTCGTCTGACATAGTTGGAAGTGATTGATGGATGTTAGATATAACTTGTTGAAATTGATTTCTTTCAATGAGAAAGTATTGTGGTATACTATTATCTTTAACTTCTCGATTAGAGTCTCGTGTTGGTGGGTTATGAGATGTATCTTTCCGTGAATACACTGGGCCCGATATTTGGTTGGGTTCTCTGTTGTGAATGGTCCCTACTGGTTTTTTCGCATTAGCTTTCTTGTTAAGTGGTTGGTCTGTCTGTGCCTTTGCCGTTGGTTTTCTTTTTGTTGGGGAGTTTGGAATCATTGTTTTTTTCTGTAATCTGAGGTTTTGATTTGGTTCCTTGATTGTATTGTGTAATTTGTTCAGACGGGATTTTCTGCACTTTGCTTTCCCTTACGTCTTTTGTGGGTTTCAGAGGTACTGCTGAGAAACGTATCTCACCACTATTCTGGCTTGCTAGTGATTTCACTTTCTCTGCATATGAGACCGCCCCTTTCAAAATTTGAATACCTTCATATTTAGAGATATTAAGGTCATTAACATGCTTTAGGATACTTAATTCCCTTTTAAACATGATACATTGTGGGTTATTTGCTGCATGTTGCATAGGACAATTTGGGCATTTGAGTTCAGCTGTTGTACATATATCTGTCGAATGAGGTTGTGAGCATTTCATACATGTTTCCCAGTTGCGACAAATTTTCACGGAGTGTCCAAATTTAGTGCATTTTTTGCACTGCAACACCCGCTCCTCATATTTTTCAGTTGGAAGATAGCTACAGAACAATGTGATCGCTTGGGGTAATCTCTGTGCTCTGAATGTAATTAGACATGTTTGTGTTGGTATGAAGTTGACTTGTCCTTGTGCATCTACTACTCTTTTATGAAACCTATGTACATGTTGGATTTCATATCTTTCTTTGTTTTTTGCTAATTTTTTTATTTCCTCTTTGGAAATTTCCACATCTACATGTCGAACGATTCCTTTTACTGTGGATATGGTTGAATGGGATCGCCGCCCTAAGATTGTATTGTTCCACAAATTTTGAGTTTACAAACTTATTAGCTGGCATATAATTTTCGAAATATATTTCAAATTTGTTTTGTCCTATCATTTTTTACCTGTGTTATTGTGTCTTTGTCTTATTTTTCAAATAGAAGTTTTCCCAGTTTTAAGGGGTGAATTTTGTCCATGTTGCCTTCTTTCCCAGCTAAATTAACCATAAATGGTCCCGAGTCTAATACGTTATAGTTGAATTGTGGTCTGTTCATGGGAGTGCTTGTCTTATTAACCGACTCGTCCTTTGTTAAGTTATTTCGTCTTCCGTTGTGTTGTAGTTCTTCATTCTCTTTCATATGTTGTATTTCTGAGTCTGTCATGGGGTTATTTTGAGGTGGGTGTTGAATGGTGTTGGGTTTCAGTGTAGGGAATTGGTTTTGGTAATTCACTTCTATGTCCATCACTTGTTCCTGCTTGAATTGTGAGTGTAGTATATGCTCCTCATTACTGACTGACGCCACCGACATATTCGATTTAACAAAGTCAAATGAATCACTATACTCCCCGGAGAAAACTCACAGGGAGTCACTTCACTTGTAAACGCAAATAATCCAAAGTAACTAATTGTAACTCTCAACACAAGAGAAAAAAAAAAAACCTTCGATAAATTGCTTCGACGTTTACACACACTGAACCACTAGACCTGCACTTGACTTCGATGTTGATCGTGATCAAATCAGAGCTAGACTGTGGGTGACTAGACTTAATACCATACTACTGTTGAACATGATCTACTAATTTTAAATGCAACTGGTGCTTGATCTTGAACCAAGCCCACACAAGTCGTCTATCTTGTTGATTGGTTAGAGTTTCAGTAAATATCAACCCTTCCTCTTCAATTATGTAGAATATTATAATCTTTGGTATCCGCATGGTATCTAAATTCCGTCGACACGAATGCATCCAACAGAATATAAATTCGTTTCAGCTATGGTAGGTGTCTCTGAATGAGTATAGTATAAATTTTGTGGATGTCATTTTGTTGGATTGAGTTTATGAAAGTAGTTGCTTGGGTCGGCAATGTCTGTATTTCCTGTTTATATCATATCTGCCAAGAGAATTTATTAGTTTGTTGTTGTTGTGTGCTGCCTTGTGATAGAGTTCATTTGTGATTTTTTGTATATATTCGGGAAGATATTCCATTTGGAGGTAATCATGAAGTTGTGTACTTGGTCCTTATCCACTGCCGTGAATGGTTCTCAGTATTTTGTTTTGGATAACTTGTATCTTGTTCATAACGGATTTGCTAGCATATCCCCAAGCTGGTGCTGCGTATGTTATCATACTTCGAATTAAGGCTTTATAGACATGTAATTTAGTTTTATGTTTTAATGCTGGAGTTTTAAATAGTGGATATAATTGAAGAAATCTACCCATGGCTTTTCCTGTTACTTGAGTGACATGTTGGTTCCAGATTAGTGTTTTATCCATAGTTATTCCCAGATATCTAATTTTAGAAGTCCAGTTGATGTATGTATTGAATAATTTGAGTCGGGTCCTGGGTTGGGCTTGTCGTTTTTGAAAAATGATTGCAGAGCTTTTAAGAGGATTTATTTTAATTTTCCATCTGTAGGTCCGTGTGTCGTAATTATTTAAGAAGTTTTGTAGTCTATTGATTGCGAATGGTAGGTTTTCTGTGGTTGATAAAAATGTGGTGTTGTCGGCATATTGAAACGTGTGAATATATGGTTGTGTAGGGATATCTGCAGAGTAGAAGTTATAAAGTATAGTTGATAGCTTGGATCCTTGTGGCAAACCTGCGTATATGTTATACTTTGTTGATGAGGCACCTTGATGTAAAACTTGAAATTTTCTGTTGGAAAGGTATGACTTAATAAGGCGTATGAATTTTGGGTTTGTTCCAACTTTTATCAATTTATAGTATAGACCTGTATGCCATACAGTGTCATAAGCTTTGTTAACATCAAGTAACATCATCGCAGCATACTGTTTGTTGTTGAAAGCAGTGGTGATTGTTTCGGTTAAACGGAGAAGTTGCATTGTTGTGCTTCGTCCTAACATAAATGCAAATTGTTCATCGGATATGTGTCTCTGTAGATGTGGATATAGTCTGTTATATATCACTCCTTCGTAGATTTTTCCAAGTGTCCTGAGCAAACTGATCGGTCTTCTGTTTTGTGGTAGTTGTGGGTTTTTCCTGGGTTTTGGAATTGAAATGATATTTACAGTCTTCCATAGTTGCGGGAATGTTTGTAGTTTTAATGCACTATTGTATATTTTGGTAAGGTGAGTCAGAGCGTTTCTCGGTAGATCTCTCAGGCATTGGTAAGTTATTTTATCGGATCCGGGTGCTCTTCTTTGTGGTGCTTTTTGGATAGATCTACTAATTTTGGAAGGTGTGGTGTGTACGATTAACCCATTTGGATAGGTTTGGAAGAACTGTCTTGTTGTTTGTCGGGTATGAGCGTGTTGTTGTGTGTAGTTTTGAACATCTTGGTATGTTTGGAAATAGGTAGTTGCAATTATTTCAGCTTTTTCTGTTGGTAAATAAACCGGCCCATTTGGTCCAAGTATGGGATGATTATCAGAATTCCTGTTATGAATTAGGCGTTTAGTTATGTTCCAAATTTTGTTGTCTTTTTCAGCAATGGAGTTATCTCGTTCAAAGGTTGCAATACGTAGGTCTAATAATTTATTGTGAATATAGATCTTTAGGAAATTAAATTGTGCTATGTCGCATCTTTGGTGGAATTTATTTTTTAACTGTTTGGCCTTTCGTTTTCTTCTTAATAGTTCATTTACTTCAGGGAATTCTGAAGGTATATTACAACTAGCTGTTGTTGCCTGCGAAGTTATATGTGCCTGTTTGATGGTATTAGTTAAGGTTTTACATGCCATTTCTAGTTCTTCCTCGGTGTTGATTTCTACGTTACCTGGAACAGAAGTTTCAAGGATATTTCTGTATTTTCTCCAGTTGACAGTGGTTGGTGGTCTCACATTGTATGGCAGTTCAGGTGGTTTCAAATCAACTATAGCTAGCACCGGACTGTGATCAGACTTTAATTCATTTATGGTGGTTATATAATTTATAGGTGCATTGGATTTATGTAGGAATATATCTAAGACATCAGGTTGGCAGTTGACGCGTGGGGGATAGTGTGTGGGAGTTAATGTCCCGTATATATTATAATTATGTTCATTGGAATGTTTGTGTAGCGTTTTCCCGCATTGAGTGTTTAATGTGCAGTTCCAATTTATATGTTTAGCATTGAAATCACCTCCTATAATAAACGACCGATAATGTTCTAACAAGGCAGTTAAATCTTGTTTGGTCAGTGGTACACTGGGTGGTGCATATACGGAACCAATTATTATTCTTTCATTTAGAGAGTTGATTGATATAAGCACAGCCTGTAAATATTGTAGACTGGGAGAATGGACATAGCTATATACAATTGCAGATTTTATGAGTATAGATACTCCTCCATGTGGTGCATTTGGGCCGTCCGTACGATATGTTATAGTGTATATTTCGGAATATGAAATCGTCGATTGGGCTTTAGATTGGTTTCTGTAATCAATAGTATATCAATGTCATGTTTTTGAAGAAACATAGGTAAAAGGTATTTGTCACGTTGTACACCATTAGCATTCCATGTCATTATTTTAAGTGTTGTGTGCGATGATAGTATATTCTATTTGTGGCTGTTGTTTTTGTTTTGTAGATTCAGTTGGTAGTATTTTGTCGAGTATCGTAGAGACAAAGTTCCAAATAATTATGCTTCTATCTATGACGTTGGGTGCCATCTTGAGTTAGACAAACAGATTTGCTAATTTTTTTAGGAGCTCTCTAATGTTCACTACTTGAAGAATGTTGAGTGAATCTTTTAGTAATTCACTGGTAGATGTATCATTAGTTCCTTCCTTTTTTTGGTTTGTCAATGGACGTGTCCATGCAAATGTTTTATGTGTTTTAGATAGTTGTGGGAAGTCACTTTTTCGTAGGATTGAATTAGTAGTCTGGGAATTCGTTTTTATAAGATGGTTTTCGTTGAGTTTCACCTTAATCGGACATTTGGAGTAATTTGCGGGATGATCTTGATTGCAATTACAGTATGTCGCTTGTATGTTGGCTGGTTTCGTGCAAGTGTATGAAAAGTGGCTTCCTGCACATTTCATACATATAGGAGTTACTGTACACTGCTGTGCTTTATGACCAAATGATTGGCATCGGTAGCATTGAATAGGTCCTGTTTTTCCAATATAATCCTCTATGGTAACCCGATAATGTAATAAACCCCGAAGTCCTTTTATATCAGGAACGTTCTCTATATTTTTGTAAGTGAAAGCCCATAATTGTAGTTTGATCAATTCGTGTTGGGAGTCTGATCTGATTGATTTAGTAAGCTGTCGGATGCTTGTAATGGGATAGTTCAGTGCAAGTAACTCATCTTTAATTTCGTCTGACTCTATTGTTGGGGGTAAACCCCTTAACATGACTTTGTGGATCTGTTTGTCTTGTTGACCATATGTAAAGTATTGGTAATTTTTGTCGTCTAGTATTTGAATGATCGCTGTGTAGTGCTGTTGAGTATTTGTGAATATTTTCAAACCTTGTCTTGTGTACTGAAACTCAATGTTTTGTATAAAATTTCCCATGGTAGTGTGAAGTTCTTTTGTAGTCACTTTTGTTACGAGTAGAATAGGAGACGGTTTGCCTGTGGTGGTTGTTGATTGGCCTAATTTGGCCTTAACTCCAGATGGACCTGGTTGATTTATATTTGATTTCTTTGTTGAAGCAGTAGTCGGTTGGTCAGTTGCTTTGCTAAGTGATTCTGGTGTATTTGGTGTTTTTTCTGTTAGTGATTCATATTGGTTTGATGTAGTAATTGTGAAAGTAGGTTGGGTTCGTTCTGTTGCCGTCTTTTTTCGGTGTTTGGTACTCATTTCCATCATTGGGATGATTTCTTTCATAAGGTTGAATAGTGTAGAGTTGTCCAGTCGATGATATAAATGTTCCAGGTTCTGGAGTTGATTGAACCATATGTTCCGATGCATTGTCTACCACAGCAAGAGTATAAGTCATGTTACCTGAATTCAGATTGGCCTCTACTGGAAGAGTGAGTATCTACATTGCTGAATTTTCCTGGAAATCTGTGTAGCTCTTGTTTGTTTCTTTCAATCCTTGTTGTAAAGTGTCAGCCATTACGTTGTCCATGTTTGGCGCTGGAGTCGGTATCCGGAAAAACCACACTAATACGAATTAATAGTGAAACACTTATTAATTGTGTATTTATGATAGTGATTACAATATAATGAAAATAAACTTTAGAGAATAGAGCACTAGTTTAATATACCGTTGTAATAGATTCTTAACTATAAGTCTACGCGACGTACTAACGGACTACTCGCTACGATAGCACGATCGTGTCTGAGCCGAGCTCGACGTCTCAACGGGCATACTTCTCCGTTATACCACCATATAGCATGCACTCTCCTCAAATGTTACTGACAGCGCCCCCTTTTTCCCTTCATTTGTTCTCTTCTAAATCCTTATTGGCCAGTTAGTTTCTGACTTTATTGATTATTCGAGAGAGAGGGAAGGCGAGTTTTCCTGTTTACGGTTAAAGTACGGAATGACACTCGGGAACTAGTTGTCGACTGGAGAGGTTGATCTCGGGAATTTGTTATCGTCTAGTCAAGTTATAGAAATCTTATGTTATATTGAGATTTTCATTGTAATCTTTTGGGTAAATATGATGAGTGCGGGGCTGTTCAATATCGCGATAAAGTATCTAATGCGCCGGAGCTCAAATTAGTTGATTTTTAACTAGTAGTGATATTGAGTTTCAGATTTATTATTTACGCAGGGTTTGACTTATTGCCTTCTTCCCTTTATACATGTCTATCTGTCTCTCTCTCTCTGCGATAATTTATTCTTGTTTAATATTACAGAGATTTTTATAGTAAATGAAAATTGTACTCAAATGTCAAGTATATATAGTTTCATGTACGTTAAATGCGTGTGACGGTTCCAGTGCGGAATACTTTTGTAAGTAATGATATTAATAATTGTGGAGATTATTCAAGTCAAGTCATAACTATGAGAGATTTATGGGATCTTTAGGATCGTATTAAGTGTTGGACATTTATGTGCTATATTCATTGTGATTACGTCATCACATTATTCTCTTTATTTAATCTCATTAACTTATGTATTCAATCCAACTCATTTATGTATATATATTGTTTGTTAATTATATTCATTGTTATAAATTCACACTGTCTTATTTCGAAAGTCTTCCACTGCGCCTACCCCGAAAACCCAATGCATATCCAACATCTGGCGAGTATCACCCTGGTTAGTGAAATTGTAGGCCTCAAATGGTATCAACCCGAAGAATTGTTGGTTTCAATCTCATCATTTGCTATCTTTACAAATCCGTTATTCACACTATATGACAAATAGCCCTGTCCCAAAAGAAACGTGAAAAACAGTTCAGGTTTTACCACGATGTCCCAATTTCCATGAATCATGAAATGCAGTGTATCAAAGTCCTGTAATTCAAGATTATCTAGAATGTAAATGAAAGAATCATACATGCTATAAAAGCAAAGCATGAAATACAGCATGTAAACAAATTATCGCTAGAGACAACCATGACATTATTCAAAGTCAAAATCGGCCCTATGGTCTGAACATCATATGGGAGATCCTTACAAAGAACAATTTAAAACCTATAGAACGAGTGAAGGCAACATTTATTAAAAGAGCCCAATCCATATCAAAATATGCTCCATCACGATTATGCTACGAAATGTCAAGGGAAATCTTCTATATCGGAGATTTGAGACACCAACTCCTGCTCCAGTCCACTCCCCAGTACGAGAATCTTCTACAGGAACTCCGAACGAAGAGGTCACAAATATGGAGCGACTTTTATATAACAGAGGCCATGCTGTCCGACGAGTGGAAGAGACCGTACTACAAACTCAGACACACCACCACACGCTTCGCAATGCATGGTTTTCATTTCAAGATCTGCAAAACGAAAGGCTACCATGAGCCCAGTGTAGAGTGCGTGTGTAAATTGTGCGAAGGTGCCGTGAAAGATACCACGCCCTCTCATCCAGACTAAGAATCGAATCACTAATGAGTTTCTGTAGTGCATAAGCATCCAGGGAACGAACACACAAAAACAAGCATATTTTAAGCATGTCTACCTATTTTTATAGAAGACCGTGACGGTTTCTAGATTACTTATGTCCAGTAATAAGAACATTGTAAATTGGATACACAATACCTGTATACCAATTCGTCAAGCCTAAGGTTTTCCTAACCTCTAAAACAAATATTGGGATGAACCCTATAAGAAATGGGGTCACGAACCAACATTTTTTTTACCCATAAAGTTTCCGTTAATTTTGCAAACAATTTTCGACATAGATGCACTGCCATAGCGTCATATATTAGCCTGTTGCTTGAGCCAGTTACTCCACTTTATTCGCACGGGAACTTTTACAATTCAGACTTACAAATCGAGGGGGTCTTAGGTCAGCCTTCGAACATCACACTTGTCATATGAGCGAGGTTACTGGACTCCACTGGCACTGTAAAGGGACAATGTACCTTTCCAATGTGCAGATTTACATCTTCCGGCGTTTCTTCTTGTGATCCTTAAGTCAGCTTCTCTAACGACTACCGCTCCTCGCTGTTATGTGGTAACTATTGCGTTACGTCTATTTTCAGCTGTTTTCCCTTCAACATTTTTTTTTTTTTCAGTGGAGCAGCGAAACCACACTGTGACATCGCGAACAGGCTTGGAGTTGACATATTCTATTTTTCTCAGCCCCAAACTCCCTTGCTTTTTAAAGTTTTTCCTCTCTTTCCCTTGCTTTCGACGCAACTTAACGCTCAATTATGTGTCAGTTCACTTATAAAATTACAAACAGAATGAGACAAATAATTAATCTGATTTAACTTTTTGAATCTGATAGAACAGATAACAGTGGAGATAAAAAATTATCAAAAGCCTTCAGGCAATGTGTCCCTACTTTATTAGCTGAATTAGAACGAGGACCAGCGTCATCTGGTCTTAGATATTTATTCATAATGAATATAGTTATTTTATTGTTTAAATTGTAATGAAAATACGTAACATATTTGTTCAGGCTTTGGTCAACAAGAGCTCTAGGACAACATCGGTTTTATGTAGTGTAGCCAAACTGTTCCTAACAGTATGTTAGTAACTGAGTAACAGACAATTGAATATGATCAGGTTGCTAAATAGGCTTACGTAATTTTTCCCACATATGTTTGTACATTTCGTATTGTTCAATCGGTGCTAGTTCACACAAAGAATATTCAAACAAATGAAATTTGACCCATGGACAATTGACGCACCAGAGAATGTACCCAAACAAATTAACCCAAGAGAAAATTAGAACAAAAAAAATTCACATGTACGGTATCTATATTATATATATATATATATATATATATATATATATATATATATAATTTTTTAAATGATACTGCAATAATTTAGGTGGACCAAAGTTTTCAATGGTTTACAAATCCCCTGAAAAACTTTAGGCCTACTTTATTGCAGAAACCGAGTCTTAGATGGATTTATTCAGATTTGAATGTTGTAACCACAGGCATGAAAATATTCAACTACACGTCCTACGTGTTTGAATTCATCATACCTTTGTGATATATTTTGCATCATTATATTGGATCATTCTGTCAACACAGGATTGCTCATTCTTGAAATAATGTATGAGTTTGTATACAATGGGATGTTTCTTACAAGCAATGTTCTGGAAGCGGTTGTGACTTGCTCCTGTGTTAATCGTGCGTTATTCATTTGATCTAGCTACTTCGAATTGATTGTATAAGTGAGGAGGATATCTAGCTTTTGCAGCAGGCCGACGACCTCTTGCAGTAATCCCAATGTAGGTGGCTTTGTCATTTGACGAAATCTATCATTGGTCTGGGCATGGTCTCGAGAACAGTATGAAAACACCTGGTAAATCTTCGACAGGAACAAATGCTAAGATATCAATTCTGGTGGTATATCTCGAAGATCTCTGATAGATTTTGGGTTGGCAGAAAAGTTCCTTTGGCGCCTTTGGTTTTTACTTCTTTTTAGGGATTCCCTCAGAGGAAAAAACTGAAGCATGTCTGATGGCAGTTCACGTTCAATAATCGGAGATGGAGCCACTTGATTTAGTGCTGTACAGTTGTCAAAAGAAAAAGTGGCCGCTCTCCTGAAACAAAGTTCCCTTCGGGTATCTTCGCTACAATTCAGAGACAGGCGATGTTACATGTTGTTGGACCACGTTGCCTGATATCTACAGTTATAATTGAAGCAGAGCGTTTAGAATAGAAAGTGTGGTAACTCGGCAAGGGTCTAATGGGACTTTTAAACCCCCTAGTGTCGCCGCGGCAACTGAGCGAAACATTGGCGTGGCGATCGTTCTAAGATTGCAGTTTTCCTCTTAATACTGTGGACAGAGCATGTAGAACTCGTTCTGCTATGGAATTAAGAAGATATTTCTTGTGGTGTTCGGGTGATTTTTATTGTGCCGTTTATGTGAGCGAGTACTAATAAGCCTAATTGTTTTGTTCTTGGTGTAAATCCAATTATAGATACTCTATAATCTGTAAGGAAGAGACTTTCTTTTATCCATCCATAGACTAGACTATTTTTCAGAAGTGGTGTAAAGCAATTCCACGAACACAGAAAACTGTATGCTCGTTCTTATATCTGTGATATCCATTTTTATGCGGTTTTGATTGTGATTTTTTAAAAATGATTTATTTAACGACGCTCGAAACTGCAGAGGTTATATCAGCTTCGCCAGTGTGTCGGAATTTTGTCCCACAGGAGTTTTTTTACATGCCAGTAAATCTACTGACATGAGCCTGACGCATTTAAACACACTTAAATGCCATCGATCTCGGCCAGGATCGAACCCGCAACCTCGAGCATTGAAAGCCAGCGCTATATCAACAGCGCTACCGAGGGCGACTTTTGATTGTAAGAGCCGATAAATGTATTATTGCCAGTAAAGAGGTAGGACTTCCACGCAAGAACTGGCGACCAAAACCGTATGCTATAACACATATTTTCCCAAACTTGCCTCGATATCTTAAAAAAAGGAAAGAAAAAATATCCAACGAAGAGGACATCAATCCTTTCTCATAACAATGTATCCTTACCAAGTACCATCTGGCTATGACCAATTCCATTGACGCTAAATAACCCAGCAGTTGATACAGCATCGTTAAATATCCGAGTAAAAAATAATTGGATGTGACACCCGAAAATCAGAAGAACACCTTAGCTAATCATGCGCTTGTATGCATTTATGTGCCATTACTCCACACCTGAATGCCCAAAATTATGTCTAGTTACATTGGCCGTAATCCCTTCCAGTGAATGAACTCCAGACCAGCATTTCAGCTGTTTAGTATGACTTTTTCAAAATCGATACATTTTTTAGTCATAAACTGTGATGGGTTCGAGGAAAGTGAAAATACGAAAGAATTCAAAGGTGAATGAACGACCATGCAGATACGTTGAACTCAAAGACTCCCTCGTCTGCTCTGTACAAAGGATTCTAGCATTACACGATTTTAGAAAATGTGTGACACGTAATTGACAATATAAAAAACACGTTTGCCTAAGAAAGAACCCTTGAATTATTTAGAGTGAAAATTCAGAGCACTAGCGAAATATATTAATTCTTGTGGGATAGCAGATTTAAATATATTCAGACAGAAAAAAATTAACTAGGATCCTCTAGAGCGATATTTTGGACTTAGAAAATGATTATCTTGTGATGATTACCATAGACATTCTACATGTGAAGATTTTTCAATCTATGTGCCGGTTAAAAAATGTGCTATATTAAAGTGCTAATTGTGAATTTCTAATTGAATCCAAGCACCTAGCTTCTACTTCATTAAATATACATGTTTAATTATTAATTGTTCTATTTTTAATAATAGCACTTTAGTCGTAATTAACGTAAAAGTTATTTCGGTAACAAAAGTACAGTATAATTATACTTTGCATCTAGGCTAGAACTTAATCTGGTTTACAATTTTATTACATTTGTTTATTACGTTTCCACATCATAAGAGATTTCTAATCGAGCATATGAGAAAGTAATAGACCTCATGGAAAAGTCGTTAATTTAATATTCTCCAATAAGTAGCATACAACTACTTAATACAGTGCTACCAAATTGTTTTAATTTTACAAAGACAAAATAACCTAGATATTTCAAAAGATCAAAACTTACATTAGCATAGATATAATATCGAAGCTTAATTTATGAGTCTAAATTGCACGTAATACCTTTTGTTCCCCTGAATTACATATAAACCAGATAAAACTGAAACTAATGACTAAATAGTAGATAAAAACTATTGGTGAAAATAAAGTGTCTCCTTTATTGTATTACATTCTTTCTTGTGTATAAAAACTATAATTTCATGTCAATGCGTACTTTATAATGCCCTAAAAATTTTCAGTTGTACGATGCTGTACTTTTTTTTTGCGTATTTCTGGCTGAAGCCGGCACAATGTTCCATTTTTCGGTTAATTATTGTATTTACTATTCAGGGTTGTGTTATATAACTGACAATTTGTTAATATAGTAATATTACATTTTTAAAGAAGTAAAATATTGTAACTAAGTACTTCACAATACATTCTTATCTAATGGGTTATTTTTAAAAACCTTTTGCATTCACTTGAATAGCGATCCTGAAACTGGGCAGTGAAAACAGGGCTAGCGCCACTCGGCTACGATCCACTGAACTAGAGGAAGTAACGTCTTCTACCCGCTCTGGCAGTAGTAAAAAAGTATTGGTGAAAATATGTCCCATTTGATATATTATATCATACTTTCTTGTACATCGAAAACTATAATTTTGTGTCAAAATGTACTTACAACAACACAAAAATATTCAGTTTTGCGAAGCTGTACTTTTTTTTGCGTTCTTCTCTCTGAAGCTGACAGAATGTTCCAGTTTATTGTTGATTATTATACTCGTATTTACGATTCAGGAGTGTATGATTTAACTCAAGAGTAGTTAATGTAGTAGTATTACATTTTTTTAAATAAATTAAATATTGTGATAAGCTATAATATTCTTTTATCTAGTGGGTATTTTAAAAACATCTGCATTGACTCGAATAGTGCTCCTGAAACTGAGAACAGAAAGCAGAGTGAGCGCCGCTCTGCGACGAACCGCTGGACTAGTGGAAGTATCGTCACTTTCTCTTCTACCCGCTCTGATTGAAGTATTCTGTGTGTTATTCGATAGCATAATGGTAGCGTTCAGGCCTCTTATTCGTGAGGTCCTGCGTTCGACTCTTGTGCTTTTTATGTTCTTTTTTGTTCTGTTTTGAGAGAGACAAACTATACATAATGGCTCCTTTCTCTATTTTAGTAATTAACATCAGGTTCATTAATATATTATGCTATGACTTTATCATTATGATATTGTGGCTGCAAATGGCAAGAAAAAAGATTTTATTCTCAATAAAAATATCTTTCGTGGCATAAACAAAACAAATTTACTGGCGTCGGCCTTAAAACATTCAAACAATTAAGCGTTCAAAAAACAAGACAAAAAGCCACAATTCAATATTTAGTCTATCTTCCTCTTATCTCGATCATCTTGCAGTCGATTGGGCATGGAATCGACTAGTCTTTGCAAATAGCGACTGTGCTTAGACACGATATTCCAGGCATTCTGAACATACATACATAAGTGTTCTGTCCATGGGCAGGTCTTTCATTGCAAACCCAGCAATCTCCAATCTCTCCTATTTTCTGCCTTCCTCTTAGTCTCCGCATATAATCCACATATCCTAATGTCGTCTATTATTCTTTTCAACCAGAGACCCAACCAATTCCTTTTTCTCTTTCTAATCAGTTTCAGCATCATTCTTTCTTCACTCACTTTTTCAAACACAATTTTATTTCTTATTCTGTCTGTCCACTTCACATGCACCGTTCTTCTCCACATCCACATTTCAAATGCTTCAATTCGTTTCTCTTCATTTCGTCGTAATGTCCATGTTCCTTCACCATACAATGCCACACTCCACACAAAGCACTTCACTAGTCTCTTCCTTAGTTCTTTTTCCAGAGGTCCGCAGAAGATCCTTCTTCTATTAAAAACTTCCTTTGTTCATGTTTGCAGTTTTTCTTGGGAAGGATAGGCCTAAATGCGGTAACATCCCGTTGCTTTCCGCACACCACTATCACTTTCGCATCTTATTAAATTCCAGGGGGCCCAAGCGTGGAGAATAGGAGAGTGGATTGACTAATTGGGCCCTCCGGACTTCACCGAAAGTCACGGCAAGGGTTAAATATTAATTCTCTCAGGATGTTTAACCGATCAGAGACAGGGAAATCTCAATTAGCCTTTGCCCCCCGCATCCTGGACTAGCTTCTGCGAATCATCAGAAAATCTTAGAGTGTGATTGGGCCAATTTTTTCGAAAAATTTTCCACACTTTTGCCCTCGTAGCTCAGCGGACGAACGTCGGAATTTAGATGTCAACGTCTCAGGTTCAATTCCTCGTTACTCCTTTTCATTTTATTGTGGTTCAAGATAGTATAATGTTATAATACAAAAAGAAAAACTGATACCAGTATTATGCAACTGGATTTTTCCAAACCTAATATTAAATTTATGTGATTTATATCGCTAAAGAACGATTACAATATCAATAACTTGAATATTATTTATACAGTATCATTAAAGAACGATAACAGAATATAAATTATAAATATTGGTTTGTTTAATTAATATAAGATATTATGTAATACGTATTTAATTATCTAAATAAAATAACCTATTTTACAAAGAAAGATGGTTATTTGTGTTATAATAATTACTTACATAAAATACAGATTATTTATATTGCGAAAGAACAATAACAATATAAATAACTTGAATATTATTTTATAATGCTAATGAAGGAAAACAGAATATAAATGATAACTGGAATATTATTTATATCGCTAAAGAACGATAACAGAATATAAAAAACGTGAATATTATTCATATCGGAATTTCACAGATTTATTACAGATGTATTTAAGAAATTGTAGAGGAATAGTAATTAGTAACAGTGTCCTATTTATTCTTCTTGGAGTCAAATTTGTAACTTTTAAAAGTGTGGTTACTATGTTGAAGTGTATGTGTTGTAACGGATGCTTGATTTGTTATGTATGTGAATCAGTTATGGGATGCTTGATGTCGTCGCAATGTCGTAATTATAGTTTGATTGTGTTTGTGTGACTATTGTGTATTAATTTATTATGTATGGTACAGAAAGCTGCATATTTGTGTTATAGAAGTGTTACGTATGTGTGTTGTTAATGTTTTTGTATGTTTCAAATTGATACCTGATATTTGTTTTGCAATCACAATGCCTAATTTATGGATTGTTTATGTTTTGTTTACATGGCGTAAGCTAATTTAATTTTCTTTTCCATTTCTCTTTATGCTTACCTTTTTTGTGTATAAAACTATAGCCCTAACATACATATGTAAAATAGGGCTAACCCCCATTAGAGATACAATAATAATAATAATTATTATTCCTATTGTTATAAAACGATAACAGAATACAAATGATGACTTGAAATTTATTCATATCTCTAAAGAACGATAACAAAATATAAATAACGTGATATCCATAAAGAACGATTAAAAATAAAATGAAAACTTGAAGAAGGCCCGAACCCACAACCTTTGAATCATTAAACAAGCACTCTACCGCTGGTCTACGAGGCGCAGATATGGAACACTTTCATAGTTCCGGAACTACTTGTACAAGCACATGCATCGTGTAACATCGCCGCGACCCGAAGTGGACTTTGAAAATATTCGCTGTTCACGAGTGCGGCCACGTTTTTTTTTTTTTTTTTTTTTTTTTTGGGGTAACTGTACATCGACGCACTGCTTCCACCTCTTCATGTGGTAGAGGATGGACATTTTCATCTACTTTATATACTGTACTTCTACATAGTATCCATTATTATTATTATTATTATTATTATTATTATTATTATTATTACTACATATTTATTTTATTGGTGTTGTGAATGTTTAAAATGTTATGTTTTATTTAACGGTGCTCGCAACTGCAGAGATATATCAGCGTCGCCGGATGTGCCGGAATTTTGTCCCGCAGGAGTTCTTTTACAAGCCGGTAATCTACTGACATGAGCCTATCGCATTTAAGCACACTTAAATGCCATCGACCAGGCCCGGGATCGAACCCGCAACCTTGTGCATAGAAGGCCAACCAGGTTGACTTGGTGTTGTGAAGATGAAAAAATTGTTCATTGTATTATATTAATTATGTACTATATTGTCTTGTATAGTAGAATTGTATTGCTTTGAATTGTATTGTATTGCATTAATTATGCTATATTCATAGCATTGTAATGATTTTGTATCATACAGGTTGAGTGGAAGAGAGGGTCGAATGGCCTTAACTCTGCCAGTTAAAATAAACCATTATTATTATTATTATTATTATTATTATTATTATTATTATTATTATTATGTGCTGCTGTGGTCGCCCATTTTGAGCCATGAGGTTTCCTTCTGCAAACTCATATCCCTTGGTTCGATTGGAATTTCTGCAGTGAAGGTTGTAGGCCTACATATAAACTTTATGATACAGTAATATCACTGTCTAGTATATACAGTCACGAAGCTTGAGTTGTGAGGGTGCTATTTTGCATTGTCTGTAATCAGGCGATAGTAGCGATTCTAGTGGTTAGCAACTATCTACGGATGCATATTTACTACGTACTGAGCTTCGTGACTGTATATACTAGACTGTGGTAATATACTTGGAATAATTTCTCTGTGGATAGCCATTGAAAATGTATACCTTCAAAACAGTCATCTAAACTTACGAATTCTGTAATAAAAGTACAACCACGGTAAGAAATTTTGAATTGTTAAGTAAGAACTTCAAATATTCATATACCTTAAAACATTTCTGAATACGTAATTTACCACGGAAACGAATTGATAAAAATGTATTTACTATGAAATGAACAAAACTTCATCGCAGTGGGTGAATTTCCCATGAGTGAGGGTGAGAATGAAAACCGTTTAGTGTAAACACTTTGGGCGAATATTTCTGGAACAATATTCTTGGATGAATTTTCTTTTTGGCCAACTTCCATTGTGCAGATTAGCCTGGTTTGACTACAGGAATAATAAAGCCGGTGTGCAACTATTTTGCTACAGAAAATCGGTTTTTAGTTTTCAGGTCCACCCAATGGATAGTTACAAAGCCCACATGTAGTTTTGCTTCATCACGTCCAGTTGACTAAAAATAACGTTTTACCAAAACTTATGAAACCGTGTAAATTCTGAAATTTGTATATAACCTTAGATAAATTATATTATTATTATTATTATTATTAAGTTAAAGCTGGTAATTTAGCCATAATGGCGTCCCTAAAATGTTATAAAACAATGTAAATTCAAAGTTATGATCAAACAAAACCTAAATTTCATTTTCTTGTTTAATATTGCTGTTAAAAATTTAAATAATATTTACTTCATTTATATATTCATTCGTGTGGCAATTCTTGAAACTGGTACGTATTAGTCTTAAATCTCTGTTTATTTTGTGAACAGAAAGTATCTTCAATAGTGCAATAAAATTATTTCCTCTTGAAGTGCACCGCCAAAGAGAAGCATTCCGAAAGTAAGTATGGAATCCAGGAAAGAATCACACAGATGTATTGATTACCTGATAAATGCATTCTATTTTCATCAGGATTTGATAAACATGGAAATATGGTACCAAGACAAATGAAATGAAGCAACATTAGCGAATTATTGCTGATGCATAAAGAGGGATCCCCCAAATGGCATCATAATGATGCGTTTCGCGAGACAGTTTGAATATCTGAATGAGTATAAAATTTTTTTGGTCGGCGAGAAAAGGCACATAAGTCAAATAAGTCGATTTTCTGTTGTACCTCATCACTTAAGTATTTTTTTCTAATTTTTTTAATAATAAAATTTATTGTACCTTAAATTTGACCATCATACATGAATTTCATTATAATTATATTTAATTAAGAGTAAATTTAAAACAAGGCACTCTTGAAAAACTAACGTTTTTGACATATGTGCCTTTTCCACCGAAAGAATTATTAATAACAATTTATAGTAATTAATATAATATAATATTATTATATAAACTATATAAAATATTTTTTGTTACTGAAAACTATTTTATTAATAATGATGGGGGTCATAACTAATTTTATAATCTCCAATGTTACATTAGGACATTAAAATATGTTTTAAAAATAATAAACAGTACATCATTTGACTGTTATGATATTTTTGTTTAAATTTTGAAGTTTTTTCCCCTCATTTCAAAAACATAACAAAAAAATTCTGGCGTGACAAATAAGTAATTTTATAATCTCCAATGTTACATTACGACATTAAAATATGTTTTAAAAATAATACACAGTACATCATTTGACTGTTATGATATACTTGTTTAAATTGTGAAGTTTTTCTCCTCATTTCAAAAACATACAAAAAATCCTGGCGTGACAAAGAAAATGTAAATACAGGCCCGGAACCAGGAACTTTCAGCACCTAAACGCAATGATACATCTTAAATTATCTATTGAATTTATTTTTGAATCATGATATTTGTTAATTATCACTTTTTTTTCACGTTTATTTTCAAAATTACACAAAATCTAATGTGATAATGCAAATATGAATACACATTCGGATTCAGGGCACTTTAGTTAATAACAATTAATAGTAGCAACAAATGTTTTTTAAATGTATATCAGTGTAATAATAATAATAATAATAATAATAATAATAATAATAATAATAATAATAATATCTCAAGTTATTTACATCTCTCCGGTATATATGCGTGCATGCCATTGTAGGTAACCTGAATCCAGACAATTTTTTCCACAATAGCGCTTATAAACCTGTGATCTTGTTACCATCAGATGTTTGTCACTGATTCCAACTCTCAGTAGTTCCAAAGTCGAAGCTGCGACAAAGCGCCATCTCTGAATGATACCGGTACGTGATTCATGGAGGATGTGACGTAGGTACGTATATGTAACAGCTCTGGAGTGCAATCGAGTGCAAATCAGAAGATTTTCTTGAAGGACAACAAAACTGGACATAAAGATTTTCGTGCCGGTCGCAAGATTTTTGTCCATAAGTCTTTGATACTAAAGCTGCAATACGATCACTGTAATTTTCCAAGAATAATTGCCCTTATCTTTTGTACCTATAATTGAACGCGCAAAAAGTCTCAAATAAAATCTATACTACCACTCACAGTGAATTTCCGGAACTGTGACAATTCATAGCTGTGAGTACAAAACACAGCCATACCGTACAAATGGAATGGATTCTGGAGTGCTTGTATGCGAGCAAACGTGTCGAAACTAATGAATTACTCGCACCTGTTAACAGATAAGGGTCTTCAAATGTTTCTCGCTTGTGTAAACGTACCTACATTTTGAAATGACAATAGTTCGCAAGTTTTTCCCAATCATTACACTATTACGTTTTTCTGCTTGTGAGAATGGATTGCTGAGTTTCTAGCCTATTCGACTGTGTATAGATGTTCCCACAAGCAACACATTTCTCAATTCCCCCATTCAACAAAGTTAAGCAAAAAATTGACAATTCAATCACTTCACGCCAGATAGTAAGGGTAAACACCATTTGAGATACCTCATAGGAGGAAAATATCTTCCACACAAGATCCAACTATATGGCTTCTTATGAACAGTATAGTATACTATATATTTATGTAACCTGGTACAGACAAGGCCATCAGGCCTTCTCTTCCCCCCCTTCGAGGGGATTACAACTGCAATATTAAGAATACAATTAAAATTATAATTACAACTGATATTAAAATTACAACTAGAATAGAAGTCAAAGTAATAAAAGATTACCTGATTAATAAAAGCTAGACAATTTATTATAGAGGTTAAGAACAAAGAAAGATATTCTTGCTGAAGTAGCTCGCATACTAAAATTACATAGTGATTAATGTACACAATATTTAAATATTCATTATGAAATATAATTATGTACATGCATGAATGTATATTAAGATGTGCGGGACAGAAAAACCGCATTCCACACACATCACAACTGAACTGATTCTCTTATGTGTGCATACGTGACTACATATTAACATTTCCCGAGCGCGAAAAAACCCATTCCCAACACATCACAACTCAACAATTTTCACGAGATTAGCCGGGCGTGCTAAATATTTCCCACATGCATCACAAATGAATGGTTTGTCAAATGTGTATACGTGAATGAACATTGAGATATTTCAAGCGCAAAAATCCCTTTCCACAAACTTCACAACTAAACGGTTTCCCGCTAGCATGAACACGTGAATGTACTTTGAGACTACTTCGACATGCAAAACCCTTTCTACATATATCACAACTGAATGGCATCTCGCCAGCGTGAATATGTGAATGCAGATAGAGTTTATTGCGGTGCGCAAAATCCTTTCCACACACATCACAACAAAACGGCTTCTCACCTGTGTGAACACGTGAATGCATAACGAGATATTCAGCACGAGAAAAACTCTTTGCACAGACGTCACAATTGAATGGCTTCATGCCAGTGTGCACGAGGGAATGCCTCTTTAGATTTGAAGAGCTTCTATAACAGTTGCCACATACGTCACAACTGAATGGCTTCTCACCTGTGTGTACACGTGAATGAGATTTCAAATGTACGGAGCGCGAAAAACTCTTTCCACAAACGTCACAGCTGTATGGTTTCACGCCTGAGTGTATGCGTGAATGCCTATCGAGATATTTCGAGAGCGAAAAACACTTTCCACAAACGTCACAATTGAATGGCTTGTCGCCAGTGTGCAAGACTGAATGTCTTTTAAGACTTGAAGAACCTGCAAAACACTTCCCACACACGTCACAGCAGAATGGTTTGGCGCCTGTATGCACGCGTAAATGCCTCTCGAGATGTGTCAACTGCGAAAAACTCTTCCCGCACACGTCACAACTGAATGGCTTCTCACCTGTGTGTACGCGTGAATGCATATTCAAATGTACGGGGCGCGAAAAACTCTTCCCACAGATGTCACAACTGAATGGTATCGCGCCTGTGTGCACGCGTGAATGCCTCTCGAAATGTGCCAATTCCGTAAAACTCTTTCCACACATATCACAACTGAATGGCTTCTCGTTTCTGTGCACGCGTGAATGGTTCTGAAGATATTTGCAGGTTGAAAAGCACTTTCCACAAACGTCACAACAGAATGGTTTTTCGTTTGAGTGAACGCGTGAATGCTTTTCTAAATTTCCCGATTTGGAAAAGAATTTTCCACACACACTGCACTTGAATTGCTTTTGATATTTGTGTACGAGAGAATGGCCTTTGAGGCTTGCAAAGTCGAGAAAACACATGCCGCAAATATCACAATCGTATTTCTTGACTTCGTCGTCTTCAGGAATATTTTCGCAGAATTTTGCAACTCTACTATTATGGCTAACTGTAACACTAAAAATTGTGTGTCATTAGTGGAAAGAATGTATAATTTTTCAATAAAGAAATATATACGCCATAAGCAAATTAATATAGGAGAAATTGATAATGTACTTCCACCTTCAGTTACTTCTGTATACACTATCTTAAAAAACTAAGTAATAATAGTAATTATAATAATCATAAAAGCAATAATGATAGTAGTAATAATTATTTATTTTTTAATATTTATGTTCTGGACAACAGATATTGGCCAATAGATGTCCAAGACATTGACACAATTAATCCAGATAAGACTAACGTCCTATATATAGGAACCGGACGTTTTATTTTTTTAACATTGTTGTGTAAGATTTTCATAGTCGGCAGTCATCATACCATAATCCTTATGTGTTATAAATTGCCTCCAATTTTTTTTATTATGTTCAGTTTGTCATAGTCATTGTTGTTAACATATTTGCGCGAGTCATGGCTGTGGAGCAGAACATGTTGTTCTCGAAGTCGGTATATATCACATGCTATAGATATAATGCTTTTGATATTGATAGGGCATACTCGTATGATGTACTTCGTATATAATAATTCATAATTAGATTCAATTTTTTATTTAGTGTTATGCCATATCATGGTAAAGTTAGGCGTACTACATGTAGTACGTCAGTCATAAGAGTAGACATTTCGTGAGACTGATGGTACTCATGTTATTATAGGGGGTTTTCACTAAATGAAGCCTTACAAATGATTCGGGACGACCAAGTAGCTATACCTAAGTGCAATAACATTTCCATCACCATTTTATCACCAAACCTGCGTTTGGTAATGTAACTGATGAGGATTCTGGTGTTGAAAATAACCCTACAATTGACAATATGCCTGGTAGTCAGTTGCGAGCTGAGGCGGAAGTAACCCTCAACACACAAGGAGAGAGAATGGATGATTATGATGACGAAAGTCATAATGGTGATGATGAAGATAGTAAAGGCGATGGTGAGAATGGCAGTAGAAATACTAGTGATTCAGCAACCAATATACAGACGAAGAGAAAGAATAATAAATTTCAATTGGATAGAAGTTGACATACAGCAGGGAAATACTATATTTTTCAATGTCCGTGCACACAGTTTCAAGATACTGTAGAAATTTGAAAAGAAGAAAATATCAGTGAAATAGCCCAATATCATATATGTACACCAACATCACATGTTTCGTTTTATTTTTTTCTCTAGCTGGAAACAAATGATACATTTATTAACGTGCACAGGAGTGCAACAAAAATATGGGTGGACCAAAACATCAATCTGTACAGAACATCTATTAGAAGCAAGAAATGGTACTTGAGTCTGCATTGACGTAGTAGAACAAAATGTATGGCAGCTATACAAGATAAACTCCAACGAAAAGCTCGATCATCTTGCATTTCGCAAACGTCTTGTCTTATCTGTTCTCGAATCCACTGCTCAACATGTACAGTCAAGCGGTAGACCAGCGGTCGTCAACTCACTGCACTTTCGGGCTATCGTCTCTTACCTGCAGGTGCATTTGTGGCTGGTATGCTGTCTACCTAGTCCTGCTGCACTTACGCTTTACAACAATAATATGTGATGTTGGTGTACATGTAAAATGTTTTATCACGTATCACACACCTTAAAAATTCTCGAAAAATACAATAATCTTATTGTGTGTGAGTGATATTATAATTTTGTGTTAATTTGATGTATTGTTAAACTAAACAGTTTGTATATATTAGTGCTAAAACGACTTATGTCATATGTTTTTGGGGATATGACTGACGTCTATATACAGGACACTGAAAATCTCGGATACTATTAACATAAAAATTTTAAAAACATCTGTGTTATGTTATATCAATTACAATTAAATAATTTAAAAAAATTGTATTTTTTTAACAAAAAATAATTCAGTCTTATCTGGGTTAATACAATAAAACAAACAACTACGGTACAAATTAAATAATGATGATAATAATAATGATAATAATAATAATAATGTTAACAATAGTACAGATGCTTGACGTTTTACACATCGAAGGGAGGGGAAACACATTTAGCAAAATAAATTCAGATATTTTGTAGGCATCTCAAACCCAGAAACTGCTATCCACTCAATCAGTAATGCAACCCGTCCTGCATCTTTAGAAATATACATCTATCAACAGAACCTCCATCAGGACAAATCACAAGGTAAAATAATCTCATTGCAACGGATCCGAAGTCAATGCCAAAATCTAGGGAATTAGAATGAATAACTAGCTAAGCAAGTTGTGGTCCTGTCATTAACCAGTGAGAGGCGCATACGCGTTATAACATAAGGAAGCGCATGCAGTCAGATAGACAGAGCTACTGAAAATATGGTACGAAGCTCAACTTCTTGATTTTTGCTAAAGGTGAATTTCATGAAAATATATACCCAGAGTGAAAATTTTGAAGTACTGTGTTAAGCTGGTAACACTAAAAAATAATGTTGTCTAGACATTGAAGCTTTCAGAAACATAAGACATAGTTCTAAATTTTGAACACAGTTGACAGCACTGGTGTGAGATTGGAGGAAAGTGTCATCAAACTTAATTATTGAACATTATGTCCAGAATAAAAGCATGTAGACAGTTTATAAGAGTTACAAGTAAATATTACTTACCATAAAAACTTTAAATAGGCCTATAACTATTTTTCTTCACACTGAACTGAAAAGTAAGTTAGTTCTGGCAAGGAATGCATGAAATAAAGTTAATTGTTTAACTAAGGTTCGGTTGTCGTGTAAGTCACAAAAATTTGTGAATTTTCAGATTCTAGGCATAATGCTTAGAGGAAATTCCTTGTAAATTATCATGTTCGTTTATTAGTAAGAGTAAAGTTATAAAATATATGATTCCTAACTTTAGATACTTTGCATTCAATGTAATAATTCTTTATTCACCTGTCGTGTAAGTCACACTGAATTTCACAGTTCCTTCCAGCTACTTTTAATTTTTTTTATTTCTGCAGTAAAGTATGATACTTCATTTATGTGAAAAGAAGAGACAAAAAACAAACATCAGTCCATTCATAACGTAACTTTGCCAGTGGTAAAATGCCTCAAACAGCAGGAGAACAGAACAGAAAACAGATTGAAAGGCTGAAAAAAAGAGGGGAACTACGAAGATTTTAAAAGGAAGGAAACCAATATCCAAAGACAGAGAATAGAAAAAAGGAAGAGTTTAATAACCTTTGTGAGAAAGAACAGAGGAAGAAATGTAGGATAGAGCAAAGAGCACAGAGAGAGAAATAGAAGATCCAAATTCCTGCTTTGTCTTCTGCAGTCGCATCTCCATCAAAAATTTATGTCACCTTGTTCATTCGGAAAAGTTGTAGCAAGGGCAGAGTGACCTTCCTCATAGCCCTCGAAAATGTGTTGCAGTTGTAACTAAACTAGCAATGGGCATGGTTCCAGCAATGTTGCAACACCGAGGACTGCCAGATCACAATGCAGCAAGAGAGCAATTACATACGATGTTAAAGCTGCTGTTACAGCTTTCTATAACAATAACAGCAGGTCCTATCAAATGCCTGGAACCAAGGATTATGTCATCATTCGTTCAGAAAGTGAAAAAGAGAAGGTACAAAAGCTGTACCTGTTCCTTACTGTGAGTGAAACCTACAAACAATTTCAAAACAATTACCCAGAATTTAAAATTGAATTGACAAGATTTGGTGAACTTAATCCACAACACACCCCTGAACATTTATGCCTCTGTATTTATCGTGTGAACATGACAGTGCTATTTACATCATTACCAGAAATGTCTAGGAGCATATCAGATTTCATACAAAATGTTGTATGCGATGAGAACGAAATTAAGTGCATGATGTCTATGGCACTGCTAGAAAGTTTTACCATTACATTCTTAATGTAGTTTCAGAAAATATTAGAGATGATAGTATTAACTTTTCAGGCAGATTCTAAGAAACGAGTGAACATAGGGAACTGGATTTTGGAACCATTCCCTGGGCGGGGGGGGGGGGGGGGGAATGTGAAACACTTTGCAGGAATGGTGAATAAATTTGAAAAGAGAATGAAGTTACATTCTTAAGATATGTTGCAGAAACCTCTAAATTTCATTGGCCAGTGAAGGATGATGAGTGTGTAGTCGAAGAGAAAGAAATTAAAGTAGTACTACTACAGCCAAGTTTTGATAACAGACTTAAATGTTCTTTCAATTTTGATTTCAAGAATATAATTTTAGGCTAGTGATATGGAAATGTTGCAAGAAAAGTCATAAGTTTTGTTATATAGTATGGAGTTACACTGTATTTGGCAAGGAAAGTCATTAGTTTGAACTATATAGTGTGGAGTTATACTTTATATTAGTTTGTCATGTTGCACAGAGATATAACTATATTCTCTTCATTTCATTTATTCTTTGTATATGGACACAGAAACATGCAGAAGGTTGACAATGTTATGTTTGTAAGTACCTTGACAAGTTGTGCAAGTCACAATTTACCTGTCGTGTAAGTCACAGCATATTTTGAGGAATAAGCGGTAAAATAATGTTCAAAATTTAATTTCCCTGTCATTGCAATTCAGTTCGTCATCACTGAATAGCCTACCCACCTCATATAATTTTCATTCAAATGAAAGAGCAGAAATTGTGAAATTATAGTAAGGAGTGCAATCTCCATGTCTTTGTTGTCGTGTAAGTCACACTATGACAAAATATTATAATTATGTTACTTCATGTGTGATATAAACTTTTCAACAAACAATATATACAACTCTTATGTACAATAATTGCATTTGTACAAGATTTTGAACCATTAAACTCATCTCCTGGCATATTTTTGTAAACAAAGCCTATTAAGTATTTCCAATGTAGTGAAATTCACACGAGAAATTCACCTAAAGCATTTTGTTTCCTGGTATTATTTTTATTTGATACGTTACATGATATTAATAACACAAATTGCAACATTTTATTACTTTTTCGAATTACATTTTTTCTGTTTCAAAAGTTAATTACAGCATTTATTTTCTCTTTAATGGGAATGAACAGGTGAAAAATGTGGAAAAATTGAGAAAAATACAAATTTTTGTTTTTATGTTCATAATTTTATTTAAACCTTCTACTTTCATAATATGGCCTCATTTTTTATTTGGGAGCCCTTTAAACCGTGTCACGTGACGTTTAAATGTCCGCTTGCACATGCTTCGTTGCCCTTTAAACGAGCTGTCAGCTCTAAAGTTTATGTTGAGCTTTGTAATTTGAATAAAGTGGGCTAGTTTTTTTCTGGTGTGTATCTAGTGAAATTAAGTTTGTTGTCACTCCTGAATACACTATCAGCTTGCCTGTCAGCCCTGCAAATACTTTGTTTTGAAACTGTGAAAGGCAAAATATTGTTTGTGGATCATTTCTTCTCGAGTTTGTACGTTTGTATGTGAATATTTATACTTGTTTCGCTGATTTCGTGTTATTTAGGATATTATTAAAGTTTTACACTAATTTTGTATTCAATTAGTTGTATATATTAGTGTGAATAAGTTAGTATAAGTGCATTAGGTTAGGAATCGTCACAATAACATTCAAGACCACGTGTATAACTCAACATTTAGCATTTTAGGCCTAGTTTTAGTTTTCTACACATGAATAGAATAAGTGACATTCATAATAAGGGCAAGAAACTATCAAAATATGCTAGTAGGGCTAAAAATTTAGCAAATATAAGGTGGAAGAATGCCAAAACTATTGTGGAATATGTGCAACAAGAAAATGTGTTAGGCCTAGTTGGTGATAATGAAGATCAAGTGTCAAAAGAAACAAATAATAAACAAAGTGCTAGTGAGATAAAGTTGATAAAATATGGCAACTTGCAGGAGAATTCAAATATAAGTGCCCCCCAGTGTAGTGAAGGCTACACATTAGTGCATGTAAGTTTGTGGAGTGAACTGTATAAAGGAGTAAAATGTGGTGAATGTGGAATGGATAGTGTAAAAGCTGAGCTTACTGAACCATCAGGCTTTGCATTTAAAGTGATAGTGAAGTGTTATAATTGCAACACAGTGTTGAATGAAATGTATACAAGCCCTAAGGTAGGTAACACTGAGTCAACTCGACCTCCCTTCGATGTAAATAGGAGAATGGTCAACGCCTTTGTTACCATGGGAAAAGGACACTCTGCTATGGAACAACATTGTATGGCTATGGGTATGGCAGGTTTGAGCTCACCATCCTTCAACTCTCACCTGATAAAACTGACGGAAGAAAACAAACTTGTTAGACAACATGTGTTGAGAAATGCTCACTCTGCAGTTAGACGAGCTCACATGGAAGTGGACAGTTCTATTAGTGATAGTGATGTTATAAATATTGGTGTGTCATATGATGGCACATGGATGAAGCGTGGACATACATCAAAGTATGGTTTAGGTTTAGTCATAGATATTTTAAAAGGGCTAGTGTTAGATTTTGAAATAATGTCAAAATATTGCAGTATTTGTGAAAAGACAGAAAAAAAAAATGGATGTTGCAAGTGACGAATATAAACAGTGGTATCAAAGTCACAAAGATGCTGGTGTTTCTGAGAAAAATTTTGATGGAACTTCAAATGCCATGGAGATGAAAGCTGCAGAAATTCTCTGGACCCGGTCCATTAGGTTGTGTAATATGAGGTACACAACCTTATTGTCTGACGGGGATGCAAAAACACACCATCACCTTCAGCAGCTTCAAGTTTATGGTGAAGGCATTGACATTAGAAAAGAAGAATGTGTGAATCACGTTGCTAAGAGAGTAGGTAAAGGTCTACAGAATATTGTTAGGGAATTGAGAGGGACAGATTCCTCAATCGGAGGCAAAAAAAAGGGAAGTCTGACTGCAGAAATGATACCTCGACTGCAAAATTACTACAGAAAGGCCATTATTGATAATATCCCCGATGTAAACAAGATGAAGAAAGCCATCTATGCAACACTTGACCATGCAATGTCCACGGATGACAAGCCCCTGCATTCAAGATGCCCTAGTGGTGAAAAGTCATGGTGCTTCTTCAACCGGCCATTGCGAAGCAAGAAGCTGTTCCGAAGCATGACTCGAAAACCATGAAGACAGTGTTGCGACCTGATGTTGGGGCTAAAATCATGCCAGTGTACTGTAGACTATCCAGTGATGAACTTCTTAGCAAGTGCACTGCAGGAAAAACTCAAAATGTGAATGAAAGTGTTCATAGTGTGATATGGCGGAAGTGCCCAAAAGAAATTTTTGTATATAAAAAAACTTGAAATGGCTGTTACTTCTGCTGTGACTGAATTTAACATGGGTTGTACAGCAAACATTTCCATGAGAGATTTAGTGTCAACAGTGAAATTATCTCCTGCAGCATACAAAATTGGCAAAAGGAGAGACAAGCGTCGACTGCAGCAAGCGGCTACTTCAACCAGTGAGAACTTCAAAACAAGCAGGAAGAAGCTACGTTTGTCAAAAAGTGTCACTGAAAGTAGAAAAAAGCAGCAGGAGGGGTCAACATATCAGGCAGGAGGGTTTTAAGCAATTTCCATAACATGTAAGTACTCAAACATAGTGTTGTACTTTAAAACTTGATTTTCTCCCTTTCAAATTTTATTACATTTTAACATGTTCAAATTGCTCCATATGATGCATTTCTTAACCAATTGTGATGAAATTTTTACCACATGCCCACATTACCTAAAGGAAAAAGACTGTCACATGGATTTTTAAAATATTTATTATTTGCCAAGATATAAATTGATTAAGATGCATGAAATTAATTTTTTTTTTTTTAAATTGGCACTCACCCAGTTTTGAATTTTTTTTCCCAGAAACTAAGAAGTGCTAACTAAAAATCATGTGATAGATGTTTTATTATTGTTAGAGGAACTATTCTACATTTTTTTTTTAAATTCATAATGTTAAGCGTTCATCGTGCAGCATTTTTTCAATATTAATTAGTATTAATTGGTAAATAATTAATTTCTTCAAAACTAATTAAGGTACAGTGATGAAATTTATAGGGATGTTTTAAATACACATCAGCACTCTGTGGCAAAAATTTCAGTCCATTAGCATCAAAAATGCATAATTTGAATATTTCACCTCTTCATTCCCTTAATGCTATAATCTAAATTGCAGCGACAGAAAGATTGAATTACATCACTAATACAAATCAGAAAATATCATAGTCCTTTTATGAAAAGAAAGTAAAATAAAAGAAATATCCTGCAGAAATAAATATTACAATATTATGCAGAAAATATGAAAACAAATATGTTTTATACCATTAAGTACGAGAAAAATTCGTACCGGCACCGGGAATCGAACCCAGGCCTCTCAGCTGTGCGCGCTGAGTGCTCTCTAACCAACTGAGCTATGCCGGGACCCGATTCACGACGCCGGCCGAACTCCCCTCGTAGTATCGTGTTACGGCCTTACTGCCTGCACTTGAGACGATACACGTCATATATGTACAGGAGCGCATATTACATGACTTTATGGCCATATTCAACAACAGTTTCTTTAAACTGTTAACATCATATATGTATCAAATATGAATGAGGTCTCGCCCACCTCATTATATTTTGCTCGACTAGTATGACTAGTCAGTTTGTTTTTATACCATTAAGTACGAGAAAAATTCGTACCGGCACCGGGAATCGAACCCAGGACCTCTCAGCTGTGCGCGCTGAGTGCTCTCTAACCAACTGAGCTATGCCGGGACCCGATTCACGACGCTGGCCGAACTCCTCTCGTAGTATCGTGTTACGGCCTTACTGCCTGCACTTGAGACGATACACGTCATATATGTACAGGAGCGCATATTACATGACTTTATGGCCATATTCAACAACAGTTTCTTTAAACTGTTAACATCATATATGTATCAAATATGAATGAGGTCTCGGGTCCCGGCATAGCTCAGTTGGTTAGAGAGCACTCAGCGCGCACAGCTGAGAGGTCCTGGGTCCGATTCCCGGTGCCGGTACGAATTTTTCTCGTACTTAATGGTATAAAAACAAACTGACTAGTCATACTAGTCGAGCAAAATATAATGAGGTGGGCGAGACCTCATTCATATTTGATACATATATGATGTTAACAGTTTAAAGAAACTGTTGTTGAATATGGCCATAAAGTCATGTAATATGCGCTCCTGTACATATATGACTTGTATCGTCTCAAGTGCAGGCAGCAAGGCCGTAACACGATACTACGAGAGGAGTTCGGCCGGCGTCGTGAATCGGGTCCCGGCATAGCTCAGTTGGTTAGAGAGCACTCAGCGCGCACAGCTGAGAGGTCCTGGGTTCGATTCCCGGTGCCAGTACGAATTTTTCTCGTACTTAATGGTATAAAAACAAACTGACTAGTCATACTAGTCGAGCAAAATATAATGAGGTGGGCGAGACCTCATTCATATTTGATACAAATATGTTTTAATTTTCGCATTAAATCCAATCTAATATTACAGAACTAATGTTAACAGAACTAATAAATTTACACGAATAATATGCCAATATTTTATGAATAATGCAGAAACGTTCTTCATATAAAACGCAAAACCTAAAATTAAGCTGTTATGTATATAATGTGAGGATTGTTCGACAACCCAGAAAGAACGAGCACTTAATCATAGGTGCACAGCTATGAGTACTGCAAGTACACAAAATGTGAACAATGCTCTATTTAAGGTTATGTTGGAGTGAGGAAGTCACACCATCACAAAGTTTCAGTTTAGTGCAACGCATGCCTTACTCGGATACAGGGGAATACATTTTCATGTAGAGACATAAAGAGTGCATGAGGGCAAAAACACGGCGCTATAAAACGAACAAGCATCTGTTCGAAATAAAGCACAACTTTGATTATTTCAGGTGCACAAATTGTCAATAAGGCACTAATGAAGGATATGAAAGAGTGAGGAGGTCAGAAGTTTCCTGCTGTTAAAATAGTGCAGATTTCAAACAAAGTGCGGTCTTTCCCACACTATGCACCTTTTCCCAGGTTAACTATAAGAAAAACCCACCACATCGTTCTGGAAAGGAAACAGTAAATACAAATAATGTGCTGGAAGAAGGAATGGAGCATAAACATCGGATGACTGTAGTCCTAAACACAGCAGAGTGATCAGTAAGAAAATGAGTTCCAACTTTTGCCTAAGCACTGCTCATTATTGCCTCGGGAAATATCTTCACCACTTTGGAATAATGCCAACACCAACCTGCATCTTATGCAATTCCAAAGAAGACACGGACAGACAACAACTACATCTACATACATGCCAAGAACAACAGACAAATGAGCTGAAATACTAGGAAGCGATGAGTAAAATAATGGGTGCAGTGGGACAATGTTTCCTAAGCAATGTTCTCACCATTGGATTAATAGTAATAATAAAAAATAACAATAATAGTAATAATAATAAAAATAACAATAATAGTAATAATAATAATAATAATAATAATAATAATAATAATAATAATAATAATACAAATAATGTATTTACTGCTAGGAGCTGACGAGAAAAAGAGCGGGGCCTTAGGAGAGGGACGCTGTTTTCACTGTGAATCCCCGCTGCACGTGACACTAAGCATTGGACTGTATCAATCATTCACAAACCTTGTGCTCTTGCTCAGTCGTGTTATGAATCCATGTGTTGCGGTTACTGATATTGTTTCATTTTCAATACAGTGTCTATAAAGATTGTATATATTATTATAATGTACCGAAGTACATATATTTCCATGATTTCGTGATTTAAGACGGTGCTTATTCCGTCGTATCCCGGCCAACTAGTCACTCATTACGAGTGCACCTCAGCACATGTGTGAACTTCGGTCCTAGGTTCATAGATATCTATAACGTAGTGCAGAGGGCGGCCACTAGAGGGAACCCAAGAGTTGGAACTTAAAACTGAGACGATTCTTCCGACGCTGGGGTGGAATCCGGTGTGGCTTAGTGGATAAAGTGTCAGCACGTAGAGCTGAAAACCCGGGTTCAAATCCCGGTGCCGGAGAGAATTTTTCTCCGTTCCATTACTCTTTCATCGTATAAAGATTGTGTTTTATTCGTCTATGTGTTGCGGTTACTGAAATTCTTTCATTTTCAGTACAGTGTTTATAAAGATTGTGTTTTATTCGTCAAAATAAATAAGCTACTGATAATATTAGTAGACATATAGTTAATTTAGATAGGTTTAGAGTATCTTATAATGGAACCACAGAGGAAAAAAGGAAAAACAATACACAGTGAGGCCCAGGAAACTATTAGAAGGGTTATACTTGCTTCATTGTACAATCAGTGACCAAGCATCGTAAATATGCAAAGAAGCGTCCAGTGTGCTGGTGTAGTGATTCATAAAGTATCAAAACTAAAACAACATATATAGGTCTATCAGTGTGCATGTGCAGGCATTAGGAAGACAGTTTGTCAGTGAACCAAAACTTTAGCAGATTGTGATGAAGCAACTGCCATATTCTAAGACATATCCCTTACACGGAATAACTCACCACAAGAGTTACTAAAGACCTACCCCCTAGGGATGATCTCTGCTCTTAATGGGACATAACAGGCTATTCTTAACTTACTATATTAATGTGCTCGTCAAGAGACATGGACCAATAATAGCCCAGGACAATTCATACAAGAATATTACGGAATTAAAAATTGAACAGACTTAAAATTTACAATAATAATAATAATAATAATAATAATAATAATAATAATAATAATAATAATAATAATTATTATTATTATTATTGTTTTTTATTATTGCAAATTTTAATTATTATTATTATTATTCTTATTATTATTATTATTATTATTATTATTACGAAATTTCTAAATCCAAAAATTGAAATCCACGCAGATTTTCTAATTTCTTTGTTAGAACTCAGGATCTGTGATGGTCATGCTGCAGAGAAGTAGGACTCACTTCCTTCAAAGCTATACACAAAAGCCTACTAGAACTGCCGGATCATACCTGAGAAAACAACAGGAACTATTTCCTGAGTACATTCCATTAGTCAATCAAAATGGTCAGTGAACTGTTCTCCATTAAATGTGATATGTTGAAGGTAGGTCTATGCCTTGGTATTTTATTTGACAGCAGCAACATCAGCTCCACTATTTGGTAGTTGTAAGAGTGGTAAAGTACCGGTAAGTCAATTTCATCTTATTATAAATTTCCGATAAGCTAGTTACAATGTAATGAAGTTTCAATTGACCGTGTATGCTTATCTTATTATATAAAATAATTTTATTAATTAGTTACATGAACGTTTTCGGTACTGGTGTGTACCATCATCAAATGAATGAGTGATACTATATGTTAACCTTGCCAAATGGATACTGTGATATCGTCATGAATAATATGTATGCACAAACATGTAATCTATACCCATTATCAACTATAGTAGTTACATAAAATGCAAATAAAACACTTATATACACTTAATTAAAAACATATGATTAAAACAATTATTTAAAACAATGTTCATTGCTATTATAACGTTAAACGTTGTCTGGAATACATTGTGGTTAGGTTAATACTTGTTGTCGTAATTATTTCAAATGGGATAACCAGTTTTTAAATTTCACTACGTTGATTTGTTGCACTATGATATTGAATATGTAAAAAGTTGAGCCACTGAATTTTCTTAATGGGTATGTTCACTTATTGACCAATGTTAATCACAAACATAAGTTGAAGCACTTTGAGAGATAAAACGTGGCATACAATGCACTTACAATATGACTTTCTGCGTTTAATTTTATAATTCTTGATGTTTTTACCTGACAATGTTTAGAAGTTGCAATTCCTTTAATGGTGGGTTGTCACTTTCCGGTTTCCAGCCTAGCCTTGCATACTGCGAACATACAAGTTGAGCTATAAGAATGTGTTGTGAGCCGTGCCTACTACCACGGCCGTTTATCTAGTACGTCACTTCATCCGTCAGAGCGCTCTCAGACGTCACAGAATAGATAGCGCTATCAATCCCTTCATTTGTTCTTTCCAAATAATCCTATTGGCCGGTTCATTACGTCTCACGAGGATAGAGGGGGAGAGAGTTTACCTGTTTTAACGGAGATACACGGAACGACACTTGGGTTCCGGTACACGGCAGATACACTTAACAAGACTTAAGCTCTCGTACGCGACATAAACATTTCACAAGACTTAGTATTTTCGTACGCGGCAGATATAGACAACGTGATTCGCGCTTTGTACGTGCTGGAGATAGATCGGTGGAATAGTTAAATTGCGTCGTGTGTGTTTGGGATTCTAGTGGATCGTAGTTTGAAATATATCGCTTGCTAGTGATACGTCTTGGGGGCAAGTTTTAGTATTTGCATCGAGTAACATATTTGTGAGATATATGTGTTTGAGGTAAATTGTATTGCGAATTATGTAAGGAGATATCATTTGAAATGTGAGTTCATGTTCCGAGACGGTTAGAGTGATAGAGCAGCGATTACGGTCTCATATATGGTTTTAGTGTTTCCCTGCTCCATTTTGATTGTTGCTTTCTCTCGCCGCTATTTCATTATCATGTGCGTCGAGTTTGGTTGCTATTTAAATGATCTTTGAGATTCGTAGCATTGTCCATTACTTATTACGTGAATCTGTCTCCATCCCTCTCTCTCTCTCCGTTGGGTATTCATTTTGTAAAGTGCAGAGATTTGTGTTAGTGCAATGGCACAGGTTATGTGAGCAATATGTGCTATGGGTAATGTATAGTGATCAGTTATGTGATGCCTTATGCTGGGTACAGTTTGTCTGTTATTGAGTTTACATGTACCTTTAGTTTGCTTAGTTAGATTGAGTGATACCTATGGTCGAATGGACCATGTATTAAGTTAATGTGCTGGCTGGGTATTCTGTTTAGATTCATACTCAGATAGTTAAAATGTATATATTTAGAGAGTGGTTCATGAACATATGGTTTATAGGTCAGTTACTGATTATCGAGAGACGGCCATATTAGATGTTTATCACTTATAAGTGTGTTGGCCCCAGCCTTATGATACTTTCATGATTTACATATTCTGGGGATACCATTTCAGATTAGTTTGTTCTACTTTCATTCACCTATTTCATATTTATTGTTATTTCATTTTCCATTTATGTATATTGTTAATTATTATTGTTAATTATATTTGTTTTACAAATCCACACTATTCATTTCTAAAAGTCTTCCACTGCGCACATCCAATCCTTCCAATGTGCCCTCCACCTGGCGAAAGCAGCCAATATAAGAAAGATAAAGAGGAGGAGTGGATGATCGTACCACCTCCCCCCCCTTACAGTTGATAACAGTTGGTCAAATGTAAATGATAAGTAATTAACTTACGTGCAAACAACTAGTTATGATGTGTATTCCGCAGTGGCTTGGCTCAGACTGAAAGTTGGTCGGTGCTTACAACGGCCTTATCCTAGTGAACGTCTGGTGGAACCGGAAGTGGAGTAAGGGGTGGTAGAGGAATTTAACAAATTACACCAATACCTAAAATTCACTTTAGAAGCAAGCATCAACAACAGTATAAACTTTTTGGACTTAAATATAACGGTAAAACCCCCAAAAATTACCTTTGACATACACAGAAAACAAACAGCCACAACACATTCTATCGACAAAAATTCGACCCACTCCACTACACAAAATTAGCAAATTCAGATATTTAATTGACAGATTACTCACAACGCCACTGAATAGGGACAACTATAACAAAGAATATAATTATATACAAAAACTAGCAATAGAAAATGGTTACGATAAACACTTACCAGTAATCAAAAAATTACTTATGAAAAGGAAAACAAAACTAAATAAGAAAAACCATACCACACTCCAACCGGAAAAATAAAAAACCAAGAAACACTGGCAAACCATGACATATTTTGGCAAAATTTCAAATCAATAAACAACTTTTTTAAAAAACAAAACATCAATATCACCTCAAGAACCAACAATAAACTTCACAACATAATCCCAAACAGAACCAATAATAACGAACCTTTTTCAAACAGCGGTATTTAACAATTACATTGCAAAAATTGCCCTAAATCATACATAGGCCAAACCTGCCGAAATTTTAAGATTAGATACCGAGAGCACACTACAGACTTTAAATATAACAGAAATAAATCGAAATTTGCCCAACACCTTATAGAAAATAATCATGAACTAACCATTATAAACGAAGCATTAAAGGTTATAAAATCACAAGTAGCCCTTTAATCGACGCAGCTGAACAATTTTATATAGCCAGGAGGTACAACACAGGGAACCCTCTTTTAAACGAACAAATAGTCAATACTAATAATCCATTATTTAACTTATTTAAATTACTTCCACAAAATCAAACAAAGCAGCTCCCACACAGGTCCCCCATCCCTTACTCCACTTCTGGTTCCACCAGACGTTCACTAATATAAGGCCGTTGTGAGCACCGACCGACTTTCAGTCTGAGCCAAGCCACTGCGGAATACACATCATAACTAGTTGTTTGCACGTAAGTTAATTACTTATCATTTACATTTGACCAACCGTTATCAACATATTATTATAGCTCAACTTGTATGTTCGCAGTATGCAAGGCTAGGTTGGAAACCGGAAAGTGACAACCCAACATTAAAGGAATTGTAACTTCTAATCATTGTCAGGTAAAAATATCAAGAATTATAAAATTAAACGCAGAAACTCATACTGTAAGTGCATTGTATGCCACGTTTTATCTCTCAAAGTGCTTCAACTTATGTTTGGGATTAACATTGGTCAATAAGTGAACATACCCATTAAGAAAATTCAATGGCTCAACTTTTTACATATTCAATATCATAGTGCAACAAATCAACGTAGTGAAATTTAAAAACTGGTTATCCCATTTGAAATAATTACGACAACAAGTATTAACCTAACCACAATGTATTCCAGACAACGTTGAACGTTATAATAGCAATGAACATTGTTTTAAATAATTGTTTTAATCATATGTTTTTAATTAAGTGTATATAAGTGTTTTATTTGCATTTTATGTAACTACTATAGTTGATAATGGGTATAGATTACATGTTTGTGCATACATATTATTCATGACGATATCACAGTATCCATTTGGCAAGGTTAACATATAGTATCACTCATTCATCTGATGATGGTACACACCAGTACCGAAAACTAATTAATAAAATTATTTTATATAATAAGATAAGCATAGACACTCAATTGAAACCGGTAAGTCAGCTATTCGTGATAGTGATAGAATATTATGTCATTCATGCCATTTATGTCCACAAGGTAAACTGCAGTTTACAGATAAAAAAATAATCACTTTGAACCAAGAAATCTTTTTATGTTGTCATTATTTAAATAAAGCAGTAAACTACGAACTCATATATTTCTCTCACCTCTCTGTTAAGACTTCATTTTCTTCTGCTGTTACTTCCAGTTTGACCTCCTCCTTCACTTGGTCCAACTCACAAAACTCTTCCTGTAGGAAAAGTTCATGCAAAACAGACACATAGGACAATAATACACGGAAATCAATGCATGGCAGTTTATATATTCGACAGACTTGAATATAAATTCTACCAATGCAGTATACAATATAAGAATTGTTGGCAGAAACTTGATTTGGAAATATGGACAAAATATTAAAAACAGAATTGATTGCATTTTGTGTGATATATCGCGTATTTAATACATTTTACACCACAATGAGTTAATTCAAAGTACAAATGGCAACATGTCTCCCATGAAATTCTAAGATGCTCACAGGTGAGCATCAGACAGCTGTCAGGGAGTAAAAATTACCGCAACTCATCCAATCTTTAGAGTGAATTCAGTAATGGAAACATTTTATCAAGGATGTGAGCATCCATTTTCACTCTACTGTATTACCAGCAAGTACGTATATGATTCAAATGAAGTAAACAGTGCTAGTAAGATAATTAAGTCAAAAATTGGACAAGGTAAAAATTATGGCGATGAAAACATGAACATTAAAATGATTCACCGAGCATACAGGTTGCAGTCTCTATGCCAAAAATGAGGTGGAAAAGATTTAGTAATGACTACACCAAGAAGAAATTCAAAGAACGAGAGCAACCAATATATTCGCTGGTCACCGTACTGTAGCAGCCACATGAGCCAGTAAATATGATAGAGAGAACTTGCGATCAACAAACTTCACACAGTGCTCTCACCTCAGCTTCACTCTTCAGCACTGGAAAGGCAATTGGCGCTGCGGTTTCCTCAAATGTCATCTCTGATTTCACGTTATATCTGTGATCTATACATTCAGTTTTTATTTTACTGACGTCCAAATCTGATAAATTTCCTTCCTGTAAATAAAGAACAAAATAATTAGACAATACATCATATAAAGTTGTTCACGAAAACTCCGTGCATATTTATAAAGTCCGTCCACAATATTATTAACTTTGATGTCTTCGAACTCACGAAAAAAACAATATTAAAATAGTTTATCTAAAAACTCTCGTAACGGAGCATATACCAGTAAAAGAATATATTTTATTGTACGATATTATGTTGCCTGTATGATCACAAGGAACCACAATGCAATATAAATGTTAATGTTATTTTAAGTGAGCTATTATTGATTTAGTTTTCAATTGCTTAAAAGTGCTTCTAAAAATCAATGCGAGTAAGAAAAATTCAAGATTTTTCTGTTTGCAATATATTTCCTGAATGTAAGTACTCACATGATTTTGTGACAATACATGTTTTAAGTGAAATAAAATTCCGTTTGGAACCTCATGTTTCAACATTTTTTAGTTGTGTTTCAGCTCGTGCAAGAAAAACAATTAATTACAAAGGAATGCGCTCCCTAGTTATAAATGACGCATTTAGAAAATAAATAGTAATTGCTCTCAATATACCTCAGATAAAGGCTTCTTCTCTTCTATATCTGTGATACCACTCGTCTCTATACCCAGTGGGTCGGACCCAGGTTCCATCTTGATCACGTTCATTACGACTGGAAAATGAAATGAAATAACATTAGTTAATATGCAGAATGTGAAATATTCAGATAAACTTACAAGCTTGGCAATAATAAGTCCACATCTGTGTAGTGTGTGTATTTGTGTGTGCGTGTCAGAACACACAACATTACCACAAATACAGAGTTTTTCATAAGTAACGAGTCTATCGAAAAATCAACTATTTTGGATAACTTTTTTAAAATGATGTTCATCCTCATGAGAAATAACCCTTCCCAGTGCCGTACAGTCGATTTAGAAATTAACACTCCCTCACCTCGCCATCAGAAGAAGCTACTTATCCATGTGTAATGTGCATTTGATGCCAACGTAAAATGAGCTGGAGCATGGCCTACCATACGAGGTAAATTGGTCACACAGCCCCAATAATAATAATAATTAAGATTGAACGTGGATTGAGCGTATTCTCTTCCTGCACTTTCAGCCATCTTACATGTCATACCACCATTACTTATGAGGCATTACGAACGTTCCGCGCTAGTTTGCAATGTTCCAGCTGGATGGTTGAGCGGGTATTTAAAATGTATATATTCATAGCTATCGATATAACATTACGAATGTTTCGCGCTAGTTTCTAATGTTCGAGCGGGAATTCGTAGTTTTGGAAATGGCTGATCATATTAATATTAGGAAGCTGAGCATTATTAATACTGAAAATGAAGCGCAACAGTGGTGCCGGGAGAAAGGTCTGCTTCCCGCAAATATGGAGTATCCACTTTGTGGGGAGTTCCTGTATCCTCAATTTGGCAGGAGAGACAAATACGGTTTCTTTCATTGTCAAAAAAAAAAAAAAAAAAATGCGCCGCGCATGAGGTTTATGGAACATTTAAGTTGTCTGCTGCAAATAACACATTTTTCAGTCGTGCGAGATTGTCAACTATGAGAGTTCTCCTTATAATTTACGGTTTTGCTGTGAAGTTTTCGTACTCCCAAACAATAAGGGAGTGCGATGAGACGAATGTACCAGATGTAGCAGAGTCAACGATCGAGGATTTGTTTTCATACTTGAGGGAAGTGTGTAGAGGTAAAAAAATGAACTGTTATGGCAGATTGGGTTAGTTTAGGCTTTTATTGTCTTTGGTAATTATCTGTGACATGTTAAGTTACTTTAGGATTTTACTGACAGGTTAGGTAAGTTAGGATTTTACTGACAGGTTAGGTTAGTTAAGGATTTTACTGACAGGTTAGGTTAGTTTAGGATTTTAGTAACAGGTTAGGTTAGTTTAGGATTTTAGTGACAGGTTAGTTTAGGATTTTAGGTTAGGTTAGGTTAGTTTAGGTTTTTATGATGCGTTAGATAGTTTTAGCTTCTTTATGCCTTGTATAGGCAAATCTGAGGCAGGTTAGGTTGGGTTAGGTTAGGGTTTTGGTTAGGTTAGTTTAGGTTTTTATGATGCGTTAGATAGTTTTAGCTTTTTTATGCCTTGTGTAGGCAAATCTGTGGCAGATTAGGTTAGTTTAGGTTTATGCAGGTTAGGTTGGGTTAGTTTAGGATTTTAGTGAGAAGATCGGTTAGGTTAGTTTAGGCTTTTTTATGCTTTGCATATACGAAACTGTGCAAGGTTAGGTTAGGATAGTTTAGGTTTTTATTATGCTTTGTATAGGCGTGTCTGCGACAGGTTAGGTTAGGTTGGTTTAGGCTTTTGCTATGGTTTGGATATACGAAACTGTGACAGGTTAGGTTAGGTTTTTGTAGGCTTTTGTTTGCTATAAGTTTTATTTTTCTTTCAGACAGTCTGGATCGCCGTTACAAGATCGAACCTAGAATGGGAGGGCCGAATCATATAGTAGAAATTGATGAATGCAAGATTGGACGTAGAAAATTTGAGGCTGGTCGTATTGTGGAGGGTTCTTGGGTTTTGGGCATGATAGATCGTGAGACGAAGGAAGTGCGATTGGAGATTTGTCCGAATAATAAGAGGGACAAAGATACTTTGCTTGGTCTTGTTGGGAAACATGTCGCCGTTCAAACCACGATAATGACGGACTGCTGGAAGGGATATGAAGGCCTGGATGTTAACAATTTCCGTCATTTGACTGTGAATCGCAGCCTCAACTTTGTTGATCCGGAAAGTGGTGCATGCACGAATTTGATCGAAAACGCATGGCGTGGACTTAGGGGAAGTCTGTCTCGGGGAGGCGTGCGCAAGGAAGACCTCAGTGATCACCTTTGTGAATATTTATGGAGGAAGGATTGTTCGAGGCTAGCGCGCGATCCTTTTGAGGCTCTGCTTGAAGATGTAAAATTGCTCTATGCCGGAGGTGTCCGTTTCGAAGAAGGAGAAAGTGATTGAGTGTGGCTGTCGTGAAGTAGTGATTTTTTTTTACGTTGGCAGTTGAAGTGCGTCATTGTCTATCATAATGGCGGGCTTCGAAAGAAAGTTTTCAGTTGTGAAATTTATGTTTATCGTAGTATTATATGCTCTAGTTGAGTGTTTTTCAGTGGGTATTGAATTAATAAGAGTTCTGCGTTCTTCACATTACATCGCATCGTGTGTTTCGTATCACTAAAATCGTTTCACTGACTAGAAAACAGAACGTTTGCACTCACATTACGTTGGACGTGTCATTTCACAGGTAATTTGCCACATATCTATAGAATTAGTTTACTTGTAACAATTACCAATGCAATGCTTAAGTTTAGAATGCATCTCCACATAAAAATTCCATCAAATTCGCTTTGTAATTCGAACATTTTCTATTGTAAAATCATCGGAATCCGCTCAATCCTCGTTTCACCATAAATGATAATAATAATAATAATAATAATAATAATAATAATAATAATAATAATAATAATAATAACAATAATAATAATACCTGCATACAACAGAAATTTCAATCTGGTAAGCTTGTAATACAAAGAGAATTCGCGTCCTGAAAATGTGAACCTTATGGAGTAACTGATTACAGGTTATAAATGTATGTACAGCAATGGATTGCAGGAAAGTTTTTGGAAGTCGTTTCCTACTACGTTGTTGTGGAATACAGTGCAATAGTATATTGCCCTCTGTTCATTTAAAAAATCACAATTTACATACCTGTTTTCAGCCGTCACTTTTAAGCACTGGCGAAAGCCAAAGAAAAAAAAAATAAATAAGACCTGATACGGCAAAATTTATACGTACTTTTCTTACAAAGAGTATTTAAGATTGCTTGATAGCAATTCACACAGAAGACCGTGACACGTAGGTTTCTGGATTACCTATGCTTCCCACCGCCCCTAGTGACTTGCAAACAACCATTTGTAGAAACCAAGTAAATTTGTAAGTAGAAGCATTACTATCAATAAAGTGTCATTATACTAGCATTATAAATTAAACTTATTTTATTCTCCTTTGTGTACATCATGTATGTCTATCCACTGCATGCTTGATAGTGTCACTGCCCTTTAGATCTGAGTGAACACGCGAACTCGTCTCTACAATTTGGGACGCTGAAATACTACATTTCCTGGAAGTGTATAATTATATTGTAAGTAAACCCAGTTTCTTAATTCTTTCAGTTACGATGGATGTGATCAAGGCGGAACTCGAGGTCGATCCACTGTCTCTAGAAACAAGTGACGACACAGATGTGGATGAGAAGAAACTTATATTAGAGGTATATTACAAGCATTACTATTGGTTTTGTATAGACGACATTTATATAAATATGAGTTTACCTTACGACATAAAGGTTCATCTTTCAAATTATATTCTATGGACTCAATAAAAAAAAAAAATTGGAGATCCTCGTCTTTGTCACCATAACACATCTTGTACATATCTTTCACTGGTAAGCCATTTGAGAATTGATCAGAGTTCTTAATTTAACATATATTTTACAGGAAGCCTATCTTTCATAAACCATTCTTACTTTTTAATATTTTACATCAGTCTAATGCAATACTTAGTAATAAACTACTGTAAGTCATATTCTAAGTAAAGTCCATATTGACATCTGTAGCATGCATATGGTGCTGCAGATGTGTCTTCAACTGCGACCTCTAGTTACCTAACATAGATATAATTTTTTTTGTTTTTTGTTTTTCTAAAATAAAACGTATTTTGTAAACTATGTACAGGATCGCGCTTAATACGCAGGCTTGCAATGTAACTTGTAAGATTAAAATGTGATTACCAGGATTGATCTATGATTTTGTGGTTGATCATTTGTGATGCGTGTGTAAAATATAATTACATGTTTCACCACACATTTAGATGTGAAGTAGTTGCAGCTGATAGTACCGGTATAGAAAGTCGAGCAGCTTAGCAGTATGTTAATTATTAGCGATTGTAACACACAAAAGGCTCTGTTACATTTATTTATTTTTTTTGTGTTAATAATAAACTATGTTTAAAACCATATCATGAAAACATGTTGTTATTGTTTTTGAGATATTTCGTACAAGCTCCTCTCATTCTCTGGTTGTTTTATTTTATCCTAATTGTTGTCTATGTAAAATCATGTTCGCTGTCTATTCGGGCCTTTATAAAATTAACAATGGACAGACTTTGTGGAGCCAAACTTTGACTTTTTTAAACAAACCTTATTACTAATAAGCATTGTTATGGATATACAGAACAAACAATCTTAATGCTTATATCTGCATATAGGCCTGCTGTCTAAAGCAGGTTTTATTATATTTATAAAAAATTCACTGGAAATGAAGCTTTTATAAAATATTCTAATCATTTTTACTTTTCTACAAACTTAGCTTAAAATTTCAAAGTGAGAAACTGAACTATAAAATAAAAGTTCAACACACAGGATAACAATTTTTTCTGTTGTACCACTGAATCTTAGACCACAGAGATAAAACTATTTTGGTACTTATTTTATGCCCTTTGCAATGTGTTGTTTTAGAAGATGGCACCAATTATACTCGTATATAATGAAGAAGCAGGTAATTCATGATTGGGATATTTTTTTTTTTTACTAAGTTATGCCCCTTTAGTTAATTTTCGTTACATTGTAGGTTAAATTCAATAATGTGGGTATATGCAAAGAAGCTACGAGAATCAAGAAAGTGCAATTACAACTCACTGTACCTTTGTAATTTGGTGAAAGCTTTAAAATTAGCAAAATTAAGCATTAGAAAAGCTTTGGAAGACTATTGTGTCCGTTACACGACACTGAGTGGTAATGTTTAGGTGAGGGGTTTGGACCTTTTCCATTGCTGATTGTCACAATCAAAAAATTAAGACACAACGTTTCGAAGGGTGGTTCTCCCTTCGTCTTCAGGTGGAAGGAAGGAGAGAAGAGAAAAAAACCTACTGTTGGGATCGTTACATACAGCTATTCTGTATGACTGATAGCTGTATGTAACGATCCCAACAGTAGGTTTTTTTCTCTTCTCTCCTTCCTTCCACCTGAAGACGAAGGGAGAACCACCCTTCGAAACGTTGTGTCTTAATTTTTTGATTGTGGCAATTAGCAATGGAAAAGGTCCAAACCCCTCACCTAAACATTAACAATCCACCATTGCTTTCCAACCCCTCATTTAGATCAACAATGAGTGCTAAATTATGCTATCTGAGAATAATTTCGCTGTTATAAAATTCCCCACTAAGACCCGTTGTACACTTGAAGAGATGTTGCTAGGAAGAAATGTGTAGCAAGAAAGAGGCAAAGAGCCCTTCTCCACATACACTACAGTGAGTTGTCGCTATGATCATCTCTGCACTGCCTTCATTCAGATATTATTTTTCTGATTGTGGTAATCTTTCATTCATGGAAATACGGATTATGGTTTGAAGTGTTTTTACAGACTAGTATATACAGTCATGAAGATTGAGGTGATGAGAGTACTAGGAACAATAGACTGTGTCGGTGTTATTTCGCATTGTCTGTGATAAGGTGATAGTAACGATCTTAGTGGTTAGCAACTATCTATGGAAGCATATTCCCTACATATTGAGCTTCGTGACTGCATATTACTAGACTGTGGTATATTGCTGTACTTTACAAATGATGTACGAAAGCCAGTAGTTGAATCTGAATCTTCAGATGATGACGAAATGGAGTCATATGAACATATTTTGTTAACGAAAGGAAAATGTAGACCTAAAATTAAACCAGAAAAGTCTGGATAAGACATTACATTTTATCTGACGAAGATAAAGGCGAATTCGATCACTGATTCCGGATTTGGATGATGCTACGTTTAGGCTTTACTTCTTGTTGAATAGACCTCAGTTTTTTGCAATTCATGATATGTTAAGGGATTCTTTGCTACATTCTTATTAAAATTATGTAAACTGTTACGACATACAGATACAATGTCAAATGTTGTAATTAGTACTATTAAAGCTCATCAACATATTATTTTCAGATCATCTGATATTGGCTGCGGATTTATGCTTTACGTTTTGTGTGTGTGTGTTTTCTTTTTTTTTTTAAGTTTTCATCCTGTGTATCATACAAATAGACCTATGTGTGGTATCATACAAGTTCAATAAGTTTCTCATTGCAATTATTAGCAGCCATCTTTCCTCACTGTCATTAAAAACGACGCAATGCATTCACCACCACTTGTGATATTACTTAATCTTTTTCTACATTCCGTCCTAAATAGAAATGTCAAATATCTCTGATAAATGTGTCAAGAAATTTAGCTGAGCTACCAATTCCAGTGAGGAACTTGCTTAAAGTTTTCGCATCAACGAGAATCTCTTCCTGTGTCTGGATATCTGTTTGAATCCATGTTATCAATCTTTGATTTTTCTCGTTACACATTTCTTGCTATGGAGATCTCTTAAACTGTGTAACAGGCCTAAGAAAATAATAAATAATTTCATTGTCAGAGTGGATATAAAAATTGAAGACGACTTGTATGACAAGAACTTTCTCAGAAAAAAAGGTGTGAGATGGTGATAAATTTTTTATACATCCTGCCACTGAAGTAGAAGTAGGGCAGATAGTTCGAAAGGCAGTGCAACATACCTTGTGACGTGTGAAATATACATTCTTTAATACTAAAGTCTACGATATTGATGATTCATTTATAATGTTATAATTATATTTGCCATAAATATTAAAACATTCTTTAAATACATTTTTAAAACTACAATTAGTGATTGTTTTAATTCATTCAGATGTATGTATCCAATTTCAAATAAAAAAGTAATGTGTGATCGGATTCACCCCACCTACTGAAGTGATACCAATCAACAAGATACATTAAACAGTATGAACTGGAAAACAATGGAAGATATTTACATTCGGTAGAGATTATTCTGCAAAATAGATGATTATAAAATTAAATCGACGCTTCACTAGGATGTAACCTTATATGGTTAACGCTTACAAAACTCAAGATATTCATTGGATTCACTCCATGTTTGGTACTAGTTATGTGGATTCAGAGTTCAACCACTAAAATTTGAAATCATCCTCAAAACTTAAAAATAGGTATAATATCCACCCACCATTATCTAGACACAATCACAACATTCCTCAATATTATCCTTTTCCTCCCATCCTCATAGTCATCTTCTTTCCTGTACTTTGGAATTCCCTACCGAGTAATGTCAGAGACTGTCAGACATCAAACCAATTTAAGAATAAACTAAGGAAGTATTTTTCAAAAAAATTTTCTTTAACAAATATAGCTGTTACAAGTTTCTCAATGTTTTATGGTTTTATATGTAATAATAATAATGAGATAATTTAAATATTTATTATTATTATTATTATTATTATTATTTCTTACCAGTGTTTATAATTGTCTCACTAACATTACTTATCTAACTTTAATTATTTACTTTTACTTTCATTATTCACTTTCAGTTTGTTTTACGGTCTTAATATTAATGTAGTAACTATGCAACCAATTGTATTCAATTAGAATTTGAGTCTGACTGGGCGGAAGAGAAGACCTACTGGCCTTAGCTCTGCCAGATTAAATAAATAAATAATAATTATTATTATTACTTATTTTATCATGTGTTACTGTTCTCCGGTAACTACATTGAAGTCCTCATTTGGTTGAATTGGCTAAGGCGCTTGCCTGCCAATCCGGAGTTGCGTTCGGGCACGGGTTCGATTCACGCTTGGGCAGATTCACTGGTTGGGTTTTCCGAGGTTTTCCTGAACCATAATGTGAATGTTACGTAATCTGTGGCGAATCCTCGGCCTCATGTCGCTAAATACCATCTCGCTATCACGAATCCCATCGATGCTAAATAATCTAGTAGTTGTTGCACCGTTGTTAAATAAATCAAGTAAAAACACTTAGTTTATTAAATCTTCACTTTAAAAATGTTTTTGTATGGATAATATACATTTTGATATGAATCCTGTCGCTATTCGTCATAGTGTAAAGCACATGCTTTGGGTTGTGATCAGGCTGAGGCATATCAACACACAGAGAACAGCTTATAACAATAGAACTCTTCTTCTACCACTCTGTAGTAAATTGTTCATGTAAGACATCTGTTTGTACTGCAGGAACGGAATCTTTTGGATCAGGATGTGACTGGTATAAAAGAGGAATATGTGAACCAAAGCCATGATCTCAAATCTGAAATAAAGTTTGAGGTAGATCCGACGCCAGTTTCGTTCCCTGTGGTGAAACGTGAACCTGAGGTGAGTTGAGCACAAGGTATGCACTTCTTTGTCTTCTTCCAGTGTTTATCTTGTATTTTGATTGTAACAGAGAATACCTCTTTACAACTGTAATTGCAGTGCCTTTTACTCTATGATAGAGACAAAAAAACTTATCACTATTTTTTTTATTACTAGTTATGTCATGTTGCAGAGAATTAGTGTTGGAGTGTTATCTCGGTTCATGTTTTAAATATGAAAAGGAAATTGATTGTTATGCTTACTTTTAATTGTTGCCAAGAAACGCATCCCAACAGTGTGTGTGAAAAAAATGTTGTTCTTAAGGACATGACTTCTTTTTGTCTTCCTGTGTCTTTGTCTAAAATTCTTAAAGCTTTTTACCGTTTCCAAATAATTGATGTTGCTTTAGATTTATCTACAAACATTATCTCCTGGCTTCATCTCTTTATCACCTCTTGTTTTTAAATATTTACGTATTTGCAGTATATCTTTTCTTGTAGAACATTATCTTACCCGTAGAGAAAAGGTATTTTGTAATTTCAGGATAAAATATGTAGCTGATTTTGAGTGAATTTCAGAATAGGTTCTAAAATCTGCAATATGTTCTGATATATACATGAAGGTACAGTATGCATGGAACTATTGTTTATTTTATTTACTCTTGTTCTCTCAGCGAAGTGCAATTATTTTTAATACTGGTATAGGAACGTAAAATTAGAAACATCAATTTATCAATTTTAAAATGACTAGAAATAACCATAATGAATTTGAATTTTCATGTACTTCTTTTGAGTAGACACCAACTTAGTTAGAATTCTCGGGAAAGTTATCAAGTTCACGAAATGTTTGAACGAATTTTCTGAACCAGACCAGTGTATACCTTGTTATGTAAAAAGTTGAAGCCATACAATGAAATAGTATAATGCTAGGTTTACACGGCGACAGTTTAGAGCGAGAGAAGATCTAAAGTATCAGGAGAGCTCTCTAAAGGAGTGTTTACACGGTGACAGAATATAGCTTCTCTAAACCCATTAGCGAGCTCTCATGAGATTTATATAACTCTAAACTCTAATGTTACTCTCCGGACCATTTACATGGTGCACACAGTTTAGAGTGAGGGAAAGTGTTACGAGCATGTAGAAAAGAACAGGCTGGTCAGTGCGTTTACAACTATGGCAGAAACACAACGTTTTTCTGCTGCTGTATTGTGCAGTTCTTCTGAATTGAAGAAGACAGAGGAGAAATAGATCTACGTGGGAAAAACCCTGGATATCTCGCCTGAACATGCATGGAGCTTACACATCGGACCTGTAATTTTCAAAAAAGACACAACTATGAGGATTGCCATTAGTATAAAGGAAAGGCTGTTGGCCACATTACGCTTCCTAGCAACAGGTTTATACCCAAAACACATTATTTTATTGTTCTTAACAGAATAAATTCACTTACTTACTTACAAATGGCTTTTAATGAACCCGAAGGTTCATTCTGCCCTCACATAAGCCCGCCCTCATATAAGTCCCTATCCTGTGCAAGATTAATCCAGTCTCTATCATCATATCCCACCTCCCTCAAATCCATTTTAATGTTATCCTCCCATCTACGTCTCGGCCTCCCCAAAGGTCTTTTTCCCTCCGGTCTCCCAACGAACACTCTATATGCATTTCTGGATTTGCCCATATGTACTACATGCCCTGCCCATCTCAAACGTCTGGATTTAATGTTCCTAATTATGTCAGGTGAAGAATACAATGCGTGCAGTTCTGCGTTGTGTAACTTTCTCCATTCTCCTGTAACTTCATCCTGATTAGCCCCAAATATTTTCCTAAGCACCTTATTCTCAAACACCCTTAACCTATGTTCCTCTCTCAGAGTGAGAGTCCAAGTTTCACAACCATACAGAACAACCGGTAATATAACTGTTTTATAAATTCTAACTTTCAGATTTTTTGACACCAGACTAGAAAACAGAATAAATTATGAATAATAATAATAATAATAATAATAATAATAAATAAACATATGAAAATGGTAGATTACATTGCTCATGTAAAATGTATTAAGTTTCTTTCATTATGTTCGAAAAGGTATGGTGTATGAATTGAACAACAGGAAGGTAGTGCCTGAGTTTATAATATGTACTATCTTTTCATATCAAAAATGACAACCATTTATTTTAATATAATTGATACGTAGAAGTTTTGAACTTAGTCTATTGACCATAAAATATTGTACGAAGCATTTAATACGCAACAATGAGTCCTTTAATTGCCCCAAATGTCAATGTCAATAAGTGTTCTGCTACAAATATCTAGAACCGAACAGCGCTCTGAGTGGCAGAATTGCGTCTCTACATTTACACGGCGAGAGTTTAGAGAAGAAAGGGCTAGAAATTATAGTTGAGTATAGCTCTTGCGGAACCTGGTGAAACTTGGAGGGAGAGAACAGTATTGTGGTGTGGGATCGACTACCGACCGATGTTATGTGACGAGATGCAAGCGAGACTGAACAAGCGTTACCCCGTCCACTCTTAACCGCCCGTAGAACTGGTTTCTCCATCAAGGTCAAGCTTCACCAGGTTCCGTTCGAGCTATATCACCATGTAAACGGTTTTGAGAGTAGGTATCTCGTTGACTCTAATTAGATATTAGAGAGACTAAATAGAGCGGCCTTGAAAACTGCTCTCGCCGTGTAAACACCCTGGACAGAGAACTCGCATATGCTCTCAACTCTCATTATTATAATAATAATAATAATAATAATAATAATAATAATAATAATAATAATGTTTTATTTTCGCTGGCAGAGTTAAGGCCATAAGGCCTTCTCTTCCACTCAACCAGCCTTAATCAATACAATACATAAATTTAAATTACAAATATTTTCACTACACTTAAAAGGTTCTCCAGCAATAATCTTCACTACACATTTATTTAAATTTAGATAAATCTATAAGGTAAAGTAGTAACTTAATTTATGAGCTAATTTAATTCAATGAATTATAATTAATTTAATATTTGAGATAGCTAGTAAAATGATGAAAATTAATTTAATATAAGCTTACTAGGACTATGTTACAGGGAGAATATATATATTTCTATTTCTATAATGAGAATATTAATGTAATTGCCATTAGAGGTTTTGTAAATCTATTTAGAGAAATTAAAGATAATAATAATAAGAATGGACAGATGTTAGTTTCATTATAAGTAACAAATATTAATCAGCAATTCATCTGTTAAGTAAGAATTTATGTAATTTTGACCTAAATGAAGCTATTGTCCAACAACCCCTTATATCACTCGGAAGCGAGTACCAATTTCTAGCAACTGAAACTGTATAGGATGAAGAATATAAAGATGTCTTATGGTAGGGTATAATGAGTAAATTGTTATGATGAGATCTTGTACTTAGCTGATGATATGAGGATAAATTTTGAAAACGAGAAGCCAAATATATTGGGGTAGCGGTGCGCAGAATTTGAAATAAGAGAACAAGAGAATGCAGGGCTCGTCGATCGCTTAGCCTTAGCCAAGACAGAGTTTGGAAAGACGGGGAAACATGATCATACTTACGAATATTACAAATATAACGGACGCACGCATTATGCACACGTTGTAGCCTGTTGCTCAAATTTGCATTTAGGTTACTTAATATAATATCGCAGTAGTCAAAGTGTGGCATCACGAGTGTTTGTACAAGGATTAATTTTAATTTATCAGGAAGGAAGTTCTTCAGTCGCTTTAATGAGTGAATAATGGAAAATATTTTTTTGGAAGTGTGATTCACTTGTTCATTCCATTCCAGGTGACAATCCATATAAATACCAAGGTTCTTCACAGTCGTACTGTATGGAATAGTAGTATTATTTACAATTATCGGTGGCAAATTTTGTTTGTCACACTTCGATCTTTGATGTTCTATTAAGATTGCCTGCGATTTACTTGCATTTAAATTAAGTCCGTGCGTTTTCGACCGTATGGATATAGAATTCAAGTCATCATTAACTTTAGTTATGGCGTCATTTATGTAGTTAGGTCGAGTATGCAGATAGATTTGTATGTCGTCAGCATAAATATGGTGTCGGCAGGATGTTAGATTAGAAGAAATATCATTAATATAAATAGAAAATAGTAAAGGTCCTAGGACAGAGCCTTGTGGTACGCCAGTCTTCGTGGTACGCCAAGTGGAATAACGATTATTAATAGACACGCACTGTTGGCGTTCACGAAGATAGGAGTCCATCCACGCTAACGCATTATCAGAAAAATCCAGTACTCTTAATTTTGCAATTAGTAAGTGTCGAAGGCTTTGGAGTAGTCTAAAAGTGTTAGTATTGTGATCTGTCCTTTGTCTAAAGCTTCACGTATATCCTCAGTCACTTTAAGCAGTGCAGTCGATGTGCTGTGTCCCGTTCTGAAGCCTGATTGGTAAGGGTCAAGAATATTGTGAGTATTGAGTTAATCTGTCAGTTGTTTGTGCACAATTCTTTCCAAAGCTTTTGAGAGAACAGGAAGAATACTAATTGGTCTATAGTCATTAGGTGTTACAGGTAACTTAATTTTAGGAAGGGGACGAACAATAGCCTTTTTCCATATGTCTGGGTAATGTGAAGTCATTATGGATGCATTGAATATATGGGTTAGTGTCGGAAGAATTATGTCCATAATTTTGTTCAGAAGTTCTATATTTATATTGTCTACTCCTTGTGATTTTGACTTGATGCGCTTTAGTGCTGATTTTACGTCAGAAGGTGTTATGTAGGAAAAGAAGAACTTGTCTCGTGCTGGGGCGGGTGTAGAGATTAATTCATTAATAGTCTGTTGTTTCGTTGCGGCGTCAGGTGCGTGGGGAGTGGTGGATGTGAAGTAATTGTTTAAATCATCTAGACAAATAGTATTGTCAATTTGTGACTTAGATTGTCCCAGTCCCATTGACCTAACATTTCTCCACATATCGGATGCTCTAATATCAGGTTCAATGAGGCTGTAAGCATGTCTAAGCTTAGCATTTCTAATCGTCTGTGTTGTCATATTTCTTAGTCGCTTGTACCGCAAGAAATCTATGTCACTTTTTAGTCTCTTGAATTTCCGAAAAGCTTCGTCTCTGTCTCTCATCAATGATCGGATTTCTGTAGTCATCCAGGGAGCTGGAGGTCTCGTAATGCGTCTAGTTTTTATTGGGGCATGTTTGTCATATAATGTAATAACAAGGTTGTTAAAAGCTTGTACTTTTTCGTCTACTGTACGGAGAGTCCAAACATCACGCCATGGCAGTAATAACGCGTCAGAAATTAAAGAGGCGTCGTTGATATGTCGCAGATCCCTATACTGAATGCGTTTTGGTGTTGCCTTAGGACACTGCAATGAATACTCTACAAATATAATATCATGTGCAGAAATCCCAGGTGCCGGTAGTTGTCCGTGCGTTATTATTTTGTGGGGATTTGTAGTTGCTATGATGTCTAGTAGTGTTTCTGCAGTCTCTGTGTGATGAGTGGCTTGGAGCGGTAGAATTGTCATATTGCAGGCCGCAAACATGTTTGAGAGCTGTACACTGGAAGGGGACGTTACTAGAAGATTGTTGTTACAGTCACCCATTACTACAACGTGTTCATAAAGCGGCAAAATGTCTAAAAGTGAATTTTCTACGTCAGTTAAATGATTTATCTTCGGTGGTATATAGACAACGCACAGAAGACACTTTTGTAGACTTGCAAAAATTTCAATAAATAAATATTCAGGCCGTGCACTGTACTCTGAGGGAGAATGAAGAATAACTTTAGGTCGAAGATCAGATCTAATGTAAGCTGCTACACCGCCACCCCCTTTGCCTGTTCTGTCATTTCGACACCATTAATATCTACAAGAGAAGAGGACAGTGTAGGTTTCAACCAGCTTTCGGAAATTAGAATTGCATGCATATCATTTGGAGCGAATATGGAATAGAATTCATTGAAATGACAAATAACGCTTTGAGTGTTGACGTGTGCTACCTTAAGGTTAGTGGGGTGGGAAGTAAAAGATTGTTTAAGGAGGTCAGCTGTAGTCGGTGTGGGCTACTCTAAATTATTCAACTCAGTTGAACTTTTTCATAAACTCTCGCGACAGAAGCAGTATAAATGACGGCCAAAAACAATAGAGTGTCGAAGACACGAAGATTTGATTGAAGCATATGAATTGGAAAGTTGTTTGTGGAATGTGTTTAACAAGAATTACAAGAATAAGGGCCTTGAGAAATCAGGAATTGTCAAAATTAGCTGAGACTGTTCAGGCGTCTGAATTTGGTTTTTAGTTGTGTTAATTTATTGTAATTTGGCCGTAATTTTAGCAAGGTCCATTGTTTTAGTGGTTTGTGGGTTTTATTCTTGCTTATTTATTTGCTGGAGGAGGTACAGCGAAAGGTCCATGACCTCCAGTATGTGCGAACTGTAATAATGACAATAATAATAATAATAATAATAATAATAATAATAATAATAATAATAATAATAATAATAATAATATCACTATTATGTTATTATCACTATTGTTTTATTATTATTATTATTATTATTATTATTATTATTATTATTATTATTATTATTAGTACTGTGCAATTATCACCATTCACTTGATGTGGAATATTTTCTATATTCCATTAATACTATTGATAATGCATCATGTTAATAATAATAACGCTCACCTAGTGCATTACAAACAAGTCACATAACTCGTACAGTGGGGTCTGTACCGGTATCTGTTAACAAGAATATAGTTATAATTTAACAAAACGAAATAGGCACAACTATTACACTGAATTAGTAAAACCACTATAAACACAATATAGGTAATGAAAGAAGATGAACGATGTTATGTGAAAAATTATTGTTTTTTTTTTTTTTTCTTTGAACACTCGGTCTCTTTTGAGGAGCTTAAACGCAATCAGTCATTTTCATCGCAAATTCTGCACACTTTTTTTAACATTGGCCCTTGTAGCAAGAATATTCTTTTTTCCTCTTTAATTTTGGGTGGCACAAAGCACATCTTCTTCTTTTTCTTCTTCTCAAGAACCACTTCTTCAGCTGCATCCGTTGCCTTTCTTTCATCAGGAAGCCTGAAAATTGTCTTTGTACAGGGTTCCTACAAAAGACCTTTCCGGTTTCGAACACATGTAATTTACGTGCTATGAATCTGAGGTGCATGAAAATAGTACCAATGGAAAGAGAAACTCCAAACGTTTAGTTCCTTTACTTAAAGATGTTCAATGTGTCCCCCCTCCTTAGTAACACGGCACACATCAAGCCTATAGTCAAGTTCCACGTAGGTACGCGGATTTTCCGATCTTCAGATTCTGAGGTTATGTCTGTTCACCTTACCAAAAAGTTGAAAAGTGACGTCGTCAGAAAACATCACGGAACGAATAAATTCATCATCGTTTTCAATTAAAGTCTACATATTTGTGCAAAAATTTCTTCGTAGCACATTGTCCTCTGGTATTAGGGCTTGCAGCAACTGTATTAGGTATGGATGGAGTCGGAACCGCTTGCGAAGAATCGTGCCTTTAAATCTGTGTACCATTTACGGATTTTAGGCCCACTGGGTGGATCTGTACCAAACTTTTTTCGGTAATGCTTTTGCACATTAATAACCCACTGGTTCACATGAAAATTAAGCTCTTCTGTCGTCTATAGCAGCCATTTCGCCTCAACAATGAACAAATTTGTTTATATGCACTATTATGAGGCGTGTTATCAAATAGGGAAACAATGTTAACACAACTTACCAATGGTACTATTTTCATGCATCTCTGATTCATAGAATGTAAATTACATGTGTGCCGACTTCAGCTATAATTTGCACATTTTTGATCAAGACTATCAACTCCGTCCTTCGTAAATTATAGTATTCTATACGAATAAATAAATAATGACTCACCCAACAATATTAGTAAGGCAAGTGCTATGCTCGGTCAGGTTACACAACTGCTGACACACTGCTCAGAAGTTAGATGGATGATGATGTCATAAAAACGCACTGACCAGCCTATTCTTCTCTAAATGCTCTCTCTCAACACTTTCTCTCACTCTAAACTGTCTGCACCATGTAAACGGTCCGAAGAGTAACTTAGAGTTTAGAATTATATAAGTCTCATGAGAGCTCGCTAATGGGTTTAGAGAAGCTATATTCTGTCACCGTGTAAACACTCCATTAGAGAGCTCTCATGATTCTTCAGAACTTCGCTCTGAACTGTCACCGTGCAAACGTAGCATGATTATTACTTTAGACCTGTATTTCAAGAGTTATGCGCAAGTTTGCATAATCTCGTACTCAACAGTCGCGAAAGTGAATGAAAAAGTTCAACTTAGCTGACTAATTTAGAGTAGCTATAATGAGAGCTGAGAGTATATGCGAGTTCTCTGTTCAGGGTATTTACACGGTGAGAGCAGTTTTCAAGGCCGCTCTATTTAGACTCTCTATTTAGTTATTAGAGTCAACGAGATACCTGCTCTCACAACCGTTTACACGGTGATACTCAGATATAATCTCTAGCTCTCTTCTCTAAACTGTCGCCGTGTAAACGTAGCATTAGACATTGTCAGGAAAAGGGGAATTGTACGAATTTTTGTCTAAAGATGTGGTGTTACGATTACCAAGTCTGACTGTAAAATTGGCGCACCGGTTTCCAGATACTGGTGGGGACAAGTTACCTGTTTGATGTTTTTACTGGGGTTATTTCTTAAACCATTGAGACGAAATGCTGGGTAATGTTCGATGATGGATGTTTGATTCATTTCGCTGGCATCATAACCTTCATTTCACTAAGACATTATATAACCATTGCAGTTGATAAAGTGTCGTAAAATAAGCCATGTACATAATCCACCAAATTTGTGACTTGAAATTGAATTATTCGTTAATAGATCATTTCTGCTATTATACAGTAGTTTAATAGTTATTCTATAACAGCCATTTTCCTCCAGTTTGCCATGGCATACTCGAAAGATCCGCTGGTATGCGACAGAATACCGAATGCGGGTCAACTCAGTCTTGTAAACACTATACAGTAGGTGTTCCAGCAGAGAAGAGAATGACTGACGCTCATCTAGAGTAGCCAAATCAGTAAAATTAGAATATCATGCCAATCTTAAAATATATCGTATTGTACTTGTCTTTATGAAAGAAAATGTTTAGTGCATTAAATGCCTTAGAAAAACATGTAATGATAAGTATGTTTTCAAATTTCCTAAGTAACAAATACAAGGAACACGCATAATGATCACACTATAATAGTAGTATGTATTTATTCACACTGCAAATGGGTATATACCCGGTGGCAGTGGTAACTAATTACACTCAATAATGACAATTAATAATAAACACAATAAAAAACAATAGTTAATAATAATAATAATAATAATAATAATAATAATAATAAAATATTAATAGTAATAGCATCCTAAATTAAAATGAAGCATGGTCACTAAAAATAACATTTAAAGTAAATCTAATTTGCATCTTAACCCTAAGCTCGAACTACGACCCACGAGTCTGACAGGTTCATATCTGCTCAAGTACCTTTCGACACTACACTTATTTCGCTGTCAACTCACTTACTGCACTGATTCTACCTGATTTCACTAACACTTCTAACCATTTCACTGTTCGAATACTTTGCATAGCCACTTCACTGACACCAACACACTTCACTTACACAATAGACTTCACTGACACTACACACTTCAGTGACACAACACACTTCCTCACTGACAGAACACTTCAAATAACAAGATATGAATTAAACCCTTTAACTAGTGTGTATAATATACTACCGTCTATTAGTAAGGTCCTTAAGCCTATTTTTAAATACATTTTTGGTTATTGTTAAAGACTTTAGTAAGTCTGCAGGTAAAGCATTCCAGTCCTTGATAGTACGATTGAGAAAAGAAAACTTTCCAGTGTCCGTCCTCTGTCTTCTTTCCCTCAATTTATATGAGTGGTCGTTCCTTGAAGAGTAATTTGGCGGCTGCAACCTATTTTTTATTTCGCTCCAGGCAGGCTCACCTCTGTATGTTTTGAACATTGAGCATAATCGAATTCGCGTTCTCCGGTCCGTGAGTGTGTCCCATTTTAATGGTGAATTATTACGACAACACTTGAGAGCCCGTTTTTGAATCTTTTCCAGTGTCTACTAGTATTGCATTGTAATAATTTTCTGTCGTTAAATTTTGCTTTCCTATCATAAACTTTAAATAAAAATACAAAATTTGTGTTATTTCTATTTGTGAGTAATATGTATTATATTTCTCTTCTCATTGTATTTTGCAATATGAGCCTTTTCACCATTCATAATATTATCATTCCCCGGTATGTTGCCTCATAAATAATTAATATAAAATTAATAATATTATATTTAATATATTAATGCATATAGATATACCTCTTTTATTTGTATTTTATAGTATACTCATTTCCTCCTAAAAACCCTCGAAATTTCTCTCCTGCTTGGTAACAACAAATTATATGAGTGTGCCACAGCATTTTAAATTACTGGTACATCTTTAGTGTGCCACAAGTTGAAAAAGGTTGAAAAACGATGTTCTAGAATGGAAATATGTGCCCCATAAAATATATGCCCCAAGAATAATTGTCTTATATTCAGGGCCGCCGACAGGATTTATGGGCCCCTGTGCAATGTGCTCAGGCCCCATTAAAAAGATGACAATTTAACAGTTATTCTGACCATAATAATTATTTGCGAAATAAATAAAAGATAACCTCACACACAGATACGAATCTAAAAATATACACTTTTGTTACATTGAAAACTTTTAGCAAAACTTCACATTGGCACAGTATATTACGCTTCTTTTTCAGTAGGGCCTACATAGTATGTTTCGTGACGAAACTTTCGTCTTTTCGTTGTCGTTTGTTTCGTTTCATTCCATAAAACACTATTCTTAAACAGCCGTAAGTTCTGACTTGCAGGCCATCATCAACAAACAACTCTCCTTGACTTCACTGATGCAAAATCATCAATTATATCATCAAAATTTAAAGACTTAGCAAGATCGCTTTCCAGACTAAGGAGGCCAAGGTTACTCAGTCTTTCTTGACACATTGTTACTCTGAATACATTTTTATTTCCTTTATTTTGTTTGAAGTTGGTGTGAAATTGAGTGTTGCTTGTGAAGATGCAGAAAATAAACCAATCTCAAGTCTGTCTGTTCAGGCTGTCAAAAATGAAGACAGTTCATTCTTAGAAGTGAATACTGATGGTTGTGTCTGTTTAGAAAAAAATTCTGATAACAGTAGTATTGAATCAGAACAAGCAAACAATAGTAAAAATGATGTGCTAATACGTGCAAGTGAAACAAATTCACACACACCAGTTCCTAACTCGTGAGTCATGGCAAGTAACATGCGACCTTGGAAAACTAAAAAGTGGCAGACAAATTGTAAGTGTCATTGAATGCGTTGTTCGAAAAAGTACCCCCAACCTGCCTAATAACCTTCTAAGTGACGGAACAAGAGCCTTTGCAGTATTGTTTTCAAAACTCAAGAATGGAGAAAGTGTTCCCAGAGACTGGCTACTGTGGAGTGAAACAAATCAGACACTGTACTATTTTCCCTGATTTGTTTCACTCCACACTAGCCAGTCTCTGGGAACACATTCTCCATTCTTGAGTTTTGAAAATACTGTAATACTGTTTTGGAAAGGCTCTTGTTTTCGAACAACACATTCAATGACACAATTTGTCTGCTACTTTATGGTTTTCCAACATCGCTCAATTTCACACCAACTTCGAACAAAGTTCTACCCCCTTTCTTAATATCTTCCAATTTTTCTGTCTCTCCTTGCGCTTCTCAGCTCCTCACTTATTCTTCTACTTGTCCATTGTCCACTGGTGACACTAATGAACAGAATTTACTAGAAAAACGACAACGAAAAGACGAAAGTTTCGTCACGAAACGTAATATTATGTGGGCACTACTGAAAAGGAAACGTGATCCTGCGGATTTGGGAGAGTCCACTAGCATATTGCGGTGGGCCAGCAGGGGTTGGTAGTTAAGAGGACAAGCCAATTGAACGTGGAACATATTTCAGGCAAATTCCAGAGCCCTCAAGTGTCGTGTCGATGATTGTTAATGTGGAAAACCGATATTCTATTATATAAACATAATGAAGTGGTAATTTGTATTAATTCTACTATTGTTGGTTAATATGTCAGATTCATGTTCTTACAAAATTTTATAGTACCAGTGTATATCTGTGAATAATTATTCGTGATAATGAAAAGTAATCAGACTCAATCTGACGGGCCCTTACTGCTCACGGGCCCATATGCACTTGCCTCCTCTGTCCCCCCCTTCTCAGCAGCCTGCTTTTATTGGCTAAAATTCTACTAGGCCTAATACGACTTAAATGCAGTTGTGTGGCAACTCAAATCAATGCGCTTTTGTTAATGTAAACTGTGCTGTCTTTTTGTTTTATTTGCTCTGTATTTGTAGGAAGTGCAGAGTGACTTCAATGAGGACCCAAGGGTGGAAGTAACGGTAGAGGACGAGGTTTTCGTCGAAAGGTGAGTGTGGTGTGCGAGTCTTTACATAGAGAGTTCATTGTGTTTGAAGTGTCCGTTTTCTTGACTGGCCAGAAGCAGCTGCAGAAGAACTGTCTACCTGAATCATCCAGCAATAATCAGTTATCACATTCACACTCCATTTCTCTTGATATCTGGTTTCCATAAGTATTGTTCAAACCTTTCTTCATATTCTTCACTAAAAGTGCCTTGATTATAAAGAAAATGGACATGCATACACTTATAATGCAGCCTTGGGACTTGAAACCCTTCAACTTAATTTCTACAGTTTCTTTATAATTATTGAAGTCTTTGTAATTCCCTAGGAAATTATGTATTACCATTTTCAGTTCATTCCAAGAGTTTTTCTGCAAACCGCTCATCACGTTTAGCAAGTCATTATGTAATATTAATTTGCATATTTTATTTATTTATTCATTTATTTATCTGTTTGTTTGTTCGTCCGTTTGTTAGTTCATATATTCTAGTGTAGTTAAGGACACCAGTCTTTCACTTTCACATCACCGAAATTACAGCTACAATAATACACACAATGGTACTTCAACAATGTTTCACCAGATTCTGATTTCTTTCTGTTTGTCCACTGTCTCCCCTTCCACTGCATAGACCTAGCCCTACTATCCCACTCACACAAGAAACATGTTGGTGTTGTTATTAATACAGAGTTCTTAGCAATAAAGCTATTAACAGGATTCCAATAACAACTGATATTAAGATAATGGTTCATATAAATATGCTTATGGTTAATGAATATGAAATTAATATTAAGGGAGCAATCTTTTGAATAGTTATTAAGATGAAACAATTGTTTCATCTTAATAAAAATTAAAATTACTGCAGGGGCAATTGTTCATACTAATTCAATTATTTGACCTTCTAATAAGAATCGATTAATATATGCAAATTATGATTATCAAGTTACGGGATAGCCGTGTGCTTCTCTGTAAAAGACTGCATATAAATGTGTGACTACTCAGCTCTCAGGCACAGATGCAGAAAGTGTTACTGTAAGTAAAGTATTGTACTTACTTACGGCTTTTAAGGAACCCGGAGGTTCATTGCCGCCCTCACATAAGCCCGCCATTGGTCCCTGTCCTGAGCAGGATTAATCCAGTCTCTATCATCATATCCCACCTCCCTCAAATCCATTTTAATATTATCTTCCCATCTATGTCTCGGCCTCTCCAAATGTCTTTTTCCCTCCAGCCTCCCAACTAACATTCTATATGTATTTCTGGATTCGCCCATACCTGCTACATGCCCTGCCCATCTCAATCGTCTGGATTTAATCCTCATAATTATGTCAGGTGAAGAATACAATGCATGCAGTTCTGTGTTGTGTAACTTTCTCCATTCTCCTGTAACTTCATCCCTCTTAGGCCCAAATATTTTCCGAAGCACCTTATTCTCAAACACCCTTAAACTGTGTTCCTCTCTCAAAGTGAGAGTCCAAGTTTCACAACCATAAAGAACAACTGGTAATATAACTGCTTTATAAATTCTAACTTTCAGATGTTTTGAAAACAGACTAGATGATTAAAACTTCTCAACCGAATAATAACAGGCATTTCCCATATTCTGTGTTTAATTTCCTCCCGAGTATCATTTGTTATTTGTTACTGTTGCTCCCAGGTATTTTAATTTTTCCACCTCCTCAAAGGATAAATTTCCAATATTTATATTTCCATTTCGTACAATATTACAATATTCTCGTCATGAGACATAATCATATACTTTGTCTTATCGGGATTTACTTCCAAACCTACTTCTTTACTTGCTTCAAGTAAAATTCCCATATTTTCCTTAATCGTTTGTGGATTTTCTCCTAACATATTCACGTCATCCGCATAGGCAAGCAACTGATTTAACCTGTTCAATTCCAAACCCTCTCTGTTATCCTGAACTTTCCTAATGGCATACTCTAGAGCAAAGTTAAAAAGTAAAGGTGATAGTGCATCTCCTTGCTTTAGCCCAAAGTGCATTGGAAACGCATCTGACAGAAACTGACCTGTATGGACTCTGCTGTATCTTTCACTGAGACACATTTTAATTAACCGAACTAGTTTCTTGGGAATACCAAATTCAATAAGAATATTATATAAAACTTATGTGGTAATCGAGTCATATGCCTTTTTGAAATCTATGAATAACTGATGCACTGTACGCTTATACTCCCTTTTTTTCTCCATTATCTGTCGAATACAAAATATCTGATCAATAGTTGATCTATTACGCCTAAAACCACACTGATGATCCCCAATAATTTCATCTACGTATGGAGTTAATCTTCTCAAAAGAATATTGGACAAAATTTTGTACCTATGACGTCAACAAAAGTGATATGCCTCGAAAGTAACTGCAGTTAGTCTTGTCCCCCTTCTTAAAGATAGGTACGATTATGGACTCCTTCCATTGTTTTTGTACAGTTTCCTTTTCCCAAATAGCAAGTACAAGCTTATAAATTTCGTTAGCTAATGCGCTTCCACCCTCTTGTATTAATCCTGCTGGCATTTGATCGATACCTGGAGACTTATAATTTTTCAGATTTTCTATCGCAATTTCGACTTCAGAAAGTGTGGGTTCGGGTATAAATGGCTCAGCAGTTTGTATTTCAATTTCGTCCCGATCATTACTATTTGGCCTACGTATATTTAGTAGTTGCCCAAAATAGTTTTTCTATTTGTTCAGGATTGAATGAGAGTCTGCAAGCAAGTCACCATTCTCATCCTTGATCATGTTTACCCTTGCCTGAAAACCATTATTAAATTCCTTTATGCCCTTATATAAATCTCTAATGTTTTTATTTTTACCTCATCCAGTTTTTCCTTTAAGTAATCTCTTTTTTTATTCCTACGTGTACGATTTGCTTCCCGTTTTTTTTTTTAATAATCATCTCTATTCGCCTCAACTGGATCCTGTAAGAATTTCAATTTTGCCTGTTTCCTTCTTTGTACTACTATGCAACAATCTTCATCAAATCACGGTTTCTTTTTCTTAGTTTCATAATAACCTATGCTCTGTTCAGCTGCAATTTTGATATTATCGCGGATATTTTCCCACTCGCTATTAACATCTAATTCTTCCTCAACTTCGTCGGTACTTGCTAATAAACCTATTTGAAATTTCGACCTGATAATGTTGCTTAGTTTCCTCGTCCTTTAATTTCGGAATATTGAATCTTCTAATATTAACTTGTTGCTCTACTCGCTTGGAAGTAAAGTATTGTAGTTGTATGAAATCACAATCATATAAGTGAGACAATTTATTTTATTAGTACCTGAGATGCGTCATGCACACTAATAATCAAGAGTAAAAAAAAAGTGTAAGCAATTTAGGAAAATTCTAAGAAAAGACAGACAAGTAAGACATAAACATTATTTAGGAATGGAAATATTTGTGATATATAATTGAAGCATTGGGTTGAATAACGGTCTATGTTACAATTCTTCAAAATTGAGTTTTTAATAGAATAATGCTCTGTATGGTCTTACACAGCTTTAACAAAAATCATTTATCAATATCTGTATCAGAGGCGCTTCTACGTGAGTTACAACCATGAATATCTTGGTTGGAACAATGGTTTGTGTCACTCGTCACTTCTAGTGTATCGAGCTGTTTACATCATATTGAGATTTATTGCACGGAAGTTTGTTCTCTTTACAAATACTGGGTACTTAAATTCTATGTGTCAGTTTTCGATTGATCTATTACAACTAATGGATGACTGCAAAACAGTAATGATTTCTACGGTAGATATTGATTGGCTAAATAAATGTAAACAAAAAACAAGGATCCAGACAGATTAACATTACTAAATGGAAAGATGTGTCACGAAAATCGGCCTGGTTGGCGTAGTTGGTATAGCACTGGCCTTCTATGCTCGAGGTTGCGGGTTCGATCCCAGGCCAAGTCGATGGCGATGGCATTTAAGTGTGCTTAAATGCGACAGGCTCATGTCAGTCAGTGGCTATACTGGTTTAAGGGTCTGGGCTACCACTGACCCTATTATTACACAAAATATATTTTAAAATCCCCATAATAAAATTCCTTACCTATTTATATGTGAATTCCAGACGTCTTGATTGGGACGAAAATACTTTGATGACTTCGTCATTGAAATTACAGTTGGGCCACTTGCGAAGTTTCTGTAGAAATGACTTTTCAGTGGACATCAGTGCCAAGCCGGATAAACGTTCTTGTGTATGAGTTGATCTACAGTAGGATTTTATTCTCTTCAACGCAGAAAATGTTCTTTCTACCAATGCTGACGTAGCTGGTATTGTCACAATTAATGTTGCCAATTTAAGGACTTCAGGAATAACTTGGTTCAGCTGGTTTTCATATATGACAGATAATATTTCATTGATAGGTTTGTTCGAAAAATCAAAGACTTCTGCTGAATATATTACACTTAATTCATTTTTCAAACGTACTTTATCAAAGTGACTGTTATAGGACTGAAATAATTTGTTTAGTGCCTCATTCGGGAAGTTTTCTCTATAAGCAGAAAATTTTTGAGAATCTAGAAGATGTGTGAACTGAAGCTTTCCATAATCAGAAAATCTGTCAGTAATTTCCATGTGCATATGATCTAGTATGCTGTAGTACAGCTGCCTGTATTTCAATTCATCATCTCCTTTTCTTCGCTTTAATGGTGGTTCCATTGTATTGGCTGAAGAATTTTCATTTTCCACATTACTCCATATGGACAGAAACCCACTACGTCTGAACTCGGATATAGTATTTTTTAACTTTGATACCTCTTGCAAGTAGTATGCTATGTCTAGACTTTTTGTCTGAAGAATATTGTAGAACACATCTGTATGTGCTAACACTCTAGCATAGACTTCAAGAAGAAATATATTCTGAAACTGTGTGAAAAAATACAAATATCCTTGAGCCTGCACAATTACATCATCATCCCAGTTTTCTTCAGAGTCATTACAAATGATATTTTCAAAGAAAGCAGTCAGTTGTTCTCTGTATTTCTTTACTGTATTTACAAGCCGAGATGTAAAATTCCATCTAGTTGGTGCTACTTTTGGGAGTTTCTTTTTCATAAATTCCTTGAGTTCTTCTGATCTTTTAGGAGATGATGAGAAAAATGCAGCTAAACCCGACAGTGTTTTGAAAAAAATGCGGCATTCTGGAATGGTTGAAGTAGTTTGTTGCAAAACTAAATTGAGAACATTGCTGTAACAATGGACGAATAGTGCTTGAGGATACTTTTCTTGAACTTTTGTTTTTAAGCCATTAATATTTCCCGCCATTACTGAAGCACCATCGTATGTCTGTGCAATTAACTTATTGCCGACATTGTATTCTGCTATAACAACTTCCACATGCTGAAACAAAGCAGCAGCAGTTTTGCCCGAACTGACATTTGTGAATCCTATAAACCGTTCTTGAACATTGGCAGTACTGTCGACGTATCTTAAAACAGTGGACAGTTGACTCTGATTAGAGCAGTCACTTGTTTCATCAACAACAATGGCCACAAAAGGTGCTTCTTCTATTTCTGATTTTATGTTCTTTATCATAACCCCACTTAGAGCAAATATTAAGTCATTCTGAATTGCGGGAGAGGTACCACAGAATACTGTTGAACTCTCAAGATGATTGGCCAGTAAATGGTCAAATTCACTTAAGGAACTTAAATATTCAATATAATTTCCTCTATTGTCTGATTCCACACTCTCATTATGACCCCGAAAAGCCAATTCTTGTTTTCCTAGAAAGCAGACTGCGTTAATAAGACGCAGTAAAATCTCCCGATTTTTTTTTTCACAAGAGCATTGTGTTGGTTGATGTGTAGAGCTTTTTGCTTATCTAGCTGTAAATCAATTCTTGTCTTCCCAAAGTTTGCAAAGTTCATGCTACTATAAATATGAGCTTTTGATTTGTCGTGTTTTAGGACTGCCGTTCGAAGGGAGTTCATATTAGAAAACCCCTCTTTTGACCACACATTAGTTTTGCGGCTAAATAACAAACATGGCCAGCAAAATAGTTTAGACAGTTTAGAACTACCACACCACCAATTCCACTTACCATATGATGTTGAAGTGAAATGGCGTGTGTACTCACGCTATTTTTCTTTTACGTCCATGGACAAATTTAACTCAGGACTTGGTCTTTCCATTTTCACAATTTCAACTTTCTCGTTGTATGTACGACGGTTAAAAGGCACGTTTAATAAACCTTCTATTACACAGTCATTTTCAACACAAACCTCTCCAGAAACTTGTTCTGCCATATTTTTCACAATATCACTTAATTGGGAAATTAAAAACTTAATAATTCACAATTAATATAATTCTTAGACACTCGAACAAATCACAAATTTAAAATACTGAACTGCAAGAACACAATCACATTCATGAGCTAGCGTACTAAGCGTATTGTTGTTTCGCGCCTTCGAAGAAACCGATCACGAGAGCAGCAACTCACCCGGCCTACACTGCACGATAGAAACAGAAGGGAGCGGGGGACGGGCAGTTGTGCGACAAGACAGCGTGAGCGGAACGGTCACAGGCTACCCCTTGTAGCAGCGGTTTCTCCAGCGATGCCGCCTTGACAACTTGTTTCTTTTCGAGAGCAGAGAGCACATATAAATCTAACAATTACTTTAATTTTAATTACTGTGGTAAAACTAATAATACAAAATTATTACATTATGTTATATTATAAACTTTTTCTTTTGTAATTTCCTTGGGCTACCGCCGGTTGCCCCGGTAGTCCGCAAAATACGCCCCTGATGTCAGTAGATTTACTGGCATGTGAAAGAAATCCTGCAGGACAAAATTTCCCCACACTGGCGACGCTGATATAACCTCAGCAGTTGCGAGCGTCGTTAAATAAAACAAATTTTTTTTGTCACGAAAGTCGCTGAGAAATAGTGGTGTTGAGTATAGAAAGATCCCCCAAATAATGTAAATTCCTGTCTGTTATTTTTGCAGTATTTTGTTAGTTGTATTTTAATTTACACTTTACCTAGTGTTGGTCTGTGTTGTGTTCTGCTGCTATTGTTTATCTTATAATTTGAACAAGGTATTTCGTCTCAGGAACAGATTTGTGAAGAAATCTTGTAAGGAGATGTTCTTACAGCTTGCTCTTGATATGAGAAAGAAGCTGTTTAAAATTTAAAGTATTACTCTCTTACAGTCAGCATTTAAAAACTGTGATTGTTGTTGTCTTCATTATTAATAAAATGTGTACTTAACAGATAAGCCATCTGTTGTGATGGATACTAAATATTCGGGTCAGGGGTTCAAACTCCATCCCCCAACAATTTTTTTCAACAGTAATATTTGTCTTTTTTCATTTGTTATTGTAATAACTTTCACTAACTTTATGGTGTCCCTACAGTTCAGTACGGCAGTTATTTTTAATAATACTCTTATTATTTGATCAATATTGTATGTTTATTCACAGTATAACATCGAGTGTAACTTTAATCAAGTACATGGTGTTGATTCATATTAATATATAGCGTTTAAAAATAAATGTCATATTCGAATTCTTCATATTTTAACCCTTTTATTGATTTTGTGTAATTCATAATATTCTGATTGTATAAAACTGTTTATTGTTTGTATTCCCCGTAGCATTTTTGTGGAGTTAAAAGTATTATCAAACATCTTTGATGTGTAATATGACTTTCAATAACATACATTGGTGTACTTCACTTATTGTACAAAACATATTGATGGAATAATGGTCTATGTTGCCGGTCCGATAGCAAATTTATGACTGGAATTACGATGTAACATATTTGTTCCTCTTGCACAGTTAGCACATTGTAACATAGACCGTTGTTCGGCCCAACACTTCAGTTATGAATGTATGTCTATTTTTTTTAATTAAAAGTACTTAACGTTAAATAATATATCATATTTTTCTAAGCGAAAATAGTATGTATTTACTTGAATTATATCGTCATGAAACATTGGAAGAAAGAACCATATACGTAAATATATGCACAAACTGAACAAGAAAAAAATAGTTATTTCTTAAGCTTTTATTTAATTAATTATTTGTTGCAATTGCAATGTGTGCTTACAATGTTGAAACACATTTTCTTATATTACAAGAGTTCACTCTTCTCACTTGAAGGATCTACTGTAGACGCTTGTTGTTTAACGTTAATTTTTGGATATATAACATTCTTTATATCAGGTAATATTACGTTAGCAGGTGCAGTCCTCAAAACTGAACATCAATTATTATTATCTGTTGGTCGACTCCTTACATTAGATTTGATAAGTTTCGTGGAAGGGAAGAACTGGTTACACCTATATGTACTGACGAACATTGATATTATTTTTGAAACAAATTTTTATATTATTATTTTAAATAAGAAGTAAAAATTGAAATAACTGAACATATTGTGAAGATTCCTTCATTGCTCTTTACTCTTTAGCATGATGTCGAGTGATGCACTGTATTAAATTTGTACTTCCCTATGCCGTCTAGCATAAGACTGCATGTAGGAGGGGATATGAGGGGAGGTAAAGTTTGAACCAACGAGTTAGAAAAAGATTTTAGAGTGGCCTTTGCGCCGCCATGTTTGAAGAAAATTGAAATAGCAACCGTCATTGACATAAGCGCCCAAAACAAAGTGGGCGTGAGGACAGGTAAGGTTGGAGTCAAGAAGCAGTCAAAATTTCGGTTACAAAAATCAGTTAAACGTACACTAAATTTAAAACACATGAGCTATTCCTAGGAGAGCAAAAGAATAACCTAACGGAGCAAAATTGTCATGTACGTACGACAATAGTTCCAGGAAATATACTGAAGGAAATGTTAATATTATTTTTTTTTTAATATGACTTTCAGAACTGCCCGTAAAACGAATGAGTATGATTCGGATGATTTTATTAAATTGTTATTTCAGTCTCTACACATTATTATTCCATAATATGTAGAATGAAAGTAGGCCCTAACTTTATTAAACAATCTTTACCTCTGAACTTGTAACTTGAGTAAAACATATTTTCTTTCGTTACAGTGTAATGTATAATTATCGGAATGTGAATGTGAGTCCAGGAGCGGATGGTCTGTCTGTGCCCTTGAAGGGCTGTGGCGCCACGGATTTTTATTATTATTATTATTATTATTATTAGTTTATAATTAAATTTAAATGTTTTATTAGGTTTTAACTGCGTTTGAAACGGAGTTGTAGTGATTGTATCCGTATTTATTTTAAGTCGATTACTAGTGAACCATTTATCTGGTTTATCTTTTGTCTTCGAAATAGGCCTACTTTAGATATAGCTATAGCTCATCACCTTCATGGAGTTGTTCGCTATATATTTATCTTCGAAGTGTCCTGAACAAAATGCTATGCTCGGAAGGACACATTTTGTCTTGTTTCATATTTATTACCACCTGTTTCACCAGTTCCTTTTTCTTTTCTCAAAGGGAATCTGTACACCAGTATGCCGTATGGCATGCCGGGCTTTGTTACACATTTACGCATAGAAAAATGTTGTTAATTAACAAAACTTCATAAAATGTACCTGAAACATGATATATCATTTGTCTTTCTTCTGCATTCTATATGAGAGTATGCAAGTCCTAAATTTGCTCAAATACTTCTTTCTGTCGAGTGCGAATATACTTACCAATAAAGCGGAGGAAATATATTTAGTAGGCATATATTCTTTTACAATTGTAAATACATTGTTACAGAGCTTTGAAAGCATTGTTACTAGTTTAACGTTCGCAAGACAAATACCAAGTTAGAGATAATACCAGTCAGATTTTCTGATGATGACGCTTACTATGAAATGGATTCAGTAATGTTCCACCGCAGATTTTCCTAATTTTGAAGTGACAAAATTAAAAACTATAAAGATTTCAGATATTACAAGAATAAGAGATAGAAAACGTTATAACACATTTGTATCTCGAATTTCGAAACATCGCATAAAATAGCACGCTCGTGTCAAAAAAGAGGAAAAGAAGAGCAAGTGACTTTGGACAGAGAGGCTTATTAAAAATAAAAGCTAACTAATTCTTGACTAACAGTGTGTGTAATCCTTATGAAATTTGTTGTACAGTTGAGGTACAAATTGTTGAGACAGTTTTGTTACTTGCACCACTACTCATAATTAATTTCGAGACTGTATCTCTAATTGTAATGTACCTCCTCATGAAATAGTTTATTTTGATTTGAATTTTTAATAATTGAATGTATATTTGTTGGGACTATTTTATAGACTGATAGTATATTTCAGGATTGCAGCTACGAATGAGAGTACTGTATCATCAGAATTGCACAGTATCGTACTTGAAAAGAAAGAGACTGTGTGCGAGATTCCCAAGAAGTCAGGTTCTTCGGGAAAACCTCTGCGGACTCGTGAAGATGAGAAGCAGTTTGAATTAGAATTGTCTAAAATATGTTTCTCGAGTGCAGAAAATCTGAACAGGCATTTATCGATGGACGTAGGCAAGAAAACTTTCAAATGCGATGTTTGTGCCAAGTGTTTTTCAAACTTGAATAGTCTAAAAACTCATGAAAGTCTGCACACCGGCGAGAAACGATTTAAGTGTGATGTTTGTGACAGGTGCTTATCGCGATCGGGTGGTTTAAAAAGCCATAAACTCGTGCATACAGGCGAGAAATCTTTCAAATGTAATTTTTGTGATAAGTGCTGTTCAAATTCGTATAACCTAAAAACTCATGAACGCCTGCACACCGGCAAAAAACCTTTCAAGTGTGATGTTAGTAGGAAGTGTTACTCGGATTCGAGTACCCTAAGAAGGCATAAACGTCTGCACACCGGCGACATACCTTTCAAATGTGATTTTTGTGGAAAATGTTTCTCCCAGTCGCGTTACCTAAAAGCCCATGAACGTGTGCATTCTGGCGAGAAACGTTTCAAATGTGATGTTTGCGGTAAGGATTTCTATATGCCGAGTATCCTAAAAAGGCATCTGCGCCGGCATACAGGCGAGAAACCTTTCAAATGTAATGTTTGTGGTAAGTGTTTCACGATGTCTTGTAGCATGAAAAGACATCAGCGCCTCCACACTGGCGAAAAACCTTTCAAATGTTCTTTTTGTGGTAAGTGTTTCTCGGTTTCGAGTATCCTAATAAATCATGAACGGAAGCACACAGGCGAGAAACCTTTCAAATGTGATGTTTGTGGTAAATGTTTTACTCAGACGAGTAACCTAAGAGTCCATGAACGCCGGCACACAGGCCAAAAACCTTTTAAATGTGACGTTTGTGGTAAATGTTTCACTCAGACGAGTAACCTAAGAGTCCATGAACGCCGGCACAGAGGCGAGAAACCTGTGAAATGTGATGTTCGTTTTGAATGATTCTGTGAGTCTAGTAGTCATAAAAGCCATCAACTCTTGCACATTGCCGAGAATCTTTCTAAATGTGACTGCCGTCAATTGTGTTTCGCTAGTAAGTATTGCTTAAGTATTTCTTTATTCAAACCTATTGGTAACAACCTTTTGTAATGCGATTTTTGTGGTAAATGTTTTTCGCGGTCGGGTAGCCTTAAAAGCCACTAACAGCTATAGGCGAGAAGCCTTTCAAGTCTGATATCTCTGAAACTTCCTTCTTTTGAAAGACTATTATATATATGTTTTCAAACATGCTGACGAAAAGATTTGGTAATGCGATGTTTGTGGAATGTGTTTTTCTCTGTCCTGTAAGATAAAACTGTTCAGTCCACAATAAACCGGGAAGGAAAACTACAACGATAACTGAAATATTGTTAAAATACTTTGAAAGTTGAGCATTCGCAGTTAATGGGAAACTTGCAGGGAACTTGATAGTTGATTCATTCTTGTGTCAGAAATCTATTTTCTCGTCGTATATTTTGTAGCAAGGATGCATTTTCATCTATCCTGTCTAACTCAGACACTGAGTAGAATCACTTTTAGTATTATGCTACGTGTATCTGACCAGATTACCACTTGAATTGAGTTCTTAAAAAATTCTGTGTCATAAATTTTGTAGTAGCTTAACCTTCGTTTGAAAAACTGTTTTCAGAATATTGAAGTAATGATAGTAGGAGGAATAAGAATAAAGTACATGAGATTTGCTGATTATATGGCATTAGCAAAGAGGAGATGATACTAAGGGATATGCTACTGGAGCTAAATGAGAGCTCTGAGGGGTAGTATGGGATGAGGATAAATTAAAATAGGACGATAACCATGGTCATAGGTAGAAAAATTTCGAATGTAAACTTGCGAATTTTAAATGGGGCAGCAGAGCATGTGGACGGCTTCATATACTTCGGGTGTACTATAAGTAACATGATAGCCTCCACGAAGTCAAATTGAGGAAAGCAATGATGAAGGAATCTTTTAATAGAAAAAGGAGCATCTTTTGTGGACCTATGGAAAAAGAATTAAGGATGAGACTAGTGAAGTGCTTTGTATGGAGTGTGGCATTGTATTGGCAGATACATGGACATTACGACGAAGCTAATAGAAGCATTTGAAATATGGATATGGAGAAAAATAGAACGTGTGGACAGACAGAATAATAAGTGAAGCTGTGTGTGTGTGTGTGTGTGTGTGTGAAGAAAGAATGATACTGAATTTAATGAGGAAGGTAGGGTTCCCAGACATCCCGTAAAATTCGGGATCGTCCCGTTTTTCGGTAATGCGTCCCGTTGTCTCGAGAAAACTATTCGGGATAGCTTTTCTTCAGGTATTTTAGAGTTCTAAACTGAGAAAAAACGAAAAAATTACAATGTATATTCTAGATTACATATTACAAACATCGCACTTCATCATTGCATGCGACTGTATATGGACTACAGAAACAATATTATTGGGAGTTATTAATTTCTCAACGCGACTAGTGGCAACACCAAATGCTTAGATTAAGTCTGGGTGTATTTTTTTTAAAGTACTGAGAGAACTCTCATATTTGAAGAGGGTAATGGAGTTCATTATGTGTAGCCCTTGAACAAATGCATGTGTCGAAAGATTATTTTCTCACATGAACCCTCTATGGACTGATGAGAAAAATAAATTATCTGTAAGAACAGTAAAAATCAATGCCTGTTGTAAAATCTCTCTTCAGTGAGGATTGTGTTGCTTTTCATGACATGAGTCTTCAAAATGTTAAGTGAAATTTATTCTTCAGAGAAATATTGCAAGGACATGGCGGATTGATTTATAAGAATATTTTTACTATCTCTTTACTTACCCTTTGTTAGGAAAGTGTTTGTGTAGTAAACTTTACTACACACACACTTTGAAAGAATGGCACATTTTAAGGGTGCGCACTTAATAAACTTAGGCCTGAAGTGATAAGTGTCCTGTATTTTTTCCAATATGTCTGGGAACACTAGAAGAAGGGGAAGAGGAATTGGTTGGGTCACTGGCTGAGAAGAAACTGCCTACTGAGGGAAGTACTGGAAGGAATGGTGAATGGAAGAAGAGTATGGGGCAGAAGAATATATCAGATAACGACATTAAGATGTACGAATCATATGAAGAAAGAAAAAGGTAGGGAGTATATGGGAAAGATTGGAGAACCCTGGGCTTGCAGTGAAATACCTGCCCTTGTTTAGAATACTGAATTCATTAACCTTTGCTTATGTTACCGGGCTTGTATTCATGAAAGAACACCATTGTTCAGTTATGCACATTGTCTTTTCCGTTGATGGTTTATTGTGTATCATAGAACTCTTTTGTAGTCATGCGGTGTACTTGTCAAAATGTTATTAAAGTAACCATAAGTTTATATATTTATGATGGTATTTCTTATTCCAACTTCTTCATGACCATTGAGGCTTTGTGCTATAAGACTACGAAATATATATTTATGGAAGACGCTGGAATAATGCATGGTCTTGCTCTGCGAAAAGAGAAATGGCAGTGAGATTGGGGTTTTGACGAAAGTTATGATAAAATTGTTGTGAAATTGAGAGCAAGTACTTCCATAGGAAATATGACAGGGGTGAATGGAAGGAAGTCCTGAGGCCAGGAGAGGGAAAGCGGAAAATTTATTTTGGTAGAAGTTTCAGATCGACAGTCTCCCACATTGGAAGTCGTCATACTGTGGTACAATTTACCTAGGAGTCGCATCGTTTCTGATGGGTGACCAGCCTATGCGAATGTGGACAGAATTAAACTGATTCAATTATCATCCATGAACATATTTTTTGGATCAAAATGATCAACAAATTGACACGAAAAATGTTGAAAATCTATAGATGCATGTGAAACGCAAGTTGAAATGTCAATTTGGAACATAAAGGGTATAGTTTCCGTGCCACAGGAATTCAGTGTGAGGAGAAAATGCGGCCATGTTTGAAACATTTCTGATTACATTGCGTGCAAACGACCAAGAAAATTTGTTAGTAAAAACATTACTGCCAATAAAGTGTCATTGTAATAGCATTATGAATTAAACTTATTTTAATCTCATTGCGGAAATAATGTATACCTATCCACTACTTGCTTTGCTTTTGCTTGATAGCGTCATTGCCCCTTAGATCTTAGGAAACACGTGAACACAATGTACATAGCATAGGTATGTCACTCCGACGCTTGAAGCTCTCATTGGCTACCCGGCTTTGACGTCACCTGGTATGAAGCGAGCAATGATACGGTACGCGAGATACGGTTAGAAGTGTTGCTATTCCTGAATTTCTCGCGACTGTGAATCATGTGTGCGCATTTTTCTAGAAGTCATGTCATTCCAGCTGATTCGATGAACACTTGAAAGAGAAAATATTTTAGGAGAAAAATTCGCTTCGGCGCCGGGGATCGAATCCGGGTTCTTTGTTCTACGTACCAAGCGCTCTGACCATTGAGCTACGCCGAATTCAATCCACATCACCGGACCGAACTCTCCTCCTACAGTGTTTCCCTTTTGTGGCCTGACTCCAAGTTGGCCATACATTTACGTTTATATTTTCAAGTCAACTGTCATTATACAAGGAACGCACTCAGCTGAGTGACTAATGGCCGAGATTCCGCAGTTAAATGCACAGCAATCTGTCCAGAATCATGCGACGAATTTACTAAAGATGTTATTAATTGGTCCAACAGAATAATATCTGTTATAGTGACAATATTTGAGGAGAAAAATTCGCTCCGGCCCCGGGGATCGAACACGGGTCCTTGGTTTTACGTACCAAGCGCTCTGACCACTCGCTACGCCAAATTCAATCCAAAAATATTAATTGTCACTGTAACAGATATTCTGTTGGGCCAATTAATAACATCTTTAGTAAATTCGTCTAGCTAGCAGTGCATGATTCTGTACAGATTCCAGTGCACTTTACTGCGGTATCCCGGCCATTAGTCACTCAGCTGAGTAACTTACGCTCCTTGTATAATAGCAGTTGACTTGAAAATATAAACGTCAACGTATATGCCCAACTTGGAGTCAGGCCACAAAAGGGAAACACTGTAGGAGGAGAGTTCGGTCCGGTGCTGTGGATTGAATTCGGCGTAGCTCAGTTGTCAAATCGCTTGGTACGTAGAACTAAGGACCCGGGTTCGATCCCCGGCGCCGGAGCGGATTTTTCTCCTCAAATATTAATTGTCACTATAACAGATATTATTCTGTTGGACCAATTAATAACATATGTAGTAAACTTGAAAGAGATTCAAAAGTTATGAGGATAGAAATTGCGTTATATTTGGAAGTATATTTTACTGCAAAATAAACTATTCAGTTGCATCAAATATTCGTGCATTAGGACAAAATGTAGCCCTAGAGTATGTACGAGTAGCTATAACGTGCATTTAATTTGTTTAGTGATGAAGGAAAACACTAATCAAGTAATAGAATATTAGTAATTACTCTAAGGGAAATATAGGAGTCCACACCTGTGGAGTAACGGTCAGCGCGTCTGGCTGCGAAACCAGGTGGCCCGGGTTCGAATCCCAGTCGGGGCAAGTTACCTGGTTGAGGTTTTTCCCGGGGTTTTTCCTCAACCCAATACGAGCAAATACTGGGTAACTTTCGGTGCTGGAGCCCGGATTCATTTCACCGGCATTATCACCTTCATTTCATTCAGATGTCTTAGAAGATGAAGCAATCCAAAGCTTACTTTTCTTAGCTGCATATTTTTTAATTATTTGCTGCTTACCCCTTGCACTCAGATTTCTTATCGTAATAAATGTCCTGGTTTGGTTCTTACATACAAGGACATTATTTTATTGTGAACTTCTGGGAACTTAATTAATGAATAGACTTTTAATAGATATATATCTTTCTTATTGAAAAGGTCGCTACATGAAACGGACCAACCACTATTTCGAATTGCACCACTCTTCGCTGGGACATGTAAGACTGCCTTTGCTAATAACTGAGATCCTGTCACTGATCTCTTCCCGCGGAAATAAATAGTAAAGGGGAGTTTCTGTTTCTAAGACATTCACAAGCCCTCTTAGAAAGTGCTCTTAATGGAAGGCATTTGCGATGTCTTTTGAGGATATATGAATCTTTTATTTCCATTTAAATGACAACGAATCTCTCCTGACGTGAAACATTTCGAAAGGACTTCATCAACTTCTTTCCTAACATCTCTTGTTTTACCTTAGGCGGCGACGGTCGTCTTTTTATAGACACGACATACCGTGGACCCGTAATTATTTTTAAGAGCTGCATTTTTTCTTTCACTGCTGCCAAAGTAACTGCATTTTTATTTTGTAAGAGTTTAATTTGATTTCTTAGATTTTATTATTATTTTTTGGTTATCTCCCATTGAATACGTACTAGTTGACTGAATCAGTTTTATTTTCTTGGGTGATAATCTAGTCAGAGTAGATACTGCTTATTTTCTCACGTGTTTGGCTTCATGTCTTAGGTATATCTAGTAGAGTCCTGTAGAACAAGCCAGAACGTTAATAGTTTTCTAATACATCCAGATACTTTTAGGCCCTACTTGAACTCTAGAGAATATTAAATACTTAAAGCGTAATTTATAATTTATCGGAGAATTGATATGAAAGTAAGGGATGAATAACTGTATGTAGTGTGGTTTCAATTGTGCTTGCACTAGGACCCTCAGTAAACGTGTATCCGTGCCAGTTCTTAATATCCTGCGAAGACACAGGATTTGGGTGCAGTGTTTTCTTGCTAGGCAAACCTAAACGTTTATTTTTCAAATCCCTTCCATAATCCCCAGAAAGGAAATGCTCGGAACATACGCGAGAATTGTCTGGATTAAACCTATCAGTGCGCTTACATCGAGAAATCCTTCTGGAAACCTGTGATACATAACACTGGCCCGGTCGAGGTGGGTTCCGCCAAGTTGGTGACCGGGGGAAGCAATGGTGGCTCTCGTGCTTTTCTTTTCGAACATTAACCGCCTTATCACCACCCAGCCATTTTCGTTCTCTCGTCTTTTTCATCCCTCTATTTCTCCTCGCCGGCCACCATTGCACATCATCACAGCCATCTTCACCTCTCCATCCCCACTGTTTTTTTTCTTGCCACGTCCGCCTACATGACGGGATTTGTTAAAAATGCCTGGTGAGGCTACATTATTCTTCGTCCTCTAGTTCATTATATTCATTCTTAGGTTAGGGTTCTAATGCTTATAACTCCCGTCTCACCAGCGGGGATCTTTCCTATCTCCGTGGTCCTGTCCCACGGTTTCGAGCGCGACTTCCAACTTGTGCGGCGCGATAGGGCGCCCAGCAAAGAAGCAATAGTGAATCCTTCATATTGCCCCTATATGCAAGTTTAGGTACCGAGCCCGGACCAGAGGTCAAGTACACTCACGTAGAGCCCCAATGGGGACCTGGGGCGATTTAGACGTCCCTGTGACCGACTGTGCTCGCCAGGACGAATATATCGCTCCGACGTGTTACCGCTGACTTATGGGTGTCGCAGTGTAATCAACCACAAGTCCCCTGAAGCTGCGTGTGGTCTCGCATAAAAGTGCGACACGCCTCTGGTGTAAGACTTGCCATTAGGTGTCTAATGTCCAGTTTGAAGAGTAACTTGCGTGAGGTGGGTTGCTTGGGATCGGGCTGCGGGTGGGTCCCCAGGGCCGGCGCAGACCGCAAAGAATTTTTAGCTGTCTTTTTCTTCCGCCCCCCCCCCCAGTGGCACTCTGAAGCCGACGGATCCGTAGAAGGGGCCAGTTCAAAATGTCCTTGCGCTCTTCCCCTTAGACAGAAAAAAAACGAATAAAAACAGGAGACAGGAATAGATACGACTGGTGGTCATATGACGAAAATTGCGATGGAATTGGACCCTGAGAAAGTTATGTCAAAGTGCCGCCTCCAAAGTTTATTAATATCACCTTGGACGGAACAGAAAAGACTATGAAGAACATCAGTCCATCTTACGTTAGACGCGCCCTCGACGGACTCGTTGGGAAGGTCAAAAATGTAACTGGACTACGCAACGGTAGTCTCCGCATGGAGACTATATCTCCAAAATAGAGTGAGACGCTGTTGAAAGCGAAGTTGCTAACGTCTTACCCTATTAAAGTCGAATGGGACTCCTCGCTGAACACCACGCGGTGAGTAGTGCATACGGATTCTCTGGACGGTATTCTGATGAAGAGATCCAACTAGAGCTGGCAGAGCAGTCCGTGTCCAAGGCTCACCGTTTAATACGTAAGCGGCACAGACGGACAGTTCCCCTGAGCACTGTTCTTTGACTTTCGAAAAGTTTGTATTACCAAAACACATCCATGTCGGATACGAGCGTGTCTCAGTTCGTGCGTATGTGCCGAAACAAATGCGGTGCATTAGGTGGCAACAGTTCGGACACACGCAAAAACCTTGCACTAACATCATATGTGCAAAGTGCGGCGGTGCTGACCATGCCCCCAAAAACTCCTTTTACTGTAAATGAAATTGAACATATCCTATCGCAAGTACCTGCTCCATACCTGTTAGTGGGGGATTTCAATGCATCCCACCACTCTTGGGGCTCAAATTGCGATGATGATAGAGGAAATAAAATAGCAGAGGGTTGTACCCGTCTAAATCTTATAACCCTGAATTCAGGGGAAGCAACACACCTCTCCTTGGCTTACGGTACATATTCCATGATAGATATCTCCATTTATAGCCCAGTTTTGTCCACGCATTTCGAATGATCTGGATTCACGACCTACATGGTAGTGACCACTACCCCTTCCGAATGCGTATGTCCGCTTTGCGTCCTGCGGAATCTCGCTCTTCAAACTGGGTTATTAAAAAGGCGGACTGGGTCCGATTTTCGGAGTCCATATCATTCGATGATAACGGACTTGCAAGTGTGGACTCCGTAGTAGACCATTTCTCAATTGTGGTTATAAAGTCAGCGGAATTATCTATCCCCCTGTCGTCCTGCAGGCCAAAACGCTTCTCTGTCCCCTGGTGTATGGATGCCTGCAGAGATGCAATCCGAGACCGCAAACGTGCCCTACGCCAATTTGAGCGCAATCCGACCCAAGAAAATTTTGTCTAGTTTAAAAGTCTTCGAGTCAAAGCTCGTCGCACTGTGTACAATGCTAAGAAGACGTCCTGGACAAACTACGTTAATTCATTGAATAAGAACGTCCCAGCTAACATCGTATGGGTCAAAAAACCGTCACATATTGGGGAAACTTAGTTCTGTAATTCCGAGCCTTCTGAACAATGGAGTAACGACCACCAGTCCCATAGACATTGCTGAAATATTTGCTACCGCTTTTGCACAAATAAGTAGCTCAAGGAATTATGACCCGGAATTTCTGAAAATCAAAGCTGCTGCAGAAAAACGGAACCTAAATTTTAACTCTAATAACACTGAAGACTACAATGCACCGTTCACATCAGAAGAGCTGGAGGCGGCACTAGACACATCCCCTGATACCTCCCCTAGCCCTGATAACATCCATAACCTTTCTTCTATCAATATACAGCAGAATCTGGACTGAGGGTTTATTTCCATCTTCTTGGCGTTCCGCCATTTTAATCCCAGTGCAGAAACCTGGAAAGGATCCTTCTTTACCTGGCAGTTGTATACCAATTTGTCTCACCAGCTGCGTATGTAAGGTTATGGAAAAGATGATAAGTAAACGCCTGATGTGGGTACCGGTATTCGAATTGGAAAACCGATTATCTAATATCCAATGTGGTTTTCGTAAGCACATATCTGCCACAGACCATCTTGTTCGCCTTGAGGCCGCCATTAGAGATGCTTTCCTCAAGAAGGAGCATCTTGTGGCAGTCTTCTTTCATCTAGAAAAGGCTTACGATACCACATGTCGGTATGGCATTCTGGAAACTCTGCATGATTGGGGACTTCGTGATAGTTTACCAACGTTTATTGCGAAGTCCATGGCAGAGCGGTATTTCCGAGTTCGAGTAGGCACCACACTTTCTAAAGAACATCTCCAAGAAAACGGCATCCTGCAGGGGTCTGTATTAAGCGTCCTTCTTTTCTGCATTGTGATCAATGTAATTGCCCTTTGTGTGGGTGATCGAGTATCTTCTCTGTTGTGCGTTGATGAATTCAGTTTGTATTACAGCTCCAGATATCTTCCATCCATGGGTCGACATTTGCAACTGGTCATCAACGTACTATCAGAATGGGCTGTTCGCAATGGGTTTAAATTCTCCGCTTTAAAAACGCAGTGAGTCCACTTTTACAACCAACGTGGACTACATCCACATCCTGAACTGCGTCTTAATGGAGTTGAGTTGCAATATACAGACACTGCGAAATTTTTGGGCCTTATCTTTGATTATAAACTGACGTGGGAAATGCATATACGTGATTTGAAAGGCGTTGCGAGAAATCCTTAAATATTTTACGCCTTTTGTCAGGGTTTCGCTGGAGTGCAGACTGTATAGTTCTTTTACGCCTTTATCGAGATCTCCGATCAAAGCTGCATTATGGCTGTTTTATTTACGGCTCAGGAAATAAATCTCAATTATGTCTTTTAGACACTATCCATCACCATGGGATACGACTCGCTACAGGGGCGTTCCGAACGAGTAGGATAGAGACCCAGTATTGCGAAGAGGGGAGCCATCACTGTTCGTATGCTGTTAAGCTCCGCTCATAGCCCGAGCACAATTCTTACGACTCCTTTTACCATCTGCCTCTTTACACCCGATACAGTGAAAATCCACGGAGACTTCGTCCGGCAGGTGTGCGGTTTCATGCACTGCTGTCCGAGCTCGACATCCGCCTGCCAGCAGTTCGCACACTGGAATATACGATCACTCCGCCATGGATTATGCGACGTCCCATGATTGATGTAAGTCTGAGCCGAAATTTTAAGAATTTTACACCAGCTTTTGTTTATAGACTTCGTTTTAGTGAACTTTTATCACAGTCTCCAAATTTATTTATTTAATACTTTACACTTGAGCTACATTAGGCATTGCAGCCCGAAAGAGCAGAAGCTCGTGCTCGGGCGCAGTTCCGATCAGTTATAGAAAATATATCACAAAATTAAGAGAGTTCAATGAGCACAATAATATTAATAAATGATAAAATAATACAGCATGTAATAATAGGTCTATATACAAATAGAAAATACAAAAGTACATGAATATTAGAGTATCAATTTTTAAGTCAATTAGCTTAAACAATTAAATAATTAATCTGATTTGTCTCTTAAATCTATGTGAGTTAAATGTACTTAGCTCAGGGTAAGCTCTAATTAATTCATTATATATTTTGGGTCCAAAACTTCTGCTGTGTTTTAATCCGGCAGTTGTGTGGCATTTCGGAGTATTTAGAAAGAAACTGTAATTTTGTCTGGTATGGTATTCGTGAGGATCAAATTTAAATTTATTGTGGTTTTTATGGAAGTAAATGAGCAATGTTTGTTTATAAATTTGTTCTAGATTTGATACACCAAATTCCTGAAAAATTAATTTAATTGGGTAATCAAAAGTTTTATATAGATAAATTTTTATAATTCTTTTTTGGAGCAAATTTAAAGGATGGAGAGTCGATTTTGCCATTCCTCCCCAACCTAAAATACCATACTGACATTAGTTTCTACTGACGGATCCCGAGTAAATGATTGTGTTGGCTGTTCCTTTGTTGCAAACGGACACATATTCAAATATAAATTGAGCCAGTACACTAGTGTTTTTACCGCAGAATTATATGCTTTTTATAGAGCCTTTTGTGTTTTTAATTAGACAACCCCGGGGAAGATTTCTTATCTGCTCCGACTCTTTAAGCACAATTCAGTTCCTGCAGCGTTTGAATTCTGATGATCCGCTTGTGTTGAGAACCCAGGAACTTTTCTACACTCTCCTAACCTCTGATTATGATATTGGAGTAGTGTGGACTCCGGGTCATGTTGGCATTCCTGGAAACGAGGAAGCGGATGCTGCAGCGAGGGACGGTGTTATAAATGGGTCTGAGGTGTATTGGCGTGAGAGGTGGCAAGATATTAAAAATTACTTGAAACATACGTTATGGTGGCAATGGGAAGGAGAATGGTCTGCACAAGAGGGAAATAAATTGCAAAGAATAAAGAATACTGTTCGAGTTAGGGATTCGTCCACGAGTAAGACGAAGAAGTCTTACTCACCCGGTTGAGGATTGGCCACTGTCATCTGATATATGGCCATCTCCTACGTGGCGAGCCTGAGCCGTAGTGCGTAGTGTGAAATGTGCCGTGTTCCACTTAGGGTGGAACATTTTTTATTACAGTGTAGAAAATATGGCCGTGTCCGTCGGCATTATGGAATTCGGCCGACTCTACGTGACGCTCTTGGAAATGATTTTAATTGTACAAATGCAGTTCTGAGATTTTTATCGAATACAGGACTTGGCAGGGTGATGTAGTTTTATAATGACCCGTTTTACTTTTCCTCCGGACTCTTTACATCTGGAGGTTACATTTTTTAGTATATGATTTTAACAAACTTGACATTCGGACCTTTTAGATCCGTGCATTTTATACATGCGCCAAACAATTTATTTCTGGTGGCATTTGTTTTATTGTTTTGTTGTTTCTTCTTAAATACTACTTAGAGTCTGAGAACTTCTCACTTTTATGGTTTTTATGCATCACCTTATTGAAACTTCATTTGTTTTTTCTCGTTTTAACCGTGACAACGCTTTTTAGTTCCTTTAGGTATTCTGGCTATTGTATTGTGTTTGTGTTTAGTGAAATATTTTAGATAAGGGCGCAAATAGCCATAGTAGCTGATGCGCCCTTTTTAAACCCCACTAACTAACTAACTAACTAACTAACCAACTAACTAACTAACATAACACTGGCAGTTTTAAACCCATAATTACGGTACTGTGCTACAGCACAATAAATACGGCTTCATTCTCAACTCTAAGACATCTTAACATTTGAGGAAATCACAGAAAATTGAAGCTGTATTTCGTCTGGAACCAAAATCTAATAACGTTTATGCTGATGTCCATTCTTTATATTCTAAAGGAATGGAGAAAAATGTGTCAACATATGGGAGGTAAGAAAACAGCGGATTAGGAAGAGGAAGGAAAGCTAAGCTAATTCAATCTGCGCTGCTCTTCATACAACATGACGTCACGCAGGAAATACTGTATTAGCCGGACGGAAAAACAAACGAGCGTGATGAGGGAAGAGACCCCTCTCATGTGAACGCGTCTTTTCATCATTCATAATTTGGGACGCTGAAATACGATATTAGTTGATACGTTGTGGTAATTTATAGGTACTCGTTTTGTTTTTTTTTTATGAAATTAATAATTTAAAGCATTCTGACTGTTATTCCTAATGTGGAAACAGAAAGAGTCATCGAAAAATAATCGTATATTTAAACTTACTACGTTAATTTTATTCCGATACGTTGTATGCTAACGGGTAATAATTCATTCGCTGTTTTGGTTCTCAGTTCAATTATTTAGGTTACGTCTTCCAAATAGTCATAAACTAGTAATATTTAAGTATTCCACTTATTGCACAGTACCTGGCCACATTAATAGAATCTCCTGCAGTTTCTCAAATACTTTATTTTAATTTTACATTTACTGAAATAAATATTTAAAGATACAACTATGTTATCTTCACTTCATTTTAAATTATTTTTTGAACAATATTTGTATTTTCAGATTACAAAATGGCAAAATATTCAATGTAAGCCCACATCAAGTGCATAATAATTTCTGAGCTCTCTTCTTACTCTAATAACATCCTCAACTTTGCATGGCATAGGTACTCTCAAGGCTGGATTGTATAACTTGCTGGATTCTATTATTGTGATTTCAAACATGTAGTATATGTTCAATTAGTTGTACTTTGGTAGTAGTAACCTATATAGTCATTTCTCTTTTCAGCAAGCGCCACAAATTTTTATTAGGTTCAGTTCCGGAGAATTTCCGAGCCAAGGCAAACTAGGTGTATTTTTGTGACTGAAAGCTTTTCACTTTTTTATCAGTGTGACAAGGTGTTTCATCATGCATAAATACATATTCCTGTCCATTTCGAAACCAAACTTGTAATTGTGGAATTAGTATTGTCTCCAACACATTGACATACTGGTCACGTTTTATTGTTCCCTGAACAACGTACAGGCGACCAACACTTCTCCTGATATCACTGATCACACTATGACCGTTGTTGGAAGCTTCACCAGGCATTCAGAATTCAATGTCTCTTGTTTTTTCATGGGGAAATGTTTCTTTATCAGTCATGCACTTGAAGATTGACTCGTACAAAAAGCATACCTGAGGAAGATATAAAAATACCGTATAAGTGGTACAAACTTGAAATATAACAGTATTTACAGTTAGATGGAAATTAGACACACAGTATTAGGATATTCTCAAAGTTTAGTACCGGTACGTGAAATGTTTATGCTACTTTGTCCATTTTCATCATTGCATTCATCAGAAATAATTTTTAGTATGCATGCAGTACTTGTAGCATTGCTCGTAAAATCTTTTGCGCTGTTTCAGAAATGACCAATTCTTCACATTCCAGCTTAGCTGTCAACTGCTCATTTTTTTTCTGGGGATATTGAGAATTTTCCCGTCACTTCTTGGTGATGTTTTTCTTATTGAACAGCATTTTTCTACACAGTGAAAAGATAAATCTTCTGCCATTTCCATTTTGTTCTTAATGCAATATACAAATGTCCTGAGAAATGCTAAGTTTCCTCGCAGTTTCCCTGTGTAAGAAATTCTGTGTTTCGGATTGAAGCTGCAACCCCAACTTCTTCCGAGTCGTGAGATGATAATTTTGCCCATAACAAACGCTGATAAAATCGCTCTAAGAGGCACAGTTTGTAATAGGTAATAAACTAAAACACTAGGGGCCGTATTCATAGACATTTTTAGCGCAGGTTTCCGGTGGATGATCAGCGTTTTTCGTATTCATAAACCAGTGTTAGCGATAGGATATGATTTCAATTCTGTACAAGTAACCAGTGGATAGCCAGGGCTAGCTTAGTACGCTCGTAGCGCGTGCTGCGAAATGTCTATGAATAGCACCCTAGGATACTTTATTACTTCAGACTCATACAATACTTCACTAACGCTTTCAATTTGTGAATGATTTTATTCTAACACCCTTAACAGTTAAGTAATTCCCTAGAAATGAAAGACAATGTTTTGATGTTGTGAACATATGCTACTAGTATAATCAGTGATTAGAAATGGTGTATTTAAAGTAAAAATTATGTCTGCACGGTGTGATACTTAAATAACTTAAGTTGTTTTAAAATTCAGGGGTGATTCTATTAATGTGATCAAGTAGTGTACACTGCTATAAATTTTTCGTCGACATTGCAGTGAAGTGTCACGAGAACTGGACAGTAGTAGAATTATAATAGCATGTATGTTAAAAACACAATTTTCCCATAAGCAAATACAATACAAATGGGTAATTAACCATAATACGCCGTTTAGTCTTATGCCGGTTTTGTATTCACGTTATACGTGTTTGCTATATGAGTTTTCTGATGTGCTTTTGTCTAGGCTATCTGGTTAATGTTTATAAATTGCATATATAGGGACGGTTTAAATCATGGCTTTTTATCTGTGGACTAAGTAATGTAAAGTGAGACAGTAATGTTATTGCTTTACAACATACACTTATTTTTTAAATCGATATATTAATTTCAATTACAAGTTTAAATTTTACTTTTCACAGATTCTTTCTGCTGCACTATATTAAAAGGTAACTTCACTGAAAGTATCACTTGTTGCTCCTATTTAATTTGTTATAATGCTGTTTTTATTATACAAAATTACATTCAAAATGAGACAGAGGCATAACAAATATGAAGGAATTTTTACTCACCATTGTTCCAGAAAGTGGCCTATAATTTGGCGCCTTTTTATTGTTTGTTGTTTAGTCAACTGTCCGAAGACAGTTCTGTACCTCAAGTATTACCAACAAGGCATCACTTATGAGACAACTGGGTCAGGAGCTAATGGAGTAGGGTGGCCAGTTCCTTTCTTCCTCTATTGCATACAACTCCGATTAACTACATATTACACTAATCAGACTTGAGATCCATGCAAATAATTGTTCTTCCTCTGACATATCGACAAGTGAGATGTACTGCTTGATAATAGACGTGCATATCACTGGCGTCATCCACATTGCCGTATTTAGGTCTAGGCAAGCTAGACAGTTGCTTAGGGCGGCAATATCCGGGGGGGGCGGCATTTTCTCTCTCTTTTTTTTTTTTACAGTGAAATTTGTTTTTAAAACACTTGTTGGTAAACCTTTTCTGAAGATTGTTCTTGAACACCTTGTGGAACTTGGATATTGTTTTGTTATCGCATTGTCGTGGTCGTGGCGAAAGTAAAAGGAAAGTGTGCGCCTGCATACTTATATTGTAATGCCGGTATCACATTGTTATACTATGAAACTGTTTGTATGAACAGGTATGCAGTGTTGAAAATCAAATTTGGTGTGTGTTTATTATATTATCGCTATGAATAGTGACGACGTAAAAATGTTGTCCAATATTCTTTTGAGAAGATTAACTCCATATGCAGATGAAATTATTGGGGATCATCAGTGTGGTGTCTGGAGTAATAGATCAACTATTGACTAGATATTTTGTATTCGACAGATAATGGAGTAAAAATGGGAGTATAAGGGTACAGTGAATCAGTTATTCATAGATTTAAAAAGGGCATATGTTTCGGTTAAGAGAGAAGTTTTAAATGATATTCTTATTGAATTTGGTATTCCCAAGAAACTAGTTCGATTAGGGGAGAGTCGGGTAGTATCGGACATCGGGTAATATCGGATAGTGAGTTTCTTTCATCTACCACACGATGATAGTACCTGATTGACATGGTTACGTTTCTGTGATGTCGCATAAAGATACGTAACCATGTCATTCAGGTGCTACCATATGGTTGTAGATGAAAAAAGCGCACTGTCCGATACTACCCGATGTCCGATACTACCCGACTCTCCCCTAATTGAAATGTGTCTGAGTGAAACGTACAGTAGAGTTCATATAGGTCAGTTTATGTCAGATGCGTTTCCAGTTCACTGTGGGCTAAAGCAAGGAGACGCACTATCACCTTTACTTTTTAACTTTGCTCTAGAGTATACCATTAGGAAAGTCCAGGATAACAGAGAGGGCTTGGAATTCAACGGGTTACATCAGCTGCTTGTCTATGCGGATGACCTGAATATGTTAGGAGAACATTCACAAACTATTAGCGAAAACACGGGAATTTTACTGGAAGCAAGTAAAGAGATAGGTTTGGAAGTAAATCCCGAAAAGACAAAGTATATGATTATGACTCGTGACGGGAATATTGTACGAAATGGAAATATAAAAATTGGAAATTTACCTTTTGAAGAGGTGGAGAAGTTCAAATATCTTGGAGCAACAGTAACAAATATAAATCATAGTCGGGAGGAAATTAAACACAGAATAAATATGGGAAATGTCTGTTAATATTCGGTTGAGAAGCTTTTATCATCCAGTCTGCTGTCAAAAAATATGAAAGTTAGAATTTATAAAACAGTTATATTACCGGTTGTTCTTTATGGTTGTGAGACTTGGACTCTCACTTTGAGAGAGGAGCATAGGTTAAGGGTGTTTGAGAATAAGGTGCTTAGGAAAATATTTGCGGCTAAGAGGGATGAAGTTGCAGGAGAATGGAGAAAGTTACACAACGCAGAGGTGCACGCATTGTATTCTTCAGATGACATAATTAGAACATTAAATCCAGACGTTTTATAGGGGCAGGGCATGTAGCACGGTATGGGCGAATCCAGAAATGCATATAGAGTGTTAGTTGGGAGGCCGGAGGGAAAAAGACCTTTAGGGAAGCCGAGACTTAGATGGGAAGATAATATTAAAATGGATTTGAGGGAGGTGGGATATGATGATAGAGAATGGATTAATCTTGCTCAGGATAGGGACCAATGGCGGGCTTATGTGAGGGCGGCGATGAACCTCCGGATTCCTTAAAAGCCAGTAAGTAAGTAAGAAAGTAAGTAAGTATGAATAGTGAGCCGAGCTCGACGTCTCAACAGATCTACTTGCCTGCTACACCACCAATATCGTTGGCATTCCTGCCGTATTACTCACAGCGCCATCTTTTTCCTTTATTTTTCCGACATAAATATCTATTGGCCGGTTAGGGTTTGACGTATGTGAGAGAGAGGGAAGGCGAGCTTTCGTGCTGACTATCAAAAGACGGAACGATCACTCAGGAACTTATCGTCGTGTAGTGAGGTCGACTCAGGAACTCATCGTTAAGTAGAAAGATTGACTCAGCTATTCGTCGTCATGTAGAGAGGTTGATTTAGGAACTGATTGTTATATAGAGAGCTCGACATGGAAATATCGTCGTGTAGAGAGGATGATTTTGGAATCATTCGTGTGGTATTAGACATCAGAGATATATTCACGTCGGAAATGGGCGGCTTGTGTTAAAGCTTGGTGATGTATTGATTCTGGAATAACATATCTCTCTTTACTTACAAATAGTTTGAGCAATCCGGTATCGTGAGGATTAGTATTGTGGGTTATTTCTTACGGTGATTATTGCTATTTTGCATAAAGAATATTTTTATGCTGCGTATACGCCGGGTAATAGTTGTTCGGTTCTGAATTGCTTAGAAGCTACTAGAACAATATTGTATAGTCAAATTGGTCTGTCTGTAACTGGGAGTAATATATTGAATTCTAAACTGATTATAGGTACGTTGTATACGATTTCTGACTTGTCTTCCTTTTTCTCTCTTTCTCTCTCTCTCTCTCTCTCTCTCTCTCTCTCTCTGCTATAATTTGGTTATTCTATGGTACAGAGATGTTACTGTGAATTGAAATTATAGTTATCTCTCAAGTATATATTGTATCATGTTTAATGAGCGTGTGTAGCTGCTCCATTATAGAATGTTTTCTTGTAAGTTGCTACATGAGTAATTTTGGAGCTTATTGGTTAAGTTTAATTTATAACTTCGAGTGCATAATTGTGCGTTAATGACTGAAACGTATTGAAGTTGGTGGACGTTAATGTGCCACATATTTTCAGATTACTTAGTTATATCATTTTGTCTATTTAACGTCATTAGTTTATGTATCACAAATTCATCAATTCATAGATGTATTGTTATTTATTGTTTGTTAATTATATTATTTGTTACAAATTTGGATTTCTTATTTCGAGGTCTTCCACTGCGCCCACCCGAAACTCAATGCTTATAACATCTGGCGAGGTTCACCACCCGAGAATGGGTTAGAGCACCAGTGGTAGAGCGACGCTTCAATTGGTAGCAGAGCGTGGTTTATTGCTTTTCCGTGGTTGGTCGGTTTGACGTGGTTTTCCGGAGCCATTGAGTTATTTAGAATTTTGAATATGGTACCATTGGAAATTTGCTGTGCGTGTTCTCGTTCAACACTTTGCACTTTGCAAGACATTTATGTGTATTGGGTTCGGTTAGTGGTATTAGTGTAAATTTATAGAATATTGTGGACATTGAATTGATGTTGATGTGATGTTTTTGTTACAATGAGCGTTCAAATTGGTTGGTGTTGGGACCTCTGGAAGGCAACCTAGGTATCGGAGCTGGAATGTGTTGGGTTATCCACGGATGGTAGGAAGCGAGAATTGCAGTCTCGATTTTCGCAATATTTGAATACGTTGGACCCCGAGAGTGTCAACAGCATTCGGACAAGGATCGAGGATGAAAGAGATAAGTATGCAATGCAGGGTTTAAGTTCACAAACTTCTGCGGTCTTAGAACCGAAGAAGCATGCCTGGATTCAGGTTGGAGGTGAGGGCCCACATATTGTGCGTTTAGGTGTTGAGAAGCAGGTTGAAGGCATTGAAGTGGCACCGTTTGGGCTAAAGAAGGGAATGTTTAAGAACGAGAAAAGAGCCTCTTCATCCGATATAAATCAGTGTCATATGAACATATATTTGGACCTGGTTAGGAATTTACGAATGGTAGCTGGAAAAAGTCCGAAGTTATTGATGGGGTTTTTGGTGGAAACTATTGGTATCCATAGTTTGGGTTTAGTGGAAGATCGAGAATTCATATTATGCTTAATGCCGCGAACTAGTGGTATATTGCTAGAGGTTTTTGGCCGGGCTGGTCGATTTCAATGGGGATGGCCAACATTACTTTAACTTATTGTCTTGGAACTTCTTCCCACTCGATTGCGAGAGGATTTGGTTAGGGATTATTTGTCACGGCGATTTCAATTTCCCGGGGAGAATTTTTTGGAATTCGTCGATTGTTTGTATCGGGCGAATGTTGTATTAAATTATTATACTACTGAAGAGAAATTGATTGAATTAGTCTTGCAGAACATGAGTCCTTGTATCAGGTCACACTTTGTTTTTGAATCTAGGCCAAGCTATATCGAAGAATTGCGTGAACTGGGACGAATAGTAGACAACTCTTTGGTGGCGGAGAGACAGCGAGGTAGGAGTTTTCCGAATTATTATCACCCGCGGGAGCAATCATCACGTACCCATGTGTTAGCTTCAAGAAGTCAGCCTGGGCTGTTTACTCGAGACAGGCCACTTACGTGTTTTCGATGTGGCAAGATAGGACATGTTAAGGCTCAGTATAGGGTTCCGGGTAATAGAGATTCGCGAGGGCCAAGAGAACAGAGACAAGTGGAGGTGAAGGATAAGCCAGTCCTCCATGTCAACAAAGGACCGCGTCATAGTGAACCCCATATTTTGCCTTGGTTTTCGGTGAAGTTTGGAGAGACTATACTACCAGGGATTTTGGACACGAGTACCGCAACATTTATCATTAGGGCGGATTATATCCCGCTTTTAATTCAAAAGAAAAGGATACGGGGTAAGCAGTTGACAGATGATACATGTCACTTAGCTGACGGTAGTGTTGTGCCTGTAAACACAATAGTGTTATGTCATTTTGGTATTAATGGGTATTCGTGGACTCACCCTTTTAGAATAATTGAGAAACTACAGGTCTCGACAATTTCGGGGAATGATTATATTGTAAGGTCTGGTATGGATATCTTCTCTTGGGATAGGTCATATCGATTTCATTTTAAGCCGGGAGAAAGTTGGAAGTAGGATGAGCTTCCCAAATGTAGAAATCTCCCAGTTAATTTAATGTAGCCTGAGGAATTTGAGACAGAAACGTATTGTGCTGACTCGGCGCAAAAGGGGGACGTAAATCAGTATGGCCATCTTATTGAATATTTTCCCTATTTGTTTACGGAACGATTAGGGTGTATGCGGGGAAGATCATGTGAGATTAGAGTTATTGGATAATGCCCCCGTTCGATCTCAGCCTTATTCTTGTTCCCCTCCCAAATTACAAATTTTTAGACAAGTTGGTGACCTTCTGCGACGGGGAATGATAAGAAAGAGCAGTTCAAACTAGACTAGTCCTGTCTTTTTATTCCCCAAGCCAGATGGAAAATTTAGGATGGTATTGGACTATCGCAAGCTTAATGCGAAGATGAAATACGACTGTTTTCCGATGCCCACTTTCGAAAGTGCCTTTGAACACTTTCATGGAGCCATAATTTTTCTGTTGTCGATTTAAATTCGGCATATCAGATTCCTCTTACCCCGAGGAGTAGGTGTTGTACTGCGTTTACGGTACCCTTTGGACTTTACAAGTTCAATAATCTACCTATGGAATTGCCGTCGCATCACAGATATTGAGTAGGAAAATAGACCTTTTGTTTGGAGACATTAAATATCAATATGTCTTTAATTATGCGGACGACCTATTGCTCTATTCTCGCACTCGAGAGAAACATGAATCTTATTTGAGAGCAGTATTTAGTAGGCTCCAACAGGCTGGCGTAACCCTGAACAAGGAGAAAATAACCTTGGGGGCTGCTAAGATAAAATTTCTCGGGCACCAGTTGTCGGGTCGGGGTATTGGAACGGATCCCGAATATATACGAGCAGTAGTACAATTTCCCAAGCCTACCAATGTGAAGCAAGTGCGTAGATTTGTTGGTAGGGATTTTATGCTAAGTTTATACGGGATTTTTTCGGAGATAATTCACCCGTTGAATCGATTGAAGAAAAAGAATGCTGCGTTCGTTTGGGGTGACACCCAGCAACCTGCATTTGAGCGACTTAAGAAAGCTTTGTGCTCAGCCCCGGTTTTGAAATTGACTGATTTTTCAAGGCCACTTGTTTTACAATGTGATGTGAGTGATTTGGCTGTTGTTGCTCTATTATATGAAGAGGTTGGGGGAGAGTTGGCTCCGATAGGATATGCCAATCGTAAGTCCTCTGGAGACTAAATATCCCATATATGAACGAGAGTGTTTGGCCGTGATCTTTGGGTGTGAAAAGTTCAGGTCATTCTTGAAACATCAGGAGTTCGTAGTTCATACTGATAGTGAGGCCCTCTCTTATGTGAGAAACTATCTCCGGCAATTAAGTCGCATAGGTCGATGGATCCTTAGGTTGCCATATTGTGCTTATCCCTGGAAAGGATAATGCGGTTGCAGATTGTTTGTCACGAGTTTTCCAGGAGGATATGATGGTGGAGGAGACATCTAATTATTCCGATCAATATTTTGGGGCAAGTTCCCGCTACCTTTGAGAGCCTCCGGTCAAGGAAATTATCAGGAGTGTATTGGTATTAGTTTTGGCGTAACAAACCAGGAGCGCAGTGTTGGGAATTTTAGGGTGGAAAAGGTGTTGCTCGTGTATCATCCTGGCAGAGCTAAAAAGTGTGGGTGTTTGTGCCCAAAACATTAAGGTCTATGATATGTCATTATTTCATGATTCGGTTTTGGGAGTGCATTTAGGAACAACAAAAACTCTTAGTAGAATTTCTAAGGATTTTTTTGGCATAAGATGAGATCGTATGTGCGGCAGTACGTTACTAATTGTGAATCTTGTCAGAGGGCGAAGCCCCCTTCCAATACTCGTGTCGGATTATATTCGGCAGAGACCGATTCTAGGCCTATGCAGAGGTTATTTATAGACTTTGTGGGACCCTTGGTGCGTACCCGTAATGGAAATAAAGTAGTACTGGTAATGGTCGTTGGATTTTCTAAGTTTCTTTGTTTGGTTGTTTCCGTTGAGGGAAAAGACGTCGAAATCAGTGGTGACTCATCAGGTGTTTTCTCAACATGGTATCCCGGAGTGTGTGGTCACTGATAACGCTACTGTATTTAACCCTAAAATGTTTAATGATATGTGTTTTCAGTGGGGTGTCAAGCACGTAAACACCTCTCCTTATTATCCTCATCCAAACTTAGTTGAAAGATTTAATAGGAACTTGAAATCCGCATTGATTATATTCCATCACGATCATCAACTGGCCTGGAATAAGGAATTACATGTCCTCCAGATGGGTTATAATTCATCCTATCATGAGGCAACAAGTCCACTCCGGCTAATTTATTCCTGGGAAGAAGTTCAAATCATCCCTTGCAATTGCAGTGGGAGTTGAAATTGGAGGAGCCTATTATACCAAGTGAGATAGAGACCTAGTGGCGTACAGCTCAAAATTTACGCGAAGCAAGTAGAAAGGTTGCTCCTCGATTTAATGCTTCGCGCCGACCTCATAGGTTTCCAGTTGGAGATAGGGTTAGAGTAAGGATTTTCCCGCAAAGCTCGGCTCCGAATCAAGTGTCGGCGAAATTAATGTTCAGGTAGTCCCAACCCTTGACTATATCCAAGTTTTTTCGCCAGTTACTGTTGAATTAAGTAGCTCACACACGGGCCCGCGAATTCGCAAGGCACATGTTACACACCTTAAATTAACGCAGAAAGAGGAGGAATTTGTTCATCCTGAGTTTAGATAACGAGTGAGTTCCTGAGTCTGGGGACTATATGCCCTCGTTATTTGTTTATTTTTAGACTGTTGTGTTGTCCAATTATGATTAAGTTAGTAATCTTATTTTATCACTCTGTACTATGCATTTTGTACATGTTCACAGATTTGTAAGCCGGCGTTTTCCCCTTCCTAGATTCCTTTCAACTACCTTAAAAATTACCTTAACCTTATTAACCTTATTAAGTCCTGTCAATTATGGTGATGTCGTCGTTGGATCACCACCCATCGAGGATTTGACTAGCGGGCACTCGTCCGACTATGGCCGGTGCGCTGAATGGATGCTGGGGACGCCTAGTCTCTACTCTGCGCAACTCGAGCCTATTTACCTCTCGACGTGCGAATTGTCTTGGATGCTTTTTGGAACTTATCGCCGTGTAATGAGGTCGACTCAGGAACTCATCGTTAAGTAGAAAGGTTGACTCAGCTATTCGTCGTCATGTAGAGAGGTTGATTTAGGAACTGATTGTTATATAGAGAGCTCGACTTGGAAATATCGTCGTGTAGAGAGGACGTTTTTGGAATCAGTCGTGTGGTATTAGACATCAGAGATATATTCACGTCGGAATTGGGCGGGTTGTGTTAAAGCTTGGTGATGTATTGCTTTTGAAATTACACATCTCTCTTTACTTACGAACAGTTTGAGCAATCCGGCATCGTGAGGATTAGTATTGTGTGTTATTTCTTACGGTGATTATTGCTATTTTGCATAAAGAATATTTTTATGCTATGTATACGCCGGGTAATAGTTGTTCGGTTCTGAATTGCTTAGAAGCTACTAGAACAATATTGTGTAGTCAAATTGGTCTGTCTGTAACTGGGCGTAATATATTGAATTTTAAATTTATTATACGTTGTATACGATTTCTGACTTGTTGTCGTCGTCCTTTCTCTCTCTCTCTCTCTCTCTCTCTCTCTCTCTCTCTCTCTCTCTCTCTCTCTCTCTCTCTCTCTCTCCCGATATTTTGGTTATTCTATGGTACAGAGATGTTATTGTAAATTGAAATTATAGTTATCTCTTAAGTATATATTGTCTCATGTTTACTGAGCGTGTGTGACTGCTCCATTATAGAATGTTTTCTTGTAAGTTGTTATATCAGTAATCATGGAGTTTATTGGTTAAGTTTAATTTATAACTTCAGTGCATAATTGTGCGTTAAGGACTGAAACGTATTGAAGTTGGTGGACGTTAATGTGCCACATATTTTCAGATTACTTAGTTATATCATTTTGTCTATTTAACGTCATTAGTTTATGTATCACAAATTCATCAATTCATTGCTGTATTTGTTATTTATTGTTTGTTAATTATATTATTTGTTACAAATTTGGATTTCTTATTTCGAAGTCTTCCACTACGCCCACCCCGAAACTCTATGGTTATAACATCTGGCGAGGTTCACCACCCGATAAAGGGTTAGAGCACCAGTGTTAGAGTGACGCCTCAATAGTAACCACAACTCTCAGTTATATTTCCAATAGTATAATATATCTGCATCAATACTATTTATTTACTTTCCAACATGTGCATTATATAATTCGATATGAAAGGTTTATTCCGTAAAGAGTTGGAGTTTATTTTTCAATTTACTTTATACTTCCTACGGAAGTAAGAATTACACGTAATAATTACACCACCAACAAAACAATGCTTAAAAATAAACCACAGCTTGATTTTCACAAATCGATTTTGTTTCAACAGTGAATAAGTCTGAATATGTTTCTTTGTATTGAGTCTAATGTGCTTCGTCAGATCAGCTTTGATGATATCATCAATGCTTTCTGTATAGAAAGTGCGAAGGACATCTTTATAATTCACAAGATGCATGTAGGTATTTTGATTCCAGTAATTTATTGTTTTCTGAATTGTAACATTTCATTTAAAACTAATTTAAACTAAACCTGATAAAAACTGCTCGTAAACTGTTTATGGGAGTTGGGGGGGGGGGGAATTTTAGCACTGCCTAGGGACGGCACTAAATATTTCCCTGGTCATCTATTGATGTCTATTTGTAAAACAGGAAATAATATTAAATTAAATATTTCCAAAACAATTTTTTCCAAATTGCTTCATGGTGTAGCGGTAAAGCGTCTGATTATAGATTGAAAGGTTCTTGGATAGAATCCCTGCGGCTGCACATAACGTAAATTAACATGAAATATATGCAACAGATATTGAAACTAGAGAGAATAAAAGAGTGAATGAGGGGAAATACGATAAAAGGAAGAAGCTATACAAAATTATATTGTAATATCTTACGAAAGAGTAGAGTAAACTCCACATATTCACGCATATCCTATTGCGAATACAAAAGCGGCAAATGTGATGCAACGGCATATTATGGTTAATTAGGTACCCTCAAATCGATAAAGAATATCGACATCCCTTATGACTGAGAAGGCAGGCTTGCAGTGTGATTCTTCCTGTTATCTTTTGTTGGTTAAAATGATCCTCATTTTTATAATAATATGATGAAATGCACATGTTTATGTAAAAGTCTGTTTCTGCTACTGTCTTCCAGAAAATTTCTATAATTATAGCAGTTATAATTTTGGCTAAACTAGAGCTGAGATAGTTCGCTTCATACTCCGCTTATACACGCTGCATATAATACGAATCTGTGATATTATGTGTTATTAGTTTAGTCTTTTGTTGTGTCTTGCATATACTATCAAGAGCATCTCAACAAAATATTTCTTATAAATTCAGTGATGTTCATTTCTAAAATCACCGTAACTTTCTCAGCGCAATTTTAATCCAGAATATAACTACCGAATCCTTACCACTGACGTTGAAATCATTCCTTACGGAAAAGTTATACCTTATACATAAGGTATATATTGTCATTTATTTTTGCAACAAAAGTCGGACATTGTTACACTGTCGATATGAAATTAAACTAATGATATCTGTTTCGTAGCGGGACTACAGCTGACATCAAGGCGGCGACAAACGAAGCAAGCAAGTAGCGTTAAGAGCAGCGCTGTGTAAATCTCGCTTAAATGACAGAATGCCGAGGACTATGACAAGGTTAGAGTGGATTAGATGAGGGGATAGCTAAAGGTACGTACAAGACGGAGACTGGCTGGTAGCTGGTAGTCTGACTGGTTACCTTGCTGGAAGAAATCTCTAAACGTTAGGCAATGGGCACGTGGCACGTGCAAGACGAAGACTGTTCGGTCGATTGCTACCTAGCCTGTTATGCCGCTGGTAGCTGGTGGAATGGATCTAATTTTTTCCAGCTACCTGTAACCTAAATGTCTTTACTGTGCATCCATCATGAGAGTCAGTGCACACTTTCCCACGTGCTAAACGCCTACTGCTATTCATTTCGACGCGTATAATGGATTGTGAAAGATTAATTTAAAATATTTAGAATGTTTGGAATCAGGCTCATCCCGACCACCAAAACCTATATCTTATTGTGAAATTGTGAGATGAAGTAGGATTTTAAATGGATACTAATAACGATAAAGATTGCCCCTTCACAGGCCATAAAGACCCTTGTGGAGGCGTATAGATAGATTCCCATGCTTTCTTGACCTCTGCACTAGAATGAGATGGTGTGAAATGGATACCAATGATAAGTGAATTTCTAAATTAAAAATTGATGTTTTATAGTAAGTGACGATTTTAGAAACTTGAGATAAATATCGGTGCTGACCTTTTAGCAATTAATACATATTATTTTATCAATGTTCTATTTGCGTTCGATTGAACTATATGGGATTTAATGAAAGGGTTTTAGTATAATAGAAAGTGCTTTGCAGAAAACTGGAATTATTTACTTTGTTATTTCTGCACTAAAAGTGTCAAAATATCTAAGGTACAGTTTCCCTGGAAAATAATGAGACGATTGAATATTCCTAAGTCTCAGATGTAAGGCACTGCGCATGATCGAAGACCAGAGCACTGATACACAAGATAACGAATATTTAGTTACTTAAATTCAAGCTATTTGGTTTGTTACTAGCATCGTTCCGAAATTCACTTCAAAAACTGCAAAAAATATGATAATATTACGTAAATAAAAGATAAATATATACATAAATCGTGTAGTTAAATCGACAATGGACCTTCATGACTAGATCGACACTCCGCACAGAAAGGAAACCTTTCGTGCCGTTTCAATAGCTCAGGCGCTAAGACTTCTGCATGTTGTGTAGAAGAGAGCGAGTTCGATTCTTCGTCTACATCAACGATTTTTTTTTGTCTAAATAACGTTGAAATAGAGTTTTACAAAGTCCTCAGATTAAGTGTTAATGATCACATACAATACAAAATTACAAGTTATAATATTATAAACGTTAATCTAATGAATGCATTTATACACACACACATACAATGCAAGTGCATATATATTAAAAACTAATAATTGAAATGATATTAAAAAATATTCCTAAGCCACATAGACAAACTTTTACAAAGGTTTAGAGTCCTTAGGTTATGTCATTTGCTGAGTAATTATTACAATATTTTATTAGTAGCTTTCCCATATGTGTAAGAAATACACTCGCACAAAACAATCTTTGTTAAAAGTGTGCCTTTGGATTATTTCATTCTCACCCCTTCAGTTGATTTTCACTATTTTATCTACGTGTTTGCAATAGTGTTTAATTTAATGTGAATTCAATTTTATTCACGTTATGATTGAATGAAAAAAATACTGTTGCAGTTATTGACTAATTACATATATTAATACTAATTATTATATACATCTGTTAAGTAACCAATTGCAGTATCTTTTGCAAAATCTTGAATGTTTAAGTTGTCAATAATATTTCTATACTATACTGTATAATATAAGACGTTAAAAGAATTTGCAATAGATTTGGGATCCTCTACTTTATAGTCACTGGTTTTAATGAAAAAAAATATTTTCTTTATTAGGATATTTACAAGTTTAACTTTAATAATATTCCGAATAGCTTTAATTGCATTATCTGTATTTCTTACTTCTCTATTCAAATGTATTCTATTTCCCTCTTTCATAATTTCTGATAAATTACACTGTACTTCTTGTACTATTTAAGAACATGAGGATCATTACATTTCAACTCATTACATATAGATTCTTCTTTTTAAAACATGAGATTTTAAGTCCCTGCGGTATTTAAATGTTTTTACTTTTGAATTTTTTCACAACATTGAGTGGAGAACATCCACTGAAGTGATTCTGAGATTAAGTGAAAAATACAATACATTTACTCTTAATATCAGTAGTACCAGTATCATATACGTTTTTGCAACATTCATTGTGTAGACATAAATGTAAATAATCACTAGATACAGCATTTACGACCCTTTTTTAGTTTTTAAATTAATATTTTTAAATTGATCAGTGACATTGGAAACACTTAGGATTTGTTTATCATGTTCAGACAAGCCATTGATTATAGATTCTGTCGAATAGAAATTCAGTCTAATTCTGTGTACAAAACTTTTATCAATGGCTGTACTACTTCAGCTTGTATGCTGGTGGGAAAATTACTCTACGACTAAGGTTTTCAGTTTCAAGGAGTGAATTTTATTTACTTTTACGGAAAAGTTCCGAGAGATAATCTATGTTTATGTCACTACAGATCACAAATTCCAAATGAGATTTCTAAATTCTTTTCTTTACAAAATCAATGTTGGCTATAAATATTAATAAATAATGTAAGAAATATGAATGATTGTAGTTATAAGTCTGATTTACATTATAAAAAGCAAGAAGTTACATTCCGCGGCAAGATTCGAGCTTTCGATATTTGGTTTTGTCGTCCAACGCTTAAATACGGACCTATTCAATGCTTATGTTAACAACCTACAATTTAGCTGTAGCAATGTGGTGTCAAAACTTGCGGTTTGTTTACTTAATGTAATTATACTTAATTTGATTAGTTTCGAAAGAATTGGACTTCCTGTTATATCCTGTTATTTAGATATTTAATTTAGGGTTGATTTATTAACTCTTAATGTGCAAGATGCCCCTTATTTCAATAATTCTATATCAGGTTAAATAGTCATTGTCTACACTAAAGTATTATCGTCATCCCTCATTTCTCAACGTTATAGCTCTAGTTGAGGCTGGATATGGGGCTAGATCTGCTGGCCGTTTGGTCGGTGTTCCTGGAAGTACAGCCGCGAGGTGGGTTCATCGTTACCAAAATTGAGGGGAGGTCGAAAATCGCCCTATTCCTGGGCGTCCGCGGATTTCTTCATTGGAAGAGGATGCTCTCTTATTCGAGACAGTTCGACAGGACCCCTTTCGGACTGCTAACGAAATAAGAGCAGCATCTAACTTTCCCGGTTCTTCACAGACTGTGATCAGCAGGTTGAGAAACCGCGGTATTAGGAGCCGGAGGGCTGCGCAAATGGAAATATTGGGGGAAGCACAAGCTGTCGACCGTCTTGCCTTCGCTACCAATCGAGTGGATTTCGATTGGAGAAATGTAATTTTCTCCGACGAAACAAACCATCTCGAGTGATTACGAAGGTCCTGTACGTGTCTATCATGAGGATGGTCTCCGACATAATCAGCGCTATGTGCACCGACGTGAAAGATCGGGGTGCTTTAGCATATCGTGTTGGGGATGGATGTCTTACGATGGACCTGGCGTTATAGAACGCATCGATGGCCGGTTTAATGCGGGAACTTACGAGCACAATCTGGAAAATAAATTACTTCCGCCCGAGGATGTTTTCCCGAAGGAACTTTGCTGTTCCAGCAGATAACCATCCCGTGCACTATGCCGCAAGTATTCAAAGGTGGTTTCAAAGGAGACCCCAGATTGAAATCATTAATTGGCCTCCGAAGTCACCTGATTTGAATGTCATCGAACATTTATCGGCGGAATTTAAAAAGAGAAGAATACCCACCTATGCCCACCGACGCCCTCAAACTCGAGACTAATTGTGGAATCAAGTTGTTAACACCTGGGAAGATCTCGCCGGGAATCAGAACTTATTCCACAATCTCGTGACATCCATGCCGGATTGACTTAGTGTTGTAATAGAAGCTGATGGCATGTGAACAAGATTTTAAGTTAACAGGTCTCCTTTTGTTTCTTATGATTTTTGTTTGAGGAAGAATACTTTTAACTTCCAAGTAAGATTTTTTTTGACGAGGTTCAGCCCACTTATAAGACCCAGAAATTGGGCATAAATTATTCCATATTTTTCGACAAATTAGACAGTCGAGGAACTCTAAAGAAATTAATTACACCTCAATAAAAAAAAGTTTTACCTGGGATCGAACACGACACGGTTCGGTTATACAGTGGAACCGACACGCTACTATATGAGCTACCGAGACAAGACAGTGACAGCACCAGTCTAGATCCCATAGCAGGCATTTGTCATTCGGTACAGAGAAGCAATGATAATTTGTGACTCGAGCTATGTTGTGAAATCGTGGCCTTAAATGGCTATCTTCTTCGTGATCCTTATTCTGGCCCTTGAAACAATTCTTCTTATATTTCTCATGGTACTTATGTTTACGTCGATATCGAGTGAACCGCGCTGTAGAACTTCAACTTCCGACGACCAAGAGTCGTCTCATTCCTTTTAAGAGTAACTGTACGTTTACGAGATCCCGAAGACAAATACAGTCCATCCTGACAATTTTGAAAATTGTTACTTTTTAAGACAATTTTTTGAAAAGCAGAGTAAGTTCAGATACACTGACTGGCATATACAAAGAAGCTTCTTTTTTATCACCCTGACTTTCTGCCCAGCGACCAACTAACCTACGAGCGACGAGCTCAATAACAAACTAGGCTTCGTTTTGTACGTATCCGTAGAGTGGGTTGTGTGAGGGGATAGCTAAGTGACAGGAGGCAGGACTGCAGCAAGATTAGAGAAAGAAGATGAGATTGATATCCCACTTACCTGCATTAAAGCTGTAATACAAATAAGCATAAAAATAGAAATTGAATGCTTAAGTATTGTTGTTCTTTGGTGAATTGTCCGAAGTCAGGTCTGAAACTCACAAGTGATACCAAGAAGACACCACTTATGAGGCAACTAGACCAGGAGATAATGAAATAGGGTGGCCAGCTCCTTTCCCTTTCCATTGCAGTCACCGCTGACTACTACATATTCCACTAATCAGACTTCAGATGTATACAAACAAATTGTTCTTTCTCTGACACATATCATCAAGTGAAATGTACTGCCTGATGTACAGTTCATATAAACCATAACCTAAATCAGAGGATTATGTTTTAGTAAACCAATCAAAAATGGCTGAGCTGTAAATGTCATTTTGTGTCGTATGACATAACAGTTCACAAGTAGGCCTATATATAATTTTCTGAGGAACTTCTTCAGTATTGAAAAATGTCCTGAGTCCTAGGAAATGAACTCTAACAGAATATAATTGGCAATGCACCCAGTCTACTATCGATTATGTACTGGGGGAGTAGATGATCCGAGTCCCTTTTCTTTTACGTCTAATCATGAAAATTTAGATTACGTACCGGGAGAGCTGGTCTAGATCAGTGGTTCCCAAAGTATGGATCGCAACGCCCTTGGGTTCATGTAGAGAATTAACGAAGTCGCAAGATAGTTGTGTTACTTAACTCTACAAATACCCAAGCTGTTATCGTGTCACTCGGACGCATTTTAGCCAACGAGGATTACCATAAACAGCAGTCACTGATAATGGCACAAAATTTACTTGAGTAGAATTCAATATGTTCTTACGACGAAATGGAATTAAACCTGTCACTATAGCCCCGTACAATCCATCTTCTAATGGATCAGTCGAACGCCAAGTTCGTGAAGGGAGAACTCGTTGAGGAGGCTCTAGGCTATCGGGTCTTGGGAAGCTGGATTATCAAGATTCTTGCTGAGGCAACACACTGCCACGAATGTCAATGAATCTACACCAGGGGAGCTGCTTACGGGAAGGAAAAACCAAACCAAATGGTTTCCATAATAATAATAATAATAATAATAATAATAATAATAATAATAATAATAATAATAATAATAATAAAAATCTCCCAAAATCCTACCTGTGTAGCTGCAGTCACTTCTAAATGTATGGGTATCTATCTCTATGAATTCAAGTATAAAATATTAATATTAAAAAACGGCATATAGATAGGTTAAGGAAACATGTATGAATCATCCGAGAGGGAAGGTGTGTTATATCTGAGTTGTGGTGTGTGGGCTTTGGCCATTGTTATTGTTGACATCGGATTCCATATCTGCATAAACATAATTTCCTTGCTTTCGTTGTTTGAGTTTTAATCTATTCAATAGGAGTGAAGGAAAAGTCTTCATAGAAATGAGATTTCGTGCACTAATAAATTAAGAAAGACTGAACCTAAGTCTATCACACGGTGAGTGGATTGTTATGCAACCTCTGGACACGATCATAAGTTCTTGACTTGTGGTACCAGTCACATGATTTATCTCTACTGATATCTTATTAATGTTTATTTTAAAATGAAACTCATTGCGTTATCTTAGCGTTACATTGCAACTTTATGTAATAATAATAATAATAATAATAATAATAATAATAATAATAATAATAATAATAATAATAATAATAATAATAATAATAATAACAATCCTTTTTCCTATTGGCTGTCTTCAAGTACCACTTGTATGATCTCCTCTTCCTTGCTTGTGTAAGCTATCTGACAGCTTTATCTGGCTTTTTGTCAATCGGTAGATAAGGCACTATATAACTCCTCAGAAGCAGGGCTGCATCACTAATCACTCTCGTTTTCAACAAAGTGGTTTTTGGTTCGAACTTCTTAATTTTTCTCTCCGTATACAAAGCCTGTTGACGATTGTGTTCGGAATTGATAAGAACTTCGCAACTGTTGGTAACACCGTTCTTCGTTTCGCTGAGTGTTAACATAACTTCACAAGGTGAGTTCTGGCTGTAACAACAGTTTCTTCTTCATAATCATATAGGCTAACAACAGCGTGGAACTGATAGAGAATGACGGGCTGGAATTCCTGCTTCTCTCATTTCTCTCAGCTCCGAAAATAGAAGCACCAAGTCACAAAGCCACTCTCGATCTCTAAGCAGGACACTTCGGAAGCATAAAATATTTCTGCTCCGAGAATGTATTTTCCTTTTAATTTCAGTTACCATGGAAATACTGATCTGTGAACTAAACCTTCTACATATTCATACATTTATTCCTCCAAATATACTCTACACTCCCGCTATTCGAGCAGTTAAACAATGACGTCACGGAAGGTAGATGCTAAGCGTCGCACTGTATTAGCCGTCTGTTGCGTGTTAATAACCGGCCTGCCTCGGAGTCAAGAGGAGTAGAATAGAAGAGAGGGGCTCAAGAGGCGGATTAAGTGTAATCTGTCAAGAAGCTTCTTTTTACCAGCAGTGGAGCGCCACATGCACAAAAATGGCGGTATTTTCAAACGACTTCCTGCACTGGAAATAGCGGGAATTTCAAAATACTTCTTTGCACATCCCCGTTACATTCATATTAACATGAATGTTTGAAATGTAACCATCCCTATTACAATTCCTTTTTTTTTTTTTTTTTTTTTTGTTTTAAGATCTTTAGCCAGAAACCTTTTTTTTGTAAATTACAATACCATAAGTGTTTTCAGAACGAGATATCTCATGAAGTAGAGTAGTAGAGGTAGGAAATGGACTGTGAAATTGGAAATGATTTAGACATGACCAAGCAAATCTGTTATGTTGGAATGTATCAGATTTATTTATTAACAGTATTTCATTTTGTACATAAACACAAAGACCTTTATTGAAATTAACTGTTTGATGTTTTACTGTAATAGAGAAAAGATCGTGAGGTCACGATAGGTACTATATATATATATATATATATATATATAATAACAACATAGTAGTAAATGTTACACAAAGAAAAAAATCATACCTAAACATTCTTAACACTCTACATATTTATTAATGAAGTAATCTCTGCTCTTTGAAGTCAGCTAACCGCTTAATTTTCTGATATTTTCAGATATACTACCATTAGTTATTATTGTGTTGTAAGGAAAATAATTTCAAATCACCCTTAGTAGAAATTGGAGTCTACAATGCTGTGTTCTTATTGTCTCCAAATAAGTAGCTATAATGTGTAAAGTCTTCTGGTTACTTTGAAGGCAATCATGCACAAATATTTTTTTTAAGATTAACACTTAATGACATTATGTCAGTTTGTTCATGAACTTCTACATTACATTTTGGACTATATGTGGGGAATATTGGAAAATATTGTATTCACTAGTGTAACTTTGTGTTCAAACATTACGAACATTAGTGTTGTGGTTAGTTAATTTAAGTTCCTTTTCTCTGAGAAACACAAATATAACAAACTGAAGAAATAAAATCATACACAGTACATGATAAACATAAAATTAAAACAATAAAAATTAATATTTAATGACATTATGCCAGTTTGTCTGTAAACTTCAACATGAAATTTTAAGCTGCCTGTGGGGAATATTAGAGAGTAGAGTAAGAGAGTTAATAGGTTTATTGCCAAAAACTCAGCATTTGTTGATTTCAGTTAAGTTGTACAGGTATAAGAATTCCAACGTATATGTAGCACCTACTACTGTATTTATTTCCTCAATGGCATAATTTGTCATTTAATATGAAAATATTCTAAATGCTAGTGCAGAATACAATAACTTTATGTTCCAACATTGCGATTATGGTAAATAGAGTCTACAGTACATTTCACAGGCTTTGTTGAAATATGCCAACAACATCGGTCCTGTGTTTGATATTATGATGTTATTTCAAAAAAAAAAAAAAATATTATTGCCTTGAGTTACTTCGTATTGTAGCTAATTTAGGTTCCTTTTGTTTGAGAAAAATACCAAATCATAACAAGAAACATAATGTAACAAAAATACAAGAACAATACAAAATAGCAATAAATAGCAACTAAAATTAAACATGCAAAATCTTAAATCAAAAATACACAAAGAAAACATACTCATTTGGCCACAATACCACAGTATCAGTAAATGTGCACATCACTTTTCTGCATCCAGTTTCACAAGCACATTAGGTGCAAAACTTCTCACATCTGCAGTTCTCGTTGACATGAAGAAGAGGAGTGCCAGCAAAGATAAAGTTGTATTTGAAAAGTAATGTTAATATTATTTTACATATACAATCCTGCAGACAATCCTCTGGTTCATGATTTGTACAGGAATGTCCCTGGTTAACAGAATTCAAATGTAAAGCCTTTAATATCTACTTACACAGTACAAGTGAAACAGAATTGTTAGAAAATTATTGAGTATTCCTTGTAAAGCCACTCTTTTACGAAAGTTTGCCTTATATACAAATGATGTTGGGTTTTGTGAGAAAATACTGGATAAGCTAAAATATGCTTGTGACAAAATGAGTGACATAGATGAGCTGTGCTGTCTCATATGCGATGAAATACCACTAAAATCAGCTTGGCTTGTAACAATAATGATGATTTTGTTGATGGGTTTCAAAGATTTGAAAAACACTTGTCAGGTAAACCTGCAAATCAGATGCTTGTGTCTATGGTGAGTGGTCTATGTCTTTATTACAAGCAGGTAATGAATTACTTCTTAGCAAATTCTGCTACTCCTGGTATATGTTCAATAGTGCAACACGGACATTAAGCCATTTAGTTGCTGCAGACATTTATTGCTTGTCAACATTGCTTTTAAAGATATTTCATCCCACATAAGGCAACCTACTTTGTCAGTGTGAGTCATCTTACTACAGGCATTCCTTAGTATGTCGAATAATTTGTTACTAAAACCAACATCAGTGGTATACTTTCGCAAAACTCTAAGCAATGTAGCCTTAGAAGGGAAATTTAATAACTTCCTAATCATTCTATAGGCACTTGGGTTCTGTAAATAAATATTAAGAGCCTTTGCTTTCAATTCCGGTGACCACCGAACTCTCTGTACATACCTTGCATTTGAGGAGACACAATTTTTTACCAATTCATATAATGGCCCGGGAACCTTCTTCCTTAAAGTTGCAAGGGCAATGTCAATCTTCAGATCTCTCTGTGTGGTCTTGAGGACTCTTCCTCTCAGATGATGCAGTTGTACTCGAAGACTGCAAATTTTCCTCCTCTCCAGTGTTACTATCGGTGTGGCCGTGGTTTGCATTCTTGGGGGCTCCCCAGCCTCTTCTCACTGCCTCTCCTCTCTTGGGGAGTCACCAGCCTCTCTGGCGGGGGTCCTCTGTTTCTTCCCGTACAAAATAAAACAACCAAAAGGTTACAATTATGAACTGACAGCAAGAGTAAGTAGTCCTGTACCACCAAGGATAGAGGTTACAATTGAAGCGTTGGGCCGAATAATGGTTTATGTTACAATTTTTGCCATTATACTTTATCTTGGAATGTTATCAAGTTATTTCGTTTCAGGAACAGATTTGCGGAAATTCTTTCCAGATGTGCTCACAGCTTGCTCTTGATGTCAGAAAGGAACTGTTTAAAATGTGTTACTCTCTTATAGTCAACATTTAAAAACTGTGTTTGTCATTGTCTTCATTATTATTCTGTTCATAATGTTACAAACTTCTCTGATGTGTAATATGACTTTCAGTAACATACAATCTATACTTTGCTTAGTGTATAAAACATATTGATGGAATAACGGTGTATGTTGCCCGTCCAATAGTAAATTATTTATGAGTGGAATGACGATGTAACATTTTCGTTCCTCCTGCGCAGTTAGCAGATTGCAATACAGACCATTATTCGCCCCAAAGCTTTAATTATGGGATCTACTTAGCCTGATACTTCACTTTTTGTGTGAATGGCTTTTCTTTATCTATTCATTCACAATTTGCAATTACGACAGAATTTATAGGTATAGATATGAAGCACTGAATTTGCATAATATAAAAGGCTTGCAGTTACTTAAGTAAGTTACCTTGACCATTGGAGATAGCTTCAACTTTGCAAGGTATGGCTCCCGAAAGCTGTTGTGCAGTTTGTTGGGCTCTTTAACCACCAGATCTTATATGCCCAATGCTTCTAGGCATGCCTTGCATCTGAAAAAATTGAAATAAAGTGTAAAATAAATATAAATTATGAGCACAGGAAAACCATTTCATGGCACTTAATAAAATCACTTTGAGAACCAAGAAAAATTAAAATAAACTCCTCCAGTCAGCTTCACGTTAAAATACTAATTATCTCATCATTTCTATTGTAGGCCTAATTTTGGTCCAGGAAAAAATTCGTATTTAAAGACAACATTTGTAAAAATACAATGTAGGCGAAACAAAAAATAAAATAAAATATAGGTGGATAAAATATGTCATAAAATGGTTTAAGTATAAGCTACATCATCATAGCTCACTGCAGCTGTTCCCTTTCACTTTATAGGCTATTAGAGTGATTTTATAAAGTGCCACGAAGTCACGTTCCTGTGCTTACGGTAATTTCATACACATATACAGTATAGCCTATATAACATTTAATTATATCATAAATAGACTTGTATTATTATTATTATTATTATTATTATTATTATTATTATTATTATTATTATTATTATTGCAATTTATTATTATAAATATTACTATTATTTTTATAATAAATGTTATAAATATGTAACGGTCTCAAGTAATAATACCACGCGGGGAATATTCAAGGAAAGGGTCTATTACTCTATTTTTTTCTATTGGAATATTGAAACTCCGGTACCAAGCTGCACACGACACGACGTGGTTTGCTGCAATTTTATTGGTTATATTCAGTGTTTGAAATAACTTTATTTCTCCCGTGTGTGGTGCGCAAAACAGCAAAGTTTCTCCTGCACTGTATAAAAAGCTTCGAAAATAAAAACAAAAAATGCATCTTATATATATATATATATATATATATATATATATATATATATATATTCTATCAATAGAAATAATAATAAAAGTCTGTTAATATGTAACTAGATGTTACAAATTCTGTATATGTGTGTATGAATTATTATCTGATAACCTAACCTATATAATTTAAAATGATGCACGTGGCTAGCAAAATTTACAAGTATATCAAATTAGTTATAAGTGATAACATCGCTATATATTGTAAATGAAAACTCACCTCTCACTATCCCAGGTATTTTGAAGAAACATTTCGAGTGGTGACTACTCTTCTTACTTCCGCAGTACGGATATTCGCATTTAATTCGTCCGGCCATCCTTCCCTCGCCTAGGCAAGAAAATTCTATTTCTACTCCTCTTGCTCGGAGTCGAACTCGGTGTGCAGAGAAGGAACTCCCTCCAAACATTGCCCCCACCACCACCTCTGTGTACAGGGAAATGTGTCATAGACTGGGCTGTTGGAGGTCGATTAAGCCGACTTACTTGTTAGTCATTTCAAGTTTAAATCTAGCATATTTGGAGTGAAGCTTGGCCATAAATATTTAAGAAATGTTTATAGACAGAAATATAGCATATTTTGTGTAACTTAACTGTCTGGGAAGAATCTATTTTTTTTATTAACTATTGTCGCCATGTCATATGAAAATAAAGCTCATTCGAAACCATTTAATAGAAAATTTCGTCATGAATGCTTTCAAAATTCAGTATCGTCGTATTGTTTGACTGCAAATTGCACGGCGTTCTCTGTATGTTTCGCAGTCACAGATCATTGCAACAATCATTCGCTCTCTGGCAGCTCCTTCATTGCTTTCAGCTTATCGTTATCAAATCCCTACAGTGCCAGCTGCGCAGAAGATAAGACTGGACCCAAATAGAAGCGATCGCTTGCCGCCATCTTGAGGTCATAACGATAGCGGACGAAACGCAATCCTGATAGAATGCAATCGTAAAATACACCAGAATTAATTACTGTGTATCATAAGAACAACCAAACATAAGCTAAAGAATGACGAAAAAAACAAATAGGCCTATAAATAGGTAACTACACCAGGATTCCTGCAAATAATTAAAGATGTTATGCTGAAACTGTCAGTCTGCAATCCTCATGAACTATATGAATTAGGCCTATTCATACTGTATGTGCATAATTCAGTATCCGTACAATGGGCTTCGTGAAATATTTCAATAACCGAGTGAAAACTTTAACTTAATACTGCACATTGTGTGCATCTTGCGATCGTGACAATAGCGGACAATGCTGATAGAATGCAATCACAAAACACACTAGGATTTATTACTATAAACAGGGTGCGAATTAACGGGAGAATTTCCTCCCTGTTGGAAAGTTATCCCCCTATCATAAATTCATATTAACATCCCAGTTAGGGATAACTTCTACCCCACTCACAAAATATAATTATTACTTTTTTATTCTTACTTTCAAAGTTTCCATTTCATCAGAGCAATAATAATAATAATAATAATAATAATAATAATAATAATAATAGCCTAATAATTGTATGTATGGTATTCTCTATCTAGGATTCAACTCCCACCCATCAGAAATCTTACAGTAGTTCGCACCCTGACTATAAATCATAAAAACAATCAAACATGAGCTAAATGGTTAACAGGATAAAATTAAATACAACTAGTACAACGTAAGCACCTGCATTCCTGTAGTATACTGCAAATAAATAAAGATGTAATGCTGAAAATGTCAGTAATCCTCGTCATCTTTGCGAATTAGGCAAAGGGTATAGGGCTATAGTATTTATTAATATAGTACAACTGTTTTCGTTTCATGATTATCTGATTCTAATGATCTCTTTAATACTCTGCAGGGGGTGGTTCAATTTGAAACAATATTTTTGTACAATCGTGTTTTTTTGTTGTATTTACAGCTATTGTCGTTAGGCCTTCAAAGTTAGAATTCCCACATAAATTTGTTTCTAGGGAAACCATTCTTCATAACATCAAATTATACTAAAATAGACTGATTACAGTGCACTTCTTGTTACTTAGTTACCATTACATTGCAGTTTTGCAAAGGCTTTAGAATAATATTACTATAAATTTTCGCAATTTTAAAAATACGATCGTACAAAAAATTGTTATACAATACACGTTTGTGAAGTGCATTACAAAATCTCTCAAACTGAAAAACTAGCTCTGCTTGTTCAAACTATTCCTCGATTTTGTAAAAAGCACTTCCCAACCTTGTACCATATTAATATACCATTAGAAGTGGTAAGAATGCTGAATTTGGAGATAGATGTCATCACGTGCAAAAACATTCACTTAGGAACGTTTTAGTTATGATGACAAATTAAAATATATATATATATATATATATATATATGTTATAAATAACTTTCAATGCCGTACTTCAAATATATATTAATAAATAAACATAGTATATATCATTATTTCAAAGTGTTGAAATTCTAATTAGAGTGGGCTTGTGATATTTTAGATCATATTTTATGATTACCTTTGAGTCATTCCACGTCAAATCGCACAAAATTATACAAATTTTGACCTTCATATTTCTGATTGCGTTTATATTTTTTTACCAACTCTATGGGTCTCATAAACCAACAAGTGTATTTTTATTTCCTCCTAAGTCCACATGTTTTTAAAATATTACATGTTAAAATTCGTTAAAAATGTCGCACAATGCAACATTTAAAGCATCATATTTCTGACGATATTGAAGTTAAAATTAAAAAAAAAAAAAAAAAAGCATTTAAAAGCTTAAAGTACTGTCTTTTATTGAATATTTACTAACTAATTTTAATATAATTATTTCAAATATTTTTTTATAATTCAATTTTTAAAACATATACATCAATGTGAAATAGCCCTATTAAAAATCTAAAAAAAAATGCCTATTAGGTGCACTGATGTATTCTTAATAATTCCAGAAAAAATCAGAATGGGATCTCCAATAGTTTAACGGAAATTTAATTACTTATGACAGAATGTGTAGCAGTCGGCGCAGCAGCAGTGGATGGGAAGCGTTAAAGTGCGCTGGATAATTGACTGAACTTTGCAACATTACACCCAGTACGTTTCAAGTTACTCGAGGAAACACTGCTGATTTACTTATTATGATATCTTCAAATAATTGTACATTAAGCTTTTCAAATGTTTCTTTTCATTCACATTTTAAATTTTCATTCGCCTACCTTCTTTCTTGAAAGAAAATTGTTTTACTAAATCTTCAGTTCTTGACAACAGAATGAAAGAATATAATTTTAATGTACCAGTTATTGGTTTTAGATTATGGTATCTGGCCTGCAAATTTTCAGTGTGGTTTTTGTGCTTATTGAATGGACAAAATATAAATGACACGTTAGAAATGTTTTTTTGTGACTAATCAAACAATTTTTTTTTTTGTTGTTATAGGATCTTGTATAGGCTAACTCTCATGGCAAGTCTTTTAACAGTATCTCCAATGCCAACACATGGACCTTTACCATGCGACATTGCAAAGAAGTGTCATTCAGCACTAATTCCATAATCGTCTTCATGTAAGCAATTATTTTTAAATTTTTTTTTTTTTGTATTGTGAACTTTATCCATTGGAAAAGTAGATGTTTTTTTATATCGTTGAATTCCTGCTTTAAGAAATTGATTGCTTCGGATTGAAAAAAGTGAAAGGGATCGGTGTCATGTTTTATGGTTTCTGAGATGACATTACTTTTGTAACGAATTTCTGTATCTCCTTTGAAATATACTACGAAAGGATTTATTTATTTATTTATTTATTTATTTATTTACTTATTTATTTATTTATTTAAATATACAGAATAAAGAATGTAATTACAAATAAGAGAAATAGAAATAAAATAATACAATCAATATAAAAAAGGAGATGCGGTAGTATTAACAAAATTTGAGACCGAATGAGCAGCGTTCGTGTTCGGTCACAGTTCAGATATAATATTAATAGGCCTATAAGAGAATATAAAATAAAATAAAGTAGGAAGTAAAATTAAAATTGTACTGTATTGTGGCTTGGCATATGTTCCAATGCACACCTTGTATTGAATCTTGTATTACAAATGAATAATTTTCAGAAAAGTCTGCAATAACTATGTAATTTTCAGGTTGTACTTTCTTTGCATTCCGTCAAAAATAAAATATGGCTGACTTTTGAATGGATGATGATGATGCATCTTCTACATGAAAAACTTAACATGCTAGGGAGCCTTTTACTTTTGAAACTTTTCGCGGGGGTATCGTTTTGTTGTATCTTTCTTTTCTTGATAGGAGATTCTATTGACATCAAACTCTTGTTTAATTCCTCAATATTAGTGATTTCTAGCACTGTATCCATAGAACTACTAGAAGAAATACTGGGATAATCACTTTCTCTGTCCGCACTTTCATTTGATTCATGTTTATTAATATCACAAGAACTACCGGCTTCATATATAATTTCACCTGACCTATGCGGAAATTGATTGATTTTTACGGAACAAATCACATATATGCACACTCAAAGACTCCTTTAAATTGAGCTTTATCAATAAGTCGCGACTTGCGCGTCTTAGTGTACTTTTCTTTTTAAAAGCGTGATTAGGAAGGTAAATGGATTTAAACACTCTTGTTATATATTACGCGATCTTTACCATCACTCATGTTGTATAGAAGTCACGTCACTGCTCGAAATTCAAACCCAAACTGATTATTTTTCTCTCATGCCATCTGTTTACTGCCATAAAGTTTACTGCCTTACCCAGTCTTGCTATCATCAAACACTTGGCTATGTTACAGTATAAACTGTGAAGGGCTTCCCACTGAGCTGACAATAATAAAATAATTTTAGATAAGATATTTACTGTTCCTTAAGGTATTAATCATTTGATGATTAGTATGGTGACATCAGATGCAACGGGAAATTTCCACAGGCAGCCTTCTAGCCTATGGCTGCAAGCAGTTCATTAGCTGGGCATCGCGAGCGCGTGCATGCCTCCGAAAAATAAATTGTTACAAATGTATGGGTGCCGATCCCATATTTATAAATGCAGTAGTTTACAGATAATACATCAGCGAACAAGTCTATATTTTTTTCAGATTTTTAACTTGGCTATTTAATATAGTAATTTTGCTTTGAAAAAGAAATGATTAAAAAAATAGGCCAAATTTTAAATTTATTTGTGATAGGCCTAAAGTAATAAAAAGTGTTGTATTTCGTCTTTCAAATGCGCCAAACCGCAAATCTCAATTATATGTAGACACAAAGTTCCAAGCGAGTTTATGTAACAGTGCGCGCATAATTTGCGTAACTTCAAATATTCATAACTACACAAATAATTAATAATTGTGAAAATAAAAAAATACGGGTCTCCTTATGTGATGTTTGGAATTCATGAAAAAAAATTCGACCATTTCCGAGAAGGTCGTGTTTTATTGCTGTGCGATTTGACGTGGAATGACTCCTTTATGAGATGGGCTGGAAAATTAAAAATTGATGAAATTGCGGCAGCTTTTCAGTAACTTTTTACAATAATTAGAATTGCAGAAACACGATTCTTTTAAATGAAAAGAGCAAAGCCTATGGTATAAATTTGTCGTGTTTAACAGTAAATAACCATTTACTGAGAAGCTCAGGATTTTTCAATGGAAATATAAAAATAAATTCCAAGTTTGCGCTTATTCCTACAAAACACTCCCTTTTATTATCACAATAAAAATGTACAAATGGTTTTCAGTCATTTTACAATATCCTAATACAATGTACAGCATGTAACCAACTTACTTGTGAAAATATATTCCCGAATCCTTCTTACGTCGATTCGTACAGTTATATGCAGCACAACAATGCAATATGATTCCACTTACGAAGTTTTACACAGTAGTACAAAGAAAATAAATTATATAAACACTATTCGTCCAGTTGTTGGCCATGCAGCACTAGAATATAACATGATTTCACGTACTCCACTGAAGTACAATTAAAATTACCTATATAAACACTTTTTGTACAGTTGTATGCAGCATAAGAGCCACACTTTAACACAGAAGTCCGATTAGAGTAAACTGTCGTATATAAACACTATTTGTACGGTTATATACAGCACAAGAGTTCACCACAATTTCACATATATCACAAAACATCGATTTCAATAACTATATAAACATTGTATACACACGCTCTATTGATTAAATTAATACACACTTACTCCTAACACATTAAATAATATTAAATATCATTAAATAACATTATAATTAAACGTCTTTGATCGTTATATTTGAACACAAACCCAGAATGTGGGTGTGCTGCAAAATTTCTGTGGCTTAACCCACCAGAATGAAGAATGATATCAATTCTTCTCTCTTTCGATAATGCCATCACGAAAATCAAGAAATTTGTTACAGGAAAGCTTCAAATAATCACAACAATGCATTGAAACTGTCACAGGTTAACCAAACAGTAAAGCAGGAAAAGTTAATTACCGAAATTGCATAAAATACCTTTTCCAAAACCTCCTTAGTACTGTACCATGTTACAAAACATCTGTAGATGTAATGTTTTTGTCATTGTAACAGTTATCTTTAAATAACTTGAAAACGATTAGATTATCTGAAAACAGATTGTACCATTTAATTTTTTTTCAGAAAATTTCGCACGATTCTGAGTACATACATGATCCCCTTTCCATTTAAAATTTCAAAGGTGCATTCAAAATGGCAGCTTTTGAGATAGCTGAAAGCTAGAATCGAATGTGCCACTGGTAGAGCATTTGGTCTTACAAATACTGTAGTAATCGAAAATCAAGCATATGGAAGATATTTATATGGTTCCAGACTTTTGATTCACTCTGTGTAGTGATAAACACGTGGGTTTTAGTTTGCAGGCACAAATAGGCTATTTTCAACATAAAATTCGTTTCATACTTAGGCCTATTTGCAGTGGTGATATTTGGTCGGTTCTCACCGGTTCGGACAAAGCTGTTGTTAAATTATTTCTAGGTATTATTTGCAAGTACCATGGTCATATACAATATATGTTTAACATAGGTACACATGAGAGAACTAGTTGTTAAACTTTTTGGATATCACCACTGCTTACTTGTATATTGTAATGCACTGTTTTAGCCCCTCCCCCCTCCCATATTATAATTACCAATATAATATGCGAGGGGTCCAGGACGAATTACTAGGAAAGTGGTTCATTTTTCGTATTGTTATATCCTGGAGCTCTAGAGTGTTACGTTTGTAAGAAATAGGAGGGGAAAATGTATGAACAGTGCATTAGAATATACAGGTAAGTGTGGAACTATTTTTATGGTGAAAGTATTTGTGGCTGCAAGCTAAAACGTGTTTATCACTATATACATCTCACAGAAGCCAATGAAGGAAAAGAATAATTGTAACTTATTTGGTGTAACTTTCAAACGTTAAAAACTACCGAATTCTTTATAATGCCATGGAAAACTACGTAGATTTAGCAAATGGCGCCTAAATTATTTTATAATTTGCATAATGTAAGTTGCCAATATTCTCAGATAAAACATATCTTACTAACATATAGGCCTATTAGGCCTAAATAGAATACAACATAAAATTACACTGTATTTCAATTTGCCACCCTATCCTGCATTGCATTCGCAGCACTGCAGAATATAATTTCTTCTTAATGTCTTTTTTTCACTCTTGTAATAGTAATAGTAATAGTAATAATAATAATAATAATAATAATAATAATAATAATAATAAAAATAATAATAATAATAATAATGATTTATTTTAGCTGGCAGAGTTAAGGCCGTAAGGCCTTCTCTTCCACTCAACCAGCAAAAAGTATACATACATATGTATGAACTTACAAAGTATTCAACAATTTGATTTAGATATGAGCTACATGTATACAAGAGTTATTTACGAATTAAACAACAAAATACTATGAACTATTAATTAAACACTGAAATACAAACTATGTAGCAGAATTAAGCTAAAATACATAGAATGTTGATATATTTCAAATAATGTTAGATAATACAAAGAGATTATTATGAGACAATTTTGAAAATACAGCACTATCAGGATGCATGTTTAAAGGAAGGAGTAACAATGTAGAGTGATAGTTTAAGTCAGTATGATTGGAGTGAAATGCTAACAAGGTTATCTTTTAAGCTGTTTTCAAAAGTGTTTATTGTCTTGCAGCCCCTAATACTTTGTGACAGGGAATTCCATTGTCGGGAGGTGGATACTGTAAAAGATGATGAATAACGAGATGTTCTATGAAAAGGTATACTTAACGCGCCACAGATAAGTGATCTGGTATTTATGTCGTGGTTAGAGTATAGATAAGAGAAACGAGATGAAAGGTAATTTGGTGTTGAAGTGTGCAGAATTCGAAAGAGTAAAGACAAAGAGTGTAAAGTTCTACGTTCTTTAAGTCGGAGCCAGGAAAGACTTGCGAAGGACGGTGATATGTGATCATATCGTCGGATGTTGCATACGTATCTGATGCACATATTCTGAGCTCGCTGTAACTTGACTGACAGTTCAGAATTTAAGTCACTTAACAGAACGTCACAATAATCGAAATACGGCATTACTAGGGTAAGTTTTAGTTGCTGGGGCAAGAAGTTTCTTAAGCGACTCAAACAGTGAATGGAGGAACAGATTTTTTTATCGTTTCTTTAACTTGAAAATTCCAATACAGATTATTATCGAAAAAGAAGCCAAGATTTTTTAAGACAGATCAATAAGGGATTAGAGTGTTGTTAAGTGTAAAAACTGAAAGATTACTTGTTATTAAGAGTTAATTAAACGCTTATAGCCAATAATTATAGCTTGAGTCTTAATTGGATTAAGTGCGAGTCCGAAATTGGCCGCCCAAGTAGAGACAGTGGCTAGGTCACAATTCAACTTGTCAATTGTTTCATTGATCGTATTGGGTCTGGAATGTATGTAAAGTTGTAGGTCGTCGGCATAGAGGTGAAATCGGCAATACTGTAAGTTTTTTGGTACGTCATTAATGTAGATAGAGAAGAGTAGTGGTCCTAATACGGAGCCCTGCGGCACTCCCGCCTTTGTGCATCGCCATTGGGACCAAGTGAAACACACTGTTGGCGGTCACGTAGGTAGGAGTCCATCCAGCTCAAGGTATTGTCTGAGAGGTGCAAAGTCTTCATCTTTGCAAGAAGCAGGTCGATATCAACATAACGAAAGGCATTGCTGAAATCGAGAAGAGTTAGTGCCGTTACTTCACCCCTATCCATAGCTTCATGGATGTCCTCAGTCACTTTAACTAGGGCTGTAGTAGTGCTGTACTCAGGCCTAAAACCTGATTGATAGTCATCAAGGAGTTTGTGTTCGTCGAGATAGTTCGTAAGTTGTCTGTGTACAATATGTTTTAATGCTTTTGAAAGAGTGGGAAGAATTGATATCGGTCTGTATTGGTTTACTGTGGAAGCTGTGTTAGATTTAGGTAAAGGTTTCACTAATGCTTTTTTCCAGAGTGAGGGGTAGGACCCAGCCATAATAGATGCATTGAATATATGAGTGACGGTCGGCAGGATCACATCTATTATTTTATACAGGAGAATTATATTTATATTGTCTATACCTTGGGCTTGAGATTTCATACGTCGCAGCGCCTTCATTACGTCAGTCGGGTTAATGTATTTAAAGAAGAATTTATCCCACGCAGGTTGGGGTAAGATCTGAGAAATTCAAGAGTCTCTTGTTTATGTAGTGGTTCAGGTGGAGCAGTGACGAAATGTTCATTTAGACTATTGAGTGACAAGTTGATGTTATCTACCTGAGGCTTTGCTTTTGTTAGACCCAGGTTATTAAGGTTACGCCACAATTTTTTCGCACTGACCGAAGGAAGAATAAGGGAATGTGCATGGCGTAATTTAGCATTTCTTACTGCTTGATTACATTTATTTCTTAAAACTTTGTAATTATTAAAATCTAATTCGTCCTTGCTCCGTCTGTATTTACGATAAGCAGTGTCTCTGGCTGTCACGAGTAATTTTATGGCATCGCACATCCAAGGCGCAAGGCGTTTACCAACTCGTCTGGTTTTCAAGGGTGCGTGTTTATCGTATAACTAAATATTAAGTCGTTAAATTTTTCGATTTTGTCGTCAATGTATGGTAAACTCCACACTTCAGTCCAAGGTAAGCTAAGTGTGTCATTGATTAATTCATCATGCTCAATATGCTTCAAGTCACGGTATGATGTGATGTGAGGTTTATATTCTGGACAATAACTTACAAGGAATATTCTAGAAAGATTATGTCGTGAGCTGAAATACCCGGCGCTGGTAGTTGTCCATTCGTTAATACTAGTTGAGGATTAGTCGTGGCAATGTCAAGAAGTGCCTCCGATTCCTGGGTGTGGTGGGTAGCTGCGGAAGGAAGGATGGATATATTGTAAGACTCAAACATGTTCTTAAGTTGAATTGTAGCGTAATTACTTGAATTTAATAAGTTTGTATTGAAATCGCCTAAAATAACAGGATGGTCATAGTGAGGCACAAGATTAAGCAAAGGTGTTTCCAGATCACTTAAGAAACCTGATTTAGGGGGGTTTGTATACAACTCCAAGAAGGCACTTTTTGTTACTTGCACCGACTTCGATGAATAGATATTTAGGATGTTCTAAGACTTCATTCGAAGACTGGTGGACAAATTTAAACGGTAAGTCCGATCGCACATATATCGCAACACCACCTCCGCGTTTACCGATTCGGTCATTTCTACAAAGGGTGTAATTATCTAAACTTACAAGAGAAGATGATAAGGAAGGCTTCAACCACGTTTCAGAGATAAGAATAGCGTGAAGAGACAAAGGGGAGAAAATAGATTGAACTTCATTGAAATGACTGAGAAGGCTTTGGGAATTTATGTGGGCTACTTTTAAAGTTTAAAGGTCATGTTGAATATCAGATAAGTTTTGTGAAATTATATCAAATAAATCGGTATTTTATTTTTTCAGTCATTCACTTATCATTTATCAATGGCAGAAAAAGATTCTGTTACATCGAAAGTACAATTATTAAAAATCACGAATATTTTCGACTTGCATGGAAGTCATCTTCAGGTGATGACTTCCATGCAAGTCGAAAATATTCGTGATTTTTAATAATTGTACTTTCGATGTAACAGAATCTTTTTCTGCCATTGATAAATGATAAGTGTATGACTGAAAAAATAAAATACTGATTTATTTGATATAATACTTTTAAAGTGTTAAGATGCGAGCTGAAAGACGATTTTAACAGGGCACTGGTCGAAGGTGCAGGTAGTGGTTAGGAGTTTACTGGGGTGGATGGGGGTGTGGCTGTGGAAGGGAGTCCAGAAAAGTTAAAGTCGTTTATGTGAGGGGCTGCAGACAGCGAGTCATTCACCTCGATGCAGTCAATACTGATTATGGTATTGTTCTAACACTGATGAGATTCCAACATGTGTAAATGAGCAACTGTTGTTTTCCGCGGTCATGAACTTGTAAATTTGTTGCAACTGTCTATATGTCAAGACAAACTTGGCATGTAGAGAGTTGCAATTTACTGAATTGCAAGCAAAAGAAAATCGGTAACAAATGTTAAAGTAACCTAGAAGTGATTTACCTAAAAGTGGAAACTATCTAATATGTCCCCACTTGTACGATATTCTGAGGATAGCCCTTGACATTAGTCAGTACAGTGAAGCTGTATTATTATTCTAGTCGAATATTTTGAGAACGAATTTTAACGGACTGGGTAACATATCTGAGCAGAGCGAAGTACTTGATGGACAGAAATGACCTTGAAAGCTGCATTCATTGCACTCTGCATTCACTCATTCATTGCAGTTTCTGTAAGATCATTGGAGTACGTATTAACGGAAGAAGGTCACTAGTCACTTGTGAACAGTATTTGTAGGTTTCACTGTTTTCTTGCTTTCTGGTGTGCAGGATGGCAAAACCGAACCCAATATCCGACCTCAAGCAGCGAGTGAAGACCCTGGAGGGACAGGTTCGACTGCTGCTTCCTCTCATAGAAATTCCTCAAGATGAAATAGACCATAGTATATTCCGACTATTAGACGTTGACAACCGAGCAGTACTACCCATGAATACATTTATTGTCAGGGTCCTCAAAGAGAGGTTGGACTCGCGGGCCCTGCATGGCCTGGAGGCAAGGAAGGAAGAGGAAAAAGTAGGGAGTAGCAACAACATTGAGGAGCTGAAGGAGAAATTGAAGCTGAGAGAGAGGGAATTAAGAGAAACACAAGGTGAACTGGAAAAGCTAAAAGAAGAATCGGAAAGGGTAAGAGTTCCACTGTTGCCATATTTACAGTTACTACTGAACACCTTATATTGGGTCACAGTAAGGCTTTATTCCACAGAAATATTTGCTCATACCAGGCATTCACAAAATGGATGACAAGGGAAATTGAAAAATATTTAAGACCAATTTGTAGCCATGTACAAAATGTGAAAGATAGAATTGGAAATGTCGTGTTGTTTAGTACAATACATTCAGTGGTTGGTTGTGAGTTATTCTTTTTCTCATCGTACTACCACCTTACTGACTGGGTTATGTCAGAAACTAATTCCTTTATGGTTACAGGAGAAAGTAGAATTGAGGCAGAAATATGAAGAAGAGCACCAGTTGCGGCTCCAGCAGGAAGAAGTAAGTGCTGAGCTGTTACCATGATTACAGATACAATAATTGGAGGGTACATTAAAGGTTGGAGCAGTAACCATGAACAATTTTAAAATAGGCAGATTTGCAAATGCTAAGATATGTTCAAATAGGTACTTAATTGAATTATACATATTACAATGTAGTGACAGTAACCGTACTGGCAATAACTGAAAGATGAAAATGGCGATAGCTAAGTGACAGGAGGCCAAGGACAGTGAAAAGATCTGAGTGAGTTAGGTGAGGGGATAACTAAAGTGTCATTTATATGGTGCTGCTTGTATTTGCTTTGAAGAAGCTTACTTATTCGCCGGCCAATTTGCTGGCAAAATATTCTAATGAAACTGCTTATTTATTTCACTAGCGTCTTATTTTGAATTCCCATTGACTAAATTACACTCAATGACAAGTTGCACGTGTCCAACATTATAATGCTTAGTCAAAGCAGCTTCCAAAGAATTGGCATGTCAGGACGTCAGGGAATGAATTTCTGAACAACTGGTGAATACATCTGCCTTCAGCGCAGGCTAGTTCCTTAAAAAGCAAAGGGTATGTCCCCCGAGCTTAAGGTGAGAACAAATAATTGACTACTCCTGCTAAAGAAAAAGTGTGAGACAACTGTCATTAAAGTATTTCACTGTTATATACAATTAATAAATAAAAGAGAAGATAGGACCGTGTAAATGTTTATGAACTAGCGAGTTTTCCAGCTAGATATTAATTCTGGAAAAGCATCAAGGTACCGACACAAGCAGCAACATGTAAATCACGGTTAAGTGACAGGAGTCCAAGGACAGTGACTAGTTTAGAGTGGATTAGGTGAGGAGAAAGCTATCATGAAAATCTCGATTACATACAGAGAAGGCAGGTCTAGAGCAGTGGTTCTCAAAGTATGGATCGCGACACCTTGGGTTGTCATGTAAAGAGCAGAGGAATGGATTACAAAATGAAACAAACAATGCCTTATTAACATACAATTATGTTCTATTTGAGGAAAACTTAGTGAAAAAATTAATGACGATTTTTAGATGCAACCAAACCCAAACCTTAAATTCCCGAACATTTCATAAATTCACGTTGTACCAATTTACCTCTCAACAGCTCATTTAATACAATAGAATTAATCAAATTTCTTTTTTTGAAGTGATGTCAACCAAATATGCTTGTTCTAGTTTGGGCTGTTATTAGAGTATGTGTAGATCTTGGTCTTGCAAACCACTATTCAAAGTGTTTGAGTGTTTGATAGATATATCAATAAGAAAGACACGTGTAAGAAGCAAAATAGAATAAATTGGAAAGTAGGTTTGCATATTCCAATTTCTCATCTTGCAGGTACGGTACATTAGAATTCGGCTGCTGTCAACTGGTTTTCAGCAAAGTCATAATTTTTTTTTTCGATATTATACGGATTTGAATTTTTTTTAGGCAGGTTCATACACAGTAGTGGGGAAGGAGAATTGCAAAGAAAAGTCTCGCCAAAAAATGGGTAGCATCTTCACAAAGTTTGACAGACACTGGTCTAGATGACCAATGGCCCATTTATTTTAGGGCTTATGAAAGTCTGAATTATGTTCTGGGTAGTTAGATGATCCACGGCCAATTTGCGTTAGGGTTTATCATGAAAACACAAATTACAGTTTGTTCTGGTAGTGTATTCGATCTGTGGCCCATTTCTTAAAACTTCATAATGGAAATGAAGATTAACTTCCTGCAGATGTCCAATTAATTTGAGGAATCATAACATTTCTTTAGCTCTTTGAGGAAATTCATAGGCAGGATGAGTTGTTTTACTTCAAAGCCTCTATCCAAACATTATATGCTGGTAGCTTTAGTCTCATTTCCTGATGCTGTATACCGGGCCATCAGCTTGATTCCTTCATGAAACCTGTTGCTTCAAGTCAGACTATCACCTAACTAGGTGAGCTTTCTCTAATCCCGAATTGTTTGTATTACAGACTTACCAGCAACAGTTGCGGAAGCTGAGGCAAGAACTGCAGGCTGAGCGAGAGATGAGGCACCAACTGGAAGAAGTAAGTGTGAGCTGTTACCGTTACCATGGTTACAGTTGCGAGGGAGTTTATGAGCTTCACTCAGTCATTGCACATTTTAAAAATGATACCACCACCACCACCACCATTGTAAAATCATCATTTTCATCATCACAATAGTCATGTTTGTAGTCAAGTTATCGACATCTGAGGTTCTTCTCAACCAGATTTGTTTTTAATACAGAATAACGAGGAAGCACTGCGGGCTCTGCGAGAAGAACTGCAGGCGAAGGGGGGGGGGGAATGAAAAAAATGCTAGAGGAACTGCAAGCGGAGCGCCAGAAGACAGCAGTAAGTGTGAGCTGTTGCCATGGTTACAGTTACTGAGCAATGTTTGATACAAACTATTACAACAGAGATTGCTACCAGCTGCAGTTGGAGAGTAAACTGAATTTCAGTTTTCAGACCAACTAGTACTGTTGCTGGTACTGTTATTACTACTAATACTATTGATCTTACTGTAGTTATGGCTACTGTCACTACATCTGACATTACTGTAGTTATGGCTGCTGTCACTACTACTGACATTACTGTAGTTATGGCTGCTGTCACTACTACTGACATTACTGTAGTTATGGCTACTGTCACTACTACTGACATTACTGTAGTTATGGCTGCTATTACTACTGCTGATATTACTGTAGTTATGACTATTGTCACTACTACTGACATTACTGTAGTTATGGCTGCTGTCACTTGTACTGACATTACTGTAGTTATGGTTACTGTCACTACTACTGCCATGAGCTTCACTCAGTCTAGTGGAACTATCACCTAGCTGACTGAGCTTCCTCTGACCAGATTGTTTTGTCTTCTGCAGAAGCTCAGTGCTGAGGTCAGGTTCAACCTGGAGCTGAAGGACAGCCAAGGCAGGACTGAGCTACACCGAGCAGCAGAGCGGGGGGACACACACACGATGCAGCTGCTCCTGGACGCAGGCTGCCAGGTGAACGCCGTGGATCATGATGGATGCACGCCCTTGTGGCTGGCAGCATGTGAAGGCCGCCAGGATGCGTGCAGGGCGCTTCTGGCTGCCGGGGCGCGGCCGATGTGAAGTCACGATCATCTGGCTGGACTGCTCTGCATGTGGTTTTATACCATGGGCGCCGTGCAGTGTGTGAGCTGCTGTTGGCAGCTGGGGCGCGACCCAACGAGCCTGATGAAGCGGACCACTGGACTGCACTGCATCATGCAGCACGTAGTGGCCACGCCCCAGTAGTGCAGCTGCTGTTGCAGCATGGCACTGAGCGGGAGGCGACGAGTAAAGGGGGACGGACGGCCCTGGACCTGACGCGTCGGTACGGGCACACAGAAGTGGCGGCCATGCTGCAGGGCTGAGCAGGCGCAGTACTGCCAACACGAAAGCAATACCATAGCATAGTAACCAGAGGGAATGTGTTGTGTTGGCATCACTGCTCTTTGTGTAATGCTGTTACTTCATTGCTCTAGGCTGTCGTTACTCTCGTGTTGTGTGGCTTTGTTGTGGTTGGACCTTGATACGCCACTGATACCTTATGAATAATAATATTATTATTGTTATTGTTATTATTATTACTATTATTATTATCACTAATCCATTGTCTTTGTCATAATTGTTCAAATTCTGTACCTACAAAATATTCAAATAAAAATATGGAAAATTATTTATGTTGGTATCTCTGCTTACGTAGAACATACAGGATTGTTGTTATTGTGTGATTGTGACACGGCATTGATCCTTCATCATCTCAACTGGAATATTTCAAGCACAGTAAGTATGTTGCCTCGCCCTGTGTGATAACCCTAATACGCCACTGACTGTCGCTAGTGTTCCTGCTGCTCACATGCACATCAATATTATTGCCATTTTTTTTCTATATATATATATTCACAGTACTTATCTATGTGAAGAAAAGCACTTCCGTTTCCATACTCTTCCTGCACCAAGTCGACGTTCACGGCTAGAAACTTGTTTTAATTACGTCGATAATGCACGTCACTGATAACTTGAAAAACTGAAGCAGGATTTACCGTCATGTACTTTGTGTCCGCCATACTGCAGAAGTGGTAGGCCTAAGTTTGAAGTTACTAATTCATACCTCACGATATGCAAATAAAACTTCGCCTACTCCTATAGGCTATCAGTATCCCTGTACACCCCTGCCAATGGAAACAGATATTTACAATATAGAGGCCATCGGGCACCCCTCAGATTTTTTTTTTCCATTCAGTGATTCTTCATAGCCTGCATAAATGAGCCTGATTTATTATTTCCATTCAGCTCCAGTTCCGACGTCAGTATGCTGTACGGACGTCTTCCGTGTGTTTTTTGTTTTCATGTACGCTCATTCGCTTTAGCCCAATATTACACAAGAATCAGTCTAGAAATGGAAAAAGAACGGCCTGCAAGAAATTTAGTCGAGCAACACATTACTAGCAAAATATTAGGCCTATGTTAGTCCCTACCTATCTAGCACCTACATATTTTCCAGTTGCGTTTTCAGTTTGTTTTCTGACTAAAGAGTTCGGTTACCATAATAATAAAATAATGTAGAACATAGGCGCAATCTTCTTTAAAAGAACCCTATTGGGAGGGGCAAGACTGCAGAAAAATGTCACAGAAATGTTCAATAGCTCTTTGTAAAAAGAAATGCCCTTATACATTTTACAGACAATGTTAAGTTATCGTCTGATTTAGGATATTAGCCTAATACTCACGGAAATTGCATGACCCAATATGGTTGAAAACTACGGTCTTTATGTAATATATTTTCCCTTTGTTCACCCTTCGTTGATCTTCACAGCGATGATGAACGTGAGGTGTTAAGCTGCGGTTTGTTTAGGGCGATCATCGCCGGATGCACATCGCTCGCGATTGTCGCCTGGAGTTGCTAGCAGTTAAAATGAATGCGCACGGTTTCTTTACAGCGATGATCGCCAACGTACATCGTTGGACGCGACGCAGATCGCTGGAGGTTGCTTCTGAATCAAATTCAGGACGCACATCGCCGCATAGGCCTACATGTTCAATAATCGACATTTAAAGAAGGCCATGTAGAAATACTGAATCGAGTTATGGCAACAAATAATTAGCCTATATTATTTGTTAACCGACAGGACAGAAATACAGTCAATACACTGTTAATAATTGAACCGTTAATTCCTGTTATTTCTGCTTGGCAATACGACCCAGTGTATGGATTTAAAATAACCGTTTTTGGGCTTCGTCCCAATTCATTTCAAACAAATTAACAATCTTTTAAACATGGAGTCTTCGAATTATTTGGAGAAGCCTGGCTCCTCCGTTTATGTTATTGGGGAGGGGATACTTCCCTGGCTCTAATTGGAGGGGCAGAAAGTTCCTTGCTCCCCTCCAAATTCGGCGTCTATGACGTGTAGTTGATATACGTATGTGGAATAGAAAGCACGTTTTATCGTTTTCCTGTATATGCAATCACAGCAATAAGGAAGTGCCGGTATAGCTTAACATTCTGAAGCATCTTCAACATAGACGTCGGTGATCTGCAAAGCTGTGTGGTGACACATGCCACAAACAAAAGTTTTTGTGTGGCATACAGCTGCATTCCTTGTTCCACAGTGCGACGCACATAGGGTCGTAACCAGTAGGACAAGATGTTAGAACCATCGATACAAATATTTTGACCATCCCTGAAAATGTCTAATTTGTTTATTCATCGATATACAGTACCTATCAATTTTCCACGGAGTAGAATTAGTAATTGTTGTCATACTAAGGAGATCTAGTGTTCGATGCTATGGCCAGACTATCCTGACTTGGGTATTCAGTGGTTCCCAATGCCTCAAGGCGCACCAATTTAAAGGCATAACGCGAATCCCGCCCAACCCTAATTAACCCTACACAATCACTTCCAACTATCATGCTAACATCATCCGCGATGGGTCTGCCATCTATCCACTGAAGTAATGCACTCAAAGTAAATGTGCACTCTGTGGAGAAAGCGGGATAAATTCAATAGGTGCATAGCAGGGGGAATAGAAGCAGAACAAGGGAAATACATAAAAGAAAACAAGGGGAATACAAGGAGAACGAGAGGTATACACGGAGAGCAAGGAGAATACAAGGAGAACAAATTGAATAGGCTACTTAAAGAACAATGGGGATGCATGGAAATCAAGGGGCATACAAGGAGAACAAGGGGAATACATGGAGAAGGAGAAATCTGCACGCTCCATGATTGATTAGGTAACTGGCTAACAGACCCACCGACCCATCTTATTAATGAATGATGGAATGGATTTATGAATGAAAGAATAGCTTACATGCATTTATTAACAAATATGAGATTTGTGGATTGAATGAATGCATCAATGAATAAATAAAACAAAGACAATTCACTGAAATAATGAGCAATGTATGAGGGATTGAATAAAATAATGAACGATTGAATGAAAGAAGGAAGAAGGAATTAGGCTCCTGGAAAATGAATGAATGAACGAATAAGAGAACGAATGAACCAATGAATAAACAAATGAACGAAAGGGTTAACTGAAATGAATGAAAATATTTACGATAAATAAGAATAAGGGTGAATGAATGAATGCATGAACGATAGAGAATATGAGAAAAAATAAAATAGCGAAATATTAAGTTTGCATGATTTATTTATTAAACAAATGAAAGTGTAAATGTTACAAAAATTGAAGAATGTACTAGTGAGTTAAAGAATATAACTCACCTATGTACATCTGAATGAATTAATTAATTAATTAATTAAAGAATGAATGACTTAATTATTAAATTAATAGTTACAGAAATGATGGATGAGACATAAACGACTGGATCTGTCATTGATTGTGACTAGCCTATGAATAAATTAACGAGTAGGCCTACAGGATTCGTTTGTTGAATAGTATAAAGTACAGTATAACTTATGAAACGATCAAAAGACTGGTTGCTTGAATGAAATAAACTAAGTAGCCTATTGTCAAATGAAGTTCTTGCGCATCGGAAGATGTTGGCAACATTGTAAGCCAGTGATGTCAACGAGAGCGCAAGCGTGCCTCACCGTCTGTAACTTATGTGCGCTGTTCAGAGCATGTAGGTTTCTGGTGAACACAAGGGCTGTACATCACACATTGATGAAGAAATCGTTCAGGCTGACTGGACTCTTAATTCTTATGTAATGAAAGTGGAGGTGATACCAACTCTTTGTTTGGTATGTGGAAATTAGTTAGTTACAAAGAGGAGCAATGACAAACGCCTGAAATTATTACTGCCCTGAAAAAGGACTTTGGATGTTTGCCAATTCAGGTCTTTCGCTAAGAAGTATTGACATCATCAGTGATATACCAGCAAAGACACGCTATAATCGTGAAGTTATTCCCACATTTTACAAAGCTTTAAGTCCTGATAGAACTATATATTCAGCGGTAGGCCTACGAAGATTTGCGGAACAATTTATTTCTATAATTGTCAGTAAGTAACGTAGCTATGTAAGCAATTTTTCTCACTTGTAGACCTAAACCTCACAAAACCAAGACTAAGATCAGGCCTGTCAGATGATAATATGCGGGCTATGCTACATCTTGCTGCAGGAAACAACATTTCACCCGACATAAGGAGGCTAATGTCGGTAAAAAGCAGAAAATGCAATAATTAAACGATAATTCAGCAATTTAAATTTGTTTCTAAAAGTAATACAGTAAGTAGACCTACATGATTATGTAACAGTTACGTACTTACTTACAAATGGCTTTTAAGAAACCCGGAGGTTCATTGCCGCCCTCACAACATGCCCGCCATCGTATCTGTCCCTATCCTGAGCAAGATCAATCCAGTTTCCTTCACATCCCACCTTCCTCAAATCCATTTTTATATTATTCCTTATCCCCATCTACGTCTTGGCCTCCCTAAAGGTCTTTTTCCCTCCGGCCTTCCAACTAATACTCTATATGTATTTCTGGATTCGCCCATACATGCTACATGCCCTGCCCATTTCAAATGTCTGGATTTAATGTTCCTAATTATGTTATGTGAAGAATACAATGCGTGCAGTTCTACGTTGTGTAACTTTCTCCATTCTCCTGTAACTTCATCCCACTTAGCCCCAAATATTTTCCCCTTATTCTCAAACACCCTTAGCCTCTGTTCCTCTCTCAAAGTGAGAGTTCAAGTTTCATAACCATACAGAACAACCGGTAGTATAACTTTACTGTTCTATAAATTCTAACTTTCAGCTTTTTTGATAGCAATGTAACAGTTAGTAACAATAAATTAGATGGACCTCATCAACTTATCTAAAACTGCTTAAGTTAAAGAGAATATAGGTTATTATTTGATGGGCTATGTTTATTATTTGTTGTAGGCCTATTATTTCATTTTAGCATATGCTGAATGTCCTATGATTTCTTTTGCTTTTGTATTAGTTTAAAACAGAAAATCAGCGTTTATGGGAAGGTAGGGCAAGAGTGCCATGTTAAGGTTTGACATAGATTGTTACTCTTTCCAATGATAATTATTATTTACAAAATTAATTTCAAAATGTTTTACTCTTTCACTCTATAATAACAAAACACAAAATCCAATATCTCTTATATTTTAAGTAAAATACTAATAAACATAAATGAATGTCATATGACACTCTGAAGCAGTAATTAGGTGAGGGAAAGACCGATTTAATAGCGAAGTGATATCTCCATACTTTGTTACATGTATTCGCGGGGATGTTCCAGCGACTTGGTTAGAATTAGATTCCCACGCAGGTGTTCTCTGCGTCACTTGTCAGCATCGGACAGATTTACGGCCACCTTGGGCAGGGTTTTGCATAGAGACTCGTTGAGGTGTATAATCCTAAAGTCGGACTGGACCCATGGGAAGGCTATTGCAAAGCTCGGATTTTCCAAAAGGACGAGGATTCCCGAAACATCTACTAACTAATTTCATGTTGTGGGAAGTCCAAAGTCTAAATTTAGAGATGACGTATTTTGCGCCCAATGAGAAGAGATCTTGGTTCAGCTTATGAGGTCACTTTGAACCAATCGAGAATAGATTTTAGGCCGGTTAAATGACGTAGTTGTTAGCCAATAGGATAGTTAGTTTTAGCGTAGGATAGGTTTTTATAAATAAGGGTGACGGGACGCGGAGAGCAGAACAACTTCTTCGTTTCGTGTCAGCGGCAGAATAACTTCTTATCGTGTCGGCGGCCCTGCATACAGGGCACAACTACTTCTTATCGTGTCGACGGCCCTACATACAGGGCACAACAACTTCTTATCGTGTCGACGGCCCTACATACGGAGCATATCATCTTTTTTGTGTCGACGGCCCCCCACACTGAGTTTTTAGGTGTCGGCGGCCCAACTTAATAGTCTTTCTTCCGGCGAAGACTCGATAGATAGAACTTTGTCATCGACGAGACTACTCGTCAACGTTTGGGAGCTTCGATCGTATTGTATTGAACAAAGGATTGAAGTTATAGCATTGGACAGAGCATATTCAGCGCTGCCATAAAGTCGATACAGAAGTGCGACCAACGATTGAATTACAAGTTCAGCCGGAAATACATACTCAAGGGTTTACCAAGTGAATACGACAATAAACTTGTAGTTTTTTTTGGAATCAACACTGCCTTTTATATAAGTAGCCGGCTTGGTATTATTCCCGACATCATCCTACACCACAACTGTACCTCGGCTACCCTGAGTGGATCTCACGCTACACCGAGCGTCGAAATAGGGTGGGCTGGCGCCCACTACTTAAAACAATAATAAATTCACCTACCCTATTCGCGCTTCTCGAAGTACGAGTGCTGACGGCCGCGGACCTGCCGGCTGATACGAGTGAGGGACATCAGCCGCACATCACCATCGATTGAGGACCACAACCGAGACGCATCCACCCACAAATGGTCTCCAACGTGGGGCCTCAATAACGACATCCACCCTCAAATGGCGCTTCCCAACGTGGGGCGACATCTATCCCAGCTCATCCACCCTCAACTCTTACCCCCTACATGGGGTAAGAGCGTCAGCAGTATTGCGGCAAAAGTGTCACCAGAATTCAAATACATTATTACTTTAAAAAGTACTTATTTGCAGTTTATTCTCTGCAAATATCACAAGTATAGGTTCCCTGTCGTTCATTAAAGTCACTGCAATTCATATGTGACCACTCATTGCATTTTTCACATTGAATCATTGGTTCATCAGGTGGGTAACTCAACATTTCATTACAAATAGCAGAAAAAATAATTGTCACTTTTATCGGTATGGCAGTCAAGAACAGCTTGAGACGAAGCTTCTTCACCTCCTTTCTTCTTTTTTTGTTTCTGTGTTTTCATTCTTCATTTGATTGATTTTTTCCCTGAATCATTCATTTTATTCTGCAGTTCATTTTTATATGGGCTACTTGTAAGAATAGCAGATGTTTCAGTCTTCCTTCTTTTTTTGGAGTTGTTGTAGGCACCATTTTACAAATTGGAAGTGGAGACAGTGATTTAATACTATAAGAGCCATTTGAATTGATGTTTCCCAAAGACCGACTTGTAGATGGCAATGATTCACTGGCCCTTGAAATCATCCTTTGAAGATTTTCTGGCGTAGACCTGATCTTTCTGGTATCATTCACAACTGAAAGTTGAGTTTTATCATGCTGTAAACTGTCTCGGTTTTCTGAAATGCTGTTGTTTGAGTTATCTTAGTAATGTGTAAGTCATTGGTTTTGTTGTTGTTCATTGGAATGTCTTGTGCTACATTACCAGAAAATGCTTCTGAGGCAGCAAAATCAGATTCATAAAAGCCATCAGGATTAAAGGAACTATTCCCGTCACTTTGAAACCCTTCATTGCATTGTTGAGAATAGTAGCTTTACCATAGGCTTTGGTAAACAAATCAGCAATGTAACATTCAATAATTTTCTTCCCAGGGTTATTTGTCAATATGTTGAGCTTTCCTCTTTATAATAGGTTTTTAGAGGACCAAAAAGTGACTTGTCCAGAGGCTGCAACATGTGAAGAGTGCGCTGAAAAAGTGAGCATATCAATTCCATATTCTCTTGCATTTAGAATAACCTGCAGGTATTTGTGACTCACATGACCATCTAATTTTAATCTCTTCCGGAGTGTAGATCTTGAAATATCAATTCTCCGGCAGGAGAAGCTTCACTATTTCCATTTCGGACATCCTGCATAGCAGATATTAATGTCATTTGCGAATAAGATGACCTTGTACTCTTCCGAACATAATTACGTACCATTGTTAATTTTAAAGTACCTGAAGTATAATATTACTATTATTAGATTATTAGAAATATTAGATATTCTTAATATTATTATATAATTTCAATAAAATTAATCAAAATTATTCTAAGTAATAAGAAATGTGATACCACACTCAGAGGGTAAGAGTGTCATGGTGACACTCTTACCCCAAAGTTATATGACACTCCTGCTCTAAACGTAATATGCAACTTTTTAGTTTTGCCACCTAGCATCAATAAACGGAACAGTTTCAATAACACATGAATTTGCATCCGTAAATACGTACTTTTAAAATGCCTTTATTAAATATAGCTGCAATTTGTTTATCTAATCTATTTTGGATGACAAACATTTAAAAAAATTACTTCAAAATACATCAAAACATATCTTATGCATTCAAACACAACTTACCTCACAAGAAGCAAGAAAAATTAATATTACTACATAGCCGCCATTTTCTTTATTGCTATCAAACTAGAAAAAAAGTCACTGAAACATATTTACTTTTTTATTAGTCATGACACTCTCACCCCTCCTTACCATATGTATTAATTGCATTATTAGGTAGCTATAACAAGTAACAATTAATTAGATCATAGTTATTAGCTGAAACTGTAACTTAAGGAAAGTCTCTGTCTATTATTACATTGTGCATTTATAATTAATTTATTACAGAGAAATATGCTGAAAAACATGCTTTCATTTATTGTTATCGGGTACAAGTGTAACACATTATCTATTGCTTAAAAGCAGTTTAATTCAGCTCGCAGTGGTAGGACAATGGAGTTCATTTTGCTCACACCTTCTTGTTCACTGCTGCTGCCTGCAGAACAGATTCATTGCAATCTGTCAGTGCTTGACAGCACGCAGAGTCTGAGTGCGTGCTTTTGACCTTGACATGTAAGCTTATAGCCTAACCCAATATGCTGTAGCCTATAATATAAAATACATCCTATAGGCCTATATAATTATATTCAAACAATTAGGCCTATTTATTTGTTTATTCTTTAACTTATGCATTCATCTAATCATTTATTCTTTTACAATTCCATTCATTCTTTCATTTATCCATCCATTTATTTAATCATTTGTTCCTTAATTCTATAATTATTTTTAGTAATTTTAAGGGAAAAACTGTTACGCGACCGTGTATCGATAACCTGTCCAGTCCTGTCATGGAGTTATACTATGAAGTGCTATGAATCCTTTGTAGCATATACTTTCTTCTTGCACTCTCTTTATTGGAACATTATATGTGTACGAATGGTTAGAAAGGTCAGATTCGTCTTGGTCCTTCCGACTCCGCCTTAGTTTGATAAAATTGACTTTCATAAGCCCAGACAAATGAGAATTCTGAGAATCCCTATTAGATAACCCATTAAAATGTTTTATGTTAGTCTGTCTTTCACTTTTACTAATTTTCTCAAAACATTTTAATCTACTGCACACACAGTTCTTCCCAGTCTCATGTGTTTGATTTCTCATCTTCTTAGGCGCATCTGATACTCGTCCATGCTTCTGCCTTTCTTTGGATTCACTTTCCATTCTGGAGCAGTATCATTACTTTGATTCATAGGAGAAACTGAAATAACACGCCTTAAGACTATATGAATCTCTCAAGGATCCTAAATCTGTGTGGGTCAACTAACACATTGTCGTTTTAAAAATAATTCCTGTAATCAACAATGAAAATACTTACGGCAGAAATGTTAAAATAACATCCAGGAATACTAACATTGAAATACGAACATGAAAGTGATTTTAATTATTGAAAGAGATGCAAACCTCTCATTGTTATTTCAGCAAAACCTTACGACAATCATCATTTTTCCAGCTTCCTGTGTTTTTAAATTTGCTTGTAACTGCTGACACTCTTTGTTTTACGAGCAAACTAATATTCCTGAAGAAAGTATGGACTTCACCCTCTCTAACAAAAGCATAAGTAGAATTTCGATAAAAAGTGACATTCATCTTTCCCCCCATATCTTCATATCCAATTTATTTTGACATATAAAGGGTCCATTTTTTAAATAGTCCCTTCTTCTCTGTTTAGGTTCTAGTCTTTTGTGAAGAGTATGTTGACATGCGCCTTTATTCCTGTTCATAAATACAGTGAGGATTTTCCATGTACAGTCCAGCTGATCGCGGATGCTTATTGCGAACCTTCAGTATCCATCGCTGGACTAATTTTTGCTGCGATCAGATTTTTTGTATTCGACAGATATTGGAGAAAAAATGGGAGTATAAGGGTACAGTGCATCAGTTATTCATAGATTTCAAAAAAAGCGTATGACTCGGTTAAGAGAGAAGTTTTATATAATATCCTTATTGAATTTGATATTCCCAAGAAACTAGTTCGATTAAAATGTGTCTTAGTGAAACTTACAGCAGAATCCGTATAGGCCAGTTTCTATCTGATGCTTTTCCAATTCACTGCGGGCTAAAGCAGGGAGATGCACTATCACCTTTACTTTTTAACTTCGCTCTAGAATATGCCATTAGGAAAGTTCAGGATAATAGACAGGGTTTGGAGTAGAATGGGTTATATCAGCTTCTTGTCTATGTGGATGACGTGAATATGCTAGGAGCAAATCCACAAACGATTAGGGAAAACACGGATATTCTAGTTGAAGCAAGTAAAGCGATAGGGTTGGAAGTAAATCCCGAAAAGACTAAGTATATGATTATGTCTCGTGACCAGAATATTGTACGAAATGGAACTATAAAAATTAGAGATTTATCTTTCGAAGAGGTGGAAAAATTCAAATATCTTGAAGCAACAGTAACACATATAAATAACACTCGGGAGGAAATTAAACGCAGAATAAACATGGGAAATGCGTGTTATTATTCGGTTGAGAAGCTTTTGTCATCTAGTCTTCTGTCAAAAATCTGAAAGTTAGAATTTATAAAACAGTTATGTTCCCGGTTGTTCTGTATGGTTGTGAAACTTGGACTCTCACTTTGAGAGAGGAACAGAGATTAAGGGTGTTTGAGAATAAGGTTCTTAGGAAAATATCTGGGGCTAAGAGAGATGAAGTTACAGGAGAATGGAGAAAGTTACACAACGCAGAGCTATACGCATTGTATACTTCACCTGACATAATTAGGAACATAAAATCCAGACGTTTGAGATGGGCAGGACATGTAGCACGTATGGGCGAATGCAGAAATGCATATAGAGTGTTAGTTGCGAGGCCTGAGGGAAAAATACCTTTATGGAGACGTAGGTGGGAAGATAATATTAAGATGGGATTTGAGGGAGGTGGGATATGATGGTAGAGACTGGATTAATTTTGCTCAGGATAGGGATCAATGGCGGACTTATGTGAGGGCGGCAATGAACCTCCGGGTTCCTCACAAGCCAGTAAGTAAGTAAGAGTGAGGGTAATATATTTATTTATATATTAACTGCCATTTGCATAAGCGTGAATTTTGCTATTTCTTATCTGAAATTTTCTTTTAAATGAAGGAAGATAAACAATAAGGACACAGTTGACACACAATTAACGCATATAGTAACATACGAACGTCACAGAGTTTCTGACAAAGCGTCCCTCAAACTAACAACAAACGGCCTGCTGAACACGCAAAAATTGGCCTTGACTACTGGACTGGATCAGTATGCAGATGTAGCGTAACTCAAACAACCTCACTCTGTATGCTTTTATTCATGTGTAAAAATTTTGTAAAATGTTTTCTCTTCATGATTTATTACAGTTCTTTAGGTCAGGGCTTGTTGCCATAAATTCGAAAGATAAGAAATGTTCACCGCATACACAATGTGAGACATCGAAAGAGGAAGAATACAATTTCATCTTTCATTACAGTTAACTTTCTCCAGTCTCCTGTAACATCATCCCTCTTAGCCCCAAATATTTTCCTAAGAACCATATTCTCAAACACTCTTAATCTCTGCTCCTCTTTCAAAGTGAGAGTCCAAGTTTCACAACCATATAGAACAACCAGTAATATAACTGTTTCATAAATTCTAACTTTGAGATTTTTTGACAGCAGACTAGATGAGAAAAGCTTCTCAACCGAATAATAACAAAGGTAAATATAGGTTAACAAGCATATCCCATATTTATTCTGCGTTTAACTTCTTCCCGAGCGTCGTTGATATTTGTTACTGTTGCTCCAAGATATTTGAATTTTTCCATCTCTTCGAAGGCTAAATCTCCAATTTTTATAGTGCCATTTTGTACAATATTCTGGTAACGAGACATAATAGTAATAATAATAATGCTGCTGCTGATGATGATGATGATGATAATAATAATAATAATAATAATAATAATAATAATAATAATAAATATACTGCTAAGCTGCTGGACCTTCTATACTATCCTATTGCAATTATATGAAAACCAAATGTGTGGTGAAACATGTAATTATATTTTATATATGCCTCACAAATGTTCAACCACAAAATCACAGATCGACCCTCGTAATCACATTTTAATCTTATAAGTTACATTGCAAGCCACCGCATTAAGTGTCGATCCTGTACATAGTTTACAAAATACGTTTTATTTTAGTAAAACCACAAAGAAAAAAATTATACATATTATTAGGTAACTAAAGAGGTAGCAAGTTCAGGTTGAAGGCACATCTGCTGCATCATATGCGTGCTACAGCTGTCAATATGGACTTTACTTAGAATATGGCTTAGTTTATTACTAAGTATTGCATTACACTGTAGTGAAATATTAAAAAGTAAGAATGGTTTATGAAAGAAAGTTTCAATAAAGCTTCCTGTGAACCATATGTTAAATTAAGAACTCTGATCAATTCTCAAATGGCTACCCGTGAAAGATATGTACAAGATGTGTTATGGTGACAAAGAAGACGAGGATCTGCAAGATTTCTTTTTTGTTTCATTAAGTGCATTGAATATAATTTGAGAGATGAACACTTTATGTTGTAAGGTAAACTTATATTTATATAAATGTCGCATATACAAAACAGATGGTAATGACTTATAATATACCTCTAATATTGGCTAGGTTTCTTCTCATCCTCATCTGTGTCGTCACTTGTTTCTAGAGACAGTGGGTCGACCTCGAGTTCCGCTTTGATCATATCCATCGTAACTGAAAGAATTAAGAAATTGACATCCATTTGCAGATTGTAAGCTGTTGGGAAAACGTCTTTACTCGTTGTTAAAAACTGTGGTTTTTACGGCGAATATGGAGTGCTATATGTTAAGATTCATATGAATATTGATATTTTCGCGGAAAGTATGTGCCGCTGTAATCCGAAACCACTTATACTGAAGTAATACATATACCATAATCAATCTAGAATGATAATATATTCAGGATTAAAGCCCATATTTACTTACAATATAATTATAATCTTCCAGGAAATCTCGTATTTCATATAAACGGAAATGCGCACAAGTTGTGCATATGACTATCAAGAGTTACTATTTCACTACTCAGTTACAATTTCACCACACTCTCAGTTTCACAGTTTATGATCCTTCGTAGTAGAGATGATTTTTAGTAGGCTGCGGTTTTGGGCGAGCTAAAGCTCGTATTCTAGTCCTGAACCACCGGACATCCCAACCTCGTATTTCGGAGTCCCAAATTAAGTAAGATGAAGAGACGAGTTCGCGTGTTCACTCAGATCTAAAGGGCAGTGACACTACCAAGCGAGCGAGCATATGTCCACAAATGAGAATAAAATTATTTATAATGTCAGTATAATGACACTTCATTGATAGTAATGCTTGTACTTACAAATTTACTTGGTTTCTATAAAGGGTAGTTTGCACGCAATGTAGTAAGAAATGTTTCAAACATGCCTGCGCACAGAATTCCTGTAAGACGGAAACAATTGTCGTGATATTCCAAATTTACGTTTTAACTTGTATTTTACATGCATCCATAGATTTTCAATATTTTTCGTGTGAATTTGTGAATCACTTGCATCAACAAAATGATGTTCATGGATGATAACTGGATGAATGTAGGCCTAAGGTAATCGTTCACTACATCGTATCGCACGCATCGGACGAATCGCACGGATCGGAAAAAGACTATCTTTGCTGTAATTGCTATGTAACCGCGTTCACTACATCGTATCGGACGCATCGCCTCACGGCAAATCCGTCCACGTTTCTCGGATGGGCAACTTTTCCGATGCGTGCGATCATGGCCTTCTTTAATAAATCAATTTTAATTGGTTAACAGCCTAGATCATATATGTAACAGATAACTCCTCGCTACGTTAAAATCGGCAGCACTTTGAAGAGAACAACCGCCAGGATCGCCACCCGTCCGCCGTAAACGAACACGAGATGGCAGCACAGTCACCAATGCAATTCAAATGGGATTTACGACATGACTCCTTATGTAATAACTAGATGGCAGCGTAGTAAACCTGACAAAAATTGTTAACCTCAAAGCCTATAAGCCCGACATATCTGTTACATATATGATCTAGGTTAACAGTTACAGTACTATTATGTTGTGCCATGTTCAATGTCGCGCCAAAATGGCAGACGGAAAACTTATTTCGCGTGTAGAAAATTGCAAAGAATTATATAATTTGAGGCGTTCCCATTACAGTAATCAAGTCGTTTCTTGCAAATATATTATGTAACCAATATTTCTTTCGTTTCTTCCTTTTCAATGACGACGCATGAAGCAATTACAAATTCTTATTCGCTAACAGACGTAATTAATAGACCTAACCTCAACTCCTCTGCTTTCAGTAATGTCAATATCGTATGACGTCATGTTTTAAACAGCTGATAGGGAATCCGATGAGGCGATGAGATGAAGCCGTTACAGTGAACGCACTGCACTTAAAATATCCGTTGCGTGCGATTCGTACGAATGGGATACGTTGTAGTGAACGCTTACCTCTACACTCCATTCTAAATTCTGTCCACATTTGCATAGGATAGCCACCCATCAGAAACAACTCCAGTTCTGGGCAAATTGTACCGCAATATGAGGGTTTCCAATGTGGGGTATTTATGAATCGGCGGAAGTCACTCTACGCTCGTTTCTCCAAATATTTTCATTTATCGAAAATGAACAACAGCTACACAGCTGAAAAAATCGTAATGCGGTTATGCATTTTGGCAGTGGTGATATTCGGCCGGTTCGCACCAGTTCGGGCGAACCTGTTGCTAAATTAATTCTATAGGTAATATTTGCAATTACCATGGCCATACATCGTGTATGTTTAATAACATAAGGAAACATGAGAGAACTGGTTATTAAACTTTTTAATGTCACCAGTGCATCTTGGACTATATGAGCCAAGGACAATCCGGATAATACGGAGGATGAGAGCGCTATGTGGTTTTTGATCCTGTAAAATTAAAGGGACAAATGTCGAACCCAGTAATGTAGAAAGGCGCTATACTCACATGTACATAATAAATGGTTTTTATTCATAATACAGTACAGTAAATTGCCTTATGTAATTAACTCAAAAAATCTTTGTTATTGTTCAGTACTGTATATACGTACACTACTGTGATTAATAAAAAGAAAAAAACTAACAGGGTGACACGGAAGGCCGGATAATCGATATTCTACTGTAACATGTTTTTATGTAGGCAGTATAAAAGTTAATCATATTTCTCCCCAGGTGAATTCTGTGAAGTTGAAGGAATACTTTTATCATACATATGTTGGTTCAACATCCTAATATTATTATAACCTATTTTGTACGTTTCACAGCATTTATTTTTATTTTTCAGATATAATTATATTCTCAGTAGGTACCCTAGCACTTACAATGGCAGGCGACAATCTTATTTCTTTGCTGCAGTTGAGAAAGCTGTGATTTTAATTTCTACTTGTGATTACAAGCATTAGCGATATCTCTTCGAGAACATTAGAGTTATGGTCACCATACACTTACAAACAGTGTTGCCATCTCGATTCATAAAAATCCGCTGTGAAGCCGTGCAGAAACCGCTAAATTGCTATATTGTCAATATAAAATTATATTATTTTGCCGCTGTGAGTACTAAAAATTCCCGCTAACTCCCTATATCAGCAATACAAATTTCATAAATTTGACCCACTAAACTAAGGCCGAAAAACGCTAGATCTAGCGGGAAAACCGCTGCGCGAGCGCGCACACACACACACAGTGTAGCAATCAGATATCTACGTGAAAAGTTCGAGTTCAATTCCATTTGTGAAAATGATGCGTACGATCACAAAAACCAGAATGAAGATTGCATTGTTTTTAATGCTGCTTCTCTTAACGTCAGAAGAAAATCGAAAACGGCTGTGGAGGAAAGAGTGGTTGTTAAATCGTGAAAGTTAATCACACATGAAGTTTCAGGAATGTCCTCAAAATACTAGTAGTGAAGATTTGAAAAAATATATATATATTTAAGAATGGATGAATAATGTTCCGGAAAATTATTGAAAATGATATAATAATGAGAAGTGCAATTAGTGTGCGTGAAGGATTACTAATGACGTTCAGATATTTAGTAACTAGCCGTTAATTTGAAGATTTAAAATTTCCTGTAGTCATCTCTCCACTTGAAAAAATCATTCCACAAACATGTCATTTTATATACAGAGTGACTCCAAACTTTAGAGTTAAAATTATACCGACGGTAGAGGACTCTAAACTGAGCATTTTGACATCAGGAACCAGTGATCGGAAATACACATTTCTGGAGCTAAGAGGTCTTGAACAAGTAATAAGTTTGAAGAACATTTTTGCAAGCTGCTTCAAAGTTTAACACAAACAACTTACATCTCAAAGCAACTGTTCAAAGTGATGACCACAAGCCTTGATAGACCCAGAACAATACATGACATTTCGCTACACTCTCTTGAATATGTCTGTTGTACAATGAGACAGGCAGGTAAGAATTTGTTGCCCAGGTGATCATGGATATGAAGTGGACAATGTCATAACCAGGGAAAGGATTTATATGTAAATACATATTTACTTATAAAGCTAATATAATTTATATTTTGCATTATCTTTATGTTTCACAATGTGTAGGGTTGAAAAATCCTACTTTTATTTTCCATATTTTTCCATATTTTAGAGTTTAGTACATATTTTCGTTAATTTCCATATATTTTCCATATTTCATATAAAACAGTCCATATTATATTAGGTTTAACAATAAAACAAAACAAAATTCCATTAACTTTTAAAAATACATTTCAACAATAGAGATTTAAACACATGTTCAGTAATCCCTTTAACATCAGAGTTATTTGAAAATTAGCAGTCCTATCAACAATGGGAAAGTAAGTTACAAAACTGTATTAATTTAATTTAAAATTTTTAACAGACTTCAGTTGTGCAGCTCAACAGTTAAATGCCAGTCAGAGTACACATAGGTTCAGTTTTGTAAATCATACTATAAAGACGGTAAATATGCCAAAAGTACGTCATTCAGTCAATTTAAAATCAAAACTAACAAGTTACATTTCAGAATTTAAAGAAGATGGTTTATCAACTGACAATAAAATATTATTTTGTAATTTGTGTCAGTGTGCAGTATCATCTACACAAAAGTTCCTGGTGCAACAACACATTACAACTAGTAAACATCAGGCCAACAAACAACTAAATTCCAAGCAGAGACAATTGTTTTTAACACAACCAACAACATCGAATGTAAGATCTGAGTTTAACATCGACCTGTGCCGTTCTCTCATCTCTGCTGATATTCCTCTCTACAAACTAAAGAATAAGGTCTTCAGGGAATTCCTTGAAAAATATACTCAACATACAATCCCGGATGAGTCAACACTTAGGAAGACGTATGCTCCATCCATCTACGATGAGACAATACAGAAGATAAGAGATGAAATTAAAGATAGTTCAATTTGGGTTTCCATTGATGAGACTCCCGACAAAGAAGGTAGACTTGTTGGTAATGTAGTTATCGGTTTGTTAAGTGAACAATATTCTGAACGAATTCTTTTACATTGTGATGTTCTAGAAAAGTGCAATAACAAAACTATAGTTAAACTGTTCAACGAAGCTATGGGTATCCTGTGGCCAAAGGGTATTATGTACGATAATGTGTTATTCTTTATTAGCGATGCTGCCCCTTATATGGTCAAAGCTGGACAAGCATTATCTGTTGTATATCCTAAATTGACTCATTTTACTTGTGTGGCGCATGCATTTCATCGTGTGGCAGAAGTGGTCAGAGACAATTTCCCTAAAGTAGATTTGTTGATTTCATCAGTGAAAAAAGTATTTCTCAAAGCTCCCAGTAGAGTTAACGTGTTGAAAGAAATGTACCCTGAAATTCCATTGCCACCAAAGCCAATTTTAACTAGATGGGGTACATGGCTAGAAGCAGTTGAATATTATGCCGAACATATAGACTCTATTAACAATGTTCTCCTTGCATTGGACTCTGAAGATGCAGTCTCAATTGATACTGCGAAAACAGTTACCTGTGACATAAGTGTGAAGAATGACTTAGCTCACATTCAGCATACATTTTCATGCATCATAAAAACGCTCAAAAGTCTCCAAAATAGGCACCTTTCACTATCTGAAAGTTTTGAAATTATAAATAGTACTGTGGAACAACTGAATCGTGGTAGAGGTAAAGTTGCAGATGCAGTAAGAGCTAAGGTGGACACTGTACTTTCAAAAAACCCTGGATATGAAGAACTACAAAAGGTTGTTGCTGTGATGAGTGGTGAATCAACAGTGAAGATTAACTTGGACTTATCCCCAGCAGACATTGTGAAATTGAATTATGTACCAGTTACTTCTTGTGACGTCGAACGCTCTTTTAGTCAGTATAAATCTATCCTCAGAGACAATAGAAGAAGATTCACTTTTCAGCACTTGAAAGAAATGTTTGTAACCTATTGTTATGGTAACAGACAATAAAAATTGTGTTTTGTTGAAACTACATTGGAAGATAAGGTACGTCCATTATATTTTTTGTTTAGTTTGATTAAAATGTACCAATATTTAACGTACATAGTCATTTTTTTATAATTTTAAGTCCATATTTAATTCCATATTTTGGTAAAAATCCATATTTAATTCCATATTTTGGTAAAAATAACTACATATATATTTACATATTTCATATATTTTTAGTCCATATAAATCCGTTCCCTGGTCATAACCAACCACATTCTCTTGCAAACAAAAAGATATTTAATGTTTATTTCCAAAACATCATACACCTCGTAACAACTCCTCTGAGCTCTAAGCTCAGAGAAGTTGTTGAAAATGGCGTCCACCTGTCTCAATACGTGCATTACAACGGCGCATGAAATTTTGTAAGCAATAACAAATGAGAAAAATTCTATTATGGATTGGGAACATTTAAATGTCTGTAAAAAAAACTTGCTAATTTTAAATCCTCTATGGGAACTTTGTACTGGTCTGCTACAACCAAATGATGTTGAGTCAATCTGGTTGAGCATTACACACACACGCCCACACACGCACGCACACACACACACACACACACACACACACACAAACACCATGGAAGCGGGAGGCAGTTGTTTGTTATGAAAATTAAAGCAGCTTACAGAAACGTCCCTCACATACACTTTCAAGATCTCGTGGCGTCCGACCACTGGTTCCTCATGTCAAAATGCACAGTTTACAGTCCCCTATTATCTGTATAATTTTGACCTGAAAGATTGGAGACATCCTGTACGAAGCTCTGAAGGCGGAGTATATGAAACTATTGAATAAGTACACTATGCATTATACAAATATTTATTTAGAACCAATTGCACAAAAACTGTAACTGAAATAAAATCATGTTTGTTACGAAAAGAACTGTGAATGTTATTAATATTCTTTCAAACTATATCTACAGTGGCGTCATTGTCTACGGTCTTGCAACAGATTACCAACTTTTCCTATTATGCTTGTAACTTTAGTTTTCGATTGCTATACGCTTTAGACTGATGTTTAATGTTCATGAAGCGGGTAACTGCCATATGATAATAAATGTGTGTTCACTCATAGTAGATCTCACTGTTAAAAGTGAAAACTTTTACCACAGTCTACTATATACAGTCACGAAGCTTGAGTTTTGAGGGTGCTAGGAACAATAGACTGTGACGGTACTATTTTGCATTACCTGTAATGAGGCGATATTAGCGATCCTAGTGGTGAGCAACTATCTAATGTTTGCATATTTACTACGTATTGAGCTTCGCGACTGTATATACTAGACTGTGCTTTTACTAAGCCGAAAGTTCGGACCTGCAGGCACAATCTGCGGATATACGGACATACACTCAATTTCACGCAATTTTTATTGAAACTTTTCCATAAGAGACCAAACGCAAAAGTTTCGATGAACGAGTTTTGTGAAGCCGTCATGGAAGAAGCCCAAACTCTATTTCCGAGGGCTTCTCAGAGCCCTCTGAATTTCTTCACAGAATGTATAGTGCTGTCCCCGAAGATGTTCCTAAAGTTTCGGGGAAAGATGGAAGTCACAGGGCGCGAAGTCTAGACTGTATCACAGTCTACTATATATACAGCTTGGGATGATTTTTTTGCAAATCTCTCGATAGTTGCTAGCCGCTTGGAGGGCTGAGAGTACTAGGAACAATAGACTGTGCCACAGCCATCGTGATCTAATACAGGCCGTAAAGCAGACCATGTAACTCGCTTAACCCGATCACGAAGGGCGGCGTTTCAACCATATAAATTAGATGGAATGCATAAACAGTAACGTATGTTTCTCTAAAATGTAGTGTAATTCCATTAATAAAATTTAAAACAATGATTATGAGATACTTCAGACATAATTCACTTGTGAGTTAAGGTGTAATATCAAGCCCGGATCAGACGGTGCGTGTTTCTGTGATGGATTCCAAGGTGGCTGCGCGGATGGGTAGCCTGCGTGGTCACTAGCCGGAAGTAATGCGCTGTGGTGGCTAGCTTGCTGGATTTCGAAGGTAGGACCCTTGCTATTTTTCACGAGACGATAGAAGTCACCCTCGGCTCCCTTTATTGCGCATGCGCTATCGGTGAAGAAATTCCGCTTCCGGTGTGACGCTGAGCCCCGTTGTAAGCATAAAAATGTTTTATTTACCGCAGTAATTGTGAACTGGATTTCTTTTACTTTCATTCGAGATTGATGGATTAGTTTTCAAACTTCTGTAATAATGCCTGTGGTATGCAAACATTGCAATACCATATTTAGTAAGCAGTCGAATTTAAACAGACATTTAAGACATGTACATAAAATAGAGCACTGAACATGATATCGTAACAGTAATATTATATCTTTCTCTTGTAAAATTTCCAGTTTTGGAATTACAAGGTTTTGATCGCCACCCGACGATGAGCCATTAGTTTCACTGTCATTAATATAACCCAATTTATCATTGTATTCCCGTTCACTGCACTTTCAATGGGGACAATTTTCTTTATTAAGCATTTATCCATTATCAGTAGTTATATAGCCGTTGCTAATCAATTAACGAACACACACCTACGACGACGATCATAACAAAAAAAATCAACCTAAAAACGAGTGTTGATAATGGTTAGTTTTAAATTTTGGGTAATTAAGTAGTAATCACCAGCCAGGCCATCTTCCCGTAATAGAGATCCAGGATAGATACATTACCAAGTATATACATATATTTTAATAATTGTGTAGAAACAAACCATCGACAGGTCGTATCGGCCAGGCCATCGTCTTACTACAACAGAGATCCAGGGTGTAAAGTGGATACTGGATGACAAGTTAATCATACATATACAAACGAAATTTAATAAAAGAAAATACATATGATAACGAAGGTGCCCTGGACCTCTATTGCGGGAATATGGAGGCCTGGCCGATTATTACTACATAATTACCATACACTGTTAATTAACTGTTAGCTCTGTGTTATTTCCGCTTGGTAAGTCTTAGGACCATTACTGTTCGATCCCAATAGTTCATAGATTTGAAATGAACTACAAAAATGTGGATCATGGATAGAGAAGTGGAGTCACTCTGTTGCATGTGTGAAGATTCACCGATTTCAAATTCAGGAACGATAGCGGCATTGTGAATTGCTTTACTAACATGTTCGACAGCTGACCTCCTCTATCAGTGGTTTAGATGGATAAAAACATTTAGGGCCTACAGGAACTGATAAAGTTAGTGGTATGTTTCCTAATTTACCATGATATTTAAAATGCTATTGTTCTAAGGGTGTGCCGATTTGTTCTTTTGGATGGTTCCTTGTCCATTTTGTTACTCAACTGTGGAATAATAAATAATAATGAATATAGGTCTATACCGGTAATAATATATATATATATATATATATATATATATATATATATATATATATATATATCTTCTTTTTTCCGAGATGTTCCAGTCGAACCAAACCACTACTCTCTATAGAGTTCAAATAATAATCTTTGGCCTATAACCTACTTCATCTTTCAAACAAATTAATTCAATTTTTGGCTAAACTAGTGCTGAAGTAGTTCCCCGCTTATATACATATTGCATATACGAATCTGTGACAGGTTAGATTTGGTTAGTTTAGGGTTTTGTTACGCCATGCATATATTTGTCTATGATGCATATACGATCAACTGTATCTACATAAAAAGAAACCCTTATAAATTCAACAATTTTCACTTCCGAAATCACCAGAACTACTTCAGCGCTAATTTCGCCGCTTTATTTACATAGGAATATCTCTTCGAATTGTTAACAAGGTTGAGATCACTCTTAATTTTACTGGATGTGTTGCCCCTGGTTTTATAAATTTGGACACAAAGTGTCTTGCAGCCCCTCTGAAGTTGGCACCTACGTTTGGTGATATTTATTTGCATATCACGAGATTCGTAAGTTGGTTTACAGTTGAAATATCCAGAACTACCTTAGCGCTAGTTCTTGCCGCCCCTCTGAAGTTGTAGATGGAATATTGTGTTAGCCAAGTTTAATATCAATACTACCACAAAAAATTAACTCTTAATACATATAGCCTATCAAGACTTATGAGGAAATATTCTGGAATACAATTATACGAAAATAACGTTTGACTTGGATAACAGGAGCTGGAGTAATAATTGTGAAATCTATCAATGCACTATTATTATAATTACGTAACTTGTATCACCGAAATGTAAATTAATATATGATCGTGAAGAAGGTGAATCTAGAATGCGGTGAATAAAACAATTTTTATGCTTACAACGAGGCCCAGCATCACACCGGAAGCGGAAATACTACACCGATGGCGCATGCGCAAAAAGAGAGCCGAGGGTGACTTTTATCGTCTCGTCTATTTTTCCTGCGTGCTTCTGTGCTTTTTCAGTGTTACCAAAATAGTTCTTCTCCAACTGAATTTTTTTTCTGTATTCCTTAGTTTCTAAGGATAGAATAATAAAATATAGAACTTTAGTTGTTTTAAACTTCTTGTTTAATTGCTTTGTTGCAACATTTACTATTGTTAATGTAGAATTTTAGTTGTTTTCCACTTATGGTTAGTTTCTTATTTATCGTGAGTGTTATCTAGACTGTTCTGGGACCTTGGGAGCGAGAAAACAATAGTGTGGAACAACCAACGAGTTAGAAAGAGAAAGATATAGAGTGGTCATTGCGCCGCCATGTTTGAAGAAAATTGAACGACCGTCGGTAATGAACTTATGCGCCCAAAACAAAGTGGACGTGGTGATAACTGACATTAGAATCGTCAGCTGTCTTAATTTCGTTTGCATAAATCAGTTAAACTGGAGTGGAAAAACCTAGTATTTCGTCAAATACGTGCTAGGAACTTAATCTAAACTTATGTACGCTAAATTTAAAACACTTGAGCTATTCCTAGAAGGAATGCTTAAAAGAATAACCTAAGCAAAATTGTCATGTAATATGACAAGAAGTCCTAGCAAATATACTGAAGAAAATGTTAATATTCCTAGGTTCTTTTAAATGCGACCTGCAAGATTGCCTATAAAATGAACGAATATGATTCGGATGATTTTATTAAATTGTTTTCTCAGTCTCTACACGTTGCAAGACTATTTACTATACCATAAGATATAGAATGAAAGTAGGCCCTATCTGTAGTAAACAACCTTTACCTCCAAGCTTGTAACGTGGGTGAAACATGACAAAACACGCTTTCAGTTTTTTTGTTACAGTAAAGTATAATTATTATCGAAATGTGAACGTGAGGCCAACAGCCGGCTGGTCTGTCTGAGCCTTTCAAGGGCTGTGGCACCACAGATAATTATTAGTGTGTAATTGAACACCCACGTACAATAATGGGGTAAATAGTTACGAAATATATTCATACTTACCCCATTATTGCACGTGGGTGCTCAATTATGTTCTTTCATGTCCTTCCAGTCAAAATACTAACAACAATACGACCTACCCCAGAGTTTTGCGTTACTTTGGATGCGAGTGTCGAAATACAGTTTCAATATTTGATTGCTATTACTAGGTTTGAAACGGAATTGTAGCGGTTTTATCCGTATTTAGTTTAACTTTATTACTAGTGAACCATGTATTTTATTAATCGTTTGTCTTCGAAATAGGCCTACTTATAAGCTACAGCTCATCGTCTTCTTGTATAAGCAGTAAGGACAGAAGGAGCAGAAATAAAGGATGCCGGTGTCGAAATACAGTTTTAATATTGTATTGCTATTTGTTTTTCACTGGGTCTGAAACGGAATTGTATTGGTTTTATCCGTATTTAGTTTAAGTACATTACCAGTGAACCATTTATTTTGTTTATGCCGGGCGTTGTTACACATTTATACATGAAAAAAAAAATGCTGCTAATTAACAAAACTATGGACTTAACTTCATAAAATTTACATGAAATATGATATATCAGTTGTCTTTTTCCTTTTGACATCGCAGTTATATGCAGCACACACAACAGGCATGTTTTTTCTTCGTTTTTTTGTACTTATTACGTCCGTTATACAACATTGTAAGCAGGCGAATTTTTACAAAGGTGGGCGCTTAGCTCAGATCTGCCGTGTTTCGCGGTGGCACCGCAAAGAGCGCTGTACAGGACAACATGACCACTCTATAGTCTTCTCTTTCTAACTCGTTGGGATCAACCTCCATTAGCTAGTGAACCTCGATAGCGTCGTGGTGTTCTCGCAGTGAGTGGTTACATGTGGTCAGATTCATCCAGGAGCACTTATATCAGTGACATCCGCCTAGATCTTATACCAATTCATTTACTATTCATTTACTTCCATCTCAACTTTCCTTTATACCCAACTACCTACTAACGAGGTAAGAGTGAATAGTTTCTGAAATTTCTAATCCCCCGAGGGGGATTTCAAGAAGGACTCATGGAAGTAGACGTGAATGTTTCAACGGACATGGCAGGCTCACAAACAATCACGAGTGAGGTTTTCAACGAAGACCTCCACACAAATCAGACACAAACTACTCGTAACAAAGCGGAAAACGCCCCCAATCCATCTCACAAGGAAGATAATAACTAAACTCATAAGAACACAACCAATTTACGATATTTATATAATGACATGGGCCCCTTCTTCGTTAACACTAAATTTGGCGATAACCTTAAATATATCCATCCGCTGAAAATTGGGAAATAGTTATTCCGAAATGTATATGAAGTTACTCACATGACCAAATGCTGGTTCAACCAGATGGAGGTACATTTCATGTCTTTTTTCAGGCTAACAAATTCCTAGACTCAGATTTTGACATAATCCATAATACTCGATCTATCATCTCGTATTATAACCTCCATACGACAGGTATATTACGAGGAATAGATACTGATATCACGACTGAGGAAATTCAATCTAACCTCCAAGTTTCTGGCTCACCAATAAACACAAATGTCTACAGATTTAATATAAAAGTGGTGGAACAACAAAACGTGCAATACGTACCCACGCAGACAGTTAAGGTTACTTTCCGGACCCAACGATTACCCCAAAAAGGAATACTCTTCTACCAGGTCTTCGAAATTGATAAATACTAATACAAACTGTGGGAAATTCAATCACAAAGCAAAATTTTCTAGGAACCAACAAAAATGCTTAAATTGCGGACTGGAACATGACGACTTCTCAAAGCCCTCCCCCAAAGGCACTTACAAATGCATTAATTGCGGCCTAACGCACGCCACATCCGACACGGAACTGTGTTCAGCATATAAACTGGAAACCAACATTAATGATAAAATTCAAGTGCTTCCTATCTCACGATATGAAGCAAGACAGATACTCACCGGCCGACAAACATATGCCGAGATGGTGAAGACCCTACACACCAATAACGACCTTTTCCAAACTTCAGCTTTTCCCCAACTGAATACTAAGCCGGCAGCAAAAAATTCCTCATCACCTACGATACCTAACCGCAGGTCTCCACCACCCTCCGCTCAACATCCCAAACGAAAAAGAAACTGCCCCCCCCCAGAGGAGGACACGCATATATTAAAAAAAATACAGATTTTGGTTTCCCCCCATGGTAGAGAGCCCAAACTTGCATATACCAATAAACAAGATTCCCATATATCGCATTCAGTCAATGCACACAACCAATCTACGACAAAGGTAACTTTCTTTTCCGTACCTGGGAAAACTACACTATCTCCGGATCCAGCGCTTACTGATACTAGTAACACCAACTTCCTTCAGCGTATCCAAAAAGAAGAAACTAAATTAAGACCTGAACTAGACCAGCTAAAACTTCACATTCAAAACATCTAACAAGATTCCTAAACTACGAAAACTTCACATTCTATACTGGAATGCACGCAGTATATCAAATAAACGACATGAACTACTAGCCTTTTTACGGAATCAAAATATACACATTCTAATCACCACTGTAACTTGGCTAAAACTATCTTCACAATTTTCTCTTCCAGGATATAACATCATTCGGAACGACCGCACTAGGGTTCTTACCTAATATAATCATTCTTATTCTGTATATACAGTCCAATGGAGAAGGATGATCATGTAGTCCACCTCGAGTCCGGATTTGAGAAAAGAAATTTTCTACCAGATCTTGGTATGGTCTGTGTGTTAAAATGTATTTTATGTTGTGCTTTTCAACCATATCTTGAAACAAGAGGCGAAGGGATTTAATGGAAACAATTACAGCTTTCTGAAAGGCCTGTAAACTATTTTTTCCAGTCCAGAGTGAGGTGGTCATGACTGTTTCCATTTTATTTAAAATTATATTTTGCTGCTCTAGATATGTTCCATTGGGCATTTTAGTTGGAACTGAATGGTTAGGGGTATAAGAATGAAATATGTCATACCATTCATCTACCAGTTCTATGAAGGCTCCTGTTACTTCAGCTAACTTTTTGTCAAGTCCAGGTTTGTAATGTTTCAAAGCAGTGGCTGTAGTGTGAAAGAGTAACTGTGCAGCTAACAGAACATTTTGCCTTTTAGTTTTTTTCACATTTCACATAGCTGGCACTTAATTTGTGGCATAAAGCTATTCCTGTGGCAGTATTTTTGATCAGTTCTTCCATAGGAACACTACTGATTTGTTCTCCATTTTCCAAAGTAAATCCGTTGTCTAGGAACCAGTTACGAATCAACTTTAAAAGATGGGGGGCATCAGCAAAAAAGTAGATGGGTTCCTGTGACACGGGATGCCTGTAGATTGTATTCTGAATTGATATTGACAGCTCCCTCCAGATACCCACAATCCTTCCACCACAGTCACTAACACAGGCAACTACTTTATAGCCAATATTATTTAATTTAATGATAATATCATCCAGTATGACCTGAGTGATTTTGCAATCAAAGCCAGTATATATTGCCTGCTTCCATTTCGCAAAACGTCCTCTAGCCATTACAATCTGGAGATAAGAATGAGGTCCCACAACTTCATCCTCTTTCTGGTCATATTCGAGAGTACTGGCTATTTTCATTTCGTCATAGGATAGAACTGTTGTTTTTTCAAAATTATTCATATTCTGTCCTGCAACATCCATTATTTGTATGACATCGGCAAAACACCTTGTCGCAGTGACAGATTTGAAGCCCACCTTTGAAGCGATGAAATTCCAGGTAAGGGAATATTCATTTTTTTTATAAGGTATATGTAACACCTTTTACTAAGGTACCTAATAGTGAAAGCATTAGAAATGTCATCAGGTGACCATTTCACTTTTTTTTTTCCCCCATGATTATGTCTATTTGATTTTTACTAAAAACCCCTGAAAGTACTTCCTGAATTTTGTGATTTAATGCAAGAATTTTCTTCTCATCCATTTCAGCAGATATTTTTTAATTTTTTTTTCCAATTGGCTAATCTGTTTTTTATATCTTTCAACTTCATATCTACTTTGTAAACATTGCCCTTTGAGTTTCTTTTTTTCCTCTAGAACTGTGTTATAATTTGTAAGTAGAATTTCATACTTCGCTTCTTCATTCTGTGGCTCAGGTTCTGGTACTGACTCACCCACTTCATTAATTTCAGCATCCTCTTCTAACATATTGTGACAAGAGTTTTTAGATTTCTCTTCTCCATTCTTAAATTTCCAGGTGATACTGTCTTCTGAGACTGTTCTGGTGTTAAATTTAATGTTGGAACAGCTGAAAGTAACACAGAATTAATAATTATAATTAATAATAATAATAATAATGCCTATCATAATAAGAGTATAAAGAATCAGTCATGTGATAATTTATAGGCAGAGCTTGACAAACGGGACTTTATAATAAACAGGAATATTCAAAATTCATAAGTAGTAAAGGGAAAACACAAGTTATAGATGATAACTTTCTTCACAACAGACATAATACTTGATTTTTTTTTAAATTTCTTTACACAAATTTTAAATGTAATTAAATTATTAGCCTTACCAGTTCGTTTTAAAAACCTTGGTCTTTTTACTTGAATACCAAGTAATGAAATCCAATTCAAAATCTTCCTCTTTAAAATGTAGTGAGCATATTCTGCTGGTATCAGGGTTAAATTTATCTTGCCTTTTGCACGCTATTATCCATTGTTTCCTGATGTCTTCTCTTTTAGATATACAAAAAAAGAAACATTTTCACCTTTGCTTTTGTGGTAAAAGCTTTTGCAGATAGCAACAGCACATCTTTGGCCTGGTATGGCTGAAAAGGGGCTAGGATATTAGGAGTCAGTATTATTGTTATATATATTATTTCATTAAATACATGGTGTACAAAATTATTGAAATTTAAAAATAATTAATTTACTAATTTTTCTATAACATAACAGCGATAAAATAATAATGGTATTAGATTGAAATACTATAAATTAAAATCCCGCGGGAACGTAAGTTTAATGTTTCCAAACGAGCCGTAATTCATTTAACATTAGTGTAAGTAATTTATAACGCAGGACTTCAAGCAATTAATCAATATTTATAAGGTGAAAACATTTATGCTATTAAGTAATTCAAAAAGATCAGTCAGAACAAATTTAAATCCGCTATACGCGGGAAACGTGTGACGTCATTGACGATCCCCGCTCCCCTCAATAACCCTCGTCACCAAACTCCATTTTGAGGCAACCTGTAGAGAGTTAAAAAGCCTTGGTGCAAGCCAGTACCACCAAGAGCACTGATACAGACGTGAACGCCACTCTATATTCTTACTTCTAACTTGTTGATCGGGACAGCACGTTTGACGGAGATGTCGGTAAAGTTTCGCGGTGTCCAGGCACGAATTTTAAAAGAGCAGCCTCTCGCATACTATATGCACTGTGCTTCACATTGCCTAAATTTGTCACTTTCAAAATTTTGCTATGTTCCCAGTGTTGGACAACTGTAGACACAGTAGCTGAAATAGCAAAATATGTTAGGGGGTTTAGCAAGCAGTCAATCATGATGAAAGAAAAAATTAGTCAAATATGCTCTGAACACAAGAAACCGAAACTAAAGACCTTGTGTGAAACAAGATAGATTGAAAGGCATGACGCAGTGCTACAATTCTTAGACATTTTTTCCGCAATTATATCATTCCTGGAAGATTTTGGACCCTATGGCACAAAGGCACATTTGATGTTTAACTCCATTCTAAAATTCGAATTCATAATTTCATTGCATATTTTAGCAGAAATATTTGGAATAACACTTTTGTTTCGCGGAAGCTACAGAGTCCAAATCTGGAACGGAGTCAGTACTACCAGATGGTTGAATGTGTCATGAATACTCTTCAGGCCTGCCGAGATAACACTTATAATTTTCTTTTTGAGAAGGCTGTTACATTGGCTCAAACTGTAGACGTAGAAGTAAATGTACCTCTAATTGCATCCAGACAAAACCATCGCCTCAGTGTATTTATTCCTTTTCTCGATAACTTCTCAGCGACTGTCAGTACGATTTGCGCCTGCTAGGCACTGTCATGTAATTAAATTCCAATCCTTGATTCGTTACTTTTTACACGATCCTGATAAAAAAAATATCGATGTCATCCTACAAGCTGCAACGGTTTATGAACAGGATCTGCCAGGAATTATTCCAGAACTTAGAAGTGAGCTACATTTGTGGTTTAAATTTTGGAAGGAGTAAAAAAAAAAAAACAGACACGGCTTTAAAAGCTTTGCTGCATACTAGGAATAATTTCTATCCCAACATAAGAGAGCTGCTCACCATATTATGTGTCATGCCAGTGACAACTTGCACGCGTAACGGTCATTCTTAACACTGAGACGTGTGAAAACCTATCTCAGATCGACGATGAACCAGGGCAGAGTGAATGGTTTGGTATTGCTCAATATTCATCGTAACATTGACGTAACTACGGATGAAGTCATAGAACTTTTCCAAAGATAACATCCAAGACGACTTGAGCTTCGTTAAACTGTAAGTACTGTAACGTTTAATTAACTTTCCATTCCAGTCACCATCTACTTTAGAATTAGAACTAATTGAAGACTTATAACCTAAGAGTGACAATATACTATGCTGAATATTTCGTACACTACTTTTAACATCTTAATATAAATAATTGATTAAATGGCGATCTTACTCGTGTTAATCATGTAAGCATGTGTGGCTTACAGCTGTTTCGGTGCTATTTGACACCACCCTCAGAGCCTACTAGATCTCGGCGCTATCTCAACTTCGCTGCCTGTTGTGTGGGTGCGTTCGTGTGATGAAGAGTTGTGTCAACATACTGAAGATGGTGTCAAGTAGCACCGAAACAGCTGTAAGCCACACATGCTTACATAATTAACACGAGTAAGATCGGTATTTAATCAATTATTTAATGAACAATATTGTCGTAGTTTATTTATTTGTTTTTAATTCCATTGTTCTGTATTATGATTATACTACTGTATTCATATGTTAATTATTATTAGCCCCTACCATTATTAAATTCTAGATCCGCATCATCAGTCGTTGTACATTAGTTATCCAGTCAGACGTTGTTAAATGTTTTGGACAATTTTCTTTTTAGAAAGCTATGAACTTCCCATAGATTCGGTGATAGTTTTTTTTTTTTTATTTTGTAAAGTATTTATAACATTAATATATTCCTCGTACATATTTCAACCTCAATGTTGGGACTTGGCGAATGTTCACGTAGCCGAATTATTTACTTCGTTTACTTCCACTTATCCTTGAAATTGTCGACTAATGTTCATAATTTTTGCATAAGCTTACTGTTAACTATTTCAGTACTATCAATGAAATTAAGTTTTGAAAAACAAAATCACAGTCTAATAGATACAGTCGCGCAACTTCAACACTTTTTTTTGCCAACATTCGCGACACTAGCGCCCAAGCGGCAGGCAAGGCACTGGTCATAGGATTGATACAGCCAGCACATGCTTTAAAGGGATGCAAGCTGTTATAATAACGTTTTAATCATGCGTCGGAATAAAGGCAATGTGTGCAATGACGAAAATTGCAGTAACAACAAGTTTAAATCTCCGAATTTGTCTTTTTTCAGATTCCCTAAAGACCAAGAGAAAACCATAACTCAGTCATAACCAATAATCCACGTTGTAGGTAGCCTACGTATTGTGTTCTATAAAATATTATTTTATTACTTATCAGTTACCTATTTGTATGTCAGGAAGGACAGTTTAAATAAAAACAAAGTAAATACCTGTTACAGTATATTATTTTTTTGCAGAGATCATATGTGTAAATGTGTAACCATTCCGATTCTGGGTAATACATCTACAGTTTTTAATGCAAGTAATTCCATAATTTTTGTATTCGTGTTTTTTTCTTTATATTTTCAAAAGTTGAATGTTATATAGCATTCAAGTAGGTACCATGGTGTTAATTTTGCAAGAATTCATGGAGTATAGTAATCCCTTTGCAAAATATTCACTCCTTGAATAAATCCAAACTGTGTCGATAAATTTCTGATGTGTTCGTGTAGATTCATGTGGCAGACGTATTAAGTTCTCAAGAAATAAAAGAGCCTTTTTAAATTTAATATAAAAAGCAATCTTTTCTGTAATAATTTGCATGACTGTTATTGGTGTTGATTTTACATTCCCAGTGATTATTCGAGCCATTCAGTGCAGAAGTGGTGTAAGTCAAAATCGGGTAATGAGGTTTAAAGTAAAAATTCTGTAAAATACAGCGCAAAGTAGCAATTAATATATCTTTCGTGTTATTCACTGACTATTAATAGTTTAAATACATTCAATATTAACTGCCGCTTTGCGATGTATTTTACAGAATGTTTACTTTAACCCCTCATTACCCATTTTTGACTTACACCACTTTTGCTCTGAAAATAAAATTAGGCCTACATTTTCTGAGTTAATTGAAGTTACAATTTTTTCAACAAAATTGTATGTTCATTTATTTGTTCTCACCTACGTCATATTAACAGTAAATGCATGTAAATTACGTATTTATAGGTAGGATATGTTAAAATTGGGCATTATGTGTGAAAACTGGAAATGTAATGTAAAATGCGGTAAACTTGCCATAAAAATTTAAACCATAACATCAGCACTATTTGTGACTCAAAATAATAAAGGAAATACCGGTTGTTAAGAAATGGAAAAATAATGAATTTCATATTAATGTTTAAATCCTCCCCTTTTCTTTATTTTCAAGTTTACCTCAGCGGCCGAGTTTACCCCAATTTGCGGTATGCAAAATCGTTAATTTCTCAGGAAATAGGGAGAGGAGTTCACCACGCGATGTACCCTACGAGATATTCCCTACAATTTTGAAGCTGCTACGTAATTTTTACTCTTCTCACAGGAAATACAAAGTTCCAATGATTCATAAATATATTTAGGAATGAATTGAATTAACCGACCACGCAACGAACAATTATATCATTTCAAACCATGATACGAGATCAGGGCCATGATTCAGTTGTAAGGAGCAGAAAGAATTACGTTTATTCCCAGCTTCTGAAACTTGTAGATTAACTGCGTGTGAAATTCTTCCAGGATTCTAAAGTAGAATTAATAAGAACCATATACACTTATTGTATAGCATAAAAATATAAAATAAATTACGCAAAACCCGTCTTCTGTTATCATATGTCGTGTGCACACTTTTAACTTGCCTGCCGCTAGAGGGCTACTGTCGCGCCAGCTGTCAAATGTTGGCATATTTTATACGTATGAGTTGCGTGACTGTATCTATTAGACTGTGAACAAAATATTAGATACTTTTATTTTCAAGTTTTTTTAAGACGTCCATTTCCAGTCCATATCATTTTCATCTATAGCATGTAATGACATTTAATGGTACACAAATCTTTATAAAATATAACAACCTCAATGTTAAGATGAAGATCATTAACAAATTAGAATGAAAAGTAATGCCTTCACCTTCATAACTCTGCAACAGATGGCTGCACTGGCATGCAACTGGTACTGTAATGTTCGTTAGACTTCCCTCTGATGCCACGATTAGCTGGAAATCGCGGTAGTGAACGGTTGTGTAGTTACAATGCATAGAATGGAACCCTGTGCAGAGGCTCAGTCAATGCGATATAAACAACGTGTTGTCATTGAATTCTTGACAGCAGAAGGCGTCTTTCCAACGGATATTCATCGAAGAATGCAAGCCGTTTAAGGTGACTCTTGATGTGAGCACTGTGCGTCGTTGGACCAGGTCAGTAGGTGTAAAGAAGGCGAATAGGGAACATCTGACCTGCATGACTAGCAAAGAGTTGGACGTTCTGTGAAAGCAACCAGTAAGTTTCACCGGGAAAAAATTGACAGATTGATTCAAGACGATCGCCGCATCACTCAGAGAGAAATTGCTATGAGAATCGGCATTTCACAAGAGCGTGTAAGTCACATCATTGCTTTGCTTGGTTATCGGATGGTCTGTGCATGATGCTGACGCTTGAAATGAAAGTTCACAGACTTGAAAGTTATCAGTAGCCTCAGACGCGTTGTGAGAACGAAGGTGAAGCGTTTCTGCATGCAGTTGTGACAGGAGACGAAACGTGGATACACCATATGTACCGGAGATGAAACGTCAGTCCAAAGAATATCAGCACTAAGACTCGCCCCAGAAAAATAAATTCAAGGCACACCGTTCAGCTGGAAAACTCAGGGAACAGTGCTTCGGGACGCAGATGGTGTTATTCATGATAATTTTCTTGAACGTGGAACAACAATCAACTCAGAGCGTTAGATCACAGACATATATATCACTGCGTCAACTATTGATGCGTATTTATAAACAGCAAATAATATTAAATTAAATATCTTGAGAAGAGTTTTCCAAACCGCTTCGCGGCATAGTGGTATAAATTGAAATGATCGAATCCCTGTGGCTCCACAGAGAGTAAATTAACATTATATATATATATATATATATATATATATATATATATATATATATATATATATATATGACTTATTTAATTTTGAGGGGAAAGAAGGTAAAAGGAAGAAGCTATAGAAGATTATATTGTAATTCCTTAATTCCTTACGAAAAAGTTGAGTAAACTCCACATTTTCATGCATATCCTATTGTGACTACAAAAGCGGCAAATGTGAGCCAAAGGCCTATAAAGGTTAATTACCCACAAATTTATTAATATAAGCATCCCTGATGACTGAGGAACTAGGCCTGCAGTGTGATTGTTCCTGTTATCTTTTGTTAATGGGACCCCCACTTTTATAATAATACGATGAAATGCGCATATCTATGTAAGGGTCTGTTTCCACTACTGTACTCTTGAAAAGTTCTATAATTATAACAGTTATAGTTTTGGCTAAACTACCGCTGATGTAGTACCCTTCGTACTCTCCTTATACACCTTGCATATAATACGAATCTGTTACAGGTTAGGTTTAATTAGTTCAGTCTTTTGTTATGACTTGCGTATACGATCACGGAAATCTCACCAAAACTTTCCTTATAAATTCAAAGATTTTCACTTCCGAAATCACCGAACTACGTCTGAGCTACTTTCGTCCAGAATATAACTATCAAATTTTGACAGCTCACGTTCAAATCAATGACTACGCAAAAGCAATAGGCTAGCTATAACCACAGTCTAGTGTATACGCTACAGTCACGAAGCTTGGGATGATTTTTTGCATTTCTCGCGATAGTTGCTAGCCGCTTGGAGCGCTGTGAGTACTAGGAACAATAGACTGTGCCACTGCCATCGTAATCTAATACAGGAGGCAGACCATGTGACTCGCTTAACCCGATCACGAAGGGCGGCGTTTCAACCATATAAATTAGTTGGAATGCATAAAGAATACGTAACATATATTTCTCTAGAATGTAGTGTAATTGCATTAATAAAATTTAAAACATTGATGAGACACTTACTTACTTACTTACTGGCTTTTAAGGAACCCGGAGGTTCATTGCCGCCCTCACATAAGCCCGCCATTGGTCCCTATCCTGACCTAGATTAATCCAGTCTCTACCATCATATCCCACCTCCCTCAAATCCATTTTAATATTATCTTCCCATCTACGTCTCGGCCTCCCCAAAGGTCTTTTGCCCTCCGGTCTTCCAACTAACCCTCTAAGTGAGACACTTCAGACATAATTCACTTGCGAGTTAAAGTGTAGGCCTAATATTATTTTTGGTGTGAAAATTACGTTGTTCTTATATGTAATGCCTGCCTTTATTTCGATTAAATATTGCGAAATTCTTCTACATTCATTTATGCACGACTCAATAATTTTCAGTTGCGCCGCATGGATATTTAGACATGTTGAAATTATAGGTCATGTTTACTGTCCCAGTTGCCCCTTTGTCTAATGTTAGTGGTCTCCAATGCCCTGCCATTACATATGTATGTTATGTCATATGTAAATTATAGGTTATGTTGCCTATATTTAACTTATATTCCTATATTCATAATTATACATCACAATTAAGTATAATGTCATGTATGATACCCCGCACATTCTATTTGTCTGTATTTTAATATTACAATTGAGTACTGAATTATTGTATTTATCTACTACCTAAAAGACGAAGTAACACAATCGTACGTACACAAACTTCATAGGAGTAGTATGGTAAATTTTCTGTCTACAATTAAGGAAGGTAGATGTCCTAAATTAAAATCACAATATAAATTCTTTTTTAGTAAACCTCAAAATAGCTTCCATTCTAAACTTAAAATGTTAATGCGAACAGATTACGTTAACATGTAAAATTCTCTTCACATTAAAATAACATAGTTTTGTAATTATTTCTGCAACTTATTATGCAATAAGAAGTAAACGAAACTTATGGGCACATTACACTAAATAACACTTAGCAATGATACGCAATAAAGTTATAATAGAATATTTCACTGAGCTCCATACACTGAAAGAGAAAACCTGAACATAGGCCTACATTACGGCCTGGTCTAGATCGAAAAGGCATTGACTGTACCGTAGAAAAGTTGTGAAACTGTGAAATGTTCGTTATCGGTGAACTGTAAATGGCTAAAATACAATAACTTGAATAATAATATGGGCCAAGAAGACGTTTGTAGTACTATAAATTGTGAAAAAAAAGAGGTCAGAGTTATCCTTCTTCCGAAAGATCCCGGAAGGTGAATTTATAAAATACTTTATGAAAATAATATATAAATCTTATGTAGGCCTATTTCATATTTTAATAGAGAAAGGGAGGTGTTAATTTTTCAAAAGAACATGATATCGAAAGTATATAGTCGTACGCATACGACTATTTTGACTAATCGTACGAGATACGACCGAACTCTATGTCGTACGCAATTTTTACGACTATTTTACTGAAGGGATGAAATTATTTTCGAACGTTTAATGTTCGTCTACAATTAAAATGAAATTAACGGTGAAATCGCCCCTTTTTAGACCACTTTTCTTCATTCAGTATCTCGTTGACTAACACGAAAGAAACATGCTTTAAAGGGATAGAAATAAATATGCTTTGAAAATCAATTTGTTGACTAAGGATTAAGAAGTCTAAATGCGCCGACATAATAGCGGTGTCGGATTTGAGTCGACTGCAGATTGATTACTTTGATGTACCTATAATTCTGCCATGCTTGGAAAAAGTGGCATAAGTCAGTTTCGACAAACTCTTTTATTAATTTATTGACAACTTACGGAACATCTGCTCGTTTGGGAAAAGAGACATAAGTATTTCTGCCATTACAATAATTCATACAGGAGAAAATCTAATCGACATAAACCAATGTGAAGACACTTTTTTTCCTTCTCCTTTAAAATTAACATTTTTTACTTCTGCCACTTTTCCCGAACACTACAGAATATTTGTTTCTGACCAAGCGTCTTCGTGCATGCTTTACGTGGATGACAGTATTGATGAAGAAATGGTGATTTGTTGAATGCTAAAACGTCATTGTGGATATGAACTACAATTATTAATATTCTTGACTGGATGAAAAAAATGGATTCTGATTTATTTGAATGTAGAATGTCGCAGTGGATGTGAACAATAATAATTAGTAATATTTCTAATTGGAACTAAAGTCAGTGTGTGTGTGTGTGTATATATATATATATATATATATATATATATATATATGTGTGTGTGTGTGTGTGTGTGTGGAGAATGCTGGGTTTGCAGTGAAAGATGTGACATTGGGAAGAACACTGAATGAGTGACGAATATATTATTTGTATGCTACATGAAATATTTAATTCCCTTAATTACACTTCCAATTTCTCTCGCACAAGGAAATAAAACTATGTACAAATAAAATCGAAATCTTTCGCACTAACATAACACAAGAAGAAAACTAAACCGTTCGTAAGATAAACTCCCAAAGTTAAAGAAGGTCAAATCACAGGTGTGAAAATGCATATTGCAATCCAAAAGACAGGTGTAATGACATGTTCTGTTCAGGGATTTCCAATTCCAGCATTCAGGTAGTGTATTAGTTACAAATTACATTAAATAGTGGCAGTTTAAACTTACTTTACTGCCTGGTGAGCCTATATGCATGGTCATATCTTCATATCTATCGACTATCGTACTGTATACTCTTTCCGGGAGACAAGTGCCTTAACCGACTGAGCCACTCCGGTGGCTACGATGAAGTTGAGAGAGTATAAAAATTGATGTAGGCCTACACACATTCAAGCTGCTTACCCGACAATTCAAGGGGAGTGGCTCAACTTTTTGATCAAATTAATATTTTGCTTGACACACACACACGCACACGCACGCGCACGCGCACACGCACACGCACACGCACACACACCCCCCCACCCAGTTGTGATGGATTTAACCAAGATGGAGCCTGAGGATGATCCTTTGGGCTTAGTACCGCATGATAACACACACAGAATGGGAGAGAATAAGACTTCATCAGAGGTAGGCATAAAAGTCTTACAATGTATTTGCTTTGTGTGTTTGTCAAACAGTGTCAGTAGATTAAATTAGTGCCCCTGGGTATTGCTTTGTGGTATATGGCGTCATGAATTGGTCTGGCATTATTAAATCTACGTTGGTTCTACTCTCCCCATTGGAAGAAATTTATACACGAAGATCAGATAGTCTGTGTGACCGTTGTTCACCCTGCATGATGATCGAATAATGCAGAGCCACAGTTACTAATTCAATCTGGCCCCAAAACCAGGTTGAACGAGGATTGAGCGTATTCTCTTCCTGCACTTTCAGCCATCTTACATGTCATACCAACATAACTTACGAGGCATTACGAACGTTCCGCGCTAGTTTGCAATATTCCAGCGGGATGGTTGAGCGTGTATTTAAAATGTATATATTCATAGCTATCGCTATAACATAACGAATGTTTCGCGCCAGTTTCTAATGTTCGAGCGGGAATTCGTAGTTGTGGAAATGGCTGCAGTAGGTGATCGTATTAATATTAGAAAGCTGAGCATTATTAATAGTGAAAATGAAACGCAATGGCTGCAGTAGGTGATCGTATTAATATTAGAAAGCTGAGCATTATTAATAGTGAAAATGAAGCGCAACAGTGCTGCCGGGAGAAAAGTCTGCTTCCCGCAAATATGGAGTGTCCACTTTGTGGGAAGTTTTCGTACTCCCAAACAATAAGGGAGTGCGATGAGACGAATGTACCAGATGTAGCGGAGTCAACGATCGCGGATTGGTTTTCATACTTGAGGGAAGTGTAGAGGTAAGAAAATGAACTGTAATGGCAGATTGGGTTAATTTAGGATTTTACTGACAGGTTAAGTTAGTTTAGGATTTTACTGGCAGGTTAGATTAGGATAGATAAGGGTAGTGTAGGATTTTAGTGGCAGGTTAGGTTAGCTTAGGTTTTTATGATGCGTTACGTAATTATTTGTGACAGGTTAAATTAGTTTAGGATTTTAGTGACAGGTTAGGTTAGTTTAGGATTTTTGTGACAAGTTAGGTTAGTTTAGGATTTTAGTGACAGATTAGGTTAGTTTAGACTTTTATAATGCGTTGCATAATTATCTGTGACAGGTTAGGTTAGGTAAGTTTAGGGTTTTGGTTAGGTTAGGTTAGTTTAGGTTAGATAAGGTTAGTGTAGGATTTTAGTGACAGGTTACGTTACCTTTGGTTTTTATGATGCGTTACGTATTAGGTTAGTTTAGGATTTTAGTGACAGGTTAGGTTGGTTTAGGATTTTGGTGACAGGTTAGGTTAGTTTAGACTTTTATGATGCGAAGCATAATTATCTGTGACAGGTTAGATTAGTTTAGGGTTTTGGTTAGGTTAGTTTTGAGTTTTGGTTAGGTTAGGTTAGTTTTGGGTTTTGGTTAGGTTAGGTTAGATAAGGTTAGGTTAGGTTAGTTTAGGGTTTTGGTTAGGTTAGGTTAGGTTAGTTTAGGGTTTTAGGTTAGGTTAGGTTAGGCTTTTGGTTAGGTTAGATTAGTTTAGAGTTTTGGTTAGGTTAGGTTAAGGTTTTAGTTAGGTTAGGTTGGGATTTTGGTTAGGTTAGGTTAGTTTAGGGTTTTAGTTAGGGTAGGTTAGGTGAGGATAGGTTACGTTAGGTTAGGTTAGGATTTTGGTTACGTTAGTTTAGGGTTTTCGTTAGGTTAGATTAGGATTTTGGTTAGGTTCGGTTAGTTTATGAGTTTGGTTAGGTTAGGTTAGTTTAGGGTTTAGGTTAAGTTAGGTTAGTTTAGGTTTTTATGATGCGTTAGATAGTTTTAGCTTTTTTATGCCTTGTGTATGCAAATCTGTGGCAGGTTAGGTTGCGTTAGTTTAGGATTTTAGTGAGAAGTTGGGTTAGGTTAGTTTAGGCTTTTTTATACTTTTGGTATACGAAACTGTGCAAGATTAGGTTAGGATAGTTTGGGTTTAGTGACAGGTTAGGTTAGTTTAGGATCTTAGTGACAGGTTAGGTTAGTTTAGACTTTTATGATGCGTTAGGTTAGGTTAGGTTAGGTTTTTGTAGGCTTTTATTTGCTATAAGTTTTATTTTTCTTTCAGACTGTCTGGATCGCCGTTACAAGAACGAACCTGGAATTAGAGGGCCGAATCATGTAGTAGAAATTGATGAATGCAAGATTGGACGTTGAAAATTTGAGGCTGGTGGTGGTATTGAGAAGGGTTCTTGGGTTTTGGGCATGATAGATCGTGAGACGAAGGAAGTGCGATTGGAGATTTGTCCGAATAATAAGAGGGACAAAGATACTTTGCTTGGTCTTTTTCGGAAACATGTCGCCGCTCAAACCACAATAATGACGGACTGCTGGAAGGGATATGAAGGCCTGGATGTCAACAATTTCCGTTATTTGACTGTGAATCAGAGCCTCAACTTTGTTGATCCGGAAAGCGGTGCATGCACGAATTTGATCGAAAACGCAAGCGATTGAGTGTGGCTGTCGTGAAGTACCGGTAGTGATTTTTTGTTTTATACGTTGGCAGTTGAATTGCGTCATTGTCTATCATAATGGCGGGCTTCGAAAGAAAGTTCAGTTGTGAAATTTATGTGTTTATTGTAGTATTATATGCTCTAGTTGAGTGTTTTTCAGTGCGTATTGAATTAATAACAGTTCTGCGTTCTTCACATTACATCGCATCGTGTGTTTCATATGACTAAAATCGTTTCACTGACTAGAAAACAGAACGTTTGCACTCACATTACGTTGGACGTGTCATTTCACAGTTAATTTGCCACATATCTCTACAATTACTTTACTTGTAACAATTACCAATAGAATGCTTAAGTTTTAAAATGCATCTCCACAAAAAATTCCATCAAATTCGCTTTAAAATTCGAACATTTTGTATTGCAAAATCGTCGGAATCCGCTAAATCCTCGTTTCATCCAAAACCATATTAAACAGCTCAATTGCGTTTCTGTTTGGTACCTTCGTATGAAACTTAGATGAACCTTAGATATCATCTGAGAGAGATTTTGCTCTGTACCCCATAACATTTTGTTCTCAATTTTCATTTCTGAGACATAATTGTATTCAGGACAGGTGGTTTCTGATGTCCTAAAACATTAATACATTCTCATTCACTTGATCAGTATTTATGGAGTACCTACATGACAAGTAAAGATTTGACTTTAATTAAATACTATGTGAAGAAGCTTAAAGTAAATTGATTTGAAATCTGCTTCTGTTATTGACGTGCACATTATGATACATATTAGCCAATGACTGCCATGCAGAACCAGATTTGCGACTTTTCTACATGAAGTCATCTTTAAAGTAGCTAATAAAATTATTGAACATGTTTTTTTTTTTGTTCTGTAGAAGATTATTTATCGCATCTGGAAGAGACGAGCATGAAGCCAGAATACGTGGATCAGAGTTACTTTATCAAATCAGAGATAAAAGTTGAAGACACCACACCAGTTCCTATTAGCTTTCCTATGGTGAAATCTGAAGTTGAGATAAAGGTTGAAGACTCCACTACAGTTCCTACTAACTTTCCTATGGTGAAATCTGAAGTTGTTGTAAGTGGTTCACTGGCAGTGTACACATATGCCAGTAACGCATTTTTAAGTATAGCAAACCTTTAGTAGTGTCGAATTGTTTCAACTGTTTTCCCATTTCCATTATGTCCATAAATTGGTCAATTTTCATTTTAGATTTGATATACTATAATAATTCGCAATTATATGTCTAGCAGAGGAACAGAGAATTATCTGGAATGCATGGAAAAAATTACGCTTATGAACAGATTTCATTTTAAGTTTACGAAATTTATTTTGTTGCTTTTATCTGGCAATTACTTTGCTAGACATTGAATGTTGTGTTCAAACAAATGTGAAGGCTTATTATACAAAACTCACGAAAGAATTAGGAGTCTTCTGAGTTTGTTAAGAATTAAGTAGATAGAGAAATAATATAAATAGTAATAATAATAATAATAATAATAATAATAATAATAATAATAATGAAAATAATAATAATAATAATAATAATAATAATAATAATAATAATAATAATAATAATAATAATAATTCTGTGACGTCGCAACTTGTTTGACAGTGCGTGTTCCATATCCAGATGGTTTATAATGTTCTCTACTTACAGTTATAAAATCGGCATTTATACCGATTCCTACGAAATTCGATTTCCATAACCTTCATTGCTTATTACGAAACTGTCCTCGTCAATTTTTTTACAAGCTTCCACAATGACAAATTCCGGGTTCCTTACCTCAATTCCTTTGGGGTTATAAATCTTCTGAATTCGCAACAACAATCTGAATTACAAATTAATTTGCAAGTCTGGCAGCAAAATCTTTATTTGCTACGTTTTTTTGCATGACGTACGTATTTTCGAAGTTGTAACTCAATTCCCATGCGTTACAATAGAAGCAAGTGGCCTGAATTTAAGGAAGAATATATGAAGGACGTAAATCAATGCAGTGCGCGAGAACCAATTGGATTTTTTTGTAAAAGTAATTTTAGCCTTATCGAAAATATGGATTGGATTCACAGGGTTTTAATAGTGAAATCAGTGGCTGATATGGTCAGTTAAATCTCCCTTCATTGTTTACTCACTTTTTCAGGAGGATTTGTTAGATGTGGACAGAGTTGAGCAGGCACACATAGTAGGAATATCTTCAGAAGAGAATGAAGTACTGACTGACAAGTAAGTACATTGTTTTGGTTTTGTTTCTTCCATTCTGTCAGAATTTCATTTAGTGAAGACGTAGGAAATAAGTTTTATAATGTATGATACTGTTTTCTATTTCCTACATTCATGTGGTTATTCTTATTACCGCCTCAATATTTCTTGATACTATAATTCTACAAGATTCACTGAAATGATCATTACCATGACACACTACAACTGCTAGTATATCTGCTGCTTTATTATTCTGCTGTCCTTCGATAACTATGATCTCGTCTGGGGTACGATGACGTCATTACTTTGATTGGCAACATTTCAACTGCGGCTGCGATCTCTGTGCATTTTGCTAGTTGATTGATTTTCTTGCTGCGCAATTCGGGTGCTGCGAATGTTGTCACAATGTTGGGTCTGTATTTCTGTACTTATAGGTTGCGTTATTTTTGCAATAGCAACTGTCTCCACCTTTTTGTCTCTGTGCTCATACTGCACTCCATTAATAGATTGTGTTCCTTTTCAGATTTTCATATTACGAAATGCAGGCAAATTTATCTTACATGAATGTTTTTGATTATGAAACAGACAACAATGTCCTAAATGAATTTGTCTTGAACTGAATGAAAACACAGAATAGTGTGAAGTTCCTATCGCCTCTGAAAACTGTCTGGAAATTAAAGATCTATTTCATAAAAACTGCTTTAGATTGTCAGCAAGTTCTATTTTTTTTAATTTTGTAGCCCTTTATTCTATTGAGCACGAAGTGTGTGAAGTTTATTTTTAATAATCATTTAATATTTTCATTGCATTTCATGTTTTGCTGTAGCTTTTTATTTTTACTGCGACAGTCGACAGTAAATTGTTTTGTTTATTATCTAGTTCATCTTGTTTAGTAAATTTAACTTTCGAATGTAGAGAAATTATATTTTCCAGCAAACTTTGAGAAGTTGTTCTTTGATATATTAATAAATTATCTTGAAAAGGGTATGTTACAATCGCTCAACTAATCCTGGTTATAGCATTCACAATGTGAAGTTTGAAAATCACTGTCGTTGTCCCCACTTTCTTTACCTTATGCTATATCACACACACGGACATAAAAAATTCATGTAGTGAGAGCTGTGATAACTCATGGAAGTGTGGAGTAGATACCAGATCTGAGTGCAGCAAAGATCTAATAGGTGAAGTTAGATCAGGATGTGACCTCTTATCACGATTATATCGATTGATGCCTATGATATTATGATCTTGGTTGCACCCTAATCTTCCTTCTACTCTCGTAAACCTTCCTGACTATACGCTTTTCCACAATGAGAGAGAGGTGGCTGGTAATATTAGATCCGATTCGTGGCCTAAAATTATTCACCAGTCTCCAAGCCTGTACTCTGTCAAATCCGAATTTATGTTAAATTGATATTTTCATCTTATTTACAAAATGTTTAGTGTGTGTCATATATATACTTCCTAATATTTATGACGTAAATGATTTCGAAACCTCCTTACTAAACATAACGCCGCATTATCAGAACGTTATAATCATGGAGAAATTCAATTCATATTTACTTAACTCACATTCTACTACGACTAAAAGACTTCAGTCATTCTTCCAGTGCCTTGACATGGTAATCTTATCCCTAGCTTCGACACTAATGGAAGGTACAGGAACATTACTGGACTTGATAATTACTAAAAGTGCCAACAAAATACTGATGCCTGCGCCAGGACTATCAGGGCATGATATCAGTTTTTGGTAGTATAATCTGCAGTGCCCTAAATCGACTCCCAGAGTAATTACTTACAGGGATGTTTAAAAAATGGATGATATTGCACTGAATGAAGATGCTGCACAACTTCCGTGGCACATGATCTGAACATTACGAATTGTAGACGGGAAAGTAGACTTATTCAATACGTTAATCCTTCAACTTTATGACAAACATGCACCATTAAAGACCAAACATACCTGAAGGATCGCAGCCCCTTGGATGACGACTGAAATACGTAGCCTGATGTCCGAACGCGACTTAGCCTAAAGAAAATACACCCGCAACAGAAATGACGAATATTTTAATTTTTATAAACACCTCAGAAATAGAAAGACTCAACTAATAAGGACTCAACTAATAAGAAATGCTAAACTCAAATACTCTTACAAACTTATAGAGCCGAACACCACCCCTTCCGAGTTACAGAAAATCTGTATTGGACTTGGAAGGGCTAGTGAACAAGCAGATTTTCCCATTCCTCTTGACCGCTTGAACGAACACTTTGTAAAGGACCCCACCTTAGTCGACACAACAAAACAAGGCATAGTTTTGCCTGAATCAGCTCCCCCAACTCGAGACAAATTCTGTTTTACCGACGTCACTCCTATTGACCTAATGAAAGCCATCTGACGCATCAAGACGAAAGCCCAAGACCCGGACAACATTAGCATATTACTCATACAGAAAATACAAAACATAGTAATACCTACAATTGCACATATCTTCAATAATTCCTTAATCACTAAAACTTTTCCTAAAATATGGACGTAAGCTTTCGTTCTTCTTCTTCTTCTTCTTCTTCTTCTTCTTCTTCTTCTTCTTCTTCTTCCAGTAGTCAAAGTTCACACCGACCCTAATTACTATAGACCAATAAGCATCTTCCAGCCATATCAAGAGCACTGGAAACAATCGTACACAGACAACTTACTGACTACATGAACGAACATAAATTATTCGGTAAGTATCAGTCAGGTTTCAGAGCTGGACACAACACAAGCACTGCTCTACATAAAGTGACCGAAGACATTCATAAAGCTATTCACTCTAATAAAGTAACAATACTAACACTTCTTGACCTTGGTAAAGATTTGAACTCTGTAAATTTTGACCTGCTCACCCATAAATTGAGAAATCTGTATTTGCCAGAGACTGCTGTGTGTTGTTTCGAATCCTCCTTGCTTACTCTGACCATGTTGTTCACGATATAAACTATCTCTTGTAAGGCATTGTAACTTCACTTGTACATCAGTACATCTCTTCCCACTTAGACCGACTAAACGACGTTATAGATAAACTGAACGAAGACATTGACTCGATTGTGACATGGACAAAGAAACTTCATCTTAAAATCAATTCTAGAAAGACACAAGCAATTATATTAGGACACAAACGGCAAACCGACGCTGTAAAACACCTCGACAATTCCTACGTTAAAGTACAGATGGTATTCCTTTCCTTTCTTCACTAAAAATTCTCGGCATTCACATGGATAATAATCTCTACTGGGACATCCAAATCACAGAAAGCTGCAAAAAAATACATTCTATTTACCATTTGCTAAAAAGGATAAATGTTCATCTTCCCTCTTGTTTAAAAAAGTTCCTTGTGCAGACGCTTGCATTTCCCTATTTTGACTATGCTGACATTTTACTAACTGACCTTTCCAGCGACAGCAAAACGAAACTTCAACTTGCTCATAATTTGTGTGTACGTTTTGTAAACAATGTTCGCAAATATGATCATATTACCCCATCTCTGGAAGCAGTAGGTTGACTTAAACTAGATAAAAGAAATTTAGGCTCAACTGCAGTATTTGTCCCGCTATGCTGTAACATCTGAAGGAGTGCCAACATATTTCTAACGCTTTTTGCGCTACCAACCTTAACTCATCTGCCTCCACTGTAACGAAAATTGTTACTTATGCCAATCTTCCTCTCGATAAAAACCTAATGCAGGTCGAGCAGAGAGTACAAGACGCGCAAAGAGTGTAAAATACTGTTGTCTTATTACAAAGATTATGTTTGTAGTAGGTAGGAACGGTTCATCTATGGAACCGCCAACATAGGAACCAATTAAGGCCGAATTCGAGCCCCAAAAATATATAATTCATCATTATAGGTATTAAAAATTACAGAGAAAGTCCAAAAAACATGTACACGCAATGCTCCACTTCCGCGAAATTACAGTCTGTAGTTTGGATTCAGTGACGGCATTATATCCTGGGTCTGAGCTCCGAAAATTTATAATTCTTTATTAGAGACATAAAAAATTGCAGGAAAAAATCTAAAAACTTGTATAGACAATGCACATCTTCCGCCAAATTACAGTCTCTTGTTTGGACAAAGTGAGGCAATATTTCCTGAGTTCGAATACCGAAAGTGTAGGCTATAATTGTTTATTAGATGCATACAAATTTCCAGGAAAAATCTAAAAACTTGTATACACACTGTTCGACTTCCGCCAAATTATAGTCTGTAGTTTGGACCCAGTGACGGCATTATTTCCTGGGTTTGAGCCCCGAAAACTTACAATTTTTTATTAAAGGAATAAAACATTTCAGGAAAAATTAAAAACTTGTATACACAATGCAAATCTTCCGCCACATTACAGTCTGTAGTTTTAACCCAATGACGGAATTACTTCCTGAGTTCGAGCCCTGAAAATGTATAATTGCTTATTGTAGGAATAAAGAATTGCAGGAAAAATCTAAACTTGTATACATAATGAACCCCCTCCGTTTAATATCGGACTGTAGTTTGAACCTAGTGAGCGTGTTATCTCCTTAGTTTGAGCCCCTCAAAATTAAAATTCATTTATGTGGGTATGAAGGATTTGCTGGAAAATCTAAATCTAAAAAAAACCTTACATATTGAACCCCTTCCGCTAAATTTCAGTTGTCACTGTCTTCTCAGTGATTGTTTTATTCTCACTCTTCTCTTTCTTTCATGAACTGAACTTTGAGACGAGACAGAGTGGACAGAGGGAAGGCAGAGGGCAGAGAAGGCACAAAAATGACAGAGTGGACTGAGTGTACAGAGGGTGGACTAAAATACAGAGAGTGGACTGAGAGTACAGAAAGTGGACTGTGAGTAGGCCTACAGAGAGTGGAATGAAAGGACAGGCAGTGGACTGAGAGAACAGAAATTGGTCTGAGAGGACAGAGAGTAGACTGAGAGGATAGATGGAGCACTGTGGGGATAGCGAGGGAACTAAAAGAAAAGAGAGGGACCAGAGAGTGAACTGAGAGAAGAGAGAGTGGACAGAGAGGATAGAGTTGACTGAGAGAACAGAGAGTGTACTGAGAGCACAGAGTGTGGACTCAGAGGACAGAGTGAAGACATAGTGGACTGAGAGGACAGAGAATGGACTGAGAAGACAAAGAGTGGACTGAGAAGACAAAGAGTGGACTGATAGGACATAGAGTGAACAGAGAGTGATCTGAGAGAACAGGGAAGGGACAGAGAGTAGACTGAGGTGACAGGGAGTGAACTGAGAGAACAGAGTGGGGTGAAAAACTGAGAGTGGATTGAGTGTACAGAGAGTGAACTGAGAGGACAGAGAGTGGACTGAGAGGACAGAGAGAAGACTGTGAGTGAACTGGGGAAACTGCGAGTCAGAATTCTTTCCTCTTAGTCCTCTCTATGCTCACTCACTGTAATTTCAGTATCGGTACTCTCTCTTTGATATCAGTCCACTCTGTTTCCTTTCCCTTTTCTACTACCTCAGTCCTCTCTCTCTCACCTCTCGGTCCAGTCTGCGTCTTCTCAGTTCACTCTTTTTCTCCTCAGCCCACTCCATCCTCTCAGCTTTCTTTGTATCACTTTCCGTCCTTTCAATCCACGCAATGTACCGGTACTCTCATTTCACTCTCTGTAATCTCTGCCCCTTCTCTGTCCTCTCAGTCCACTCTCTGTTCTCTCAATATACTCAAAATTCTCTGTGTTCACTTTCTTTTCTCTCAGTTCACTCTCTGTTCTCTTAGCTCATTCCCACTCCTCTTGTTCTTTCCCTATCCTCTCAGGCTACACACTGTTGTCTGAGTTCTCTCCCTGTCTTCTCCGTCCACTCTGTCCCTTCATTCCATTCTCTGCCCCTCAGTCTACTCTCTGTACTCTCAATTCACTCTCTGTAATCTCTGTCCACTTTCTTTCCTGTCAGTCCACTTCCTTTCCTCTCAGTCTACTCTCTGTCCCCTCCGTCCACTCTCTGTCCTCTCAGTCCACTCTCTGGTCTCTCAGTCTACTCACCATCCTCGCTCTCCACCTTCTTGTCACTTAGTTCAGTCTCTGTTCCCTCTGTTCTCTTAGCTTACTCCCTATCCCACAGTGCTCTATCTATCCTCCCAGGCTCCTGTCTGTCCTCTCAGTCCACTGTCATTCCTCTCAGTCCACTATCTTCTCTCAGTTCACTCTCTGTACTCTCAGATCATTCTCTGTCCTCTCAGTTCACTCTCTGTACTCTAATTCCAGTCTCTGTTCTCTCAGTCCTTGCAACAATTTCTACAGCTATAGGACATTTGTCACAGCGTTATATCAAGATGCCAACAACACCTAAAGGAACGGCAAGGGTTAAGCACGGATTTTATACGATTTGGCGTTTTCCTAACTATATAAGTGCAATTGACTGAACACATGTGAAAATACAATCACCAGGTTGAGGAGATGCAGAAATCGCAAAGAATTTTTTTTTTCAATTCATGTGCAAACTGTGTCTGATTCTTCCTTGTTGATTCGAGACATTGTGGCTAGGTGGCCAGGCTCATCTCATGACTCACATATTTTTAATTCTTCAATAATTAAGAGGCGATTTGAAGATGGAGAATTTGGTGCAGCCATTCTAGTTGGAGATAGTGGATATGCTGTACAAAATTATCTCATTACACCACTGACAATTACACACACGCCAGAGGAACAACTTTTTCAGGAGGCCACCATAAGGACTATAAGTCCAGTAGAGAGGAGCTATGGGGTATAGAAAAGAAGATTTCCTGTTTTAACTACTGGAATCAAACTAAAATTGGACAGAATTCAAAGTGTAATTGCGGCAACAGTTATTTTACACAATATAGCTTGCAATGAGAATGAAAATATACCTCCTATTACTGATGACCAGTTGGATGCCATTAACGCTGTGCATAACTTCCCTCAAGCAGCTAACAACCACCCAAATGTAGCAGAAAATGTCAGGCGAAACCACCTTATCCATCAGTACTTCCATGATTTGTTGGTGAACCAGTGAAGGAAGAGATTAAATTAACATAAAATAAGTTTCATTCACTGCAGTACATGTAACATTGTTTATTATTCATGTTAAACTTGCATATTTTCAAAAGTATACTATAACTTCACTTCACTGGAAATTAAGCATTACCAGCACCTTATCCATCAGTACGTTCATGACTAAAATTTGTTTGTGAATCAGTGAAACAAAGGGATGAAATTAAGATAAAGTAAGTTTCATTCACTGCAGTACATGTAACATTGTTTATTATTCATGTTAAACTTGGATATTTACAAAAGTATATATTATAACTTTACTTCACTGAAAATTAAACAGTACCAGTAACTTACACCATATTTATTAAGCCTAAAATTGTTATTTTTCTTTAAACCTGACTTATTATCTTGTGTGGTGTAGCTTTAAATGCAACACAACCTCCATAATATAGAATCTAATGATGACCTGACTTAACTGCAACTGTGTTGTATAAAATATTACTACTGATACACAAACATTCTAACACATTATAGTGTAGTCACAATTTATGTAAAAATTCCATTTTATTTTAATTACGCAGTGATGTTACAAGTTGAAATATATCTGCATTTGTATCAAAATTATATCAATGTCGGATTTCAATGACAGAACGTAACTAATTACTTGAAATATGCAGTGTGTTTATTTTCTAACATATAAGAAATTAGCTGGAGGGAATATACTGTATATTTCTTATTATGTTCATTCTATTAAAATAATTAGAAATGAAACTAACAATTTATTTATGAACATTTTGATGTCATGTTATAATTAGGCCTAGGCCTACTGTTTTTTTTCTTATGTATTATTAATATATTATAAACTAGCCATACCCGTGCACTCCGCTGCACCTGTTAGAAATAAATATAAAGTAATTACATAATTAAAATAGGACGTTTGATCCAGGGAACATTCGTGTTTGTTAGAAGGATAAATCGTTTAATATGTTACTTAATTGAAATTGTATTTAAATAATGAAATTGCGATCATTTTGGTCCAGAGAGCACTCATTTGGTGCAATGACAATTCCTTTAACATGTTTCTTATTTGTTATTACACGCAATAGTTTAATGAAGATTGACATATCATTTAGTTTTAATGTGTAAACTTTATATTACTTGCTATATGGTTCCATTGAATTATGGTAATAACTTAATTTTAACCCCTGTTTCCTACGTCTTCAATAAATGGCGATTGGCCCACTATGGTTCCGAAACCTTCAAATAACTTAAATAGTGATACAGCATAAACAGTGATATGTAATTATATTTCTTTCTTTCGAAAATGTAAGAATTCACGATCTCCTATGGAATGCCATGGAATGAATAAATGTGTTTTTTCTTCCTACTCAAAAATTTTATATTTTGCACATGGGAATTACTGCAGGAACAACAACGCTACAATCTGAGGTGGCGGTGAAAACGTATTGTATTGTTATTTTAAAAGTCTATCAGACCTACCAAATTTTGCACAGAATAAAACTTATCGGAAATCATTTTTAAAGAAATTTTTGTTATGTAACATTTTTTACAAAAAAGCAATAATAAGCAAGTTATTTCGATTTAATTCAGGTCCCGTTAAATGAAGTATTTTGAATGCCATGTAGCCTAAAATCTAAATTACAACGAACTTAATTTATATTTCAATTTTCATCGAAATCCGTTCAGCCATTATCGCGTGAAAAGGTAACAAACATCCAGACATACATACAAAAATGCCAAAAAAGCGATTTTCGGTCTCGGGATGAATAATTATACATGTTAACACCAATTATTTTTGGAAAAGCGAAAATTACCAGAAAATTTTCGGCTACATATTTATTATTAGTATATATTATATTATATTATATTATATTATATTATATTATATTATATTATATTATATTATATTATATAAAAAGTGCGTTGATAACGGATGTACTCCGATAAGAAAGTTTTTAATCTGTTGTGGGGGGGTCTTGAATCTCAGAAGCAACAACTTTTACAACAGCGCAACTTAATCTGCTTGGCTCATTACCCAATTTTTTTTTGCATTGCATTTATTGCAAATATAGTCTATTTTATGTATCTTAACACGATTCGATTGAGCATAGTTAAAATTTGAATTATAAAATAATGGATTGCTAAGCTAATGTACTATTACTGCATACTAAATCAATACACTCTCGTTGTTCGTTAATTCTCCGAGATTAAAATGAGTGTGTACATAAATATTATTTTAAGAAATACATGAAACGAATTTACAAAAAAGCGTATCAAATTTTCTGTGCTTAGGAAGCTATTTTAATCTTACCTGTCCTCGATTTACTAAGAAGTTACTGTAATAACATTATAGCAGTATGTCCATCTGGAGAAACTACACTTTCCAATGGTGAAATAATAATTAATTATACAAATCGGTTAATTTAGCTTCCGATATTACTTCATGCAAACACAGAAACATTGTCTGTAGGCTAAGTTTAATAGCTTTCGATTGTTGCTGTCCAAGGCCCCTTTTTCGACTGTTGTTGTCCAAGGCCCCTTATAGACGAAGTCATTTGTTATTTCATTGCACCGTATTAGATGGCGTTATTTTAATTTTAAAACTCATTTATCTCATTAAATATCAGTCCTATAAAAATTTTGTAAAGAAAAAAACTTATCGGAAATAATTTTTAAAGAAACTTTTGTGATGTAGATTTATTTAATTCAGGCCCCCTTATAACCCCCCTTTTAAATAAAGTATTTTGAATACCATATAGCCTAAAATCTAAGTTACAGTGAACTTAATGTATATTCCAATTTTCATATAAATCGGTTCAGCCATTATCGCGTGAAAAGGTAACAAACATACAGACAGACATACAAACAAAAATTTCAAAAATGCGATTTTCGGTTTCAGGGTGCTTAATTATATATGTTAGGACCAATTATTTTTGGAAAATCGAAAATTGCCAGAAAAATTTCGGCTACAGATTTATTATTAGTTTAGATAAGCCATATATAAATTATGTGATAGGTGATAACACGCAATAAATTTGGTTTTGAATTGGAATTAAGCTAATCTACCTACTGATTAACTTGTTATTCAATTATTTAAGAAGCTACATAAATTTAAATATCTTTTGTTTTAAGTATCATGATAACCTGATGTGATATGTTTATTATGGTATTATTAATACAGTGAATGATATAAACCGAATGACTTTATGAAAATATCAAAATGACATCATAACATATTAGGACCACTAAAAACCACTACAAAACTGAAGTTATCAATACTGCCTTTAAATATATAAGTTACCGGTACCTAAAGTGATTTAATATGCTAGATTAAATTTTTTAATTTAAATAAAAAAGAACATATAGACTTGAACAAAATAAACACCATAACTACATCAAAATCTTGTGATTTCAGTTAGCTGTTTGTTTTAAGGTCCAATTCCGTATTCCTAACATCAAGTTCAAGAATTCTTCTTTTCATCTTAAGACCAAACTCCTTATTTTTTATATAAAGTTCTGTGAATTTCTTCTTCACTGTATGTTCTTCTTTCATAATATATGTTACCAGGACTTTAAATTCATGCTCCATCCTTTGGAATTGAATTTGATCCTCTATTGCTTGTTTTTGTAACTGCAGAACTTGTTTTTCTTGCCATAATGCCATAATTTTCTTTCCTGCCAATGAACTGTCTTGTGATGGTCTTTTCTTCTTTACTAGGAGTGGAGTAGAAGTAGGTTTCCTTAGGTCCCGAATACTGAATTGACTGCTACATGGAATGGCTTCTACTTCATTAATTTGTATATTATCCTGAGATACTATTATATTGGTATATCTTCAGTTACCTGATCAGTGGGATTTGAATCGTTACCTGCGACAAATGCTTGGGATTCAGAAGCTACAGACTTGTATAGATTCACAGATGAAAAGGAAATTACTTTGGAATTTTGAATTGATTGGATTTGAGGAGGAAATTGTGCTTTTTCCAATGTTTGCAGATGGGTGCTCCACAGATGCGAGTAGTGAAGACTGGCCAGTACAATCAGAGTCACATACAGATGGTAGCCCCTCAAGTTGTATTGTGCCAATAATCTCTTTTATTTTAATATAAGTTATTATTAAGTTCGGTTGATTTGGGTCTCCACCTGCACCTATGTGTATTTTTTATCTTCAGAAAATCTCCTTTTACAGGTCTTTTTGAGGTTTTCATACTTTAATATTGTGACAGCGACGTGAGATTCGAACTCACGACCAGCGTCCCGCAAGAGAGAAGATCGCGCGGAGCACTTTGGGATGGCGCGCGGCGGAGATGGGAAAAGGCCAACGCGGCGAGAGAGAGGAGAGGGCTCTGGATTTTTCTGGAGTGCCATCTCTAGAGACGCGTGGAACTTTCGAGGCTACGTCGCTGTGGTTATAAATTAAGGACGCGAAGGAACGACAGCAGTTTTCAGTTATTCAGTCAGTGAGTAAGCCAGAGCAAGCAAGCCAGACTTGTGTGCCGGAGTTCGACTCGAGTGTGCGTCCGCATCTGCGTCAGCATCCGAAGGCCTGAGTTCGAGTGCAGTGGACCGCAGTTGGAGGGACCTGAGTTCGAGTGCAGTGGACCGCAGTTGGAGGGACCCGAATTCGAGTGCAGTGAACTGTCTCTGAAGGTCTGTGGTTCGAGATACTGTGAACTCGAGTGACTGAGATAGAAGAACTGTGAACTGAGAACTGATAGTTCTGATCTGTAAATAGTGCTTTGTAAAAATTAGTTAAGATTAACAGTTCATTGTTGTTCGTAATAGTCCAAGTAAATTGTCATTGTCGTCGGTGGAGTGCTATAACGAATACTGTGTTGAGTGAAAATTCTATTGTTGACGAGAGCGTTTAAGGTGAATTGTAGAAAGGAATTATTGTTGTGAGGAATAAATTACATTGTTGTCACTAATAAAATTCACAATATCTTCCAATCTCTTACCATACTACAGTTCCACTAATTTCATGAAACTTTCTGCTAGTTCTAGCCAAGCTTTTTCTGTCTTTTAAAGATATACTATCGGTTTTCTTACATTCTAATATATCTTTCTTTGTACTAACTAAAGAGAGCAGTAAATCAATTTCTACTGGACTAAAATTCTTACTTTTTTCCCCTGAATTCTCTATTTCTGAACACAGGACTTTACAGTGTACATTAATCAGCTTATGATAATCTGATCAAAATTCATAATGGACGATGAAGCAATCATACAGTGCAACCAACCGTTTACTGAAATAAAAATAATACAAGAGGATGACACCTATTATGAATATTTAGGCCCTGGGTTTAGGTCACTGGAAAACTGGACAGAGCAAATGTTGGCACCCTAACCTCTTTCTTTAACTTCATCCATTCTATTACCAAACAAAAATGTGAAACAGTAATTGTGCCAATTCACCAAACAAAAGGCTGTTTTTATTACGTTATTTATAAATATTCATTTTTATTGAGCATGTACTTAACAATTATTTTAACATCCTACCTTCAAATATTTTCTCTTGCTCCCTTGCTCTGAGTATTTGCCCATTCTAGCCAATTATAAACTAGGGCCTGTGAATATTACATAAATAGATTAAGTCACATACTAAAATGTTAAAAATAAAAGCAATTTCCCTTAGAATTATCAAGATCCTGGGTACATCAGGTAGGCCTAATTTAGTGGGTTATCGAACACGTTAAAATGCTGGAAGTTGTCTTCTTGAAATTAATTCGATCATGATTTTCGGAGGGAAAGGAATAAACTAAAGGAAATTAATTTTTATATTAAAATGGATCCATATATGCCATCAGATAATGCACATTAACACAAGACACAAGTTATTCTACGATCTTGCCTATCAGAGAAAAGTGGAATCGAGAATGCTTTCCAATAAATTCAAGAAAACTATTGATTAAATGATAGACAACACTTCACATGGATATAAATGATTTATTTGTGAAACTAGTAGATGCATTCCTTCTTTATTTGCGTTGATTTGATTATAGCATTAATTCTCTGTAAACAGCTGACATCGTGATCTGTGGCTGACATGTTGACGCGCCATCAGTAATCAAGTTATTGTTCTGTGTAGCCAACACCTGAGAAACCATGAGCATCTAGTGCCAACATTAGTTTAAACGGGTGGGCTGCCAGATATTTATGGAGAAAATGGAAGCATGTTTAAACTGAATAGTAAAGTTGAACGGGTTTAATTTATCCCAAGTTTAACTAATTTTGGAGAAAACGGCCCTAAATGATGCAATATAACTGCCGCCATTTGTTGAGTCTCAACAATTGTGAAATGTACCTGCTAAAACGGTTTAAGTACATGTTACTATTAGAGCACTAGCTTAATCTATGGTGTGGTAGCTCCTTTACTTGTTCTTGTCTTGCGCATGCGCAGTTTCCCATCATTGGACTTGAAAAATTTCTTGCGGGACACTAAGTGCAGTTTCTCCGAAATTTACATTCACTTCTCCTCTTCGAAATATTGAATTCTTCTATTTCTTCGTACTTGTCGTCTCGCTTCACTTACCTTTCTTCCCACCATAATCTGAACACAAACTCTCGCCATCAAACAGTACTAACAATACCATCCCATCGCACCTCCTCATACTCATTCTCTTTCACAATAGCCCTGCCAAAACTCTGGAATTCGCTACCTGCTAGCATCAGGGACTGACGAAATAAAATTGATTTCAAACGCAAACTTACTAGGCACTTGGTCATTAATTGAGACTCGTTCAGACTTGGTTTCTTGTAAATAGTTCTCTTAATCTATCGCAAAATATTTCAATATCCGGTAATTTGTATTGTATAATAATTATAATGTATAATTTCAAGAATATTTAAGAAATAGTGCGAAGTGGTCTATCCAATGTCATTTTCTAAATCAGCGCCCCAAACACCACAAAAACAGGTCTAAAACCGGGAAACCTAAAGAAGCGTATTCACCTGTGCTGTCGGCCTCGGTAGCATAGTCGGTATAGCGCTGTGCTCGAGGTTGCAGGTTCGATCCCCGCTCAGATCGATGGCATTTAAGTGTGCTTAAGGCTGATATCACGTCGCTATTTTCCAAGTGTATAAACTTCGATATATTGCAAGTTTTCTTTGCATTGGATTACATCGAATACGGACCACCAGTGTGGTTTAATACCGTGAAAACAGGATGTACAGCTTATGCCACATGTTTGCAACAGTATTTATACGATGAAAGAGTAATGGAATGGAGAAAAACTCTCTCCGGAAATATCATATGTACTTCGGTACATTAAAATAATAAAATAAAATAAAATAATAAAATAATATAACAGTATTTATGGTGAGAGACTGTATAATAATTGCGTCCAATTTCTGAAAGAATAATAAGGGCACACTAACATGAATTGCGGATGTGTTAGCGTTCTTGAGTTTTGTAATTACATAACATATGTGCCTCACATTTCTGTAAATTTATGAATTAAGAGAATTAAATAGGCACAATGTACTGAACACTTCCCTTTTACGAAGTATGGTGACGTCGATCAATATTCCTTTGTAAGTTCATTATATTATTCTGAGGTAAGATAGTTGATTTGAAAAACATTTTTACATTTATTCTCTTCCGCATCCCAATACAAGGACAAAAAACACACATCACTCTTATTTTATAATTGCCGATGGTATCTTGCACTATCCCCAACTCCATAAGCATAAATTCCGCTACATTATGAGTTGTAGGTGTGTGTACTGATTAAATATGGAGCATTCGGAAATACATTAAGGTATCATGCACATAAGTTTTAATGTGTTTTCTGACATAATTTATATTACATCCTGAGTATAGGCCTATATATTGCTTTCGCGTTTTAATTAACTAGATCTCCCTTGTTGACTACTTAATTGACACGAGAAAGCAATATATATATATACTGTATATTTCTAATGTATAATGTTCCGAAATCAAATGTGTGAATTGTATTTGGTTCAAGTTCATATTATATTCACAACAGCCATAAACTTTAATAAAGAGACACTTTACAGCAGAAACATAAGTAGTGCCTAATGATATTTAATTATAACATACTGTATTTATTTTATAAAGATAAATCTGAAACACGTTGCTTTAATTTTATCTCTGTAATAACTCACTACAAATATTAATTTTCTTTTATTATTATGTAATGTTACATAACGTTGGAATACAGAATGTATGTTATCTTAAATATCTATTTTAATACTATTAACGTAATGGCTCTGTTACTAAAGAAATCGGGCATCCGTAAGTATTTGTTTTTTATGTAGTTAATGTAAAAGTTAATCAGATTCCTCCCTGTGAAGTTTTTTGAGTACTCATCATAATTTTTTTTTTGTTTGAGCCACCTTACATATTACGATCACGTATTTTGTAGGTCTCCTTGCATACATTTTTATTTTGCAGATCTAATTTTATTTTCAGTCAAGCACTTACAATGGTACGGCATAGCTTATTTCTATGCTAATTTTGAGAAAGCTGTGATATTTTAATTACTAGGTGTGATTACAATCTTAGGTAAAATTAGAGGTATGCAAGATGTTATAGAAGAACGAATGAAATTTGTGTGGTAAGTTTGTGTGATATATACAAATTTAAACTTCTAAAATTATTTTTTAATTCTGCTACATTTGGGCACACTGGTATCTTATTGGACAGCGGCATCTGGTAAAACAGGTAAGGTCAAATAAGATACCTGATTGGAATTATAGAGCGTTAGAAAATGTCCTAAGTACAATAAGGAATTTAATGTAGCAGAGATGTGATGCGAACAATTAATAACACATTTATTTGTAAGAAGCTCCTCGCATTTTTTACTTGTTCTTTTCAATTGATAACCTTTGAATGTGATTTACAAGTATTCAATAGGAAGAGAAAGTGGAAGTATCTTCAGAAGAGGGTGAAGTGTTAACTGAGAGGTGAGTGTACTGTGCTGGTTTTGCTTCTTCCATTTTTTCAGAACTTTATTTAATGGCTAAGTAGGAAATAAAATTTATAATGAATGATACTATTTTGATCTACTATATTTTTCTGGTTATTTTTATAAAAGCTTCAATACAATATCTTCGTGCTGAAGTGACGTTAGATTCACTAAATTATCATTACCATAAGTAATACACTACAAGTCCTACTATATCTGCTGCTTTATTATTCTGCTGTCTTTCGAGAACCATGATCGCTTTTAGGGTACGATCTGACATATTTTGTATAGTATTCCGGGTCTGAATTATTTTTTACTATTTTGTACGGCACATATCTGCATGTGGTCTCTGATATTATTTGTTTAAAATTTTCTCAAACTTGACCTATGTTTTTTTTTTTCCTTCGTCTAAGAATTTGTTATACTGATCTAGAAGGTAACCTTGTAAATCGTTTATATCTGCTTTGTTATACTGCCATATTTTTCTAGTGATATCTACACGGACATTTGTCTGAAGCCAATTTAGCTCAAGTTGAACACTGTTATGGTCACTGATTCCAGGTAATACTTGTGAAGAGTGAAAACTACCCCAGTGTCATATCAAGAAGACATCTAAAAGGTTATTGTTCCTTGTAGGTTTGTGACATGTGTAAATCCTTGCTCCCATATTAGGTACTTTACAAAAGTTTATGAAAGGGTGTTTGAGTCTATTTGATCATTCCAGTTCACTGCGAGTAGATTTAGAACCCTTGCTAATACGATCTTCCTTTCTAACGGTATTAAGGATATCTTTTCTTGCAGCTTACTCAAAGTAAAGTAGTTTGCTTCGTTCTGGGGCTAAAGCATGCTATTATATCCCATTTTTCACCATTGTATTTATTATTGATTTGTACTGCTATAATTTCTGCTTCTGCTTCTGCTGTCTACTGTACCCGTTGTAATACAAAAATACTCCTCCGCCCCCTCTCATCTAGATCGCTTCTGTAACACAACACTCGCTGTCTTGGTTTGCATCAGGGCGCTCGCGTTCGATCTCGTTGAAGTTGGAACAGGCACGAGTCACCTGTTCCATTGCCATTATTTCGTAAGATCTAACTCAGGCCGCGAATGCGTAAATCGTACAGATTTTTTAAGAACTGTTGTATAATTTCACACAATATTATGTCACACGAAAAACTCTTCGAACTTAATTGTTTTCCGAATTATCACTATGTAAATAAACTAGCTTGATGAAACAGTATATTCCACACTTCTCAATAGGTAACTTCTACAGTTTCCAGCGATACTCGGGTAAGTTCGTGTCTGCTCGAGCCTGCTTCGGAGGAAACATTGCTTGAGACTCCCACTCACATCATCACGCACAGCATACGAGAAGGGCTCGAGTCGTTTTCACTTTACTGCAATAAGCTTGCTAACGATAGCTGTTTTCGCTTTTCGAAAACTGCAGTATAAGTATATCTCACAATCTCAGTTAAGGGGGCAGAGAGAAAGGGAACAGCTTGTTCCCTCTTTTCTATGGAGGAACCGCCACTCTTTCACATATTCCATTCTTCTCCATGTTCACATATGAAATGCTTATACGAGGCACATCCAGAAAGTAAGTTTCCCGATTTTCCCCTTGAAAGTAAACGTAATTAGCCGTGTCAATTGCGCATGCGTAACAGATCTATGACGTATCAATCATATGCCAGCCGGACAGAAAGCACTTCACTAGTCTCTTCCTTGTTTATTTTTCTAGAACTTGCTCTTCTCTATCCTTTTTCTTTTTTAAGATGTAACTACTTACAGATTTAGGAACAAATGGAACTTTAAGTTAGTGTTTGCGTTTTTCAGTATCAGCAGAGTGCTTGTCCTCCCATCATGGGTGATGCTGAAAGGACAGAGACACATTTTATATCAGACTATCGGATGGTAAGAATAAACATGTGTATATAGTATACGCCTATACTGAACTCTTTTTAGTAAATACTCTTGTTAGTAAGAATAAAAACATTTGAGTACCTACTCATTTTTTATTACATACTCATAACATGGAAGCATAGTAGAATATACTCAAGTGTCCATTTTGTACAGAATGTATACTCATGCTTGATAAGAATAAAAGCTAGTATATTCTCATTTTTTAAATTTCGTTCTCATGTTATTCTGAGTATGGATTGTAGCAGGCTCTATTCTGAGTATCTGCTGACTTGTGTTCAGTTTACAATTAAATTTACAAAATGGCAGAATTTATGAACGATGTAGTGCCTCATGGAAAAATATAGAAAAAGATGCGAAATTCATAAGCATTTAACGCTTCACAAAAGTGAATGTGAAATTGTTTAAACATGCATTTGTTTTTCATAAAAAAACGTAACCTATAAAAATATGAATGGCTATCAAATTATAAGGTTAGATTGTATTGTTAAATATAATTAATAATTACAGTTTATTTTGTAAAATTTGAATTGCAAAATGCAATTATTTGTAACTTCAAAATTATATACGGTATATATATATATATATATATATATATATATATATATATATATATATATATATATACATATATACTGTTTCATAATAAAAAATACAATTAACAAATTAGCATACCTGGAATTCTAGAAATGGACTGTAATCTCCATCAAACATCCCATAATGACGATTTCCCAGTATTATTTTCTTGTTTCCTGTTTTACTAGCGTCATTTATTTGATTCACTCTCGCTTTCATGCTCGTTTATTTATTTATCTATTTACTTATTTATCCATTATCACAATTTACAAAAAGTAAAACACAAACCACTACAGCATGCCGATAGCATGTGGGGGGGGGGGGAACTGAGCATCATGGTGCAATGTGGTCAAAGAGGATAGGTAACACGAGTACATACTAACTTTTAAATGATCAAGAAGGCTATAAAGATGAGTATATATTCGCGTTATGCGTTATTAGTGTCACTTATGAGTTTCCTACCTGACAGTTCGCTAAAGAACAACAAACATTGTTAAAACATATTGTAGAATATTCACAGTATTAAATCTGTAACAAATGTTATAATAAATTTTAACACTTCTGTCTTCCGATAATCTCTAACCAACACTTACATCATTGTTTAAATTCATTATTTATTGTTCAAGTCGACGCGACGAAGAGAAAATAGAGAGAAAATATGCCTGGACTTACAGTAATTGAATATTAGTGTTCGGAGTAGAACTAAATTTCGTCTTTTGGTTGTGATAGTCTCAATATAGAAATAAGAATTCCTTACAATACAACCTTTTTAATTAGTTTATTTTACGATGCTTTATCAACTGATTTGGTTATCTAGCGTCGACTGATAGGAAGGTGATAATGACAGCGAAATGAGCGCCGAAAGTTACCCACCATTTGATCTTAATTGGTTGAGGGATAACTCAGGAAGAACCTCAACTATGTAACTTGTCCCAACCAACAATAGAGTTGTATCTAATAATTGCGGATACTACGTTAAAATCCATTAACAAAAGATTTGAAAATGTGAATCACTGTAATAATCTATTTACATTTCTTTGTCAATTCAGAGAAATGATCGAAAATTAAATGAAAAAAGAAAATCTTTTTCTGATTTATACGTTTTCCTACAAATTAATGGTGGAAGCGCAAATATTAAAGATATTGATGGTACTGAGCTTTTCAATAAGCTGACAATATACAGAACTTTGCTCAGTGGCATTATAGAAACTGACCCATTAAAAACTTGACATTTAATGAAGAAAAAAAGTAATAATAACTAGATGGTATCATTTCATAATCTCTTCATAGCTCTGAGAATTTTTCTCACTGTTACCAGTCACCAGTTAGTGTATCATTAGATGAAAGGTTTTTTCTAAACTTAAAATTTACAAATACTTATTTAAGAACATCAATGGCTCAAGAAAGGTTTAATAATTTGAGATTATTAGCTATAGAAAAGGAATTCTATAAAAAAAAAGAATTACAATCATCAGATATTACTCATGAACTTTTACCTTCCTTTTCAGACCACTTTCTTGATTTTTCTATACCACAATCACTACTTAACATCCATTGTTATTATTTTTATAGAAGTATGGTCAGTTTAGACAATGTCACTCAGGGTGTGAATGAAGATTTCTGATGAGGGGGGATAGAATCTTATACAGAAAATACCGTACATAATAATAATAATAATAATAATAATAATAATAATAATAATAATAATAATAATCATATTATTATTATTATTATTATTATAATTACTCAACGCTTGGTCGCATTAATTTGCTTGTCTTGCAGCTTGATCATAATAATAATTATATCCATGAGCAGGCTTAAGGTAAGATGTGTAATTCCTAAGGTATTGATTGTTGTCAGGTCGCCTGTGATGATAATACAGAAATATTATTTTCTTTTCTTACTTTATACTTTATAAAGTAGGTAAACTCGTATTAAAACAGATTTTGTGAGGGTGTTAGAAGTTATCCTTGGCAGAGATGTTAATATGAATTTATGAGAGGGGGATAACTTTCCAAAGGGGAAATCTCCCACGTTAATTCGCACCCTACTGTCACTATTTACAATAGCGAGGGATGTTGGCATCACCCCACATCAATTAAACCGTATTATCTCGAGTACGCGAATTCAGATTTCAAACATGTTTACAATTAATGTTGCCTTACCAATTCTAAGAAAGGTACTGCAAGTTTCAGTACTACAGGCTTAATCAATATACAGTAGTTAACAGTTCCGTACATGTGATTGGGGTGTTGACAACACCCCGCGCGACTGTTTAAGGGTTAAATTGTAAATTTACTTGCATTCTGCATTGTTACGAGCGGCACGCAGGCGCCTAACAGCCCAAAATCTGGCCTGCGAGTGGCATTCCTAGCCATTTTTCTTATACGATTTAGCCATTTCTAACCATTTCCAGTTTTCACTGTCTATGTTCACTGAATCATGCAATATGCGTCTGGCGTGATGCAATGGTTACCTTTTCACACGCTCCTGAACTAAGACTGTGATAACAATGATAACATTGTTGACCCATGATGTTATTTGGGTCCTGTGACCAGAGCAGAATGGTCCTATTAGTGTATTTATTTTATTGGGTTATTTTACGACGCTGTATCAACATCTAGGTTATTTAGCGTCTGAATGATATGAAGGAGATAATGCCTGTGAAATGAGTCCGGGGTCCAGCACCGAAAGTTACCCAGCATTTGCTCCTATTGGGTTGAGGGAAAACCCCGGAAAAAACCTCAACCAGGTAACTTGCCCCGACCGGGATTCGAACCCGGGCCATCTGGTTTCGCAGCCAGACGCGCTGACCGTTACTCCACAGGTGTGGACTATTATTGTATTTAAGATTCCACGCAATTATAGACCTTATGACTGATCATTTCATGGTCTGAATTACACTATAGTCGAGTACATTGTTAATAAATTGGTTACATGTGATCTCTCTGGATGGTAAATCGCAGTTGTTTTTCATTTGTTATCGGCAGAACCGGCATATTAGCAATTAATAATAATTAAACAGCATTTGTTTCTCATCGCAGACAGTAAGTGACTTGTTGAAACATCTGTCTGATTCAGTCGTTTCTGTGTTTTTATTTGATCAGTCGCATCTCGCGCGTCGCTGTCCAGTGTTGTTTTAAATTTATATTGTATATTTTTTTGTCATTTTTGCGTATCATGTATTTTTATTTATAATGTCATAACCTCAGTACACAGAAATGGGAGTTGAATGGGAAAACAATGCGGAATCCAAAGATTGGATTCGGGCCGTTCCTTCTAACAGAACGAAAGCATTTTGTAAGTTTTCAAAGCTGAAATTAGATCTACAGTGTATGACAAAAAAAGCATCTAAGTCCACTTAAACATATTATTTCAGCTAGGCCATTCACTTGTAAACTCTAAATAAAGCTTAATTTAAAACCAAGTACATCGGTAATAAATAGCAGTAAAGCTGAAGCACAGTTGTCTTTATTTAATGCTGATCGTCGATCCTTGATCGTCTGGAAGAAGCTTTTTCTCCTGACTTATGACCTTTAAATACTTTGTGTTAGGCATTTTTTCGACATGCTTGGCTGTTAATCAAACCAAAGAATCATTCCACGTCAAATCGCACAGCAACAAAACACGACCTTCCCGTAAATGGTCTAATTTCTTTCCATAAATTCCAGACATCAAGTAAGAAGACACGTATTGTTTTATTTTCACAAATATTAATTATTTGTGTAGTTATGACTACAGTTTGACAACTTCAAGTGAAACCTCGTAAAACACGCAAACTTCTGGAATCTCTCTCTTTCTTTCTTCTCTCTCCCTCGCTCCTCGTCATTCAGTCACCAATCACCACGTAAATATCTGAGAGGGTTTGTGTGGGCACCGCGACCTATAGAAGAACCACTCTCCAGTATTACCACAATAACGGGTTCTTCATTTTTGCTCGACTGTCGGTTAGGAAGGTTCCATTATGCTAGCATTGCAGGCAACTAGTCAACCTTTTAATGCTTTTGTTAGCAGGTTTGACAAACTGTGAGTGGACCTGCAAGTATATAGGGCATAGTGCTCTCTCCCTTCCCTCCTTGCTTTCTCACTTGCTTCTACCCAAGACAGCCAGCGCTCACGTAGTAACTCGGTCAGGGTTTCAGTTCGATTTGTCAATCTATATTTGAAATTACGCAAATTATGCGCGCACTGTTACATAAGCTCACCTGGAACTCTGTGTCTACATATAGTTGAGATTTGCTGTTTGGCGCATTTGAAACTCTAAATGCAATACTTTTATTACTTTAGGGCTATCACATATTTTTAGTTTTGCCTAATTTTTTAATAGATTATTTTTTAAAGTAAAATTACTACATTAAATAGCCAAGTTGAAAATCTGATAAAAATGGGACTTGTGTCCCCTGATGTATTATCTGTAAACTACTGCATTTAAAAATGTGGGCGCTGCATACATACATTTGTAACAATTTATTTTCCGGAAGCATGCAAGCGCTCGAGATCCCCAAGTAATGAACCGTTTGCGCCCGTAAGCCTACACGTGTGCCACAAGGCTGCGCGCGGCAAGTTTTATGAAATCCCCCGTTGCAAATAATAACTGATGTCGCCACACTACACAACAAATGCATTCATTCATGAAATGATTAATACCTTAAAGAACAGTAAATATCTTATTTAAAGTTGTTTTATTATTGCCAGCTCAACTAAGAGCGGGGAGCCCTTCACATTGCTGTATTTGCTGTATGTTTATATTGTACTACATAGTCAAGTTTTTAACAATAGCCAGGCTGGGTAAGGCAGTAAACTTCGTGACAGTATAACAGATGGCCGGAGACTAAATATAGAAGAGAAAAATAATCAGTCAGGGTTTGAATTTCATGGAGTCAAATTCTATTTGTCGAATATTAACGCTTGTGACGTGACTTCTATAACATGAATGACGGTAAAGATCACGTAATATATAACAAGTGTTTAAATTAATTTGGCCTTCCTAATAACACCTTTAAAAAGAAAAGTAAACTAAGACGCGTAAGTCGCGATTTATTGATAAAGCTCAATATAGCGGAGTCTTTGAATGTGCGAATATGTGATTCGTGCCGTAAAAAATTCTTATCAACTTCCCGATAGGTCAGGTGAATTTATATGTGAAGCCGGTAGTTCTTGTGATATTAATGAAAATAAATCAAATGAAAGTAGTGCGGACAAACAAAGTGATAATTTCAGTTCTTCTTCTAGCAGTTCTACGGTTACAGCGCTAGAAATAAGTAATATTGAGGAACTAAAGATGAGTTTGGTGTGAACAGGAGAATCCCCTATCGAGAGAAGAAACCTACAAGAAAAATGATATCCCTGTGAAAAGTTTCAAAAAGTAAAATGCACCTACCAAGTAAAGATTTTCATGTAGAAGATGCATCGACGTACAATGAGAAGTAAGACAATAATATTATTAACAAATTAATTGAATCCTTTCACACAACAGATGAGAAGATGGTAAAAATTCAAATTTTAACAATATTTGAAAGTTGGCCCTACAATAAAATTAAACAAAACCTTGAAGCGGCTGACCCCATGATAAGGGTGGCAAGGAAACTCGCTGAATAAAAGGAAATTTTGTCCAATTCTGACAAACTCGATAAAGTTTTGAAACTGTCTACAGTGACTAAGGTGCTGGAAAAAAGAATTTTGTTACAGTTGATCACACTAATATAGAAACGCTTCAGTCTTCAACTTTTGACTTTTTAGACAAATTTTCAAGCAAACTTCTCTCCTCATTGACGCACGCTTTCATAGCACAGTGTCAAAGACCATTTTTAACGGAATATAAAAGAAAATGTACAACCTGAAAATTTCGTAGCTGTTGCAGATTTTTTTAAGATTCAGTACAAGGTTGGTTAGTTAGTTAGTTACTAAGTTAGATAGTTAGTGGGGATTAAAAAGGGCGTGTCAGCTACTGTGGCTATTTGCGCCCTTATCTAAAATCCTTCACGAAACAGATACACAATACAATAACCGGAATACGTAAAAAAAAAATAATAAAAAGCGTTGTCACCGTTAAAACGAGGTTGACGAATGCAAGTTCAACAAAGTGATGCATAAACACATAAAAGTGACCAGTTCTTAGACCCTAGCTAGACTTTAATAAGAAACAATAAAATAATAAAACAGATGCTACCAGAAATAAATTATCTGACACATTTATAAAATACTCGGATGTAAAAGGTCCGAATGTCAAGTTTGTTAAAAACATATAGTAAACAAAAGTAACCTCCGGATGTAAAGGGTCCGGAGGATAAGTAAAACGCGGCACTAAACAACTAAATCACCCTGCCAAGTCCTGTATCCGATAAAAATCTGAGAACTGCAATTGTACAATTAAAATCATTTCCAAGAGCGTCACGTAGAGTTCGCTGAACTCCATACATTGACGATGAACACGGTCATATCTTCCACAATGCAATAAAAAATGTTCCACCGTAAGTGGAACATGGCATATATCACAATGCGGCTGATGCTAGCCACGTAGGAGATGGGCTTGTCAGATGACAGTGGCCAAACTTCAACTGGGTGAGTAAAACTTCTTCGTGTCGTGACGCTCTTGTAGACGAATCCCAAACTCGAACAGTATTCTTCATTCTTCGTAATTTATTCCCCTCTTGTGCAGACCATTCTACTTCCCATTGCCACCATATTGTATGTTTCAGGTAATTTTGAATATTTTGCCACTTCTCACGACAATATACCTCAGATCCATTCATAGCACCGTCCCCTTACTGTAGCATCCGCTGCCTCGTTACAAGGAATGCCAACATTACCCGGAGTCCACACTACTCCAATATCATAATTAGAGGTTAGGAGAGTGTGGAAAAGTTCCTGGGTTCTCAACAAAAGCGGATCACCAGAATTCAAACACTGCAGGGACTGAATGGCGCTTAAAGAGTCGCAGCATATAAGGAATCTGCCCCGGGGTTCTCTAATTAAAAACAATAAAGCTCTATAAAAGCATATAGTTCTGCGGTAAAAACTCTACTGTACTGGCTCAATTTATATTTAAATATCTGTCCATTTGCAACAATGGAACAACCTACACAATCATTTATTCGGATTCCGTCAATAAAAACTAATGAATAATTCGGAAACTATGATAAAAGTTCAGTGAAACGAAATCTATAAACAAAAGCTGGTGTAAAATTCTTAGAACTTCGGCTCAGACTTATATCAAACATGAGACGTCGCATAATCCACGGTGGAGTGGTCGTATATTCCAGTGTGCGAGTTCCTGGCAGGCGGATGTCGAACTCGGAAAGAAGTTCACGAAACCCTACACCCGCTGGACGAAGTCTCCGTGGATTTTCACTGTATCGGCGGTAAAGAGACAGGTGGTAAAACGAGTCGTAAGAATTGTGCTCGGGCTGTGAGCGGAGCTTAACGGCATACGAGCACAACAAGACATTACATCACCGTTACAGTGATGGTTCTCCAGCTTCGCAATATAGGCTATCTATCCGACTCGTTCGGAAGGCCCCTGTAGCGAGTCATATCCCATAATGATGGATAGTGTCTAAGAGACGTAACTTGGATTTATTTGCTGAGCCAGGAATAGAACAGCCATAATCAAGCTCTGACCAGGTAAGAGCACAATAAGGACGTAAAAGCACTATGCGGTCTGCACTCCAGCGAACCCCTGACAAAAGGCGCAAAATATTTAACCATTTTTCGCAACGTCTTTTCAAGTCACGGATAAGGCCCAAAAATCTCGCAGTGTCTGTATATTGCAACTCCACTCCATTAAGACGCAGTTCAGGATGTGGATGCAGTCCACGATAGTTATAGAAATGGACACACTGCGTTCTTAGAGTAGAGAATTTAAAGTCATTGCGAACAGCCCATTCTGATAGCACGTTGATGACCAGTTGCAACAGTCGACCGATGGATGTATGATATCGGGAGCTATAATATAAACTGAAATCATCAACGTACAGGAGAGAAGATAATCGGTCACCGACACAGTGGGCAATTCCATTGATCGCAATGCAGAAAAGAAGAACGCTTAATACAGACCCCTATGGAATGCCGTTTTTTTTTTGGAGATCTTCGTTAGAAAGTGTGGTGCCTACTCGAACTCGGAAATACCGATCTGTCATGAACTTAGCAATAAGCGTTGGGAGACTGCCACGAAGTCCCCAATCATGCAGGGTTTTGGAGAATGCCATACCTCCATGTGGTATCGTAAGTCTTTTGTAGACCAAAGAAGACCGCCACAAGATGCTCCTTCTTGAGGAAAGCATCTCCAATGGCGGTCTCAAGCCGGACAAGATGGTCTGTGGCTGATCTGTGTTTACGAAAACCATATTGGATATTAGATAATTGGTTTTCCGATTCAAGTACCCAAATCAGGCGTTTACTTGTCTTTTCCATAACCTTGCATACGCAGCTGGTGAGACAAATTAGCCTATAACTGCCAGGTAAAGAAGGATCCTTTCCCGGTTTCTGGACTGGGATTACAATGGCGGAACGCCAAGGAGAAGGAAATACACCCTCAGTCCAGATCCTGTTGTATATTGAGAGAAGAAAGGATTTTCCAGCCGGAGGAAAATGGCCAAGTATGCGGTTATGGATGTTATAAGGGTCATTGGAGGTGTCAGGGGATGTGTCTAGTGCCGCATCCAACTCCTCGGATGTTAATGGTGCATTGTAGTTTTCAGTGATATCTGATTGAAAATTAAGGCTTCGTTTTTCCGCAGCATCTGTGACTTTATGAATTCCGGGTCATAATTATTTCAGATGCTTATCTTTGCAAACGAGCTAACGAATATTTCGGCAATTTCTGTGGGACTGGTGGTCGTTAGTCCATTGTTCAGAAGGCCCGTAATTACAGAACTATGATTCGCCATTATTCGACGGACTTTGCGCTATACGATATTAGCTGCGACGTTCTTCTTGAATAAATTCACATAGTTTGTCCAGGATGTCTTCTTAGCATCACACACAGTGCGACGAGCTTTCCTTTGAAGACGTTTAAACTGGAACAATTTTTTTTTCGGTCGGATGCCGCTCAAATTGGCGTAAGGCACGTCTGCGGTCTCGGATTGCATCTCTGCAGGCACCCGACCACCAGGGGACAGAGAAGCGTTTTGGCCTGCAGGACGAACGGGGGATAGATAATTCCGCTGACTTGATAACCATATTTGAGAGTCGGTCTACTACGGAGTCCACACTTTCATGTCCGTTATCATCGAATGATATGGACTCCGAAAATCCGACCCAGTCCACCTTTTTAATAACCCAGTTTGGAGATCGAGATTCCGCAGGACGTAAAGCGGACATACGCATTCGGATGGGGTAGTGGTCACTACCATGTAGGTTGTGAATCACATACCATTCGAAATGAGTGGACAAAACTGGGCTACAAATGGAGAGATCTCTATCATGGAGAAAGGACCGTAAGCCGAGGATAGATGAGTTGCTTTTCCGGAATTCGGGGTAATCAGATTGAGACGGGTACATACTTCTGCTATTTTATTTCCTCTGTCATCATCAGAATTAGAGCCCCAAGAGTTGTGAGATGCATTAAAATCCCCCACTAACAAATATGGAGCTGGTACCTGCGATAGAATGTGTTCCACGTCATTAACTGTGTAAGGTATATCTCGGGGCATGTAGACACCAAGTATTGAAAACTGGACGCTAGGTAAAGTTATTGTAGCCGCTATACATTGATGAGGAGTGTTAATATTGATGACAGAGGAATAGATATTTTGCCTGATAGGATGGCGCAACTTCCATGACCCGAATACCGGCAAGGGGGATCGTCCCGGTAAATATTTTATCCTGAAATACTCAGGGAATGTTCGGGTCGGAGGTGTGTCTCCTGAAGATATAAAATAGCTGGGTTCTCATGATAGATCAATTGTTGTAGTTTTGTATATCTGCTGCGTACATCGTTCACATTCCACTGTACAATATCAGTCATCGCGAGGAGCTAAATCACAATGGTGGCTTTACAAGCGATCGTCTATTCTTGTCCTTTCTATGGGTTGATGCCTCTGTCTGCGATTGCTTAGTCTTCGACTGTGGCGACTCACTTGCAGTTCTTCGCACTCCTGATCGTGATTTTGATCGAGAACGTGATCGAGAGGATGATCCCGATCCGCCACCCGAACTAGGAGCGCGTCGTTTTGGTGTTCTACCAGGCCTAGAATCCTTCTTTGCTGTCACGACAGCTATTTTTCTAGGGTCGTAAGGCCTGATATCAAGCCCACACGAGTAGTTGACTCAGCAATCTGTGTCGCATCGTCCACATATGTCTGGGTTGCGGTCTCAATTCGCTTTCCAGGCATACTTGCAAGAGTTGGCGTCTGCGTGGATGCATCAATTCCCTCTGTTGCCTTCTGAGGAATAGGAGTTTCCTGTAGTCTGTTTTGTTGGTCGAAAATACGCTTACGCGTCTCGAAGAACGTAATAATCTCTCGGACTCGAAGCCCTTTAATATCCTTCTCTACCGTATACTTCCGGCAATTTTTAGAATTAGCGGCGTGGTCCCTGGACCAATTCACATAGTGTTCGGCGCCGGCACGTGGGGAATCCCCACGGTCAGCACCGCCGCACTTTGCACATGTGATGATGTTAGTGCAACGTTTTTGCGTATGTCCGAACCGCATTGGCTTCGGCACATACGCACGCACAGGGACACGCTCGTTCCCGACAAAGATGTATTCTGGCAAGAGAGACAGACTGTGCTCAGGGGTTCAGACCGTCCGTCCCGCTTACGCAGTAAACGATAAACCTTGGAAACAGAGTGTTCCGCCAGCTCTAATTGGATCTCTTCATTGGATATACCATTTAGAGAATCCGTATGCACAACTCCTCGCGTGGTGTTCAGCGAGGTGTGTCGCTCAATTCTGATGGGGTATGATCCCAGCAACTTCGCTCTCAACAGCGTCTCACTTTGTTTTGCAGATGCAGTCTCAACAAGGAAACTGCCGTTGCGGAGTCGAGTTGCATATCTGACATTGCCAACGAATGCATGGAGCGCGCGTCTCACGTAAAATGGACTAATGTGTTTCATATTTTTTTCTGTCCCATCTAAGGTGGTACTGATGAAATTTGGAGCGCGGTATTTTAATTGTGACTTTCTCAGGGTACAAGTCCATTGCAGTGTTCGTCTTATTACCATCAATTGTAATTTTTTTTGGCTGTTTTTGTGGAGACGAGGAGCGAGAAGAGGTCATTTTGAAACTGGGCCCCCCAATGGAACCGTCGGCGTCAGCCTGCCACCGGGGGACGTAAGAGAAAGATACCTAAAAATTCTTGTTGGTCTGTGCCGCCCATGGGGACCCCCCCCCAACAGTCCGATCCCAGCATCCCACTTCACGCAAGTTACCCTTCAAACTGGGCATTAAACACTTAATGGCAAGTCGTACACCAGAGGCGATACGGAATTTTATGCCCCTACCACGGGAATAACCGCCCGTGTCTCCTCACTCTACACTGAACAATCCCAGGACTATCCATCTTCCACAATCCGACTCGTAAAAAGCTCGCCCGACCATCTTAAAAGAATCGCTTAACCCTTTCGTCAGCAATAACACGTCAGAGCGATATATCCGCTCCGGCAAGCAGAATCGGTCACCATGCCGTCTAGATAGTCCCGGGCTCCCATTGGGTCTCTACGTCAATGTAGATGACGACTGATCCGGGCTCCGCACCTAGACTTGCATATAGGGGCAGCGTGAAGGCTCCATTATTGCTTAGTTGCTGGGCACCCTGTCGGACCATACAATTCAGAAGTCGCGCTTGAAACCGTTGGACAGGAGTACGGAGATAGGAAAGATCCCCGCTGGTGAGACGGGAGTTATAAGCTTAAGAACCTTAACCTAAGAATGGATATAATAACTACACGGGGAAGAAGAATGAAGCCTCACCAGGAATTCTTAACAAATCCCGTCATGGTAGCGGACGTGGCAAAAAGTAACAACGGAGATGGAGAGGTAAAAATGGCTGTGATGATGTGGTGGGCGTTCCGCATGCAATGGGGGCCGGCGGAGAGAAACAGAGTGATGAAAAAGACGAGAGAACGAAAATGTTAAATGTTATGTTTTATTTAACGACGCTCGCAACTGCAGAGGTTATATCAGCGTCGCCGGATGTGCCCGAATTTTGTCCCGTAGGAGTTCTTTTACATGCCAGTAAATCTACTGACATGAGCCTATCGCATTTAAGCACACTTAAATGCCATCGACCTAGCCCGGGATCGAACCCGCAACCTTGGGCAGAGAAGGCCGGCGCTATACCAACTCGCCAACCAAGTTGACGAGAGAACGAAAAGGAGTGGTTGTGACAAGACGAAAAATGGCCGAAAAGAAAAGCACGAGAGCCACTATTCCATCCCCCGATCACCAACTTTGCGGAACCCACCTTGACCGGTTCAGTACAAGGTGTGCATTGGAACAACTCCCAAGCCACAATACATCCTTTTGTAGCATATTTCAAAGAATGTACAGTAATTCGTCACAAAAATATTGTCATATCAGAAAGCATGACACATGATACCGATTCCTTTCACATTTTTCAATCTGAAGCAATCAGTTTCTTAAAGCAGAATTCAACGATTTGAAAAATATTACCTCTTTTCCGATGGATCAAGTTCATAATACAAAACCAAAAAGAATTTTAAAAATAACTGTTTACATGAAGACGATTATGGTATTAGCGCTGAATGGCATTTCTTTGCAACGTCGTATGGTAAAGGTCAAGATCCTATAACAAAACCAAAAAAGTTGTTTGATTTGACACAAAAAACAAAAACATTTCTAACCTGTCATTTAAATTTCGTCCCCCTGAATAAGCGCAAAAACTGCATTGAAAATTTGCAGGCCAGATATCACAATCTAAAACGAGTAACTGGCACAATAAAATTATATTCTTTCATTCCGTTGTTAAAAACTGACAATTTTCTTTCGAGAAAGAAGGTAGGCGAGTGAAAATTCAAAGTGTAGTGTGAATGAAATAGAGATTTAAAATGAAAAATTTACAAATATTTGAAGATGTCATAATAAATTAATACAAGACTTAGCAGTGTTTCCACGAGTGACTTGATCCATACTGGGTGTAATGTTGCAATCTTCACTGGATCATCCAGCGCACGGTCAACAGTTCCCGTTCACTGCAGCTGTATTCGTCTGCTACACATTGTTTTTTGATGAAATTATTGAAATTACAACATTTGAAATTTTAATCTTACAGTATAAGTTAGATATAAATGTGAAGTAGTCGTATTAAAACCCTAAAAAATGCCTACTAAGTGCACTGAAGTATTCCTAATAATTCCAGGAAAGTCATAATGGGATTTCTGCCTCCAGATTCTCAGATGTAAACTGTGCGCAGTAATATCCTGTGTTAATAGATGTAAAATTTGGATTTTGTTTTTTCGCAGCAGTTTTTATTTTTAGAAATTTCAGGCTATAATTACATGAACTGCTTATCTGTGCAAATGTGACAGCAAATATTTGAACAATTTCTACGGCACTGGTGGTCGTTGCGTCATTGTTAAAAAAAATGTTATGGTTTATTTAACGACGCTTCATTGTTCAAAAGACCTGATATTAGAGAGCTACGTTTACCCATTATTCGACGGACTTTGACCCATACGATGATAGCTGGGATATTATTTTTAAAGAAGTGACATAGTTTGTCCAGGAAGTCTTCTTAGCATCGCTCACAATAAGTTTTGTTAGCATCGCTCATAGTGCGACCAGCTTTGGCTACGATGTTTAAACTAGACAAAATTCTCTTGGGTTGACTGGCGCTCAAATTGGAGTAAGACATGTTTGCGGTCTCGAATTGCTTCTCTTCAAGCATCCGTCCACCAAGGGACACAGATGCGTTTTGGCATGTAAGACGACCGGGGGATGTATAATTCCGCCGACTTAATCACCACATTTGAGAAGTGTTCTAATATGTAGTCCACACTTTTATGCCCGATATCATCGAATAAAATGGACTCAGGAAATCATACCCAATCCACGTTTTTAATAACCCGAGATTCTGCAAGGCGCAAAGCGGACATACGTATTTGGATGAGGTAGTGGTCACTGCCAAATAGGTTGTGAATCACAGACCATTCGAAATGCGTGGACAGAACCGGGATACAAATGGAGATATCTATCATGGAATATGTACCGTAAGTCAAGGAGAGGTTTGTTGCTTCCCCAGAGTAGAGGCTAATGAGATTTAGACGGATACATATTTCTGCAATTTTATTTCCTCTGTTATCATCGGCATTACATCCCCAAGTGTGGTGGGATGCATTGAAATCCCCTACTAATAGATGAAGAGTAGGTACCCAATTGTCACCAACACCGCACTTTGAGGATGCGACTTTGTCGATCAAAAATTTAAGAAATCTAATATTGAAGCCAACGATTAAGAAAAAATATATTTCTTGAAGGAATAGGTAAAAGATCCTAGGCTATGTTTTTGATGTAGGTCTCCAAAGCATTCCAGCAAAAGAATCATGCAGATATTTAAATAATTGTATATTTTAATATGTAAATGCTTTACAGTTGTAAAAATTATGGAAATTTGATATTTTTACAGGTAATCATTAGCTGTTATAATATTCTGAATAATGTTTTATAAAGCGTAAAGTATGCATATTAAGCATGCAAAGTTTTGTTCATTTAGCTTTTATAGTAGCTGAGATATAAAAAAAATTAAATAGATTTTTGCTGGTCAATTGTGTACCTCACCCCTTAAGAGAAAAACTGATGCCAGACACTGAGAAAGCAGTTTCAGTAGGTGAGTTCTGCAGTCAGTAACATACGTAGAAACGCAAGAAGTCAATGTCAGTAAAAGTTCTCAAGTGTTATGCAAGATATCTAAACTCGTATTACGCTATTTAAATTCCAACTCTTTACTCGTCATAAGAGTAAATGAGGATCTATCTTTCTCGAAAAAGTAAAGTTTTGTAATTCTATAGCCTTCTGAGTCCTAAGACATTTGTTGTTTTATTTTTGAAGTTCAATATAATTCTACACCTAAAAAAATTACTGACATAAAGGAACATGCTGAAAAAATTCTGCAAGTCGTGGCCTTGGTTTGACAAGGTTCTAACTGCTTTTTCGATACTTTTGAGATACAGAGCTTCAAAGTTTGAATTTGTTGTAAGATGAACATTTAGTTTCTTATACTTATGAAATGTTAAATATGGCATCTTCCAGCATGGAACTTATAATTACATAATTTCATGGCCTAAACTGCTGTATGAAATCAAAAAGCATTATTATTATTATTATTATTATTATTATTATTATTATTATTATTATTATTATTATTATTATTAGTAGTAGTAGTAGTAGTAGTAGTGGTGGTAGTGATCGTAGTAGTAGTAGTAGTAGTAGTAGTAGTAGTAGTAGTAGTAGTAGTAGTAGTATAGGAAACTGTTTCATTAATCCGTAACTAAGACAAGAGTTAATTTAAATCAGTCATATTAAAAAATTAACTTTTTATAATTTATATAAATGCACTGAAACAACAGCTGTTTGAAGAAAATGAAGAATATAGAGTGGATGAAGGACAATAACAATGTATATGGTAATAACGTAGTTCGAAAGGTAACAACTATCTTCGAAATGAGTTGACCACACAGAATGATTCATTGTAGGGTAGAAATTCTCTCTGCCGATTACACCTATCAACTTTCGGTTAAGGGAATCTTTACTCAGAGAAAACCTGAAGCATAAACTGTCGTATAAGTACAATAGTTAAAGATTAACTAATCAGTGAAATGTAACATTCCTTCCTTCTTTATCTTTACATCCGTGTGCATTCCTGCAAAAAACAGCACACGAACGAATCATATTTATTCAGCTCAACCAAACAAATGGCCCCCCGTCGGCTGTTCAATTTGGGAGCATAACACTAGCGCCAGTAACCAGTCTAGCGGTTATTTAGTAAGTCTATATTTTACCTGAGTTTTCTCTCAACCCATTAAGAGCAAATTCTGTGTAACTTTCGGCGCTGGACCCCGGACTCATCTCCCTGGCATTATGACCTTCATTTCACTCAGAATATAGAAAACTATTACTGTTGATAAAGCATTGTAAAATAAACAATAAAAATTCAATGTTACACAGTAATATTACGTACAAAGAAATTTTAAACTCTTTGGGTCCAGTAGAAGTGCTTTGTCTGTCAAAATGCCAGTAAATCTTGCAGTAGAAAATTTAACATGCGTAACATCGACGTATATTGTTGAACTTTGCTCAAGAGCAGTTTTAAAAACGATTGATTTTAACCCTAACGAAATGAACCATTCCTCCCTATTGCAAATTATACTAGCACTAAAGACGGACTAGACGTGAAAATAGCAGTAGCCTACCGAAAAAATTAGTAGCTGAAGAGTTAGTTACATAATTTAAATTCTTAACTTGTACAATTTTAGAAAGTAAGCTTCTTGCAAAGATAGTTTATAAGTCTCAGAAAGGCAGTGCGCATGATCAGAGGACGAGCGACCTGGTTCACAAGGGAAGGAGGTAATGAAACTAGTTTTGTTTCGTTTACGTCTGTTCATGTGCACTTTGTCCTTTCTGGGACAGTATCTGTGCGAAAAACATTTTCTAAGACTGTACCTCATCTTGGAACTATTTAAGTACTCCAGCATCTTAGCACGAGACAATAAATAACACTATCCTCTCTCTCTTCACTGCGCATCCGCTAGGTATTTTGCCTTGTTATAAACATAAAAATACTTCATTCGCCGCTTTCTGGATACAGCTTCATCACAACATAGAATTTGTTATCCAGAAGGCAATAGCTTTATAATAGGCCTATACGTGAGTACAAATATTAGTTGATACTACCGTACATTAATTATATTGTCGGCAGATTTTACAGCTTCTATTATACAAGTGAATATATATGAAGAGTTCGCGGGAAAAACGATGAATGTCACATTTCTGTATATATATATATATATATATATATATATATATATATATATATATATATATATATATATATATATATATATATATGTGAAGAGTTCGCGGGAAAAACGATGAATGTCACGTTTCTGTTAAGGATTAGATAATGATCTAATTGAGTCGATAACTGCAAGATGTAGTGCTGTTTCTATAGAAAATAAAGGAAAGGATTACTGTATTCGTAGTGATAATTCTCCTTTTTACCATTTTTCATAAGAACAACATTAAATTTGGCAGTGATCCATTGAATTAGATAATGACATCAACCTAAGGAGAACTGTGACATTCATCGTTTTTCCCGCGAACTCTTTATATATTAAACTTAGGAGATAGTAAGCTTATTCCTGAAGATCGGTGTCTATCATACATCCGGCCATTAAGAAAAAGAGGTTATAGAAAAGATGGAGGAAATTATAGAGCAATTTGTTTGGTGGCCTCAATAAGTAGATTAAGGAGTAGGCCTACAGTGAAATAAAGAGTGAAGAAAACTACAGAAGACAGAATATCGGAGATCAAATAGGTTCTACAGCTGGACGTTCTTGTATGGACCAGATTTTAAGCATTACCCTAGATTATATATATATATATATATATATATATATATATATGATCTAGGGCATTACACAACTAGCAGAAAAGGTTACAGCAAAGAACCAAGAAACCCACTTAGTTCTTGCACATTTGGAAAGGTTTTACGATTCAGTATAAATTGGTAAGTTATGAAAAGCCTTTCAGACAGTTTGAATTGAATCATCACTAATTGCATTAATACAAAGAATGTATGTACCTATAATATTCAGTTTAAGTGTGCTTAAATGCGACAGGCTCATATCAGTAGATTTACTGACATGTAAAAGAACTGCGGGACAAAATTTCGGCACATCCGGCGACGCTGATATAACCTCAGCAGTTGCGAGCGTCGTTAAATAAAACATACTATCTAACATCTATAATATTCAGTGGGACACGTACAATTTAATTGATTAAATCTGTAAATAAATTTGGATTATCTTTTTAATTTTTCATATGACCGTACTATTATTTTAGCTTTGATAAAGCAAGTGTTTCACATTACAAATTTGGGACAGTAGGGAGTAAATCTGCATCTGCAGGGTTCAGTTTTCCATGCGCTTACTCATGCAATCTGGGAAGAATATTGAAAGAATCAAGTTTAAAATGCACGTTCAGTGAAGATGCATGAAGATTTTGTCTCTACATGGTGCGTCATTTTGAACATCATTTTCACTGCGTATATATATTAATTAGTATTAAAAATCAAATTTGCATGCAGTGCTTGAATGGGTAAAGTTGAAAGTAAAGTTGAACCGAGTAAAATGTCCAAGACTTAGCTCTATTTTTTAGCGCCTCTCTTAAAAGTATTCTGGCTTCTAAAGTGACAGCGCATCTCTGGAGCAGTGAACTCTATTCAGTCGCCACGACGCAGGGTTGCCGTACGTACGACTATATGCGTACGCATACGACTATTTTGACTAATTGTACGAAGTACGACCGCACTCTATGTCGTACGCAATTTTGTACGACTATTTCACTGAAGGAAAAAAATAATTGGGAATTTATAATGTTGGTTTATAATTAAAATAAAATTGGTGGTTAATTCGTACCTTTTAGACAAGTTTCCTTCATTTAATATGTCCTGGACTAATATGAAAGAAACGTGCTTTTAGGGGGGGGGGGGGATGCTTCAACTCGATCTGGTAACCATGCTTGCCATGCAAGTCATAATTTGTCATCTTGAGCTCTAGGTTTCACGTAGATCGCGGAGCAGTTATATCAAACTAATGCGAGTTTAATTTCATTAAATGCCTTGTTTGTTCGATAAAGGAAATCTTTTATCATGAAATAGTACCGCAGTAGCATTAAGAAGTCTAAACGCGACGACATTATAGAGATGTCGGATTTGAGTCGACTGTAGATGAATTAATTTGATATAATTTTCAGCCGCCGCATTTATTGGCTTATCTGCCGCCGCTTCGGCCAAAGTTCAAATTCTGCTGACTTTAAATATAAGTTGATTCTAAGCGTCATCGTGCACGCCTTATTGCAATGATAGTGTTGATGATAAAGAAATGGGTGGTGATTGGTTTCAATGCTGAATGTCATTGTGGATGTGAACTATAATTAGTAGTATTTCTAATTCGAACTAAAATTTACTGGTAGATATATTTATTTTGCGATTCTTTATCAATTGCGTAATGACATGAAGCTGATAATGCCAGCGAAGTGACTCCAGCGCCGAAAGTTAATCAGCATTTGCTCTTAATGGGTTGAGGGAAAACCCAGAACCAGATAACTCGTCTCATCCGGGGTATGAACTCTGGCCCGCTCGTTTCACAGTCAGACGTGCTAACCATTACTACACAGCGGTGGACTAGACGTATATTAGGAAGTTGAGAAATGTACGACAATTTTATGTTGAAGTACGACAATTTTCATAAGTTAGTACGATTGTTTCGATTCCTTTATCTGGCAACCCTGCCACAACGCCACATTCACGGCAGCATTGATGTTTTTCGTCCTGTGTGTCACGGCTCAAGCGATAATTAAGTTTACACTTTCGATGGATGGGTGTGGTATGTTTGGATGGATTACAATATTGTGGAAGAGGTAAGTTGCAATTTTTACCTTTATCGTATATAAGTTAACATAAACTTAAAACTGGAATACGTAATTATGGAGAATAACCACTCCACGATTTTCGAATTTCCCCCCCCCCCCCCATAAACGATGATTTTATGTTCGTTTTACGAAAGATACTAGAAAAAAAACGGATAAATTTCAGAACACGGATTACTTTCTTTTTCTCTTACTTAAAAATTCCAACTTTGTGCACACAAAATAAATTATTGGCACTGAGAAGTGTCTTTTCGTAAGCATGATGATATGCATTCGACAAACGCAGATAAATCTGCTTTTTGTAGTATTTCAAGATATAAATTGTCAGTGAGGAATCCGTATACTGAAATTTTCTCCCTTAACTAACTCAAACCCAGGCTAAACTAAGCTAACCTAACATTAAGTTATTAGGATAGCTTAGTTTCGCTTGGGTTAGTTAGGATTAGTTTAGATTACGTGATGTTTGCTTTCCTTGGGTTAGGATTAGTTAAGATTAGGTTACTTTAGGTTGTATTACGTAATACCGGAATATAACTCACTATTGCACAGAATCATTATCACTGAACGTCCAAACTATTCCTTATAACTTAAATTAATATAATAGCATTTATTGTTCCACGAAAAATGGGATATCGTTACAACGTCCGTATAGGATTACATGATTTAGGTTTCATATTGCTACCACACCTGAAACCAACAAATTCTATATTAATTTTATAGAGTACATGTTTTATTAAAATGTTTGCAATTAAATCCATATTCTATCTTTGGGATAAACGAGCGCAGAGGTACTTAAGCTGCATCCACACTGCTCAATTTCCCATGCACGTACACTTGCAATATAGGAAGAATATTGAAAAAATCAAGTTTAAAAAGCGTGTTTAATTAAGATACGTGAAGATTTTGTGTCTACATGGTGAGTCGGTTTGAACGTCATCTTCGCTACGTACGGTATATATTTTAATTAGTATGAAATATATATCTTGTATGCATTGCTTGGATACTTAAAGTTTAAATAAAAGTTGAACCGTGTAGATGCACTTTTATGGTGTTTTGGAAGTGAAATTGTCCAGGCCTGTGGAGTAACGGTCAGCGCGTCTGGCCGCGAAACCAGGTGACCCGGGTTCGAATCCCGGTCGGGGCAAGTTACCTGGTTGAGGTTCTTTCCGGGGTTTTCCCTCAACCCAATACGAGCAAATGCTGGGTAACTTTCGGTGCTGGACCCCGGACTCATTTCACCGACATTATCACCTTCATTTCATTCAGACGCTAAATAATCTAGATGTTGATACAGCGTCGTAAAATAACCCAATAAAATAAAAAAAAGAAGTGAAATTGGTTGAATTTATAAAGGTACATTACACGGTTCAATTTTACGCATAAAAGTAATGTGTGCAAGAGTTAACGAAACGCCACTGAAAGTGAGACCACATAGAGCAGTTGAAAGCTATAGTAGGAGCCAGCGATTTTGGCAGACGGATTTTTTTAATCTGAACTCCAGAACGAGTTACTCACCGATGCAAGGTCGGCTGATATGTCTGCAGTAAGCAAACTGAAGTTGGAATGGATAAGACATAAGAGTAAACATACAGGCTCGAGATTCGAGTGGACTTAGATGGACAGTCACTTCTAAAAACTATGCACATATAGTAAACTGTAGAACTACAGAGTAGTCTATAATGTGTGCATGTACGTATATGAAAAGAGATCAATTTCCGGCACACATTTTTCGAGATAATTCCAGTTGCTGCTGCATAGTCTTTTCCTCGTTACTACAAAGTATAAAGACTACATAATAAAAAAAAAATCTATTCTATAATCAACAGACTGATTGATTTGTCAACTTAAATATCCTTAAACTCTATACGTAAGTTTTTGTTAATCCTTAGTTAATAGATAAGACTGAGTTTTACTAAATACGAACATTAAGAGTTGAAAAATGGGAGGCAGTAACGATCAAAACAATTATACAGATTTATTTTTTTTAACCAGCCTTTAAATTTAAAACTAAGACTCGCTCATAAAATTGGGTTATACTATTCATCTAATCTCTCAGAATTGTTTCTAAAATGTATAAGGAATGTAAAAAAATTCAACTTCATGTACTCCTTCAAATAAAGTTTTTTTTTTTTTTTTTTTTTTTTTTTTTTTTTTTTTTTTTTTTTTTTTCACTTCCTAACGGAGCAGAGAGGAGAGAGAAAGGAGTTGACGGTTTTAAAAATTCACTAAAACATATTTCGCTAGAGACGTAAAATTTAAAATGAAGGTTACTCTTTACAATTTTGGTTAAATATTCTTAGAGTCTTTAAATACCATTTCCTAAAGTACTGGTGAAAAGGCGGAGTGAGAAATCTCATGTGATCCGATCTCGACGAAAATCGATATCTGGGGATCTTTGCGATCACAGAATGCGAATAATGTATTATTTTGTCCGACTTTGTCCCTAAAGTGGTGGAGTGGGGCAAAAATTGGTGAAAAATTAAATGAGCTATCTTAGGGGTTTCCAAGACGAAAATTACGAATAATAATTCAATTTGTGCGAATTCAATGTGGCAGTTTCAGGACTATGAATTATATTTAAAAAAGAAATAAAACATCGGATAACGCAGATAGACATAAATACAGTTAACACATGTAGGCCCTACAGTATTTAGGGGAGTAATGTATTTCTATAGTATACATTTAGTAAAATTCAAAAGTGTAATTTATACATATCCTGAATGAATTTTGTGTTGGAATTTAGTATAGTCATCAGCCTATAATTCTAGATTAACAAACAACTTTTTAGAATCCATAAAATATTTAATGTGAATGGTAGTTATATTTTTCAATTGGTGCAATTTGTGCAGGGAAAATTGGTTTCTCCGATATTTTGTATGATTCTGTATATTTTACAATGCTTTCCTCTCTGTTTTATTCACAATTTGCGTGTTCAGAAATTATTGCCCTTGCAATATCCATTGCAATCCTATTTATTATACCTTTATATAAATATAACTTACGTGGCATGCAATTTTAGCCAATTCACCAAATTAATATTTTGATCAACAATAAAGAGAATCGTAATTGTACTAACATGAATTGCCGCACGACCAGTAGAAGATCCTTACATTATTACTGGACAAAGCTTGTATATTGATCTGGTAAGAATGGGATTATATATATATATATGCAATGCTTTTTTCCTTTTAATTTAGAAAATGTAGAAGGCGTATTGTAAAATTATTGCGAACGAAAGTCATTTACATGTATTTAAAATATTCTTTGATCGGACTGTACTGTGGTGTGTTTCATAACATTGATATAAGCTGCGGGTATGAAAATATAAACAACGACTCAGAACGTTATCGCCAGTCATTGATGCAGCTCACATAAATAATATTGGCTTGCCTACTGGAAATGCCTTCGAGATCACCTGCCAAAATCGCTGCCGCCGACTGTATCCATTTCTGGCTGGTATCTTGTGTGTTCAACAGTAGGATGTAACAAGCGGCTGGTTAATCTATCTGACCATGAATAAACTGAAAAAAATTGTTTTGTTTGGTGATGGTGGACCTTATAAGCTGAAAATGGCGATAAATGCGATTAGTTTTATTGAAGATTAGGCTATACCAAATGGTTCAACCACAATTTTGAGAATCAAGTAGACCAAAGATTGGATTGGTATTTAATATATACTAATTAATATATATGTATATAATAATAATAATAATAATAATAATAATAATAATAATAATAATAATAATAATAATAATAGTAATGGTTTATTTAACCTGGCAGAATTAAGGCCATACGGCCTTCTCTAACACTCAACCAGGAGTAAAACTGCGTTACAAATAACACTGCAAATGTACAAAGTACACTACAATTTTACACACAGAAATGAATAAGATAATAATAATATAATGTAAACAAACTCATTCCAATGTAATAAGTTGAAATGTTTCATAAAAATGAATGGCTTTCATTGTTATTTAATTTCTCACAAAATTCAGACGAAGTTACTTGCCATGATGCACTACCATTATCCCAGTACCTCAGGTCTACATATGCTGTACTATACTGACTCTTACTCTATTCCATTCTGAGTTGATATTATGATTAGTAACTGTAAGTAAGTGGTAATGAAAAGTAGTTAAGTTACAAAATGCTGGTTAATTTACTGCTAACTATATGCTGTATTACTTACTATGTTATTTGAGAGAATTATGTGATATGTTAGGAGTTGTATCCCAAGCTGTTCTGTTAGCTCAGTGGTTATGAACATGGACTGATAAGAACATCAGATTTGTAGGGGAATGAATAATGGTCAGATCATAAATAATTGGTAAATTGTAAAATAGAATATAAGTTAGAACAGGGGTTCCCAACCTTTTTCCACTCGCGAACCCCTTCCACAACGATCTGAGTTGGGTGAACCACTGATTTTTAAATATGCATACAATAAGCTTAGACATGTATAAAATTTAATTCCAAGCAAAAGGTTTAATAATCTTAAATTAACTAAACCCTTAATGGTTAAAACCTATACTTACTCTAGTTACGGCTTAAAAATTACATGACGTATAGGCCTAGTTGCAATAATAAATACAAGTTTTCATTGTAATTACTCACCTCTTTCTTGGAATTCAGTGAGGAGGTTGCGTCTCCTTTCCATGGCACAAAGTTTTGAGTCAGGAACCACAGAAGTTAAATAAAGTCTCAAATCACTTTCAGCACAAAGTCTGTTTCTGTATTCATTTTTAAATACGCATTTGAAGAAAACGACTTTTCGCACAAATATATGGATGAAAAGGGTAATAAAGCTGTTATGCTTTATTCCCTAACACTGGGAACTCCTTTAAACTCAACCAAAAATCAATTAATGACAAAGATTTATAACTTTTCTGTAACTGAAAATCAGTGGAAATTTCAAGAAGCTGCTCTTTTTCATTTACGCTTAATGTGGATTCTAAAATTGTTGACACTTCGAAGGGATTGTGAATCCAATTGTTATTATTGGACATAGCAGGGAAATATTCTCTGAAGGTATTTCCAAGTCCCTTCAAATGTTCTTTAACCATGTTCTTGACATTTTCGTCCAAAGAAAGATGATTTTCCACCAGGAAGTCGTGAAGGTTATCAAAGCACTTGGTTTGATTGCTATTGAAACACGTTTCCCCAAAATTAAGTTTTTTAATGAATGATTCGATACGGTTTATATTTGACCCCTGGAGAGATATGTTTAATCTGTTAATTTTTTAGAAAATGTCTGCTAAATAAGCTAAAGTCTGAAGCCAGATTTCATCTTCCATGTACTTTGCTTGGTGAAAGGCATGGCTGGGTGAGGAAAACGTAAACTTCGTTTTAAGCTCATATAGTCTGGAAATAGTTCTACCTCGAGATAGCCACTTAACTTCAGTGTGAGACAATAAACACTTATAAATGGTTCCCACTTCCTCACAAAGCACTACAAAGTAGTAGCTGACGGTGGGTTTGAAAGTTGAGGAGGCCAAGACGTGAATGATGAGAATATAAAATATAAGGCCTGTGACGTACCTCATTACCAAGCGCAGAATTTATAGGTTTTAAGAAACTAAAATTAGGTTTTCCAATTTATGTTTTAGGATTTTAAGTCTTATGTTTAGGAATTTACATGATTTTAGGGAAAAAATATATATAAACAACATACTGTTACTATATTACAACGGCTTGATAAAGATTGCCACTCTTTGGGACGCTTTAAGTCCTAACCTACGAATTAGGTCTTTTTAGGTCATATTACATTTAAGAATGTTACTCTTTGCTACATAAAACGAATAAGAAAAACAATATTTCGAGAGTAACGAGATAGCAACAAAATTGATTCGAACCTAAGAATCCGGGGCTTGCTCATTACTATTACATTGCCTAATTTTACAGCAAATTAACTGGACGTCCCTCTTTCTTCGCAAACCGATCAAATAGGCCACAACATACTGAATAACTGCTACTAGAAGAAGCTAGATACAAATCTGCATTTGTTTCTAAACTCTCGATATTAAAATACTGTATAAATAAATACATCTCGTAACACAAAAGAATAAAATAACAAGAGCACCCGCAAACAAGAGAAAATCTAACAACATAAATGAAAACTTTTACGCAGGGAGAGAAAACTAACAACACGTGACTGAATTTTCTAAAACCAAGAAGAGAGAAAGAGAGAAAGCTTCCGAATACAGCCGAAACCGGCCGTGACTAAGCAGTACAGTTGTCAGCGGTGGGTAGGACGTCTCCAAATCGGCTCCCTTCGCGCATTCTAGTCAAGTTTAAACACTCTTCTAACCAGCTATCTTATTGATTGAACTGCTGTTGTCATGGTTACCGGGGAGTAGCGTCATGTAGTCGACTCCTCTTTCCTGCTCTCACACAGACACTGCAGGCTGCTAGATGTCGACTATACAGGTTACAGCGCTATCTGTTATTTTGCAGTACGAATTATTTGTACTATGTACAGTATAGCGAGCGGGCATCACCAACAGAATGTGGTGGACTTTACGTAACTTACATCTTAGTCGTAGTGAATAATAAAATTAATATAAAAGGAAAAATGTTCGTCATTTGCTGTAACTTGTCTGTGATCTTAATTAGCTGAAATTATTACTGCCATATTGTGTTCTGGTAAAATATTAGGGGAGGCTCGGCCTCCCTTGCCTCCCCTGAAAATCCGCCGCTGCTACAAAGATGCGGGACTTTGTAGGGCGAGCCTTAATAAAATTAATTATTTTCACTGCATCGTCCAGCACACATTTCAATCTATCGGGCATGCGTTTAGAAACAAGAGCCTGCCTATGAATGCAACAATGTGTCCAAGAAGCGTTCGGCGCTACCGATTTCACTTTGGCAATAAACCCAGCATAACACCCTGTCATAGATTTCGCTCCATATGAACAAATGCCTACACAACGAGTCCAGTCTATTGAATTTTCGCGAAAGTATTCGTCCGTTAACTTATATATATATATATATATATATATATATATATATATATATATATATATATATATATCCTCCCGTAGTTCTCTTTCAAGGATTTCCAGAATAGTAGCTCATCTTCTACAGACTCCCCATTAATATAATGGACGAAAAGTAACAAAATGCCTAAATTGGCAACATCAGTATATTCGTCAAGTTGAATCGCAAAAGAAGGACTGGCACGAACTCTTTCCAAAATTTCATTTTCGACATAATTTGCCATTTCTTTAATCCGACGGTTGATCGTACTGTCGGACTTTTTTTGTGAAAGATTCTCCAAGTATGCACTGTACTACATTATGGGAAAATTTTAGAACATGGATTGCACCTTCCATCCCCTCCCCAAGTCACTAGGGGACGGTGGGAATTATGGGTAATGAAGGGTGGGGGGCATGCCAACATAAGCTGTGAAGGGAAAAATTTACCTGCTAGAGGGTAATTTCCCTTTTCCTTTCCCTCCTGTCTTCTCTCTCTCTCCTCTTTTTCACCTCTCTCTCTTCATCTCTTCATGGGGTGGTGTTCTGTTCTTCTATGTCCTTGTTGTATATGTTGTTATTCTTCTTCTTCATGTGTTCATCTTCATTGTTGAATCCTCTAGTCCTCAGTAGCCGGAATCCTCAGCAGTCTCTCTGGAGAACACGTGTTCTTGGTAGAAAAAATTCGGAACTCGTATATATGTTCACGAAGAAGAAAAACGTGCAACATGCGGGTTGCAAGTGTCAATCATCAAGAATAAATTAATGTGTAGACGTGATGGTATTTAAGATAAATCATCATGAAAGCAATATTTTTTCGCTTGTAATAATGTTGAGGGATATATATGTTATAATGAAGCGATTTTAAGTTGTATTTTAAGTGCATAAATTAATGTAAATTCATGCGACTAGATGGCGGGCGGGCGGGTGAGTGAGTGAGTAAAGGAGCGTTGAGTTAACGGGACTTAAGCCACGAAAAGCCAATCAGAGAAAGAAGGGGTGGCGAAATTAACAGGTGACGCTGGACATCTTGGCGTGGCGACAGTTTTGTGCCGACGTGCGAAAGGGTTGGATGTGCGACTGTGTTACTCTACCAGGAACATGGAATCGTTCGTCGATATTTTCGCCGTGCATAACTTTAGGAGCGATATCAGTAATTTGATGCGGTTTTTGCAGCAGAAAGGGTTATTAGCAAGTACGTACACTTGCCCTAAATGTGGTGGCGACATGAAATTAACTTCGCGCACAGATACTGGTGATGGGTTGTCAAATGAGCATCATGTTTTCCAAAAGGCACTTTTCAGTGCCCGACACCCCTCGTCAGGGCTTGCAGCCCCGACACCCCGCTTTTTTCGTCATGTGCTACACGTCGGAACATCATCGGGGCTTGCAGCCCCGATACCCCGCTTTTTTCGTCATGTGCTACACGTCGGAACATCATCGGGGCTTGCAGCCCCGATACCCCGCTTTTTTCATCATGTGCTACACGTCGGATCATCATCGGGGCTTGCAGCCCCGATACCCCGCTTTTTTCATCATGTGCTACACGTCGGATCATCATCGGGGCTTGCAGCCCCGATACCCCGCATTTTTCATCATGTGCTACACGTCGGATCATCGGCGCGATGTTTACGGAAGTAGAGAAGATTTCATGCTACTGTTAGCAAGAATGTCGCCACAAACAACACACTGTGGTCTTGAACAGCCCTTGTCACATATATATGAAAATCCAAACCTAAAGTAATTATCATCGTACTTTCTTTTCTTTACACACGGTTCACTTTTATCGGATTGACACACATCACTAGAAGCTGAATGACCTGTTCACACAACACTAACTTGCGATTTTATTAAGCCCTGTTTCCCTTTCAAACTTCCACTTTTCAACCAGTCATCCATTTTAATGTGAACGAAAACGATTCTGATACACAACTGACAACTTACTGCATTTGCCACAAGGAAAGAAGAAGTAGGCTATTGTTGAAAATACAAAATTAAATGTAAGAATGTTGAAATTCCACATTAACATCTAAAATGAAAGGCCTGACCGCCATGTAACCGTTCCTTAGTCGGGTCGCGATACCGTTGTTAGTATTGTTAGAACACAAAGAAGCTGGCAGACTAAATTTCCATTGTAGCGAAATAAAATGCATTCCTAACGTTGTTACATAACTGTAAATCAGGCGTTCGCAGTAAATATTAATTTATTGTGGAAATAATGTGATAAATTCCCGATGTTACACATATGTAACAAGAGGTATTATAGGGTTAATTTAATTTTAAAACAATAAAATAATAATAATAATAATAATAATAATAATTATTATTATTATTATTATTATTATTATTATTATTATTATTATTATTATTATTATGACAATGCCGCAGAAATGAAGAAACAATAATAGGCCTAACCTCGAAATCCATCATTACGGAAAAGTTTTGGCGAACCCCTCTCTCCCTGGGGGTTCGCGAACCACAGGTTGGGAAACGATGAGTTAGAACAAGAAAAGGAAGGTAACTTAGGTAGCAATAGCGAGAAAAAGGTAAATCTTAAAAAAATTGAGAAGACTTTTTTTCTACCAATAAAGATGATTTAGGACGTATTTCTTTTACACTTCGAAGCCCTCAATTTCCACGATAGCACAGGTTCCTATTCCACAGAAGTATTTTCTAATACCTTATTGTTATTAGTAAAAGTTATTGTATAGTATGAACTTGTAACTTTCTGTTTCACAAAACAATGTACAATAGTTGTATATTGTTAGTGACGTCATAAAAGTGTATGGCCGAGGAACAGCGGTTTGCCACATGACGTCATACTTTGAATTAGTTTATGTTCACCTCCTTGGTAATAAATTCCTATTTCGGGATGCAAGGAATGGCTTACCACCATTCCTATAATATTTGTCTGTTTTATTTTATCAGGAATAATGAGAATGTAAATACTTTTTGATGTATCTTATTTGTCAATATTTAAACGTGATCTTTCACTGTGAGATCACAGTTCGTAATTTTCCGTGCGTAACAGTTGTAATTGCAATCGAGATATGGTACAAGTATCCATATCCCATATTTGTTTGTCATTGTTTCACGAAGAAGAAAAAATCGTGAAAATGGTGTTCAAATAGGCAAAATTATTTATTTTAAAAGAGCTAGAGACAAAGAAAAATATTGTGTTCGGTATATTGAACTAACTTGGGGAGCTACGATAGGTAGCGAAAATCGGTTTCGAAAGCCAGCTATAATGGTTGGGGGAATTATCGTGCTAACCACACGATACTTCATTTCTGGTTGGATGATTGTCCACTTCTGCTTCGGAATGTGGTCGGTCATGGTCTTTCATGGGCTGTCGTACCTCGGATTATTACATTTAACTAAAGTAAAAAAAAATACACAATAAGGAGTTGTACTGAAATTGTATGTCATGGTACAGCTGTTATCACAGAGTACAATTATCTAACTCTGAAAACTTTGATACAGTAGGCCTACTCCGTACATATCTGCTATGCTATGATATTGGCTACCATTAATCAACCAATGAAGTGTATTTACAAACTGATGCGTAGATTACTTCGATTGGTTGTATGTTGTGATCTATGCCTAATGTTAGTAAAGGGTCCTTTCTGCTTCAAGTCCACTTAACCTAAAACGTTCATTGTACTGAAGAACATTATTTATTCTTCTTTTGATATACACCAATATTCTCACTTTTACTACTATTAGATTAACATATTTCAGTCAACTAGTTCCTTGAGTTACACAAAAAGTTCACTGATATTTAAAGTTATTAGCATTCCTTCAATTGTAGATAAATCTGTACAAATTATAACACATTGACTCATACTAATACTTAGGTGAAACAGAAGAATGAAAAATCACTTGCACTGTTTTAAGTATGGAGTAATTAAGTACAAATGTACAAGAAAACCTTTGTAGAATACAATTCTATGAATAACTATTAGTTATAACTCAATATACTTGTAATGTATTAGACCATACTTTTGTGGAATAGGCCAGGACCCAGGTAGCTGAGATAAAATGCACTATATCCCTGGCAAATATTCTGTTGTGTGTAGAGGATGTACAGACAGAAGTCTACAAGAAATATGTCTAATGACATGTCTACTTTTTTGCTTCTAATGAGAGTAGGTCTACAGCAACATGTCTACATAAAGTTGGTCTACTCTGTCTTTTAGTCTACCTGAGAAAATTCTACAAATGAAAATGCCTACTATAAGATGAAGTTTTAAGGAACAAATTTGAAGCACTTTATTAAGAAGAAATAATATAAATTTATAATTGCAGCTCATCTTCATTCCCATGTATAGGTTGACATTGTAATTCCAACCTGTAGCTTAAATTCCTCACATAAGCTTTGATTTCACCTATATCTTTATGTGCTATTATTGTCTATCATTCTTTCTACTTGCTGTTCATTTATTTGGTATGACGTCTTTATTGGGTGTTTACATTTCCGTGGCCAACCAAAATTTGAGTGAGAAGAATTTCATTATCTCTTTGATCTTTCCTGATGTGATCGAGGAACTTCCAAATTCACTTATGGTGCGTCACGAGCATTTTGTGAAATTTACGGTGCCATCTCTCGACACTATTGATTGTGCATTGTGATCTATCTTGCACTTAATCTTATACATTGCACACATTTGTTGGATAGCGTGATTGTACCGCTTGGCGTCTTGGTCCCCTTGGTGTCCCTCTATTATAGATTTTTTTCAATGTAACTGGCTATTAGTTCAACTTCAGCACTTATATCTTCATACAATGCACCAAACATTTCCTCTACGTCGTCTGGGTGGATGAATGGCATAGCACCATTCTCTTCCAAATCGACTGGCCGAAGTGGAAGAGACAGCCTTGTTCACAGTTCTTGGAGAAACTGTACGAATTGGATTCATACTAGCAATTTCAAAAAATAATAAGGCTTTTCTGCGGATGCAAATCCAAGTTTAATGTGGCGCAGAAGTTTTTCATATGTGTCAGTAAAATTACGTATGTAGCTTCAGTTTTTCTTGTACATAGATAGATGGCACTGTCTTAAAAGTCCCGTCACTTATCATAATCTGACTCCGATAGCAGCCGCGAAACTTCATTTGTTGCAAAAATAAGTAGTCAGGATCCTGGCGGCCGGAGTCATAGCGAAGGAACTGATCTCCGTTACTAGTAACATCAACATCTAATTCTTCTGTCGCCCTCGATAGTGCAGTTGGTATAGCGCCGGCCTTCTACATATGCTCGAGGTTGTGGGTTCGATCCTGGCCGAGGTCGATGGCATTTAAGTGTGTTTAAATGCGACAGACTCATGTCAGTATATTTACTGGCCTCCTCATCGTTTGCGATATTACCTGCTTACTTCTGTATTATTGCGTTTGCTGGTGCATTTGGAGTATTGATTGCACATTGTCTTATATTTGCGACTACTCTTCCTGCTTTGACCTCTGCTCGTCTACTTTCGTGCGTATGCAATCCAGTTTTGTAAACATGTATAGTATTCAAGTTATTACCCCTAACACATGTAGAATTGCAGGTAGGCCTATCACGGAGAGCACACCTTCAGTACATCTTGTTGCGATCCTGATTTACACGCCTCAAATGGTAGTGAAAATTGTTGTGCACCAGAATTTTCTTTCCTTTTGCCGAATCTGTAGTGTAGCCTAAATCTTCATTGTGAATTTCTAAATTCCCATTTGGTTCCTTTAACCCTTAAAAAAAAAGCCTGAATTATTTTTCGTCAAATTTTTCGTTTATTTCGTTTTAGACTAATTAAATGGATGTAATTGAACACAACAATGCTTTTGTTTTCTATTGTTGCAGCGAATATATGGAATTACAGGGCGTTACCATATGGTAACGCTAGGTCATTATGTTGTCAAATCTTAAAGAATGAGTTATTGCCTTATAATAACATCTTTCAAGCAATTTATTGAACCTAAATGAACTTTAGCATACAAATAATATATTCATCACTCATTCAGTGTTCTGCCCAAGGTCAGATCTTTCACTGCAAACCCAGCATTCTCCAATGTTTCCTATCTTCTGCCTTCCTGTTTGTCTTCTCATATGGTCCATATATCTTCATGTCGTCTATCATCTGATATCTTCTTCTGCTTCGAACTCTTTACCATTCACTCCCGTTCACCATTCCTTCCAGTTCATCCTTCAGTATGCAGTATCTTCTCAGTCAGTGACCCAACCAATTCCTTTTCTTCTTCCTAATCAGTTTCAACATCATTCTTTCTTCACCCACTCTTTCCAACACGGTTTCATTTCTTATTGTCTGTCCACTTAACACGTTCCATTCTTCTCCTTATTCACATTTCAAATGCATCTATTCGTTTCTCTTCACTTCATCGTAATGTCCACGTTTCTGCCCCACACAATACCACACTCCATACAAATAATACAAAAAATACAAAAATAAGAAAATTACTTTCACAATACCTGAACAAATATACGTAATAGAATTATTGTCACAATATACTCGTATGAACAAAACACATTTTCGTAACATAACGTTTTACATTAATTTTTTGTGCGATTTTCACATCTTTTGGTAGTAAGGTAAAACATTTCTTATGATATGACAAAAAAACATGGGCTGCAGAGACCTACATCTAATTTTGAGACAGCTGTATGCCAGATGAGCATTATCACTAGTATATCGCTGTCTTTTGTTTCTGGATATCGGAATCACTAATGTTCCATTCCATCGTTTCTTATATAATTAGATGTTCTGCGACTGACATCCAGCAAGTAAGTTTACCCGGAGTCGTTTACAGAAAGAAAACATAATTTCATGAAAAGATTTATTGGAACAGATACAGCAATTTTTTAACTATTCTCCACATGTTTCCCACCGGAACTGAGACATTTGCCACACCATGGGATCAACTTTTATCCCTCGTAAAAGTCTCCCGCCTGGAATCGGAACCAGTGTGTGACAGCCATTTGCACCTCTCTGTTGATACCACAGTATCAAAAAGTATCAAGTATCAGGTGGAAAAATGTTGAAAAAATAGCTCAACAACTCCTGTATCTATTCGAATAAATCTTTCCATAAAATTGTATTTTATTTCTGCAAACGGCCCCAGGGAAACTTACTTTTTGGACACGTCTCGTAGGCCCAATATCGCTGTATTTGGAAGTAGACGGTCACCCCTTGCCTTTTGTGGTGCTCCCGACTTCTTCACATCTCCCATTTGAATTCTAATTCATTCAATGGTGGGCCAAATCTTCTACTTGGCTTCCAAGCATTTTGTATAGCAACATCTAACAATCATGTGAAAATGGACTAAAACAGTTTTTACATAGATAAAGCGAATTTTTTATAAAGAAAACAAAATTTGTCACATCTCTCTCTTTAAAAGTCACTCTCTGGAGAAATCGACTGTTATAACATACTGTTTTATCCACTTACGTTTCCCTGATGGCACCATTTCCACACATTGCAATTTTGACGGTATCATTCTCTTTCTATCACAGATGACTCTTCATTTCCTTTTCTTCTATAAAAGAAATATCGTCTGGTCCACCTGTTCTGTCGCTATTAACAAAAATAGTCCAGCTTCAGTAATCAGTTTCCTTCCACTTAGGTTGTCGAACATGCCACGCACCCTCTACATTAGCAGAGTTCTCGTCAGATGCAAAGTTGGGCTTTGAATGCTCTATGTAGAATGCTCTAATTTTTCGTTTTCTAAGTCCCAAAGTATCTCATGCACTTCCACGTACCTGTTTGTAACATTCATTTTGTTATTTGTACTTTCTTGCAATTCCTTCATCTTATGTTAGTAGCAAGAGAGCACAAAGAATGAGTGACAATATATTAGCCTAGCGTTACCATATGGTAACGTAAGAAACAATGTATTATATCCACAACAATGTTACGGATTGTAAACTTGTGCTTGATGTACACGAATACTCAACCAACAATAAGTAAAATACCACAACAAACTTTACAATCAAGTTCATCAAAGTAACAAATAAATTACTTTACTTCTTGTTGCTCTCCAAAATTGCTGCTGAGAAAGCAACATCTAAATCGCGCAGCTGCTCTTGCCCACCTGGTATAATAAATTTGTGATTTCATAATGTAATAAGAAAGAACCAATCATGTAGCTTGGATTCACAAAGAAAAATTCCAGTTTTATTAATTAAGGACGGGTATGAAGCAAGTTATATTGCTTTCTGGACTGCGTTACCATATGGTAACGCTAGGTTAAAATGGGTTAATTACATCTTCTTGTTCTTGTTCTTCATTAGTCCCTTATGCCACTAAGAATCAGGGCACCTCGTTTTGTCCATTTCATCCACTTCTCTCGATCTTGGTTCATTCTCTTCATCTCCATCCTAGTTTTCCCACGCTTCATTCCAACTTTTTCTATTCTATCCTTCCATCTGTTTCTCGGCCGTCCTCTTCCTACTCTACCCTCTGCCCGCATTTCCATCATTTGCTTTGCTTTCCTGTCCTCACTCATTCTATTCACATGTCCAAACCACTTCAACTGACGCTCCTCTACCACCTCAAAAATTGCCTTTTTTTTTGTCTTACCTTTTTTCATATTCTCTCATTGCGTATCCTGTCTCTTCTAGTTTTTGCCATTATTCTTCTCAGATATTTCATCTCTATAGCTTGGAATTTGCTGAGATGTTTATCGTGTAGTGATAAGCTTTCTGTGCCGTGCAACATGACAAGGAGACAAGGATGAAATTGTAAAGCTGCATTTTAGTTTTTATGCTGATTTCTCTCTTACTCACTAATGTGTTGCTCATTTGATAATATGCTGAGGCTGCCTTCTTTGTCCGATTCATTACGAGCTGTTCTATTCTCACATCACTGTTTAAGATAGGCCCAGTGCCTAGACATTCATATGTTTCAACTCTCTCTAATTGCTTTCCACCACATGTTATATTTAGATCTTCATTTTGCCTGACCTCTTTAGTCACCTACTTTTCGCTATTGATCTTCATCCCTTTTCTTTTTAACTCTTCATTCCACTCCTCCACTACCTGTTGAAGCCTTTCGGGTGTGTCTGATATTAAAATGATATCATCAGCATGTAGCAGAGCTTGAAGGTATGTTGGTCGTAACCTCCACATGCCTAGTTTCGTTCTATGGGTTCGTAGCTTCCACATTTTATCAATTTTATCTAAGAAGACATTGAATAGGGTTGGGCTAAGGCTGTCTCCCTGCTTTATACCTTTCTCAATATTGAATTCTCCATAGATTTCTCCATCCATTCGGACTACGCCCACAGGATTATGAGTAATTATATATCTAGGATACATAATTTACATTATCGTGAATAGACATTATATAGTAGGTAGTCATTTTGTCTTTATATTTTCACTGCAGACATTATTGTAAATTAGACCTATTTCTCGGTAGTCTTATTACTGTCCATAGATCTAATGTCTGGAAAGAGAGTAGAGAGACTAAAATTAGTGCATTTTTGAATAGAATTCGTATTACCAGTACTGGTACTAAAAATGTTCGTTATTCATTTGTAGCAGATAAGTGGTTTCAGGGATGTTTAGAAACTTAATATAAAATCTTTAGTCTGTATCTCCTTAACCTGGTAGGTATAAGCCCACTAAGCATTCTTTTCTTCTGTACCAAGACATTGCAACTACAATTTCACGAATACAATTAAAATTACAAATATAATGTAAGTACCAAAAACTATCTTTTTAATAAAGACTAGTCAATATTTTGTAGAAGTTCAAAACAAACAAGGAATTAGTTGCTCAATTAGACATTAAATCCAGAATAATTATGTAGAGGTGAAATTACTGGAGATTGAATTATTTTATGCTGCAATAAGATAATTGCGAGAAGCCATGTCTGACCTAGTCTGAGTTACTGGGCAAGTGTCTAGTAAGTTAATGTGCGATGTAAATTGAAGATTATTTTGACAGTCCCTGATACTAGCGCATAGCGAATTGAGGGATCTTTGCAAGGAATTGTGAAAGAAGATTGAGTACGAGGTAATGAATGCGATGTGAATGACTTCCTAGTAACTTGTTATAACTGTTATAACTGTTTCTCAACAGCACAGTTTCTGTAATCACTGTCAGTTACATAACCTTAACCTTTTATTTCAGTTCTGACGGATGTGAGTCCACACCTGTGGAGTAACGGTCAGCGCGTCTGGCCGCGAAACCAGGTGGCCCGGGTTCGAATCCCGGTCGGGGCAAGTTACCTGGTTGAGGTTTTTTCCGGGGTTTTCCCTCAACCCAATATGAGCAAATGCTGGGTAACTTTCGGTGCTGGATCCCGGACTCATTTCAGCAGCATTATCACCTTCATTTCATTCAGGCGCTAAATAACCTGAGATGCTGATACAGCGTCGTAAAATAACCCAATAAAATAAAAAAAAAATAAAAAAATGACGGATGTGATCAAAATGGAACCTGCACTTGATCTGCTGGGCTTACAACTACATGATAACACATACGAAATGGAAGGAAATGAGCCTTTATCAGAGGTAAAGTGAAATGTCTTACTATGTGTTTTGTTTATATGTTTCAGTAACAGTGACAGAAAAGCACTCATTTCAACATTTTACACTTTATATCCAATAGACTAAATTAGAGCTCTATGCTGTTGCTGTTTGGTATAAAGCGTCATGAATTGGTCTGGCATTATGTAGTATGCGTTGGTTCTACTCTCCCCATGAGAAGAAATTTTCACAGGAAGATCAAGTAATGCAGAGCCACAGTTATTCATGTAATCCGGTCCACAGTTCCACTGTAGTTCTGTTTGGTATGTTTGTATGAAACTTAAATGAATATTGAATTTCATATGAACGAAATTTTGCTCTGTACCCCATAATATTTTGTTCTGTATTATAATTTCTAAGACATAATTATATCCAGATGAGGTGCGTTCTCATGTTCTACAACAATAATCTTCTTTCACTCACTTGATCAGTATTTATGGAGCACAGGCTACTACTTACTGACAAGAAAAACTGTGACCTTAAGTTAATTAAATTATGTGGAAACCTTACAAGCACATTGATTTGAGATCTGTTTCTGTTTTTGACGTGCACATTATGATACACATTAGTTCCTAATTGTACTCGAGAGGGATGTTTGAAAGCTTAAACTGATTTGGAAAATATTAAATATGCTCTAGCATCAGAAAATGACCATGCAAGATAAATGTATATATGAAATAAGGACAAAGTTCAACAGTAAGCAAGCATTACCAAATTATTTCTTCATGTATGTCAACATTTATACAGGTGGAAATATAAAACTACCAATACCACCACTACCGGTACTACTACTACGACTACCATTACTACTACCACTACTGCTGCTACTACTGCTACTTCTCTTAGTACTACTGCTACTACTACTCCTGCTACTACTAGCACTACTACTACCACTATTGCTGCTGCTGCTACTACTGCTACTACTACTACTACTACTACTGCTGCTGTCCCTGCTTCTACTACCACTACTACTACTGCTACTACTACTGATACTACTGCTACCACTACTACTACCATTACTGCTGCTCTACTACTACTACTACTACTACTACTACTACTACTACTACTACTACTACTATCACTACTATTGATACTGCTCCTACTACCACTACTATTGCTACTATTGGTCCCTGCTACTGCTAATTCTACCATTACTGCTGCTGCTACTACTACTGATACTACTGCCACCACTACTACTATCACTACTGCTGCTACTACTACTACTACTACTAAAACTACTGCTGTTGCTACTATTACCACCATTACTGCTGTTGCTACTACAACTACTACTGCTCCTGCTACTACTACTACTACTACTACTACTACTACTGCTGCTGCTGCAGCCTCTGCCTCTACCACTATTGCTACCAGGACCACCACTGCTACGACCACGAGCACGACTTCTACTACTGCTACTAAATGAAATGTTATATGTCCTCATTTGTCATTGTTCAAAGCAATAATGTAATACCGGTAACATAAGAAGTATTATTTAAATTAGGAGACATTATGATATATTTCCAATGTATGAAATTCTTTTTGTTTATTTAGGCTGTAGTAAAGTTTGCTTGCTAATTTGTTCTCTCTCTTTAGGCCTATAGGCCTTTACAGGTTATGAATATACCTTCAACAGTTTTAAATGTTTATATTATTAGTGCACAGGAAACCCACAGGCATTACTTTCTAGGAGAGGAAGTTACGTTTCATTATTCATGTTTTGAAATCTGAGGAAAATATTCTCGCAATTAATTTTCTTATAGTATAGTATAAAGCTAAATGAACTAGAGTTTGTTGGCTGGGCTTTTTCGCCTTATGTTCTAATAGTTGTTGTTTAGTCAACTGTCCAAAAACTGGTCTGGACCCTACATGTGACACCAACAAGGCATCACTAATGAGGCAACTAGGCTAGAAGATATTATGGTAGAGTGGCCAGTTCCGTTCCCCGTCCATTGCATACATCGCTGACCATGTCCATATTACACTAATCGGACTTCAGATAGAAGTATTTAATTTGTATTCTTTTCGTCCAATTGAAAGTGAATTCTATTATTTCTAGGGTATCTTTCTAATTTTTCGACACTGAGTGGTGCGGTCAAAATTATTGTCCCAAATAAATTTTTCTGTTTTGTAGTACATTCTTTTTTATTCAAAATTATAATAGCATTACCTTTATCTGCTTTTGTTCTTATAAGATTATTATCGTGGCCTTTTTTGCAAAGAGATTTTCTTGTGTTTGTGCCTGTGTAAAATTTACTGTAGTGTTCTTATTTTATTGAAATTTATGGATTGTATAGGCTACTTCATGTCTGATAATAATTTTTGAGGTTCGACATTATTGTGTGAGACTATTTCTGTCTAAAATAGATTGGTTGATTGCTGCGTCCTTGTTGATAGTATTTAGGTTATACTTGTATTGATTTTATAACAATTTTGTTTCTTTACAGTCTAAAGTAGTATTATATAAGTTTATAATTCTATTAAGCAAGGAGGGTTGTAGCAATTGTTTGTTCTTATTATAATCACTATTATTGTTGCCGGATGATTTAAGATTCTCAATTTACATTTAAGATTCTCAATTTTCTTTCTTCATTTTAAATATTTTAACTTTATAAAGGGCGAAGGGCTAACAACCCATCACCGTAAAAAACAGCTTGTTACGAATCCTTCAAATAAGCCTCGGAAAGCGATTGGTTCTCTAGCACGACCACAGCAAAGGAAGCACTATCACCTTTACTTTTTAATTTTGCTCTAGAGTATGCCGTTAGGAAAGTCCAGGATAACAGAGAGGGTTTGGAATTGAACGGGTTACATCAGTTGCTTGTCTATGCGGATGGTGTGAATATGTTAGGAGAAAATCCACAAACGATTAGGGAAAACACGGGAATTTTACTGGAAGCAAGTAAAGAGATAGGTTAGGAAGTAAATCCCGAAAAGACAAAGTATATGATTATGTCTCGTGACGAGAATATTGTACGAAATGGATATATAAAAATTGGAAATTTAACTTTTGAAGAGGTGGAGAAGTTCAAATATCTGGGAGCAACAGTAACAAATATAAATGATACTCGGGAGGAAATTAAGCACAGAATAAATATGGGAAATGCCTGTTATTATTCGGTTGAGAAACTTTTATCATCCAGTCTGCTGTCGAAAAATCTGAAAGTTAGAATTTATAAAACAGTTATATTACCGGTTGTTCTGTATGGTTGTGAAGCTTGGACTCTCACTTTGAGAGAGGAACATAGGTTAAGGGTCTTTGAGAATAAGGTGCTTAGGAAGATATTTGGGGCTAAGAGGGATGAAGTTACAGGAGAATGGAGAAAGTTACACAACACAGAACTGCACGCATTGTATTCTTCACCTGACGTAATTAGGAACATTAAATCCAGACGTTTGAGATGGGTAGGGCATGTAGCACGTATGGGCGAATCCAGAAATGCATATAGAGTGTTAGTTGGGAGGCCGGAGGAAAAAAGACCTTTAGGGAGGCCGAGACATAGATGGGAAGATAATATTAAAATGGATTTGAGGGAGGTGGGATATGATAGAAAATGGATTAATCTTGCTCAGGATAGGGACCAATGGCGGGCTTATGTGAGGGCGGCAATGAACCTCCGGGTTCTTAAAAGCCAGTAAGTAAGTAAGTAACTTTATAAATTCTTATTGTTTTAAAAACAAATACTGTTTTTTGAACGAGTTCCCATTTATTCGGGTTTAACATATAAATTATCTTTAATTGACAATAATGAGGGTGATCCGGGAAGTACAGGAGATGAGTTATGACAAGAACCGTAAGATGCATGAGAGCGGCTAGCAGGGAGTAAAGGCATGGGGATAGGCTGGAGCAGTTCTGATAATACTATCTAGGCATCTAGCATGAAAATATAAACTACCGGTATTCTGTAGTTGTGTAGGAACGAGCCGAAACATAGTTCAGGTTAAAATTTTAGTTGGACTTTACTGTTCCAGTTAAAAATTAGTATAACTTCACTGTTCAGTGTAATTAACCTTTTAATTGTAGCTAAATATTTCACGGTAAAACGATTAGCCTATTTTTTTCATCAGGTTCAGTATTCTAGCAATTTTCAATTTACAGCAGCCTTCTATTAAACAGAAACGCACTATGTTAGAAAAAGATGGAGTGAGATGTGACCAGTTCATCTTTATTTTTCTGCAGTCCAGCGTTATGCAGGTAGGCAGAGAACGCACTTTGTTGTATCAAGAAGTTACTCTCAAGAAACGCCTCGAAGCTAGTCAATTTCCAGTGTTACAGATTGAAAGTTTTCTTTGTTAAATCTAGCTTTTTCTCAAGTCAGTACAAAGGGATAACATTGTGAATTTTGTAATAAATATTGGCATTGTTGCTATCCATAATGGCTTTCAACACTATGCTGAAGAATTTGATAATAGTGGCTTTATTAATTGTGTCCTATTGATGTATTATAATTATTTTTTATTACGGAACATAATATTCCATTGATCTTCTGAATCAGTAATAATCACATAATGATCACTGTTTTGAGAAGGAAGAAGCATTATGTGTCAAATTTGAGATACGTCGCAATATTGTCATGTGGTTTATAAAAGTTAAGACAATGATTGCTCGTTATATGTTGAAGAACCATGAGGTTGGATATTTTCAATCTTTGAATCTTTTACTGTGCTGTATAATTAAACTTTATTATCCTGAGCAATAAAATATCATACCGAAAAGATATTTCCACACATGATGTAGAATATAAATCACCTTCTATTACACATATTACAATATGTAAATTGTTTTCTTCACTAATTTTCTGCTTGAGTTGAGGGAGTTAGCCAATGACTGCCGGGTATTACACATGAAGTCAACTTTAAAGTAGGTAAATAAATGTATTCACGATGTCTTTATGTTCTGCAGGAAGGGAATTTATCGCATCTGGAAATGACAGGCATGAAGACTGAATGCGGGGACTACAACTATGATATAAATGCAGAGATGAAAGTTGAAGACTCCATTCGAATGTCTACTAGATTTCCTATGATGAAATCTGAAGTTTATGTAAGTGGTTCACTATCAATATATAGATATACCAGTAGTGCATTTTACGTAATATCAGACCCATTAACAATCTCGAATATTTTTAACTGTTGTCTCTTTTTTCAATATTCACTAAACTTAGACTGTTTTAATTTTTAGATCTGAAATGTAATAATAATAATAATAATAATAATAATAATAATAATAATAATAATAATAATAATAATAATGATTCACAAACATACGTATACTGTAGTTAACAGAATTATCTGGAATGTCAGAGGTAGTACTTGTGCGTAGAACAGAATTTCAATTTAACTTCATAAAATTTATGTTTTGTTGTAATTGGTCCAGCAATTACAATGCTAGCCATTGAGGGACAGGTTCAAACTGATATAAAGGTTTATTCAAAAGTCACGAAAAATTTGAAAGTCGTCGAACTTTGTTAAGAAGTAAGTTTATAGAAATAAGTAATGATACACTTCTGTTTATAAAATTTGAGTTTTTTTGTTATAAACAAATCCGTGAAAATATGCCACAACGTTCAGTAGCTCATCTGCTGTTCCGTCGCAATTTAACTCTTTGAAGCACAAATTAATTTTTTATGTTTTTCATATCATGGATCATACCAAAGCTTCAATCAATTTCTTTCAACATTTTAACTCTGCACACAATTTCAAAACACAGATGGCACCTCTATGTATACTGAAGAGGTGGTTCCTTGCTGGAATATCTGTGCCATAAAATTTAGACAGAAAGAAAATGGTGGTTCTTCTGAATAACCACTATGCTGCAAAGGGTTAATTCACACTGCATGCTGTGTGTTCCATATTCCGAATCCTTTTTTTTTCTTCTTCTTCTTCTTCTTCTTCTTCTTCTTCTTCTTCTTCTTCTTCTTCTTCTTCTTTTAATTCCTTGACTTTCAGTTACAAAATCAACATTTCCACTGTTACTATACACTTTCTTCTGCCGTGTTTTTTTTTTATCTGCCATGTAACTGGTCTCTTAATATATTTTACAAGCTTTCACAAAGACGACAAATTTCAGGTTCTATACCTCAGCCCATTTCGACTTATGTATCTGAGGATATTATTTGTAGTAACACTAAATAAGCCAATTTGGATATGTGGAGGTAAAACCTTGATTTTCGGCTATCTTATCAGAAATGAACAAGCTATAGTAGTGTGTCTGCATTTTAAGGAAATGAAACTTTCAACAATAGCACATACAAGGAAATGTATTAATGCTTTAATATATGACGTTTTACTTTTTTGTTTTTGTTTGTTTGTTTTTTTGTTTGTTTTTTTGCACGAAATATTGTAGCAAATTTTGTTCACTTATTTTTGATGACTTGTATACATCATATGCAGATATTTTCAAGGTTGAAACTTGGTTACAATTAGTCATCTATATCTCTCTTTATAATTTACTCACTTTTCCAGGAAGATTCGTTCGATTTGGACAGAGTTCAGCAGGAACAGAAAGTGGAAGCGTCTACAGAGGAGGATAAAGTGTTGTCTGAGAGGTGAGTGTACTGTGCTGGTTTTATTTTTTCCAGTCTTTTACAGCTTCGCTTGAAGATGAAGGACATACATTTTATAATGTATGATACTGTTTTGTATCTATTATATTCAAGTATGGTGTTATTTATATTGACGGCTCAGTATATTTTGATACTGAATTTATGTAAGCTAAACTCAAATTATCATTACCATGACAAGTAACATATTACAACTCCTACTGCTTTTTTACTTTGCTGTCCTTTGGGAACCAAGATTTCTTAAAGTATAAGATCATATTATGTCATTGCTTTCGAATGGTAACATTTCTGCTGCGTCTGCAATCCCTGTGTGTCATACTAGTTCGCTGCATTTCTTCAAGACCTCTAGAACGAGAAGGTTATCTCAATCAGCTACATTTTGACTAGGAAAAAGTGCGGGTAAGCGGGCTATTGTGATATCATTGATAGACTTGGTTTTCTCGACACGAATATGTCTATGTATACTATTGAGTTCTGAATGTTATCTTTCCTCAGCCTAAACTCATATCCTAATATCGCAGAAGTGTGTCTAGCAGTGATGGGTGTATGTTGTACATACGTGTCAGCAATAACAGCAGAGAAAAGGCTTAAGTCAAAGGTAAATAAACTGTTTTCCACACTTTATATGCCAGAAATGGGTTCAAAAGTTTCGCACAGGTGGAAAGTGGAATGTATGGAGTTGTCACGTGTGCTTCGAATATATTTGACTGATGAAGATATGATAGGGATTTATAACCAGAACTCTTGAATTTACCTCGGAAGAGAAAACTGAAACGCGCAGGCATACAGTATGGAATTTCAATGCATTTTAATCGCAATATAACCCTATGAATAAGTTACGCATTGCTTATTTTGGTGTGAATTATTCTGTTTTGGTCTTCTTCTGCTATGAGATCTCATACACCCAAAACCAACAGAACAGACTTGCAATGTGATTCTGAAGGAGATGAATTAAAATATATGGCAGGATGAATTGCCGGTAAATTTTCAGGTACCCATCCAGAATTGGAATGCTGCACATACCGTAAAAGAGAATGCAGAATTTTTATTGTTGTCCAGAGTCGATTTCACATTAATTATCTTTTGATGGTTTGGCAGAACCTTCAGACAATTTGACTATGGATGCTAAGCTATTAAATAAATTAATCACCAGATTTCACGAAGAAAGTTCCTTAAGAAAAGGAAAGAATATAAATAAGTTAGTAAAAATGACTGGACATAAATATTTCCACACTCCAACTGAAGTTGTATAAGTTTTTATTTATCAGAATCAAATATTTAAAAGTGAAAATCTAGCCACCAGCGTAGCTCAGACGGAAGCGCGTTTGCCTGCCGATCCTCAGCTGCACTCGGGCGTGGGTTCGATTCCCGCTTGGGCTTGTTACCTGGTTAGGTTTTTCCGAGGTTTTCCCCAACCATATGGTGAATCCTAGGTTATCGGCCTCATCTCGTAAAATAACATCTCGCTGTCACCAATTTCAACGACGCTAAATAACCTAGTAGTTGATACAGTATTGTTAAATAACCAATTAAAAAAAAGCAAAAAAGGACAACTTGAAGAAACAAAATTTGGAAAAACGAAAAGCGGTGAAGAATGTAAAGTTGGCAAAAAAAAAAAGAGAGAAAAATTGTCACTTGAATGTTAATAATTGTTTTCGGGTTTTCTTCAGAATGATATTGAAAACCAGTTGCTTTTGTAAATTACATACAAATGAATAGGTTTCATTACTTACTTACTGGCTTTTAAGGAACCCAGAGGTTCATTGCCGCTCTCACATAAGCCCGCCATTGGTCCCTATCCTGAGCAAGATTAATCTAGTCTCTGTCATCATAGCTCACCTCCCTCAAATCTATTTTAATATTATCTTCCCATATACGTGTCAGCCTCCCCAAAGGTCCTTTTCCCTCCGGCCTCCCAACTAACACTGTATATGCATTTCTCGATTCGCACATACATGCTACATGCCCTGCCCATTTCAAACGTCTGGATTTAATGTTTCTAATTATGTCAGGTGAAGAATACAATGCGTGCAGTTCTGTGTTGTGTAACTTTCTCTATTCTCTTGTAACTTCATCCCTCTTAGCCCCAAATATTTTCATAAGCACCTTATTCTCAAACACCGCTCATGAACTTAGAATAAATGTTGGGAGACTGCCACGAAGTCCCCAAACATGCAAAGTTTGCAGAATTCCATAACGCCATGTGGTATTATAAGCCTTCTTGAGGAAAGCATCTCTAATGGTAGTCTCCAGCCAAACAAGATTGTCTGCGGCGGATCTGTGTTTACGAAAACCACATTGGATATTAGATAATCGGTTTTCCGATTCGAGTACGCACATCAGGCGTTTACTTCTCATCTTTTCCATAACCTTACATATGCAGCGGGTGAGAGATATTGGTCTGTAGCTTCTAGACAAAGATGGTTCCTTTCCAGTTTCTGGGCAGGGATAAGAATGGCGGAATGCCAAGCAGATGAAAATGCCCCCTCAGTCCAGATTCTGTTGTACACTGTCAACAGGAAGGATTTTCCAGCTGGTGGGAAATGGCGAGGCAAGCGGTTATGGATGTTATCAGGGGATGTGTCTAGCGCCACCTCCAGCTCCTCGGTTTAGAACGTGTATTGTAATACTCTGTGTTATCTGATTTAAAATTGAGTTTTCGTTTTTCCGTAGCTTCTTCGATTTTTAGAAATTCCTGGTCATAATTATTTGAACTGCTTATTTGTGCAAACGAGCTAGTGACACTTCGACAATTTCTATGGGACTGGTGGTCGTTACTCCATCGTTCAGAATTCCCAGAATTACAGAACTACGTTTCCCCATTATTCGAGGGACTTTGTTCCATTCGATGTTAGCTGGAACGTTGTTTTTCAATGAATTTACGTAGTTTGTCCAGGACGTCTTCTTAGCATCGCACACAGGGCGACGAGCTTTGGATCGAAGACTTTTAAACAGGACAAAATATTCATGGGTCGGATGGCGTACAAATTGACGTAAGGCACGTTTCCGGTCTCGGATTGCATCTCTGCAGGCATCCGTTCACCAAGGGACAGAGAAGCGTTTTGGCCTGCAGGATGACCGGGGGATAGATAATTCCGCGGACTTAATAACCTTATTTGAAAAGTGATCTACTACGGAGTCCACATTTTCATGTCCGTTATCATCGAATGATAAGGACTCCGAAAATGCGACCCAGTCCACTTTTTAATAACCCAGTTTGGAGAGCAAGATTCCGCAAGGTGTAGAGCAGACATACGCATTCGGATGGTAGTGGTCACTACCGTATAAGTCGTGAATCACAGACCATTCGAAATGGGCTACAAATGGAGATATCTATCATGGAGTAAGTACCGTAAGCAAAGGAGAGGTGTGTTGCTTCCTCTGAATTCATGTAATGAGATTTAGACGGCTACATACCTTTGCTATTTTATTTCCTCCGTCACCATCAGAATTTGAGCCCCAATAGTGGTGGGATGCATTGAAATTCTCCACTACCAGACATGGAGGAGGTACCTGCGACAGAATATCTTGAATATATTTTACTGTGAAAGGATTATCTGGGGGCATATACATACAGACTATTGAAAACTGAATGCTAGGAAGTGTTATTGTTGCGGCTATGCATTGATGAGGTGTGGTAATGTTGATGATGGAGGAAAATATACGGAGTAGGAGGCACAATCTCCATTGGCACGGATACAGGCAAGATGTTCGTACCGGTGAACATAGTATCCTGAAATACTTGGGGAGCTTTCAGGCTGAAGGAGTGTCTCCTGAAGACATAAAATAGGGTTTTCATGATAGATCAATTGTTGTAGTTCTGTATATCTGCTGCGAACACTGTTCACATACCACTGTACAATATCAGTCAGTAAGAGGAGCTAAATCATGGTGGGGCCTTTACAGGGGATCTTCTCGTATTTATTTCTTATTTATTTAATCTGACAGGATTAAGGCCATAAGGCCTTCTCTTCCATTCCACCAGACAGCACATATAAATACAAAAAAGAAATACAGACGCTGGTGAAAATAATACAAATTAAATTATGCCCTATAGAGGGTCAACAGAGTCAAAAGAACACTATAGAGCTCTCATCGAGCTAATACAAGAAAAAAAAATAAAGAAAAACAGAGATAGCAATGATGATGATGATGATGATAATAATAATAATACTAATAATAATACTTACTTACTTACTGGCTTTTAAGGAACCCGGAGGTTCATTGCCGCCATCACATAAGCCCGCCATTGGTCCCTATCCTGAGCAAGATTAATCCAGTCTCTACCATCATATCCTACATCCCTCAAATCCATTTTAATATTATCTTCCCATCTACGTCTCGGCCTCCCCAAAGGTCTTTTCCCCTCTGGCCTCCCAACTAACTCTCTATATGTATTTCTGGATTCGCCCATACGTGCTACATGCCCTGCCCATCTCAAACGTCTAGATTTAATGTTCCTAACTATGTCAGGTGAAGGATACAATGCGTGCAGCTCTGCGATGTGTAACTTTCTCCATTCTCTTGTAACTTCATCCCTCTTAGCCCCAAATATTTTCCTAAGAACTTTATTCTCAAAAACCCTCAATCTCTGTTCCTCTCTCAAAGTAAGAGTCCAAGTTTCACAGCCATACAGAACAACCGGTAATATAACTGTTTTATAAATTCTAACTTTCAGATTTTTTGACAGCAGACTAGATGACAAAAGCTTCTCAACCGAATAATAACAGGCATTTCCCATATTTATTCTGCATTTAATTTCCTCCCGAGTATCATGTATATTTGTTACTGTTGCTCCAAGATATTTGAATTTTTCCACCTCTTCGAAGGATAAATCTCCAACTTTTATATATCCATTTCGTACAATATTCTGATCACGAGACATAATCATATACTTAGTCTTTTCGGGATTTACTTCCAACCCTATCCCTTTACTTGCTTCAAGTAGAATTTCCGCGTTTTCCCTAATCGTTTGTGGGTTTTCTCTTAACATATTCACATCATCCGCATACACAAGAAGCTGATGTAACCCGTTCAATTCCAAACTCTCTGTGTTATCCTGAACTTTCCTAATAATAATAATAATAATAATAATAATAAATACATTACATATTAATTGTCAATTTTACAACAGCATAGTTACAATATTTACTATATGTCATGGGTTAAGCCGAAGTTGCGCAACCTGATAGGTGTTCAAAAAACAATTCCATGAACTAGAATGTGGTTTAAATTTTAATTTTATATTGTCCGACAGTCTCTGTCATGGTCAGGGAGAGAGTTCCAGAGGCGTGGAATACATATACTGAAAGATGAGTAGAAAGATGTTCTGTGCAGAGGAATGGAGAGAAGGTACATATTCCGGGTTCGAAGTAGTGAAAGGTGTGGAGGTGTGGATGATTTTAAATAGTAATAAGAGAGAGTTGAAGAATCTTGTTTCTTTAAGTGGACTCCAAGATAACAATTTTAGTGACGGTGTTACATGATCGAATTTTCTAATGTTAGAAACGAAACGAACGCAGATATTGTGAACACACTGTAGTCTATGGGCAAGATCAGTATTTAGATTCGTGAACAGAGAATCGCAATAATCGAAGTGGGGCATCACTAAAGTTTGGATCAGGTTCTTTTTAAGGCTGAGAGGTAAAACATTGGTTAAGTGTCTGAGGGAATGAATTATGGAAAAAGTTTTCTTACATATGTAGGTCACTTGACTTTGAAAATTTAAATCTGAATCGAAATATACCCCTAAATTTTTACTGTCTTACTACATGTAATTGTGGTATTATTTATTTTTATATTTGATACAGTGGCTAGATCTATTTTGTTTAATGCTCGTTGGTGGCCCATTATTATAGCTTATGATTTGTCTGGATTTAGTCTGAGTCCAAATTTTTGCGCCCATTGAGCTACAGATGCTAAATCTTCATTAATTCTGATCAAGGAGTCATTGATTGTACAAGCTCGGGAATTAATGTAAAGTTGTAAGTCGTCAGCGTATAGCTGGTGTTTAGAATATTTTAAGATCTTTGTTACGTCGTTTATGTAAAGCGTAAAAAGTAATGGTCCAAGAACCGTGCTCTGAGGGATTCCGGCCTTGACGGTACGCCAATTGGAAGAATGACTACCGACTGATATACATTGTTGGCGTTCGCGAAGGTAGGAATCGAACCAAGCAACCAAGATTGTAGTTTTTTAGTTTACATAAAAGGAGATCCGTGTCAACTGTGTCGAAAGCTTTGCTGAAGTCTAGTAGTGTCAGTAGCGTTAGCTCTCCTCTGTCACTGGCTTCTCGAGTGTCTTCAATCACTTTTAAAAGGGCAATAGTAGTATTATGTCCTGTTCGGAAACCAGACTGGTAATCATCAAGTAGGCAATGCTCATTGAGGTAGTCAGTCAGTTGCTTATGTACTACGCGCTCCAGTGCTTTTGACAGAGCTAAAAGATGCTAATTGGTCCATAGTCGTTTGGGGTTTCAGGAATTTTATTTTTCGGGATAGGTCTAATGAGGGCTTGTTTCCAAAGTCGAGGATATTTAGAGGTTATGAGTGAGGCGTTAAAAATGTAGGTCAAGGTTGGTAGTATTACGGCAATAATTTTCTGGAGCAGTTTTATTCCAATCCGATCTGATCTTTCAGCTTTTGTCGAAATACGCTTTATTGCCTTCTTTACGTCATCATGTGAGAGGTACAGAAACTGAGACTACCGTTACATGGTCCAGCTACGTATTTTACTTTCCCAACAAGTCCGTCGAGTGCGCGTCTAACGTAAGATGGACTGATGTTCTTCATAGTCGTTTCTATTCCGTCCAACGTGTTACTAATAAACTTTAGAGGTGGTTCTTTAACACTCACTTTCTCAGAGTCCAAGTCCATTGTAATATTCGTCATTTTACCACCAGACGTGTCTATTCTTGTCTTCTGTTTTTTGTGATTTTATCGGAGGGAGGGGGAGAAGAACACGAAGACATATTGAACTGGTCCCCCCCCCCCCAGGGAACCGTCGGCGTCAGCGTAAGAAAAAGACACCAAAAAAATTTTCGCTGTTTGTGTCGGCTATGAGAACCCCCTCACATCTGATCCCAAGCAACCCACCTCACGCAAGTTACTCTTCATACTGGACATTACACACTTAATGGCAAGTTTTACACCAGAGGCGTGTCGCAGTTTTATGCCCCTACCTCGGGAATAAACACCCGTAGCTCCCCACTCTACACTGAAGAGAACCACCGGACTACTCGACTAACTGCGACCTCGCCCACCAGAGCCGGAGCAATCGGAGACTGCACAGCTTCAGGAGACTTGTGGTTGATTACGCTGCAACGCCCATTAGTCAGCGATATATCCGCTCCGGTGAGCAGAGTCGGTCACCAGGACGTTTAAATCGCACCGGGCCCCCTTTGGGGTTCTACATGTGTGTACTTGACCTCTGGTCCGGGCTCAGCACCTAAACTTGCATAGAGGGGCAGTATGAAGGGTCCACTATTGCTTCGTTGCAGGGCACCCTTTCAGGCCACACAATTCGGAAGTCCCTCTCGAAACCATGGGACAGGACCACGGAGATAGGAAAGATCACCGCTGCTGAGACGGGAGTTATAAACCTAAGAACCTTAACCTAAAAATGAAAATAAATATGTAGAAGAGAAAGAAGTACGTGCCTCACCATTCATTCGTAACAAATCCCGTCATGTAGGCGGACGTGGCAAAGAACTAACAGGGGGGATGGAAAGGTGAAAATGACTGTGATGATGTGGTGAGCATTCCGCATGCATTGGTGGCCAGCAGAGAGGTATATAGTGATGAATAGGACGAGAGAATGAAAAGTGCTTGATGGTGGTAAGTCGAAAAATGGGCGATAAGACGAGCACGAGAGCCACTATTGCACCCCCCTGGTCACCAACTTGGAGGAACCCACCTCGACCGGAAGAAGAGTCGTACAGACCACCTCACAAGTTGTGTACTCTCTAGCCATTTGTCCACAGTATCCACTCTGTCTTTGGTTTTGTTGTAGTCGTGTAATTTTTGTGTCCTGAATTTGTTGCCTTGCTATGAACAAGACTTGTCATGGTGCTTTGATGGCAATAGCACAACACATTTTTTTTTATTATAGAATGTCAGTCAAATGACTATGGCTCCAAAAGGAAAAGGAAAAAATATTCTCTCCCTTTCCCTATTGTGTACAGTTAGGTATTTCAACTTTTTTTTCCTCGCCACTGATGGCTAGGTTTTGAGCTAATATGTTCTCTATCAAATTACAGTTTGTGGAGAGATTGTCTGTTGTTACCTTCGTCCGTTACCTAGACAGCTAATAATAACATATAGGACAATTCTTCTTCCTTGGTTCTTGTCTATTCTCTGAAGACACATCTGGTTTTCCTCCTGTGTATCCTTGCATGTTTTGAGTATGATATGTATTTGCTTTTGCACACGGCCAGACTTTTATATCAAAATTCTAGTGTTTGGTTCTGATAATAACTTGGAAATAACATCATCCACGTAGTAGCGAAAGCTGCTCGCCAAATATAATGCATTCAATAATAGCGTTATCTGACATACTTCTCTCAATTGAGTCATTTTATGCTTTTATGTCATTGAGTGCGAATATACTTATCATTAGGGAAAGAAAAAATATTTGCTAGGCCTATATTCCTTTAGAATTTTAAATGGACGCACTTCCGAATGGGGGCAGCGGCATTTCCTCGAAGGTTAGAGCCCAGTTTAGGTGCGTGTATTAATCGAAAATTAGGAGCTAGAAAATATTGAGAATAGGACGCATGTTTATATGACATTTTTTCGATGAATACAGACACACTTAAACTGTGCTCTAACCTTAGGGGAAATGCCACTGCCCCTGTTCAGAAGCGCTCCCTTTTAAGTTACATTGTTGCAGAACTTTTTCTTAGTAGGTTATTTTACGATGCTGTATCAACATCTCAGTTTATTTAGCGTCTGAATGAAGTGAAGATGATAATGCCGTTGAAATGAGTCTGGGGTCCAACACTAATAATTATCCAGCATTTGTTAATATTGGGTTGAGGGAAGACCCTGGAACTGGTAACTTGCTCCGACCGGGATTCGAACCCGGGTCACCTGGTTTCGCGACCAGACGAGCTAGCCTATACCTCACAGGTGTGGACTGTTGCAAAACTTTGAAAGAAATGTTACTAGTTTAATGTTCGCAAAACAATAATCACAAAGTTAGAGACAATACCAATACAAATTTTCTCATGATACTGCTTAGTATGAAATGGAATCAATGGTATTCCTCTCCAAATTTTCCAAAATTTGAAGTGATAAAGTTAAACTATAAACATCGCGTACATGAAAAGTATAAGGCATAGAAAAAATTATAACACATTTGCAATCCCGAATTTCGAAACAATCGCAGAAAATAGCACACTCGTGTCGAAAAAGTTTGCTTTGGACAGACAAGTTTATTAAAAAGAAAATTCAACTAAACGTTGACTAACGTGGTGTGATCCCTATGTAATATGTTGTACTGGCAAAGACCAAATTCTTTAGACAATTTTGATACTTCCAAAATTATTAATAAATTATTTACAAGGATACATTTCTAATAGTACTACATCTCTTTGTGAAATAGGTTTGTTTGGATCTGAATATTCAATAATTGGATATATACTTGTCGCGACTATTTTATAGGCTGATAGTTTATTTCCTTCAGGATTGCAGCTACCAATGAGAGGACTGTATCATCAGAATTCGACGATATTGCACTTGAAGGGAACGAGACTGTGTGTGAGATTCCCAAGAATTCAGCGTCATGGGGAGAACCTACGCGGACTCGTGAAAATGAGAAGCAATTCGAATTTGAATTGTCTAAAACATGTTCCTCGAATTCGACAAAATTGAGTGGACTTTTACCCAAGGACGTAGGCAAGAGACCTTTCAAATGCGATTTTTGTAGTAAGTGTTTTTCAAAGTTAGGTAACAAAAAAACTCATGAACGCCAGCACACAGGCGAGAAACCTTTCAAGTGTGAAGTTTGTGCAATGCGTTTCTCTCATTCGAATAGCCTAAAACGGCATAAACTGTTGCATACAGGCGAGAAATCTTGGATATGTGATGTTTGTGGTAAGAATTTCTCGACGTCGAGTCACCTAAAAACTCATGAACGAGTCCACACAGGCGAGAAACCTTTTAAGTGTGATGTTTGTGCAATGCGTTTCTCTCATTCGACTAGCCTAAGAAACCATAAAGTCGTACACACAGACGAGAAACCTTTCAAGTGTGATGTTTGTGGAATGCGTTTGAAGCTTTTGAAGTATCTAAAGAGTCATAAACTCGTGCATACAGACGATAAATCTTGGAAATGTAATTATTGTGGTAAGCAGTTCTCGAAATGGAGTAACCTAAAAGCGCATGAACGCGTGCACACAGGCGAAAAACCTTTCACGTGCGATGATTGTGGATTGTGTTTTACGCAGTTTGATACCTTAAAATGTCATAAACTAGTGCATACTGGCGAGAAACCTTTCAAGTGTGATGTTTGTGGAAAGCGTTTCTCGCAATCGATTAGGCTAAGATATCATAAACGAGTGCACACAGGCGAGAAACCTTTCAATTGTGACGTTTGTGATAAGTGTTTTTCGCTATCTTATAGACTAAAAAGGCATAAGCTCGTGCATACAGGCGAGAGATCTTGAAAAAGTGATGTATATGGTAAGGATTTCTCTACATTGAGGAACCTAAAAACTCACGAATAGCTTCACACAGGCTAGAGGCCTTTCAAGTGTGATGTTTGTGGAAACTATTTCCGTAATCGTACAGACTAAAAAGGCATAAACTCTTGCATACAGGCAAGAGATCTTGAAAGAATGATATTTAAGGTAAGGATTTCTCTACAGTAAGGAACCTAAAAGCTCATGAACGCCTGCACACAGGCTGGAATCCTTTCAAATGTTTCGCGCTTTCGAATAATCTAAAAAGGCATAAACTCGTGCATCCAAGTGACATCTTGAAAAAGTGAGGTTTATGGTAAGGATTTGTCTACATTGAGAAATCTAAATACTCATGAAAGCCTGCACTTAGGCTAGAAACCTTTCAGATGTGATGTTTGTGGATTGCTTTTAACGCATTGGAATATTCTAAAAAGGCATATACTCGTGCATACGGGTGACAAACCTTACGAATGTGATACTTTTGATTAGGATTTCTTGGCATCGAATAACCTAAAAAGTCATGAACGTCAGCATACTGGTGAGAAAGCTTTGCCTGTGATGTCTGTAGCATTTGTTTCATACGAGTGGCCTAAATTCTCATGGACGCCTTCACACGGGCGAGAAATCTTTCAATTGTGATATTTGTGGCAAGTGTTTGTCCCAATAATAATAACGAAATGCGCGCAGATTGCGCATGTGTCCTGATTTGAACCACATTTGTTTACTTCACAGGACTCGATTATTGATTTTCCTCGTGTTTTGCTGGTAAAGACGTGGCATCTCACGCAAGGACTGGATCGGGACAGCTCGTTCGCACATCTCCTTGTTATGATCGTTGTACATATACTCTCTAAGTCATGGCCTCCTTGACGCATCATTTCGTAACTTGTATGTTTTCAAGTACACATGCAATACCTGTGAAGGCGCCTTTATTTGAATGTAATCAAAAGAACATGCAAAATGGAACCCACACAGGATATTGCTATAAGTAAAAGTAATATTTTAACTGTACGCTTTGTGGCAAAGTCTTCGCTCGTCATTTCAGTTTAAAAAGACATCTGAAAGATATTCACAGCCAGTGTATTATAAAAGAAGGAGAGATTTTTGAAGAAATTCAATAATTTCGGCGATAAGTTAGGTTACCTTTATTTTTGTGATTATTGATATACATATTGTTCTTTCTTTTATTAATGATGTGTTGAATTCATGTTCATAAATAGACTTGCGTTTGTGAAGTATTATTGTATTGCGATGATTTTAGCTGAAAAACATGCATGTAATTTAATTGTTTTTTCCCTGCAGAATTTAAAACCCCTGGAAAGAAACTGAAGGAAGAGCGACAAAGTCAATATGTAAGACAACGGGGAAATGCTATAACAGGCCTGCACAAGGTTTGCGCTCTCCAAGCCGACTCACAGCTCATGAGCGGAATGCGGATATTAGCTGCGCTCTGTATAAGGGTAGAGTGGAAGAAGGGGTGATCTAGTAGAAAATATACACAAAAGGAAGTACTATTACGAGTGTTTATGATATGAATTGCCGTTCAATGTTTGGAAAACTATCTTGGACTATTATTAATTAATAAAGAAATATTTGTTTTACAGAAATAATATAAATTCTATAGCCACTTACATGTACAATATCATTTTGTTCGATTTTTATTTATCAGTACATCAAAACAAGGTTTTATGCTGTTGGCAACTGAAAGGGTCAGTAGCCTACTGATCGTACTGAAACATCAGTTACAGATGTTTGATGTCTGCCTTTATTAAAGTTGATTATAGAAAACAGTTGCTCACAAATATAAATGTTGAGCCAAACATAGCAATCATTTTCACAGCCGGCCTGTTTAGTCGTGGATATTATTGCTAATGTTTAGTCTTGTAAAACTCAACCAGGCTAGTAGTATTATTCAAACGATCTTTAGCCCTTAGGTCACATTGAAGATCAATAAGTTTGAGCTGTAAATCGTTAAATATTAAATGTTATGTTCCGCCTTTTAGATTCCTCCATACTGCAATAGATAAGCAACGTGAAACAGTTACTGAGAATAGGCTTACACACTGCACTCTACTACATAGCTGAGTGGTCGTTTCCCTCTCCTCTACCTATAGCAAGTCTGTGTCATCCTGATATATCTTCCTCTCCATTTCGGCGAGCAGTAAACACGGCTCTCCCGCTCCGATGGAGCGCGCTCACTCGTTGAGCGCTGTTTGTGCAGGTATGTGCTACAAGGAAGATGGATCATTTAGTAATATACTATCACTACTGCTGAAGTGTAGTTTATAGACCTAGAGGCAATGGGTTGAAAACTTTGAAATCTCAAGGTTCAGAAAAATTTGGTACCAATATTGTTCTGCGCAGATGAGTGAAACTTACAAGTGGTACAGTTACAGTGCACTATTTTCCCAAAAATGAAAACCATGAGATTCAATTAGAGCAGAGCAGCTATTGCAGGTGCAGTACTTAATAATGTTAGTACATGAGAGCGCATACACTCATTTGTATACAGTATTCTCAGTTCTACAAACTTATTTTGGTCACCTTATTCCTTTTCTTCCCTGGGTGCTGAAGTATTTAAAACTGCATATTAATTGATCAATAATTCACAATGTCAGATACAGGAGAAGTAAGCATAACAATTACATTTTGTTCGAGGCCAATTTCTCTTTTACCAGTACTGGATAACTTGAGCTTCCCATATTCATACAATATTCCTTGCATCAATTACAAATTTAAATAATACCTTACCCTGTAGCTTACTGTAGGTTTCTGGTTGTCTTAAGTTAATGTTTTTCTCAATTTCTGGGAGACATATTTTAAGCAGTGTACGAAAAAGTCTGTTTTTTTTATACATATATATTCATTTTTAGATATATGGAAAGGAGTCTGTGAAACTAGAATCCTGGAGCATATTAGAGATGAAGTAATTACACTGGTCAACAAAATTAAACATCTTTTTTATTAAAAGATAACGAATGGGTGATCCTTATAGTATTTTTGTGCTGATTTCAAATCTGTTTTCAAAATTTTTCTATCATCCAAGGTTTTTCAGTAATTAGGTGAAATATAATTCAAACTTTTGTTGTGATAATACCTCGTAACATTTTACTAAAATCATGTTTATTTATCGAACACGTGTGTGAAATCGATTTTAAACTATACTTGGATTGAGAAATACCTCTTTTGAGGTCCAGCAGTACAATGCCAGAATATCTGAATATTCCATTTTTCCTGGTAGCACCTTTCTTTTTCAGAAAAATCCTGAAGAAAACGCTCCCCACGAAGGTTTTCAGGGGAAAAAATAGATGAGAAGCCAAGAAGTTATTTTGAGAGATATATTACACCATCCCATCGCGTTATAGTTCTGAATCAACTTGCTGACAAGGTCTCTGTAATCTTCTGATCTGTGGTTCGTAGAAAGTAACACTCTGTTAAATGATCCTTAGGTTCCCAGCATATCGTTGCAATTGGAAAAGGTATATGACAAGATCCTTTCAGCCAACCAGTTAACAGAATTATGTGGAGCACAACAGATTTCAGGGGCCCAGTTCCTGTTCTCTATTTTTCAATCAAAATAACACACGTAAGCTCTTTTCACTAGTGTAGTAAAAATTCGCCTGTGTGCTTTCAAAGTTAACTAACCATAAACATAACAAAAATTGCTTATATGATTTACACGATATTTCGATTTATGTTTTATATATTGTGACAGCGACGTGAGATTCGAACTCACGACCAGCGTCCCGCAAGAAAGCAGATCGCACAGACTCCACGGAACACTGAGTGACGGCGCGCGGTGGAGAAAAGAGAGGGGGGTGTATTACGTCAACGCGACGAGAGTGCGCGCGCATCTGGTGCTGGTAGAGAGGAGAGGGCTCTGGATTTTTCTGGAGTGCCATCTCTGGAGACGCGTGGAACTTTCGAGGCTACGTCGCTGCGATTATAAAAGAAGAAACGCCAGCGAACTCGAGTAGTAGTTTTCAGTTGATTAATCAGCCAGTCAGTGACTAAGCCAGAGCAAGCAAGCCAGTCTTGTGTACCGGAGTTCGACTCGAGTGTGCGTCCGCAACTGTTGTCAGCATCCGAGGACCTGAGTTCGAGTGCAGTGGACCGCAGTTGGAGGGACCTGAGTTCGAGTACAGTGAACTGTCTCTGAAGGTCTGTGGTTCGAGATTCTGTGAACTCGAGTGACTGAGCTGGAAGAACTGAGAACTGACAGTTCTGATTTGTAAATAGTGCTTTGTAAATATGAGTTAAGATAAACAGTTCATTGTTGTTCGTAATAGTCCAAGTAAATTGTCATTGCCGTCAGTGGAGTGCTATAACGAATACTGTGTTGAGTGAAAATCCAATTGTTGACGAGAGCGTTTAAGGCGAATTGTAGAAAGGAGTTATTGTGTGACGAATAAATTACATTGTTGTGACAAAATAAATTTACAATATATACTCCTGTTTTGTGAGCCACAAGCTAAACAATATTGTCATAAGCGATGTGTTAAAAAAAATAGCAAGTTAATTAACCCCTTATCGCATTCTGGGACATATATGGCACATACTGGTTTTATATTCATATAATTTATAATATAAGCATATAATATTTCAAACTGCATACTGGGACAGATATGACACACTGTCAAGAATTGGATTTGACCATATGTGACATGAGTTGAGAAAAAAACTACTTAAGTTATTTGAATATTAAACCGATGTGTGCAAGACTGACCCATGCGGTAAGGGGTTAACTTAGTAATTACTCGGAATATAAGCTACCTCAGAAGTTTCTACTGTTCTATATCTGCGTTAGTACTTCTTTCTATTGCCAGGGGATTGACCTCATGTTCCTACCTTGATCTCCCCCTTCACGACTGAAAAAGACAATAGTAAGAAACTCAATTTGACATGCAATATGTCGGCTAGCTATTAGGACTTACTAGCATGCGAAATAATTATTCCACACTTCCGTAGTACAGACATAAACGAGCACAGATGAGCATGTTGATACTAGGGATGTTACATTATTTACCTTACTAACAAAGCTGAAGATTTATTGAAGACTGAAATTGGCAAAAAGACATTAACCGCCGACATGTTACAGGCCTACTAGCAATTCAACGATAATGCAAAGCAATACCATAGCATAACATAGCACAGCATAAAAGTCTCAAATATATACGTCTTTCTGTTGTCCAATTTTTATAGGCGTGTGCAAAGGATGAAATAAATTTTTCCACTATGACCAGACATAATTCACAAGGGAGAAATAGATAGGAATGCAGGCGGAATGTGTGTGGATAAAGATGAGTGGAAAATCACTGACCTGTGATTTTATCAAGGTGATCGAAAATCACGATCACACCTGTGATTAAACAGCTATTTAAACAATGATCACAGTTCGGGGATAAACTGCTCATCAGCTGAGACAGTTCTTTATTCACAACGTGCGTTGCGCTGCTGTGCTTATGCCATCTTGTGACAAAACTGGGAACAATTACGCCCCCGAACTGTGAGCAGTGACCTCTGTACTGAGCTCCAGCTCTTTAAACAGTGATCACAGTTCGAAGATTAAGGCTTGGTATTCATAGTCGACACTTTCGAGTAAAGTGTCCTTTGGAAGACGCAAAGTATGACTTTTCCGTTGCACAGTCGACACTTTGGTGCAAAGGAACACTTTGGATGAAAGTGTAGTTCCGACCACACTTTGAGCCGAAAGTGGCACTTTGTATAAAAATGGTGGACGTCTTGGAAGTTGTCGAATTATTAGAACGTGCGGAAGAGATGGCACAATTAGTGGACAATGTACAAATTAGAGATAGGCCTAAAGACAATCCCGTGGAATTTTATAATGATATAGAATTTAAAAAAAAAAACTGTTCCGATTTGATAAAGAAACTTATTGAGATTGCTTATATTTTCGATGACTGGTTGACAAAAACGAATAATAGACGTTTGCCAGTGCCTCCAATAATACAGTTATTGACTGCATTAAAATTCTGTGCTACAGATATGTACCATACATTACTATATATAATATTATAGTTCAGGTATTTCTGTAGTAACATTCGTATATTTATAACCTCAATTCGATGAAGTGATATGTAGGTAGATATGCCTATATAACCTATTTTTTATTACTGAAACGAATTTTTTAACTTAAATAATATTAAACTAACTTCAATCTAATGTAGGCATAATTATCTTAAATTAGCATTGAGAGACCTCACGTGCCTGCCTTCTAAGCAGATTCCATAATTATATTGGGTTTAAAATGGTTTTGATTTTTGTTGACTACCTGTATTTTAAGATAAGATTTATCTTGATGTTGATATAATCATTACTGTTTTGATACCGGTAATATATATTTTCACGCCGGTAAGCAATACATCTACTGTCTCTAGTTCATGTGCAGTCATAACCTCACCATGAAAAGAGATCTCATACTATTAGGCCTATTTTGTTTTGCATTGTAGAAACATTTGGCATTCAAAATATTCCTGAAGAACAGGCAATAATGGAAACGAGATAGAGAAAATAGTAGTAGTAGTAGTAGTAGTAGTAGTAGTAGTAGTAGTAGTAGTAGTAGTAGTATTAATAAATTATTTCTGTAGTGCTTTTATTCTGGATCTTTATGGTCACCCTCATTGAGGGCAGATTATTTTGTTAAAAGTAGTTGTTGGATAATAATAATAATAATAATAATAATAATAATAATAATAGCAGTAGTAATGTGTTCATCTCAATCTTTTTTTACTTCTATTCACTATTCACGAAAAAGACAAAAATGAAAATAACGGAAATAACACAATATGTCAATGAAGCATATACGTATAAAACCTAACCTAACAATATAAATTTAATGATTTTATATATATATATATATATATATATATATATATAGGTTATGTTGGACTGAGTAGGTTAAGATATATATATATATATATATATATATATATATATATATATATATCTTAACCTACTCAGTCCAACATAACCTAACTATATAAACTAATAGAAGATATGTAGGCTACAAAATCTAACCGAACTGTATAAATCAGTGGAACGGATACATACAAAATCTAACTTAGCGACATAAATCAATGAAAAATATATGTACAGAACCTAATCTAACTATATAAATTAATGGATCAGTTATGTACTGTACAAAACCTAACCTAATTTCACCAGCAGTATCACTAACTATTTAATAAAATGTTATATGTCTGAGCTGACTGAAATAATCTAAACTATCAGCAACAAAAACTAGAAACTGAAATAAAACAACTTTAAATATATATTTTCTTCCTCGCGCGATCAATAGACTCCCAATTCAAATCACAAGCATTGTAATTTGTAGGTTATACGTCATTAATTTGTTATTGTTTGTTCACTTGTTTTGAAAGGCATTGTGGGACTTCTATTACCAACCAAATTGTAACTCTACACTTTGCTGGCGTAAAGTGACACTTTGTGAAGTGCACTTCTTCAATCGTCTATGAATACCACTAATATGAAACAGCAACTTTCGTCAAAAGTGTCACTTTGCAAAGTAGTGATATAAAGTGTCGACTATGAATACCAGCCTAAACTGCTCACCAGCTGAGACAGTTCAAGTTCTTTGCTCACTGTGTGCATTGCGCTGCTGTGCTTATGCTATAGGTCTCACAAGCACGGAATACAGATGGAAGGAATGCGAATCAAACACTGCGATAAGGAAGAGCGGGCGACAGGAAAGGTCACGAGATAACTTGAATGATATTCAAGAGTACAGTCGGAAGAGAAATGACATCGATAGTATCAGTCTTGCGTTGTGATAGTTATATTACGACTTTAGTTTGTTCCATTGCATGTGAATGCATGTCTTGTATCGCACGTTATTATTATTTCATTTGTAAACATATATTGCGAGCTTCATTAGCTTAGAATTTTTCTCTTGCCACGGTCCTTATTTCCATAGCGATGTCCTCATTTGTTCATCTTCTTGGAAGACACAGTACTTCCATCGGCTCGCACCTATCCCCCCTCGGCATGCCTACATACACACGTCAAAACAGACCAATAAAAAAAAGATCGAATTTATCAGTGCAGATTATCGTATTTAGTATCTAAGGGGACACTATGGTGAAATAATTTATGTTCCCATGACTATTTTGAAGCTTTTGAGCTAATATGAACTAAAAATTGTGACGCAAAGAGCCTTTTCAGTGACGTCAATATCAAATACATTTTAAAAAATATTTCAAAACTATTAGTCCTAATGGCACCAAATTTTATACAGATAATAGTATTGTAGCCATGTTTATGTAGTTTACAATTCATAAATTTTGGATGAAAATTGTAAAAGACTTAAAACTCACATAAATGTCCCCTTAAGAGTAGATGGTGCGATATCGTACTTATAAATTCTCACGCTCCTACAGAAGAGAAAGTCGATCATATAAAGAATAGTTCTATGAGGAATTAGATCATGCTTTTGATCAATTACGTAGATATCAACGAATATTTTATTGGAGATTTCAATGCTAAAGAAGGAGTTGGGTTAGTCCACTTTGCCACATCAAAAAATTTAATAAAATTGTCCAAAGTACAACATTCCCCCATAAGGATATACATATACCGTAGTTTTCCCTAACTATAGTCCACAATTTTCATATTTTTCTTTGTATATTCAGTAGTACTATATATCCAGATTAAGTGAAATTTTGGCTTCAGACTCTTGTAACTGTATATTAAATAAATATTGAAATGTGTTTGAAATTATTTAATTACAAGTGTTAAAAAAAATAATAAGCGTTGGTACTGTATATAGCTGTATTCTGAGTTGCCCAACTATGGTCCACTCATATATTCATGCTTGAAAGCGTGAATGGACAATAGGTGGAGCTGTAATTATTCGTAAATCAATACATTGAGTTTCTAATTTAAGGGCAGAAACATAATCCAGCACAGAAATAGAAAAAATTAATTAAAAGTACATGGATTCTTTACATTAGTACACATTGCACAAACACAAAATAAACAAGTGAAATCTGAAAGTCATTTTCCTGCAATAATGAACAACTACACTCACCGGGCCACTTAAAGTTTCTCAATTTTTTTATGAGGTGAGAATCAGAAAACCCATTTTGAAATGAAGAAAACATTGCTTCCCAGAAAAAAAAAACTCTTTTTTATTATCACTTTCGTTATTATTTTAAACGCCAAACAATGGACATAATTAAAAGTTGTAAAAACTTACAAATTGTATCAATTTTCTTCCAAATGTTCAACTGATTTTCTGGCCACCCAGATGTTCCTAATAGTGGGTATTGCCTCTATTCCATTCTTTCCTTAGAACATTTCGGAGTTGCTGTAAGTTGCTGTGAGGAGTTAGACGACTTCTAACTCGCTTCCCTAGCAGTCTCCACACATGTTCAATAGGGTTTAAATCAGGACTTCTTGCTGGCCATGTCATTCTATTCAATCCAACGTCGTGAAGGAACTCATCCACGATTCTTGTAGCATGAGGGCAAGCATTGTCATGCATTAACAGGACTTTTTCACCAATAAGTGGAGCATATGATACCACAAGTTAAATTAGAGCTTCTTCGATGTATCTTGGAGCAGTCAAAGCACCTCCATTAATGAAAACAAGTTCTGTATGAGCTTCATACGAAATGCCACCCCATACCATTACTGATCCACCTTGCAAACTGACGTCAACTGAAGGTACATGAAGAAAAACGTTCTCCTTCTCTTCTCCACACTCTTTCACGTCCATCTGTAAACTAAATCTCGATTCATTTGTGAAGAGCACTCGTCGCCACTCCCCCAGGCTTCAATTAGCATGACTATGAGCAAAACGTAATCGTTCAACATGATGTTGCTGGAGGAATTCTGGGACTTTAGCTGAGCTTCTGGAATTCAGCCCACATTATTCCAGACATCTTCTTACAGTTCTCACACTCACGTTAACTTGTCTTATTTTCTGGAGGGCTCTTCTGGTCTCAATAGCTGTGGAATGGCGATTTCTTAATGTGTTTAGGACAATGAAATGGTCGTCACGAGCCGAAGTTACTCGTTTTCTCCCTGAACCGGGTCTCCTGGAATAACCTCTTGTCTCTCTAAAGCGATGGTACACTCGTACGTTCGATCGAGAAATCCCAAGAACTGCAGCCACATAACGCTATTCCTATCTTCTATCAATGCAGCCACTTTTGCTGAATCAGTAGGATTTAGTGACATTTGTATACAATGAAATACTCCAATACTGCCTCAAAAGAGCTTACCAGTCTGTAGACTTCTTCAACTTAGCTTGAAATGAGTCCGAGAAGTTTAGACACAATATTGCAAGAAGAACGATTCTTCTTTTCAGATCATTGTTGGCTATTACGTATTCAGTATTATATTGTTACGTATCACAAAATAAATGAATAACTAAATGAACCTAGCACACCTACAATTATTTAAAAAATTCCTACAATTTTAAAAAATTTTAAAGAAAATGTAGTTAACCCTGTTTTTTTTTTTTTTTTGCCGGTGAGTGTATATTAAGGAACAAAAGTACGGTATCAAAATAAACTAACACATTCTCAGCAAAATATTATGCACATAAATTCACTGATAATGTTTATTTATCATACTGAGAACTACATTCAGTAGGCTTATTTCGATCCTTTGAATCTCCACTTCCCTTGTAATTCTGAAATTGAAAATAGACTTTTTCGAGACGCATTTGGGGTCTTCAATTTGTTTTATTATGTTTTCCTTTCTATAGAATAAAATGTCTTCCATTTCTCGCCATCTCAGTAATTGCCGCTTCTTACCATACATGAAACAGCTCCATTGTTCTTCACTTCCAAAACTTTCCCTGGCCAGAATTCCTACTCATAAGTAAGTACCATATAACTATATGCCTTTAGCATTAATTTAACAGATTTCGTCTTCTTTTCCACATCTGACTCACTGTCCGTAAATATGGAGAGAACACCGGAAACATCATAATCTGTATCCAATTCAATTTCATCGCTCTCATAGTCACTTACAGGGACGGTTGTTTTCCTTCTATCCTAAAGTTTTCGTTTTACCGGATCATCATTCGTGCTAGTACCATTGATCTGGAACAGCTTGTTTCTTTATTTACTGGACTATAATGTTAAATGGTGTTTTAGAATATACTCAGGTGCCGTATTTGCAGAAGTAAATAATCACATTGATCACATTTTATTAAAACAAATATTTCAAAATGAAATACAACTATGGTCCACGAAAAATTGTGGTACATAGTTAAGGACTGACTTCTAGCCTTGAGGTTAAACATTTTTCACGCAGATTCTTTTACCTCTGCCAGTCTAATTGTTACGTTAAAGTAAACACTGCATAGCCAGGTTTAATTGTACAAACAATCATATATCTATTACTTACCAGTTCTACAGAGAAGAGCTTAATAAAACAGACAAACACAAACTGAATGATTTCTTGTCTTCACACATTCAATAGAACGATGCACACTGACTTTGTTAAGGATCCATATCATTGCCACGTGTAATGGTAGATGGAAGCATCTATGGGGAACATAATTCCATCACAGTGGCGCCTCAAATGGCAAACACCGAACTCTTGGGGAACTAAGTAGAATATAATGCGTTTTGGACCATAGTTATGGGAAATGACGGTACTTGAACTTCTGAAGATGAACTGACACACAACCAAATCACATTTTGATAGATAAACGGAGACATACTACTTAGTAGACATTCGAACTTTTGGGGGGGGGGGGCAGACTGTAATTCTGACCATTATTTGATAATTGCAGACCTAAGAGAAAGACCATCAGTAGCCAAGCGAGTAGAGCAACAAGTTAACATTAGTACATTCAATATTCCGAAATTTAAATACGAGTAAACTAAGCAGCATTATCACGTCGAAATTTCGAATACTGTAGGTTTGCTGCTATAAGAAGTTCCGACGAAGTTGAGGAGTTAGATGTTAATAGCGTGTGGGAAAATATTAGAGATAATATCAAAATTGCAGCTGAGCAGAGGATAGGTTATTATGGAACTAAGAAAAAGAAACCGTGGTCTGATGAAGATTGTTGCAAGGTAGTAGAAAGAAGGAAACTGGCAAAATTGAAATTCTTACAAGATCCAATCCAGGCGAATAGACACAATTATTTCAATGAAAGACGGGAAGCAAGTCGTACACTTAGGAATAAAAAGAGAGATTACTGGAAGGAAGAACAGACTGAGGTAAAAACAATTATTAAGAATAACCACATTTGAGATTTATATAAGGGCATAAACGAATTTAAGAAAGGATATCAGCCATGATAAACTTGATCAAGGATGAGAAACGTAACTTGCTTGGAGACTCTTATTACATCCTGAACTGATGGAAAAACTATTCTGGGAAAAACTTAAGTGTACATAGGCCAAAGAGAAATGAAAATACAAACTGCTGAGGCTTTTATATCCGAACCCACACTCTCTGAAGCCGAAATTGTGATAGAAAAGATGTAAAAGTACAAAGTCTCCAGGTATCCATAAAATTCCAGCAGAATTAATACACGAGGGTGGAAGCGCATTATCTGGCGAAATTTATAAGCTCGTACTTGCTATTTTGGAAAAGAAAATTAATAATAATAATAATAATAATAATAATAATAATAATGATTTATTTAACCTGGCAGAGTTAAGGCCATACAGCCTTCTCTAACACTGAACCAGGAGTAAAACTGCGTTACAAAAAACGCTACAAATTTACAAAGTACACTACAATTTTACACACAAAACTGAATAAGTAATAATAATAATAATAATAATAATAATAATAATAATGATAATATAATGTAAACAACAAGTGAGTAGAAATCAGACATAATACATATACCAGACCAATGGAAGGAGTCCATAATTGACAAGCAATAAGAGATGACGTCACAGAAGAGGAAAATTATTTTAACCTATTTTAACCTAATATAAAACATGGAATGTAAGCGGGAGTTTTACAACATTGTATTTACAATATGAAGTGTCCACGTCAGGCAACGGACTCAATCTAAAAGGTTTCTCCTTATGATCCCATAATGTTTCAGGCCTGAATTACTGATAACTGGCTAGCCATTATAGCTTGCACTATTACTGTACATATGGCGCAAGCTGTTAACATGCAATTCAACACTGTACAGCACCGAAAAAGTACGCGTATTGTAGTACAGAACAAACAGCAAATAATAATACAAACTGGATGATCGACCTTCGTTTCCATATCACTTTCAGTTAGTATTTTGAGCGGTGACGCACTATTACACGACCTCCATGTTAGGTCATGACGCCTCATTGCAAAGGTTCTTTATGGAACCCGCTTAAAAAAAAAAACACATTATTTGGCGATAACCTTTATCAGTTTTCCATCTGCTTCAAATATCGTATTGCCTCAGAGTATTTGGAAAAACAGAAAATCTACCATCAATGCATATAGAACCTACAATCTATGATTTTGCATTTGGAAGAAGTCATATGTTTGTGTGGCCGGAACATGAGACTAAGAGAGGGGCTGATGAAACTGCAACTTGTGTACTAAAATTTGTGGAGACACTTTAAAGTCGAGGAAAACATTTGTTCCTGTACACCGATAACTGTGCTGGTCAAAACAAGAATGCCACTATGATTACTCTTTTCATGGCACTGGTAACCAATGGCTATTATGAAACAGTCACACATATTATGTCACCCACCACCAGGTCATACACGCCTGCCAGAATTTCCAGACTTACGCCTTCAAGACAAAAGATTTCTTTGCAGTTTCATCTCTTGCGAATAGGTGACAAAAAGAAATATTGCCATTGATAGAACAATCCTTAATTTCAGGAACGCCTGCTCTTTTCAAATAACACGTTCTGATCCATTAAATTTGAAATTCAAAAACTCATACACCGATTCTAATACATGGCACGATTTTCCCTTCAGAAAACAAGGAGAACAGTCTATACAGTTACTTGCATCCATAACTCAGAAGTGCGACATCTTACTGCCCATAACGAAAGGAAAATATGATGACCTTAAAAGCCTGCTTCCATACATTCCTTCTGTGCATCACGAGTTTTAGTCTCAACTCACAATGCCTTGAGAGTAACCTATGTTCATGTTGTGTGCAAACTAGAGAGATAGCTATGTCATAAAGCCCCTTGTAAAGTCAGATTATTAAACATAATTACGAAAACAGTGGTATTAACAAAAATTCCGTGCTAAATAACTTGTAGTTGATACAGTGTCATTAAATAACCAACTTAAAAGAAATTCCTCAATCATATTTGCCAAAAAATAACTTTTGGGGGAATCATCCCCCTATTATTTATTCGCTCGATTTCATACTCTCTCTCGCTATCATAATATTAATACTCGAGCACAACGCGATAACACGCTAGAAATTCCACTTCACGCATCGTCTCTGTATTCCTCATCCTTCACTGTTGCTACCTCTCGTCACTGGAACTCTCTGCCGCCTGAAGTCAAGGGCTGCCGAACATTGAATTCTTTCAAATCCAAGTTAGAAAATTATCTTATGACGAGTTGCCAAACTAACTTACTATTATGACAAGTGTTGTATTGCATGTTTCCACGTATTCACATTTTTTTTATGTTCTAATGATATTCAACTTATTTTATATTTTTGTTTTCATATTTTCCGATAATGTTATATCTCTAATGTGATAAGTTGAGCTATATATAATCTTAATTTTCCTTATTGTGTGTACTTAGAAATATTGTATTCACTGTATACTTTGTACTGCACTATTTTATTACTACTATTAGTATTATTATTATTATTATTATTATTATCATTATTACTATTCTTCTTTATTATTATTATTATTATTATTATTATTATTATGAATAATTGTCTTTTTTTTGTATGCCTCATTTATTTTGACCTGCTGTTCACATATTATTATGCTTTTTTCTGTCTTTCTGTATGTTATATATTATGTCTGATTGCTTCTTATTTGTTGTTTATTTTTTATTATTATTATTATCTTATTCAGTTTTGTGTGTAAAATTGTAGTGTAATTTGTTAATTTGTAGTGTTTTTGCAACGCAGTCTTTACTCCTGGTTGAGTGTTAGAGAAGGCCGTATGGCCTTAACTCTGCCAGGTTAAATAAATCATTATTATTATTATTATTATTATTATTATTATTATTATTATTATAATGATCACTCAACATCCAATGAGACATGGAGCGTGGTGTGTGTGTGTGTGTGTGTGTGTATGTATGTATGTATGCTACATTCAGAACGCGAAATCCGTCAAAACCCGAAGTTTCTAGGCAATTCTAGTTCTAACAAAGCTCTTACGAAATTCTACTTTTCACTTACGTAATTCAGTTACATCTAGAAATAACTATGTCTCTTTAGGAAATTCTAGTTTTTATAATATAATCAAGTTAGATCTTGAAATAACTAATTGTTGTAATGATTTCAGTACGTGTTTGTGCTTTATTTTTGAAGACATAAATTGTTACTTCTTGAGGTTGTGGGAAAATCTAACTCCAACTATGAATTTCAACAAATGAAATCACAGACATTCTGGTAGGACTGAGGTATGGCTTGTTCATATTATGCAGTCAGAAGCAACCTCTTACAACATGCCTGTAATACACAAGATTTTTCGTTTGTAGTAAATCAGTATCAGTCGCTACCAAATCGTATCGACTTTCATATGTACACCCAGTCGTTTTTTGTGTCTGTGAGACTGTCTACTTTGACAGCCTTTTAGTGCAATTTCTACAAATGGCTCAGGTAACGGTTCGTATATTTATGTACGTTTATGTAAATATAAATTGGAAAATGCCAAATGTTAAATCATCGAAAAGTGCGGTGTTACAGGAATGGATTGAGCATATACTAGGACTCACCAGTGATACAGAGTGATTTTTTGTCAATATTTTAATAAACTAGTACTGTAGAGTTATTAAAAATATGTATAAAGAGGATGAACTTGAAACAATAATTAGACAGATGAATGCAGAGCAGGAAAAAAGAGAAGCGTAAGAGGAAGAACAAGAACAATAAATAATACTATACTAGTTAGTACATCGTCAAACATCTCGCTAGCCAGAAAGGAAGCCCAAGAACATTCAAAGAAACAGCTGAAAAGAATGAAGCTTATTTCCGATGCAATGGATCCTCCAATTCGTATAGGATGTAACATCATAATACGATTCCAGAGGTCGACAGGGGAAAGGCTGACTTGCGAAACCTCTTAGGAGTCGTGCTTGAGAGAAATGACGACTACTTGTACAAAACTGGAACAAGGGATGGAATTTTGAATAAACTATATTGCAGGTAGGTTCATTGAACTTTAAAAACTGATAGTGTAGTTAATATCAACACCCGGTACATAACATTTTCTTTCTTTCAGATTTGAATTTGATGTATGTCAAATTTTTTTTGACACGAGAACAGGTCCAGATGCAGAAATTTTGCTAAGGACTGCAGCAAAGAAAGAAGCCATCGGAAACGGACAAGGGTTTGGCCGTTGTGCTTGCAAAAAAAAAAAAAATTGTATTTCGAAGTGGAACTTATCTGTGAAAAAGAAAATTCTCTGCAACCCTAAACGTCGCAATAGGATGCCTTGTCGCAACAAGTGAGACAAAAAATAATACTGAGTTCAGTAACATAATTATTCGTATTTCAACATCCCATAACATAATTATTTTTGTAATAAAACTATTTTGTGTTTCAACAAGAACAGCAACAATGATAATAGTAATAATGTTCATGTGCAAGTACCAATTTCCTAAGATCTTTTAAATTTATTTCTAGATGTAACTCAATTACGTAAGTGAAAACTAAAATTTCCTCGGGTTCTGACGGATTTCACGTTCTGAAATCGTTACAACGGGTTTTTAATAATAACAATAAATTATTTCTAGATCTAACTTAATTATATTAGTAAAGGCTAGAATTTCCTAAAGAGCCATAGTTTAAATGTAACTGAATTACGTAAGTGAAGAATAGAATTTCCTAAAGCGATTTGTTACAACTAGAATTTCCTAGAAACTTCGGGTTTTGACGGATTTCGCGTTCTGACTGTAACATATGTTTATATATATCAAATATGCTGTTGCTTAATTTTAAAGATATAACTAAATAATAATTAACACATTAAATGACACGAACTGGACTGAAACATAAACTTTAATCAAATATGATTCGCAGACATTTCCAAACTTTGCTTTTGCAATTTCTCGTAATTTTTAATAATGACACCACTGTCTTGCCCCAAGGCACAGAATTAATTACCTACACCTATCAGAATCACTTATGACAACAATTATATTTAAAAGGCTTCTCGCCAATGTGGTGTTCATGCCTCATTAGTTTACATATCGAAAAACACCATAAACATTGCATTTGAAAGGTATCTCGCCTGTGCACAGGCGTTCGTGGATTTTCAGACTCCTATTCGCCGAGCAGCATTTACAAAAAAAATTGGACTTAAAAGGTTTGTTGCCTATGTGCAGAAGTTCACATGTCTTCTTACGCTTCTCAACTAAAAGAAACATCACAATCACCGCTTTCCACAGGTTGCTCGCCTATGTGCAAAGTTTCATGCCATTTTAGTTCACTCGGATCTGAGAAACATTTACCACAAAGGTCACATTTAAAAGGTTTCTCGCTTCTATGCAGGCGTTCATGTTTTCTTAGAGAACTCGACTGCGAAAAACACTTACAACAAACATGACATTTGAAAAGTTTCTCGCCTGTGTGCACACGTACATGTGTTTTTAGGTGACTCGAACTCGAGAAACACTTACCACAAACATGACATTTGAAAGGTTTATCGCCTGTATGCACACGTACATGTGTTTTTAGGTAACTCGAATTCAAGAAACACTTACCACAAACATTACATTTGAAAGGTTTGTCGCCTCTATGCAGGCGTTCATGGTTTTTCAAATTACCCGAAAGCGAGAAACACATACCACAAACATCACATCTGAAAGGTTTCTCGCTTGTGTGCACACGTTCGTGCCTTCTATGATTACCATAATCCGAAAAACACTTACCACAAACATCGCATTTGAAAGGTTTTTCGCCAGTATGCAGGAGTTCATGCCTTCTTAAACTACTCGACTGCGAGAAACACTTACTACAGACATCACATCTGAAAGGTTTTTCGCTTCTGTGTACACGTTCATGCCTTCTAAGCTTACCAGACTCTGAAAAACGTTTACCACAAACATCGCATTTGAAAGATTTTTCGCCAGTATGCAGGAGTTCATGCCTTCTTACACTACACGACTTCGCGAAACACATTCCACAAACATGGCATTTGAAAGGTTTCTCGCCTGCATGCAGACGTTCATGACGTTTTAGACTACTCGATTGCGAGAAGCACTTAGCACAAACATCGCATTTGAAAGGTTTCTCGGCAGTATGCAGGAGTTCATGCCTCTTCACATTACTCGACTGCGAGAAACACTTACCACAAACATCGCATCTGTAACGTTTCTTGCCTACATGTTTGTGTAAATCCGCCTTCAATTTTGCCGCACTTGAGAACAGTTTTTTAGACATTTCGAATTGCAATTCCTCCTTATCTTCATGAATGCGGTCATGTTTTCCTGAGGAACCTGAATTCTTGAGAATATCATATACAGTCTCGTTTTTTTCACGTGCAACACCGTCGGATTCTGATGATACAGTCCTCTCACAGGTAGCTGCAAACCTGACAAATATATACTATGAGTCAATAGAATAGTCGCAACAAATGTCAAAGTAATGAACCCACAAACCAAATCTGATCTATTTCACCAGAAGGTACGTTACCATTACATACATTGTTGTAAATGGATCATTTTCTGAATAAGGTACTATTTATTATCACTGTCTAGTAAAAACGTCAGGAAAAATATGTTGACTTTTTTAAGTGATTATTAAATTAAGTCACTAAGAAGCGAGGGATTATGGAAAATGTTACTGAATATGTCTTCATTTAAAGTATATTTCGGCTATCCAAACAGTAATAACGTCTCTCAGTGGACTGTTCCCACACCCGATCTGTTAATTGTCAAATTTTATTTAAAAATGCACTGTTTCAGCGAATAAAAATAATATAAAGTATCAGAAATCTATATCCAAGAAAAATTTCGGCCTTTCAAAAACTGAACAGGGTTATTGAATTTAAAAATTTGTCCCTAGGAAACTGAATCTCCCTATATGACAACTATAACAGTGCGATAAAATGTTCATAGAGTGCAGCAGTGTGTGTCTCTGGAATTAATGAGAAAGGAGACCATAATGTTTAACAGCGAAAGCTTGTCTTCACCAGTGTATCTTGAGTTGTGGATGTTAAATATCAATTATGATTTTGAGTTTCGCAAAGTTCTTCCTCTATACTCAGTGGTCATAATAATTAAGGTAGGAACCACTCACTAAATGTTTTAGTCCAATTCTGCGTGTGTATTAGTATGTAATTCAAATGTATGAGAGCTACCAATGTTGTAACCTCAAAACTAAAGCAATGAAAATGAAATGCCTAATTTTCTCTGCTCTGTGGACATTACTTCCGTGGACTAAGCTGGTCCATGGTGGATAATACTGTACACGGAGAGTAAACAAGTTTGAAATTAACTTAAGTTTGTGCTTAGAATTATGTAATAGCTTAAATATTTTATCTATAGTTTTTGTTTATCTTGCTTTGTACAGAACAATGACACTAATAAAAAAGAAAAAGCCCAAAACGTGGGATGCTCAAATTCAGAAGAAAAGAGAACACAGAACACTTACTGTGAGACAATCTAGGCAGAAGATACAGTTTCCCTGGAAAAGAATGAGACGATTGAATATTCCGAAGTCTCAGATGTAAAACATTGCGCATGGTCAGACACCAGAGCACTAATACACAAGATAACGAATATTGAGTTACTTAGATTCAGGGTATTTGGTTTGTTACTAGCATCGTTCCGAAATTCACTTCAAAAACTGCAAAAAAAATATGATATCACGTAAATAAAAGATAAATATATACATAAATCGTGTAGTTAAATCGACAATGGACCTTCATGATTAGATCGACACTCTGCACAGAAAGGAAAGCTTTCGTGTCGTTGCAATAGCTCAGACGCTAAGACTTCTGCGTGTTGTGTAGAAGAGAGCGAGTTCGATTCTTAGTCTACATCAACGATTTTTTTTCTAAATAACGTTGAAATAGCTAAGTAACGTTGAAATAGAGTTTTTACAAAGTCCTCAGATTAAGTGTTAATGATCAGAGACAATACAAAATTACAAGTTATAATATTATAAACGTTTATCTGATGAATGCATATATATATATATATATATATATATATATATATATATACATACAATGTAAATGCATATATATTAAAAACTAACAATTAAAATGAAATTAAAAATTATTCCTAAGCCACACAGACTAACTTTTACAAAGGTTTAGAGTCCTTAGGCAATGTCATTTGGTGAGTAATTATTACAATATTTTATTAGTACCTTTCCCATATGTGTAATAAATGCACTCGCACAAAACAATTTTTGTTAAAAGTGTGGTTTTGGATTATTTCATTCTCACCCCTGTAATTGATTTTAACTGTTTTATTTACGTGTTTGCAATAGTGTTTAATTTAATGTGCATTCAATGTCATTCATGTTATAATTGAATGAAAAAGCACTGTTGCAGTTATTGACTAATTACATAAAATAATACTAATTATTAAATGCATCTGTTAAGTAACTAATTGCAGTATCTTTTGCACAATCTTGAATGTTTAAGTTATCAATAATATTTCTGTACTATATACTATAACAAGTTAAAGGAATTTGCAATAGATTTGGGATCCTCTACTTTATAATCACTGGTTTTAATGAAAAAATATTTTCTTCCTTAGGATATCTACAAGTTTAACTTTAATAATATTCCGAATAGCTTTAATTGCATTATCTGAATTTTGTATTTTTCTATTCAAATGTGTTCTATTTCCCTCTGTCATAATTTTTTTTTTATAAATTACACTGTACTTCTTGTAGTATTTAAGAACATGAGGATCATTACATTGCAACTCATTACATATAGATTCTTCTTTTTAATACATGAGATTTTTAAGTCCCTGCGTTATCTACATGTTTTTACTTTTGAATTTTTTCACAACAATGAGTGGAGAGCATCCACTGAAGTGATTCTGAAATTAAGTGAAAAATACAATACATTTTCTCTTAATATCACTAGTATCAGTAACATATACGCTTTTCCAAGATTCATTTTGTAGATATAAATGTAAATAATCACTAGATACAGCATTTTCGACCCTTTTTTAGTTTTTAAATTAACATTTTGAACCTGTTCAGTAACATTGGAAACAGGATTTGTTTATCATGTTCATACAAGCCATTGATTATAGGTTCTGTAGAATAGGAATTCAGTCTAATTCTGTGTACAAAACTTTTATCAATGACTGTGCTACTTCAGCTTGTATGCTGGTAGGAAAATGACTCTACGACTAAGATTTCCAGTTTCAAGGAAAAGTTCCGAGAAATAATCTATGTTTATGTCACTACAGATCACAAATTCCTTATGAGATTTCTAAAGTATTTTCTTCACAAATTCAATATTGGCTATAAATATTAATAAATATTAAGAAATATGAATGATTGTAGTTAGAAGTCTGATTTACATTATAAAAAGCAAGAAGTTACATTCCTCGGCAAGATTCGAGCTTTCGATGTTTGGTTTTATCGTCCAACGCATAAGCACGGACCTATTCAATGCTTAAAGGAGCAGTCCGCGATAAAATTCCATATTTCGATTATATTATAGGATGTTTACCAAAGCAATCCTTGGATTAACGGCGTTTGTCGCATCGCTCTACGCCTTTTAGTTTGCGAAATATTAAAGGTCTTACTGCAAGCTCTGACGTCATAACCACTGATCGCTTCATAAGACTGCGTTGTAGTTCCATTTGACATACAGCGTAGAACGAGTAAATATATATTCATTCGTTATAGTCAGTTATTATTAACACACTTAGGACCTATCACATGCATAATACTTTAATAATAATAATAATAATAATAACTTACCCATTTTGAATTTCGTACTCATAGTGATTAGAACAACTTGGGTCTGGTAAGGGTTCAAACTGAAAAGGTTTAATATGTCGACCCATTATAACCAAGTTAACGCCTTCACTGAGTGAGTGAATGTATGTGAGACGTGAAATATTCGTTATGAATGGACTGCAAATACGTGTTTATCTCACGTCAATAATAAATTAGTACATGGTTTATATTATTCTATTGCGTCATAGATGTTGAGTCACACGGTTTAGGCACGAAGCTATGTTTGGGGGAACCTCTAAAACATGTGGATCATCGAATTGCGGCAGTTGATTACCAGAACTACTTCCAAGACATTTTTCTGTATAGTATCTTCTCTCCACACATTTTTCTTCCAGCTGTATGTTTTGTTTTCCACCCATCGTTTAGTGGCTTTAGAGTACAGGAGTCTGGAGACAGTTGCATCTCTTTCCAAGTTGTAATTATGGTCCATTATCGCAATCATAGTTCTTGTTACCATTCCACCATAATATGGAAGTGTTTTCTCTTAGGAGTGTAAAGCAATCTCTCGTTATGATAAGATTCAAATTTGCTGGTTTGACAAAATTGATTAGTCTGATTTACGTCTTTTAAAAGGGCAGGATTACATACAACTTTTTTCAGAGCATTGTAATCGCTGGATCCAGGTTCGATCCATTCCCTCTCACTATTGTATGGGTGAATGTGTGCACATTTTTTATTATGTCTCTGTTTCTCCCCATTCGTGTATATTACAAACATGATTTAATATAGAAATGAATCTGTCTTCTAAGTCGTCAGAATCACCTTCACATGTAGCACAAGACCACATAGGTGATTTATGATGTTCTCTTTGCACATTTGTGTGGCGGCTTTAAGCTTTTTGCCATGTGCCAAATGTGAAATTGATAGCATCAATTTTCTAATTCCTCTATGGCGGTCCGATAGAAAGAGGGTAATGTTCATTTTTTCTATTAGGCGATCTAGAACTTTTTCGCATGCTGCTTCGCTACAATTAGACCTTTTTGCAGAACTACGAAGTCTATAATCTTATCTGAATCAAGGTCCATTACATTGTAAGTCACATATTTTGCACCGCGATTCGCACGTTTTTATATTTTAGGGAATTGAAAAGTTGTTCATGAATCTGAAAATAACTACATCTGCTGTTGGTTCTACGAATTTTGAAATTATTTTATAAAATGTTGCCTTGCCAATGAAACATAGTTGTAAAGTTTTTGAAAAATTTTCAAACAATTTGTATCTTATATCGCACAAGTATAACGCAGAACTCACTGCTATGCTTCACCTCTGTTCAGACTTCCACTCCCAATTACGGGCATTCAGGCACACTGCATTAACTTTCAGCAATGGTCCTATTGTTTCTACCAAATATTTGTAAAAGAGGAATGACAAATATTACAGAAGAAAAACAAAATTTGTAACGCTGACCAGAATACAACAAAAAAAAAAAAAAAAAAAAAAAACTTTTTGACTCCCTATTTACTTTCTGTTTCATGTGCAGCTTCCTCGGAACCTGATGAATTAGAATTTGAAGTCTCTTCTTCTATTTGAAAATATGTCTCTAAGTCAGTTTCTGCTCCCCCACATCTGATTCACCACACACATTTCTTAGCGTCTCGCACCCTATCTCACACTGCACAGCTTTGTTTATATTAGGTTCCTGTGAATTTTCAGCCTCATCGAGAACTACACACACGTCAATATTTTCAGCTATAGATGCATCACTGCAACTTGCTATTACTTCTTCGACGACCTTCTTTCATTTATAAGCAGAGGAGCGCGTAGATCAGAACTGTCTTGGGGAGATTCTCCTTTCAAAAATAGGAAAGGGACAGCATTTTTCTTAATTTTCATAGGAGTTCTATTGTCTTTCATTAAATGTCTTTTTAGTAAAGACGATTCTTCAAAATCAGTTTCACGGAAATGACTGGAACACACAACAGTAGTTTGTGCGAGATCGTGCGTATTTGCTTGGTTTCTGCACAAAACCAATCCACGGTAAGTCTAAAATTCCACATTCAGTATTCCCAACCTAACACAACAATTTCCCTCTTCTTACCGCTTAAGTGACATATTGATTTTACTCCTTTATGCTTTTAACATATTATTTTTAGAGACGTTGAATATGGTAATAATTATAAATTGGAAACTTACCACTGCAATTTCACCTAAATTGCACTGTTAATTATTGGTTTTAAATATTTGCAAAAATTAAGTAAACTCTACAACTCCACTAAAGTTACTGCATTCGTGATGCATGTAACATTAAGGAAGCCGTTTGTTTTAAGTTCGCATTTATAGACTGGGGGGGGGGGAAGACAGACGTATATCACGGCCTGCTGGAGTATAGTAAACACAGAAAACATTTTAAAGCAACAATGTTGAAGATAGATATTTTTGTTTTGCAAATTTGCCGTCATTGAACAGAAACCAAGATGGAGATTTCATTGCAACTAATTAGAAATTCCTCTTTCAGGTATGTAATAAACGATCTTCGCACAAAATAATGTACGATAAACGAGCGGTATGTTTTCTTTCAATTCTCGGAAATTAAAAAAGCTCAACTACGTTTCGCTTTTTCAGACTTTTCCTCGAACATGAAAACTTCAACATACCGGTCTTGTAACGCATATTACTATTTCGATAGTGTAAAACCTTTCTGTTGATTTTCTTCACACATGTTTTAAATCTTTGCAGTAACTTTTCTCTGTTCGGAAATACATGAAATGATACCCCTTCTCCATGTTCTGTTTTTGTTGTTCCCTCCGAGCACGAAAAATCACAACACCACGGCATTTTAAACTGTATTACGATACAATTTCTTCTGTTTAGTCTACTGTAGTTCAAAATCGTTCATATAAAAGAAAATACATTGGTATGTGTTGGTTTTATGATTAAATGGCAAAACATGACTCCACACAATCATAACTAAGTCCGAAATTCTGTTCACGTTTACTACGGCGAGAGAAGATTATTTATTTTAATACAAAGCGCTGTGCTGCACTCGCCGATGTTCTCGGTCTACTACGCAATCACACCAGTTCAGTGGCTGTGACGTCATAAGTATTTGTGCGGAGTCAGTAACTCAAGAACCATGCCTCGCATTTACATGCGGCAAATTACATTCTACTTAGATTGAAAAACGTGTTTGATTAAAGCCAACTTAATTTTATCGCGGACTGCTCCTTTAAGTCAATAACCTACAATTCAGCTATAGCAATGTGGTATCATAACTTGGGGTTTGTTTACTTAATGTAATTAGATTTAATTTGATTAGTTTCGCAACAATTGGACTTCCTGTTATATCCTGTTATTTAAATATTTAATTTAGGGTTGATTTATCAACTCTTACTGTGCAAGATGCCCCTTATTTCAATAATTCTATATCACGTTAAATAGTCATTGTCTACACTAAAGTATTATAGTCATCCCTCATTTCTCATCTTAATGGCGAACTGACGTGACATGAGACAGCGAGTTATAGGTCTAGTTGAGGCTGGATATGGGGCTAGATCTACTGGCTGTTTGGTCGGTGTTCCTGGAAGTACAGCCGCGAGGTGGGTTCATCGTTACCAAATCGCCCTATTCCTGGGCGTCCGCGGATTTCTTTATCGGAAGAGGATGCTCTCTTATTCGAGACATTTCGACAGGACCCCATTCGGACTGCTAAAGAAATAAGAGCAGCATCTAACTTTCCCGGTTCTTCAAGACTGTGACCAGCAGGTTGAAGAACAGCGGTATTAGGAGCCGGAGGGCTGCGCAAATGGAAATATTGGTGGAAGCACAAGCTGTCGACCATCTTGCCTTCGCTACCAATCGAGTGGATTTCGATTGGAGAAATGTAATTTTCTCCGACGAAACAATCATCTCGAGTGATTACGAAGGTCCTGTCCGTGTCTATCGTGTGAATGGTCTTCGACATGATCAGCGCTATGTGCACCTACGTGAAAGATCGGGGCGCTTTAGCATATCGCGTTGGGGTGGATGTCTTACGATGGACCTGGCGTTATAGAACGCATCGATGGCCGGTTTAATGCGGGAACTTACGAGCACATTCTGGAAAATATGTTAACTTCCAGGTAAGATTTATTTTTTTGACGAGGTTCAGCCCACTTGTAAGACCCAGAAATTGGGCATAAATTATTCATATTTTTCGACAAATTAGACAGTCGAGGAACTCTGAAGAAATTAATTACACCTCATTAAAAAGAAAAGTTTTACCTGGGATCGAACACGAGACGTTTCGGTTAAGTAGTGGAACCGACACGCCACTCTATGAGCTACCCAGACAAGGCAGTGACAGCAGCAGTCTAGAATGTAGATCCCATAGCAGGCATTTGCCATTCGGTACAGAGAAGCAATGCTATTTTGTGACCCGAGCTACATTGTGAAATCGTGGCCTTAAATGGCTGTCTTCTTCGTGATCCTTATTCTGGTCCTTGTCCTTGTTGTGGTCCTTGTAACAACTCTTGTTGTATTTGTCATGGTACGTATCGTTACGTCGATATCGAGTGAACCGCGCTGTAGAACTTTAACTTCCGACAACCAAGAGTGGTCTCATTCCTTTTAAGGGTAACTGTACGTGAAAACCCTATCTTTTACGAAGAGGCTAAAAGAAAAGAGAAAACGCTATAATCAAAGAAAGGCTTCTGGAAAGATGAAAGACTATTGACAAAATGAACGACCGTGAAAAGAGGGCAGTAAGGAAAGTTTGGAAAGAGAAGGCAAAAAGTTATGGTAAGAAGAAAATAGAACAGGAGAAGGTGGAACAATATGTAGACGAAAATAGACCACCAGGTTCGCCTTTCTTAGAAACGAGTAAATCAAGAGACACTGGAAAAAGTGTGAGACTGAAAAAGGGAAGAGAATGGTCAGAAGAAATAGATACACACTACAGCAAAAGATAAAGGAATTGGAGCAGGTAAATAGAAGAACTAACGCAAGACTAGAAAAGTATAAAAAGAGATAGACTCGGTTAAAGAAAAGTAAGCAAATCCTACACGAAAGCTCAAGAAGGAAAGTCCACAATCTGCTGCATAGTCAAGATCAAAACAGTGAACATCTAGCATACTGACAATTGTTGTTTGCAGAAGTTATTGGCAAGCAAATACAGGAGAATCTTACTTACTTACAACTGGCTCTTAAAGAACCCGCAGGTTCACTGCCGCCCTCACATAAGTCCGCCATCGGTCCCTATCCTGTGCAAGATTAATTCACTCTCTATCATCATATCCCACCTCCCTCAAATCCATTTTAATATTATCCTCCCATCTACGTCTCGAGTTCCCCAAAGGTCTTTTCGCTCCGGTCTTCCAACTAACACTATATATGCATTTCTGGATTCGCCCATACATCCTACATGCCCTGCCCATCTCAAACATCTGGATTTAATGTTCCTAATTATGTCAGGTGAAGAACACAGTGCGTGCAATTCTGCGTTGTGTAACTTTCTCCATTCTCCTATAACTTCAATCCTCTTAGCCCCAAATATTTTCCTAAGAACCTTATTCTCAAACACCCTTAATCTCTGTTCCTCTCTCAAAGTGAGAGTCAAAGTTTCACAACAATACAAAACAACCGGTAATATAACTGTTTTATACATTCTAACATTCAGATAATTTGACACAGACTAGATGACAAAAGCTTCTCAACCGAATAATACTAGGCATTTCCCATATTTATTCTGAGTTTAATTTCCTCCCGAGTGTCATTTATATCTGTTATTGTTGCTCCAAGTTATTTGAATTTTTCCACCTCTTCGAATGATAAATCTCCAATTTTTATGTTTCCATTTCGTACAATATTCTGGTCACGAAACATAATCATATACTTTATCTTTTCGGGATTTACTTCCAAACTGATCACTTTACTTGCTTCAAGTAAAATTTCCTTGTTTTTCCTAATCTTTTCTGGATTTTCTCCTAAAATATTCACGTCATCCGCATAGACAAGAAGCTGATGTAACCCGTTCTATTCTAAACCCTGTCTGTTATCCTGAACTTTCCTACTGGCATATCCTAGAGCAAAGTTAAACAGTGAAGGTGATAGTGCATCTCCTTGCTTTAGCTTGCAGTGAATTGGAAAAGCATCAGATAGAAACTGGCCTATATGGACTATGCTGTAAGTTTCACTGAGACACATTTTAATTAATCGAACTAGTTTTTTTGGAATACCAAATTCAATATGAATATTATATAAAACTTCTCTCTTAACCGAGTCATATGCCTTTTTGAAATCTATGAACAACTAATGTACTGTACCCTTATACTCCCATTTTTTCTCCAATATATGTCGAATACAAAAAATCTTATCAATAGTCGATCTGTTATGCTTAAAACCGCACTGATAATAATAATTTCATCTACGTAGGGAGTTAAACTTCTCAAAATAATATTGGACAAAATTTTGTACGACGTCAGCAAAAGTGATATTCTTCGAAAGTTACCACAGTTAGTCTTGTCCCCCTTCTTAAAAATAGGTACAATTACGGACACCTTTCATTGTTCTGGAACAATTTCCTTTTCCCAAATAGCAAACACAAGTTTATAAATTTCGCTAGATAATGCGCTTCCACCCTCTTGTATTAATTCTGCTGGAATTTGATTGATACCTGGATACTTGTACCTTTTCAGATTTTCTATCGCAATTTCGACTTCTGAAAGTGTGGGTTCGGGCATAAATGGCTCAGCAGTGTCTATTTGAATTTCGTCCCAAATATTTCTATCTGGCCTATGTACATTTCGTACAGTGCGTTTGGAGCTCGCCCGTACTGTTCCGCAGCGGCCTTGGACTGGGTGAAGACTGGCACGCCTGCCACCAGAGTAGCACTGTAGCTACCGCTGACGCGCCAGACAGTCGAGTTGGATCTGTCGTGAGAGAAAGACGTCTGTCCGCGTGTTGTGAGTAAAATTGTATTGTCTCGTGGTGATAAAGTGTCTATTAATAATGGTTGAGTACCCTTTAGAACAACGTATTTTTCTTATTTGATGCGTATATGAAATACTCTTCTGCAAGAAGGTGTCGAAGCGAATTTGAACATCGGTTTGCAGATGTTCGAATTCCTAGCAGGTCAACTATTCATGACCTTGTCAATAAAGTCAGACGTGCAGGATCTTTTTTGAACAAGAAACATGTTCAACAACGCCGTGTACTGACAGAAGAGAAGCTTAATGAAGTAGAGGTCCGGTTAGAGCACTCACCACGCAAATCATTGCGACGTTTAGCACAAGAGGTTAACATCATTTCCAAGACGTCAGCTTTTGTGGCAACGAAACTTCTGAAACTTAAGCCGTACAGACTAACTTTAGTTCATGCTTTACAACCACAAGATTCTGTAAGTAGGGTTAATTATTGCAATTGGTTTTTGCAGTTCGTTCATAATGGCGACGTGGACCCACTTTTAACGTTCTTCACTGATGAAGCGTGATTTCATCTTCACAGTCACGTTTCTACTCAGAACAGTAGATACTGGGCTACTGAAATTCCCCATATTATTCACGAAGTTCCTCACCATGCTGCAAAGGTTGGAGTTTGGTGTGCAGTAAGTGCAAGAATTATCGGTCCCATATTTTTCGACACAACAGTTGATTCACACGTTTATGTAACTTCAATTTTAAATAATTTTTCCGCAACTAACAAGAAATGAACGATTCAGTGTCTGGTTTCAGCAGAATTCAGCTACAGCGCACACCACTACGAATTCTATGCATGAATTGTGAAGTGTGTCTGGTGACAGAATAATTAGTCCAGGATTGTGGCCACCTCGTTCCCCTGACCTATCTCCATGCGATTTTTATTTATAGAAAACGTTAAAGAATAAAGTGTACGCATCAAATCCGTACACGTTACAAGGATTGAAGGACATCACGAGAGATACCTATACAAGCAATCAGTCAACATGAACTTTTGCGAGTGAACCAGAACTGTTTTCAGAGATATAGGGAATGTGTTCGAGTTGAACGTCATTACTTTCAACATCTATAGTGACGCAGCTAAGCCTAATGTTAGTAGAGTAGTTAGAGTTTCGTACCCATGACTTGCCGGTCGTTTATGTGTAACTCTGGCGGCAGGCGCGCCAATCTTCACCCAGCCCAAGGCTGCCACGGAACGGTCCGGCCGAGCTACGAACGCACTATAGTCGCCAAAAATAGTATTTCCATCTGTTCAGGATTGAATGAGAGTCTGCAAGCAAGTCAAGATTCTCATCCTTGATCACATTTACCCTTGCCTAATATTCGTTCTTAAATTCCCTTATAACCTCATATAAATCTCGAATGTTTTTATTCTTAATATTTGTTTCTACCTCATTCAGTTTTTCCTTCAAGTAACCTCTCTTTTTATTCGTAAGTGTACGACTTGCTTGCCGTCTTTCATTGAAATAATTATCTCTATTCCCTTCAACTGGATCCTGCAAGAATTTCAATTTTGCCTGTTTCCTTCTTTCTACTACCATGCAACAATCTTAAACCACGGTTTTTTTCTTAGTTTCATACTAACCTACGCTCTGCTCAGCTGCAATTTGGTACTATCTCTGATATTTTTCCACACGCTATTAACATCTGACTCTTTCTCAACTTTGTAGGAACTTCCTAAAGTGGCAAACCTATTCGAAATGTCGACCTAATAATGTTGCTTAGTTTCCTCGTCCTTTGATTTCAGAATATTGAATTTACTAATATTAACTTGTTGCTCTACTCGCTTGGCTACTGATAGTCCTTCTCTTAATTCTCCAATTACCAAATAATGGTCAGAATTACAGTCTGCCCCTCTGAAAGTTCGAATGTCTACTATACTAGTATGTCTCCGTTTATCTATCAAGATGTGATCTACTTGGTTGTGTGTCAATCCATCTGGAGAAGTCCAAGTATATTTAAGCATATCCTTATGGGGAAATGTTGTACGTTTGACAATTAAATTTTCTGATGTCGCGAAGTTGAGTAATCTAACTCCATTGTCATTACTAGTTATGTGTAGGCTCTCTTTTCGAATAGTTGGTTTAAAAAGTTCCTCCCGTCCTACTTTAGCGTTGAAATCCTCCAATATAATTTTCGTTTGATATCTAGATAACTGATCAAAAGTATGTTCAAATTCTTCATAGAAGCTATCCTTTATATGGTCGTCCCTCTCTTCTGTGGGGGCGTGAGCATTTATAACTACGATATCGCACCATCAACCCTTTTTTTAAGTAGGTTATTTTACGACACTTTATCAACGTCTCAGGTTATTTAGCGTCTGAATGAAATGAAGGTGATAATGCCAGTGAAATGAGTCCAGGGTCCAGCACCGAAAGTTCCCTGCATTAGCTCATATTGTGTTGAGGGAAAACCTCGGAAAAACCTCAACCAAGTAACTAGTCCCGACCGGGAATCGAATCCGGGCCACCTGGTTTCGCGGGCAGACACGCTAGCCGTTACTCCACAGCTGTGGACCCCATCTATCCTTAAGTAATAAATATGATAACCTGTCACTGATAAATTCGACCTTTCTTTTTACTGCTGATTTTATTCTTTTATGAACAAAGAATCCTGTTCCTAATTGGTGATTATTGTTACCTTCCCCATAATACAACAAGTAAGCTCCTATTTGTGATATGCCATTCCCATCTAACCTAACCTCTTGTACTCCCACGAAGTCTATTCTATATCTAGCTAGTTCTCTTGCTACTAATGTTACCTCTCCTGTTCTGTATAGACTAGTAACGTTCCACATACCAAATCTCATAACCTTATTCCTTTGCTGTCATCGTGCCAGAGAATCAGTCTCATTCTGAGGCTTATTGTATGGATTCGTAACAAGCTGTTTTTTACGGTGATGGTTGTTAGCCCTTCGCCCAATCCCCAAACTGGAGGACCACACCCTATCGCCTGTCCACAACTGCTTATTCAATATATTCGTAGCTACCCTCCATATCTGGAGGCCGTCTCCTCTATCCGCAAACAGGAGAATTTTAATAAACATAAATCACTGAAAGTTAAGAAAGTATAGTCAAACTTTTGAGTGGAAAAATAGTTAAAGAAACCGTTATTGCAACAATTATACTTTGCCATATGTACTATTGATTACTTTTTCCCTTTACATAATTAATGTGATGCCAGTAATTTTGTCGAATTTACTAGGTCTTAACCATTTCTGGGTATCTTTCTCCATCTAACAGAAACATTTCCCCTTAACAATATTAAACAGACCTCCATGACTGTATAACTGTAACAGTAGAGAAGACAGATACCCTCCGTTGACACACACGTCCACACTGTGGAGAACAGAAAACACAAATGCCTAATATTTAAGTAACAAAATTTTTTTTTAAATTTGGTCAGTTATCTGGTGGTATTAAGTTATATTACTAAAGACTCTGATCAGTCAGCTTAACATTATTGTACATTTATCATAAATCTCATTTTGTTCTTCAATTTTATACCTTTCTCAGGGAATGACCCAAATACTTTATGAGTTGTGTTGGAAGTATTAAAATTGTCTCAACATTCTGGTCCTGACCTATACAAGAAATTTTACGTGAATCATATCATGTTTGCCAACTCTTAATTGGCTTTTTTCTTAAATAATCTCTATCTAAAGTCACCTGGTGATTCCGGTGACTTTGGACAGAATTACTGTTTTATATATTAAAAAAAAGGCAAGGAATAAATGTTTGCAGGTCCCCAAAAAATTCATTAACTTTTGCTTTGTCGTATTTGAACACGAGTCTGCTACTTTGTGCGATTGTTTCCAAATTAGAATAGTATAACTTATGTTGTGCCTTATATTTATACTACATAAAAAAATAAACAGTTTGTTTTCTGTTTGAAATTAGAAAAACTTTTCCCCTGTTGCAATGCAGCAGGATATGCTTAGCTAAAAACACATCAAACTCTAGAATTATTTCCAAAGAATGTATGAAGTTACCACTACTTGCTGAGCCAAATTTTTCATCAGATCCACTCAGTGAAATTCCTCGAAGTGCATGGCATTTCACTACGGCGACAATTCTGTGAAGGATATTACACCAATATTCTTTGCGTGACTGAAAATATTCAATCAATTTTCTGTCCACTGTTTCTATTGCTTTTTTTCTAGATATACTGTAAGGGTAATGAGGGATGGTCTACGTTCAGATGAATTTTCATGCTGATTAACATGCACATTTGCAATCTTCAAATAAGTGAATCCGGAATTTGAAAAGTGAGACTTGTTTTTACCAAGGAGATCACAACTCCGCATCCCTTCCTTCGGAATACATTTGCCATTACCGCAACACCTCATCATAACGCAATTTGCGCCTGAAGAGAGATTTTGAAAAATGTCTTATTGGATCTGCGTAACGTGTTTTTGACATTTCAAAATTCGATTGAACATTTTGCACACACCACACATTGCAACGTAATCTTTGGTATAGTTTCATTGATCACCTATTCTGCAGGATCAGAACTTCTTTAAACCCGTCTGTGAATGTGTATTTTTATTTCGTTCTATTTTTGTTTTGATACCTCGATTTTACATAAAGATTAATTTCTTTCTTGGAGACGTCAGGTAACCATATCCTAGACTGTATTAGACTGGCATATGTATTCTCTGACTTCGGAACATAGAAGCTGAGGAAGAGGCACCATGCAAAAATAAGTGAAGCAAAAAAATATAAAAGAGGCACCATGAATAAATAAGAGAAGCAAAAAAATATAAGTAATTTCGTTATCAACGATCCGTCGGGTAGTTTACACTCGTAACATTTCGTGCTTTCGTCATGAGTAGGCCCACACATACTGTACTTTACACAACTCTTGTTTTATTTAAGATTACTTTTAAAAATTGGAATATTGTACTGGCTGTATTTAACCTTAGCATCATACAAAGCTACTAACCCAGATCAGTGTACAAGGTGTACGAAAAATGCCGTCCAATAACAGCACTGTAGGATAGAGTAAATTATATTGATCAATTTAAGTGTAGGAAGCAACATTCCAGGATCCATACTTTCGGAGATATCGCAAAGAATCTGTCGGTCTAATGGGGCACATTGTCAAAACTATTCAAATCAATGAAAGGGGTTTACGAGTGATTTTTATACATACGATAATATGGACAACTGGGCTCTACATCAACAGATGCTTAAAAAGCCCACTATCCATCTCAAGGCATCCCCTACCTCGATGCACAACACTCTGGGTTGCCTTGCACACCTCATCTTCTTTGATGGTAGCAACGATCGCATGTAAGCGAGCGATGAGATCTTCGTTGTCCTCTGGGACCATCCTGTATACCAGCTCTTTGAAATGACCTCAAAGGAAGTAGTCTAGTGGATTCAGGTTACACGACCTCGGAAGCGAAGATACTGGCCCCCTGACCTATCCATCGTCTTGTATCTTACTTATTCAACTTCTGGCAGGACTCATTCGAGTAGTGGAAGGTGCACCATCACGCTGAACCACATATTACATCATTTGACGTAAGGAATGTCTTCCAGGAGGACGTGCAGATTTTCCCTCAGAAACAGGGCATAGTTTCTGCCAATCAGATGGCAAACTAGATGGTATGCTATGATGTTGCAGTCCATAAGCCCTGCCCACACGTTGATTCTCCAGTGAACATGATAACCCCTTTCCCTCACAGCATGCAGGTTCTCGTGAGTCCACTTATACTCTTTTGAGTGTTAAACACTCCTTCCCTTGAAAATGAGGCCTCATAGGATTACAGTATTCTTGTTACGAGGTCATCCTCTCTGTCGTGTGCCTCTACCAGCCAATTACAATACTGTGTGCGACTTGGACGACCACCCTCCATAGGATGCTGAGCAGAAGTGTATCTGTAAGGGTACCGATCGATCGTCCTCCCTCACAATATCATGGATGAGACTGTGATGCACTTGAAGTGTTCGAGCAATCTGTCGCATGCTCAAAGTATCGTACTCATCGATCATTGTCGGAACTCTCTCCTCCAACTGAGGTGTTCGTCGATCAGCCGCAAGGGCATGATCCTGAGTTGATGGCGCGGCAAGCATACTCGTTTCCCTCATGCATTTGTATAGACGCTCAAACTCATGGCGACTATGATGACGGCATGCAGGATATCTTTCCCTGTAAAGTGCTTTGGCTATGGAGGGACGATTACCACTCTCACCCAGGATAAGATGCCAGTTACAATACTCTGCTAAACTGTAGTCTCCATCACAAGCTATGCAACTGCACATCACAATCACAAATGCTTTAAATACTGCTAACAGTCACGTTTATTTTACCCTGCATTCTGAGTCTTTAATACTTAAGCGTTTTCATTGGTTATTGCTGGATGTGCTTTGTTTACAAATTGTGTTTTCAGTTCTGCAATGTGGAGCACAGGCAAGCTTTCTGTATCTTACTTACATATACATCACTGTTAAGAGCATAACAGTATTGAAGAAGTCGTGAGGGTTCCTTCCGAGGCATTAGAGTGATATTTAGGTCGTAGACCTTGCCTAAAGCTACATTACGTTCATTACCCCATTTGACCTGAGGTGAAAATTGCGAGTTACAGGGTTGGTTCCTATCCTTATTTTAATTGTCTCGATGAACTATATCACGGCTTGTGATTATTGGACAACATTTTTCGTACACTCTGTACAAAGGGAGCATTTTCTGTACACGTAAGTATTAGTGGGCAATCTTGACAGACGCGTTGCAGTAAGCATGGCATTTTAACTACCTTCAACTGCACTACCTACTACCACTTACAGTAACATGTTCATACATGGCACGCCAGAAGAAAATGCAACTGCCAACTGTTATTTCCCACAAATTTCTCACCTCTGGTTGTCTACTCTTTATCCATTAACAGCAATGGAAAAATTGCACTCTAATCTGCAGTCCATTCAAGAAACAAACGCACATGTCTGAAGGCTTTTCTATCTGGATCAGGACATACATCTACATGGTGTCTAGAACGCGACAATTCTGGTCTAAAAGCACATTTGCTTTATATTTTCGTAGCTTTAATGACAAACTTACTGTTTCCCTAAAGTGAGGAGGTAATAACATATCTCATGGTGTTACAAAACTACATAATTACATGTCAGGAGAGAACTTGAATTGTAGATGGAGTCGATAAAACTTTTTGCTATGAACTGGGATAACTTAAAAAGAGAGGTCTTGCAATGGTGCATCACCACTCAAGAATCTAATACAAACAAAGAGATAGAAACTGTCAATCGATTTCTGTTCCTTGTACTATACTAGATCTTCCTGGTAGAGTATTTGAGTGTCAGCATAGCCCTCTCTAGTCATGGCCCGGCCCTGGTAAATGTGGCAACGTCGCAGCCCGTCCTATCAGCCCAGCAATGTGCCATGTGTTTCAGTGTAAGACGCTCTCCTCGCTTGTGCATTTGCGCCTATATTTCCATTGTTATGTCTGTGGTAACAAACTTTTCATAACCATGATAGCAATGAATACATGTAGTGCCGAGCTGCTTAAGGAACTACGATAAAACAATAAAAATAGAAGACTAATATTATGAGTTGTTTTCGGTTTCCTAAAGATCCCGAAATACGCAGTAAATGGATTCGTTGGGTTCCACAGGCAGATAGATCACCAACCAACAGATCTGTGGTATGAAAGGAACATTTTCAGAAAAAGTGACTTGAGCTTTGTTGGGAACAGGGGCGTATTTTGCGGGCTACCGGGGTTACCGGCGGTAGCCCAAGGAAATTACAAAAGAAAAAGTTCATAATATAACATAATGTAATAATTTTGTATTATTAGTTTTACCATGGTAATTAAAATTAAAGTAATTGTTAGATATATTTTGTGTAATAATAGGGTCAGCGGTAGCCCAAACCCTTTAACCAGTATACGCCACTGGTTGGGAAATACATCGACAATGACGGAATGATGAGTTTTCGTAAACACGATCATCCAGCTTTATGTGAAGGTGCAATTCCGAATATGTTTCCAAATTCTCCTTCCTATCTAAGCAGAGTGAGTGGAACCAAATGGAAAAATCCGCAACCACCTTATAAATCGAAAGGAGGATGAAAGGAGAGAGACAGACGAAAAAACCATGTGTAGCATTTTTCTAATTTTTTTTTTTTTTGGAAAATGTATCAAAGAAACTATCTAAAGAAGAAGACAGGTCATTATGTAAAAACGATTCTTGTTCGCGATCATCCAGTTTTATGTGAAGGTGCAATTCCGAATATGTTTCCAAATTCTCCTTCCTATGTAAGCAGAGTGAGTGGAACCAAATGGAAAAATCCGCAACAGAGGAGAGAAGAAATTGACAACCTCCTTATAAACCGAAAGAAGGATGAAAGGAGAGAGACAGACGAAAAAACCATGTGTAGCATTTTTCTATATTTTTTTTTTTTTTTGGAAAATGTATCAAAGAAACTATCTAAAGAAGAAGACGGATCATTATGTAAAAACGATTGTTGTTGAACAGTGTATGAACTAGACGTAACTAATGCTCCTAAAATAACTGTTAGCATTGGAATAAACAGGGATTTCAGTGTGGAAACGCACGTGAATGGTGGACGTCTACCAGAATGAAGTTTTAATATGGACAGCCTCTAACTGTAGAAATTCTTTGCTCAGCTTCCATCTCTAATAGATTTTTGTGATTGTTACGTTTCATAAGATACCAATAACAAAAGCACTGTTGTATCCCAAATTGCTGCCTTGCTACAAAGTTTGAAATTGTTGTTGAAAACGATGGGAACTGTGATGAAAACAGCTTAAAAAAGTTTGATCTTTTATGTAATAAGTTTGATCTTATACTTACGAAAAAAATCTAAGTATATTTTATTTAACGACGCTCGCAACTGCCGAGGTTATATCAGCGTTGCAATGTGCCGGAATTTTGTCCTGCAGGAGTTCTTTTACATGGCAGTAAATCTACTGACATGGCCTGTCGCATTTAAGCATGCTTAAATGCCGTCAACCTGGGCCGGGATCGAACCCGCAACCTTGGGCACAGAAGGCCAGTACTATACAGATTGCACCACCCAGGGCGACAGTACGATTTGTCCTCAATAATTGTAAACTCTTTTTTAATTCATATCCAGTATGCCAAGTGTTACGATATGACTACCGCACCCTCGATAGCCTATCTAAGAAAACTTTCCTCGTTGTTTCAATATCTGAGAATAGACAGCTCTTGAAACATGTTAGGCAGTAATCAGACAGCGAAAAAATTGAAAATTCAAGTAGATGAAATTCAAGTAAAAGGAACTTAGCTACAAAAATGGACGACTGTTTGGGGTTGCTGCAAATAAAACAGAATATGATCTCGCGTATCGGTAACTTTTTTTAATCATAGCTGTATTTTGGTAATTTTAAAATGGTGGTAAGACTTGTTGCAGTTAAACAACTTACAGTGGCAGGTGCAGCAGAAATATGTAAAGATAACTTACAACAAATGCATGTGTATGGATTGCAAAACATTATGTATCATAACTGACAATAATAGGGTGAATCGCATATTGTTTAGTGAACTCCCTAAATATTCAGGAAGTCATTACTTTTCCTTTGAAATAGAATAACGATGTAGCTTATGCTTTTCTCGCATTTAACAGCTATGCAACAGGATACGACGGCAACTAATGTGCCATCCGACGTTGCCACGTAGTGTGGACCGGCCCATGACTAGAGAGGGCTATGGTGTCAGATAGACTAAAGTAAGATTTCAAACACAATAGCAAAATCTGCAGAATCTATCATAACTGAACATTAATTAAAACATATTTTCCCATCATATAAACAAGTATATAGTATATATATAAAAACCACAATACACATTCCCAGTTTCAGCGCTATTCCAAATCAGTTATGTATTCTCTTATTGGATATAAAGTTGTCAGATTTATTTTTATGTATAAAACTTGAACTAATGCCAAATCCTCCACAATATTTTACATATATACAGTAAGAAGATATTATAAAATTTTATTCCTACAAAATAACCTATATTTCATTCGAAATTACAAGATGCCCATGTAAATTATGTTTTAATTGTTATGAAAGACTTCTCCCTTGAAGCAGTCTCTAATTCTGTTTGCTGTACCATGAATTTGTTAAAATATTACTCACTAGTCCTAAGTGTGTGGTACTAAAATTAAGACAACAGGATTATGCTCGAATACTAGATGTAAGGTCAATGACAACATGATGGAAATATTAGTCACCCTAACAACACGTGATTCAGATGCGAAAATAGAACTGAATTGATGCAGTGGGTGGTATGTATGAAAAAATACTGCACAGCACACTCACCTCTCAGGAAACACTTCATCCTCCTCTGAAGATACTTCCACTTTCCATTCCTGCTGAACTCTGTCCACATCGAACAAATCTTCCTGGAAAAGAGAGTAAATAATGAAGAGATGGTCATCTGGGTTATCAATTTCCTAAGTCAAAGACAGAAATTTCCAAAACTAATGAACCCAATTTCAATTTTCAGTATGGTTATAATGACTTCTATTCAAAATCGAATTGGTTCCCACAAACTGCATTGAAATATATCCTTCAAGAATTATTTCAATTCAGGCTATATGCCTGTACAGAAACACATTGGAATCAAGTTTCAATCTTGAAAATATGCGTACATAACCAAAATTTGGTACAATATTTGAAGCAAATCAACACTAAAAATGCATTTACTGACATGAAATACGTTTAGCTGATGCATCATTGTTGAAAGTTTCATTTCCTCGAAGTGCAAACTCTCTAACATCACTTATTCTGCTCAGCTAAGATAGCATGAAATAAAAATTTTGCTTCCACATATCCAAATTGGCCTTATTCAGTATGACTATAGAATAATATGCAATACAGATAGTTTCAGCGGACTGAGAAAATTCACATCTCGAAATGGATTGAGGGATGAAACCTGAAATTTGTCGTCTTTGTGGAAGTTTTTTTATTATTGAGAAACCAATATCGTGAGAGATAAAGAAAGTCACAAGAGATAAAAGTCCGTAATGAACAGTGTTGATGCTGATTTTATAAATATAAGTCCAGAAAATTATAAGAAACTATTCTGAATGGAATAAGAATCAAGTTGGGAAAGATTAGTGGGGTTTAAAAAGGGCGCGTCAGCTACTATGGCTATTTGCGCCCTTATTTAATATTCTTCATAAAAGAAAGACACGAATTATACAATAACAAGAGTGCTAAAAGAAATAAAAAGCGTTGTCACGATAAAACGAGCTACAAAAATGCAGTATACACAAGGTGATTTGTAAAGAATCATAAAAGTGAGCAGTTCTACGACCCTAGGTAATATTCAAAACAAACCTATACAATAATAAAACTAAGGTCACCAGAGATAAACTGCATATCACATTTCAAAACAATACAATTTTATAAAATATTCGGATGTATAAGACCCAAAAGCTGGTGTAAAATTCTTAAAACATCAGCTCAGACTTATATCAAACACGGAATGTCGCATAATCCACGGTGAAGTGGTGGTATACTCCAGTGTGCGAACTGATGGTAAATGGATGTCGAGCTCAAAGAGCAGTTCACGAAACCGCACACTTGCTAGATGGAGTCTCTGTGCATTTTCACTGTATCTGCCTTAAAGAGACAAATGATGAAAGGAGTCGTAAGAATTGTGCTTAGGCTGCGAGTGTAGCTTAACAGCATATGGGCACATCAAGACATTATGTCGCCGATACAGGGATGGTTCTGCTGCTTCGCGATACAGGCTCTCTATCCGACTAGTTCGGAAGGCCACTATAGAAATGCGTAGCCCATGGTGATGGTAAGTATCTAAAAAACGTAATTTCGATTTATTTGCTAAGTCATAAATAAAACAGCCATAATCCAGCTATGATCGTTTAAGGACTTGGTAAAGCCATAAGAGCACTGTATGGTCTGCACCCCAGTGAACCCCTGACAAAATGCGTAAAATATTTAAGGATTATTCGCAACACCTTCTCAAATCACGTATAGGCGCCACCCATTTTAATTTATAATCAAAGATAAGGCCCAAAAATCTCGTAGTGTCTGTATATTGCAACTCCACTCCATTAAGACGCAGTTCAGGATGTGGATGCAGTCCACGATGGATGTAGAAGTGGACAAACTGCGGTTTAGAGTGGAGAATTTAAAGCCGTAGCGAACACCCCATTCTGATAGCACATTGATGACCAGTTGCAACTGTTGTCCGATGGATGGAAATATCGAGAACTGTAATATAAACTGAAATCATCAATGTACAATAGAGAAGAACTCAATCACCCACACAGAGGGCAATTCCTTTGATCGCAATGCAGAAAAAAGAATGCTAGATACAGACCCCTGCAGAATGCAGTTTTCTTGGAAATATTCGTTTATTCGTTAGAAAGTGTGGTGCCTACTCGAAGTCGGAAATACTGCTCTGCCATGAACTTCGAAATAAACGTAGGAAGTCCCTAATCATGCAGAGTTTGCAGATTGTCATACTGCCATATGGTATCGTAAGCCTTTTCTAGATCAAAGAAGACTGCCACAAGATGCTCCTTCTTGAGGAAAGCATCTCTAATGGCGGTCTCAAGCCGAACAAGATGCTCTGTGGTCGATCTGTGCTTACGAAAACCACACTCGATATTACATAATCGGTTTTCCAATTCGAGTACCCACATCAGGCGTTTACTTATAATTTTTCCATAACCTACATACACAGCTGGTGAAACAAAATGGCCTATAGCTTCCAGGTAAAGAAGGATCCTTTCCCAGTTTCTGGTCTGGGATTACAATGGCAGAGTCCACACCTGTGGAGTAACAGTGCGCCTTGCCACGAAACCAGCTAGCCTGGGTTCTATTCCCGGTCAGGGCAAGTTACCTGATAGAGGTTTTCCCGGGGTTTACCCTCAACCCAATATGAATAAATGCTGGGTAACTTTCGGTGTTGGAGCTCAGACTCATTTTACCAGCATTATCACCTTTATCACATTCAAACGCTAAATAAACTAGATGTTGATAAAGCGTCGTAAAATAACCTACTAAAAAAACAATGGCAGAATGCCAAGCATATGAAATACCCCCTCAGTCCAGATTCTGTTGTATACTGAGAAAAGAAAGGATTATCCAGCTGGCGGAAGATGGTGAAGCATGCCAATATGGATGTTGTTAAGGTCAGGGAAAGTGTCAAGGGATCTGTCTAGTGCCGCCTACAGCTCCTCGCAATGTGAAAGGTGCAGGGCCGCCACAAAGGGGGCGAGTGCAATACGGGCCCGTCAGATTGAGTCTGATTACATATTTTTTATTATCATTATCATTATTCCTAGATAAATATGGGTACTATAAAATTTTGTAAAACCATTTGTTACATAAACATGACATTTTAACTCAACAATAGTAGAATTAATATAAATTATCACTCCGTATGTAAATATTTGACTTTTATATAATAGAATATCGGCTTCCCGCATTAACATTCACTGAGACGACACTTGAGGGCCCTGGCATTTGCTTGAATTATGTTCCCATCGCTTGTACCGAACACGTTCAATTATTTATTGGCTTGTCCTTTTTAACCACCACTATGCTAGTGGACTCTCCCAAACCGAAGTCGCAGAATCACGTTTCCTTTTCAGTACATTTCGTGTCGAAACTTTCGTCTTTTCGTTGTCGTTTGTCTAGTAAATTCTGTTCATTAGTGTTACCGGTTATAGTTTAACTCTAAGTTACAATAGATAAATACAGGCATAAGTCGAGAGCTGAGAAGCACAAGGAGAGACAGAAAAAATTGGAAGATATTAATATGGGTGCTATACTGCGTGAAAAATATTATGAAGACATTAACAAAGAGATCAGTGATGAGTCGAAATATTTAAAATCAGTTCATGCCTTAGGGCCAATCCCATTTAAACCTATGAATCTCTTAATAGTCTGAGGGAATTAAAACTGGACAGTTTATTTCCAAATATTTGTATAGACATTAGAATATTCTATACAATTCCTGTGACGGTTGCTGATGCTGAAAGATCCTTCAGTAAAATGAAGGAAATGAAAAATGTTGTTGTTTTCTAATGCCAGTCATTTGACAAAGTCATTTGACCTCTTGCACTCAAATATTTTTCAAAGATATTGTCATGGTTAGCCACTGAAGCACAGATTTTGAGGTGTTCCGAATCCATTTCTTGATTTGAATTGCACAGTATCACTATATATCAATATATATTGATAAAAATGTATTCAGATAAACAATGTGTCAATAATGACTGAGTAACCTTGGCCTCCTTAGTCTGGAGATCGATCTTGCTAGATTATTCAATTTTGATGATATAATTGATGATTTTGCATCAGTGAAGTCAAGGAGAGTTGTTTGTTGATGTTGGACTGCAAGTTAGAAATTGCAGGTGTTTAGGAATAATGTTTTATGAAGATAATATATTGTGCTAATGTGAATTTTTCTAAAAGTTTTTAATGTAATAAAAGTTATATTTTAGGTTTGTATCTGTGTTTGTGGTTATCTTTTACTTATTTCGCAAATAATTATTATGGTTTAGAATAACCGGAAACTTATAATAAGTGTTACTTTTTTCAATGGGGATCAGAGTACAGATTGCATAGGGGCCCATAAATTCTGTCGGCAGCCCTGGAAAGGTGCATTGTAGTCTTCAGTGTTATCAGATTTAAAATTTAGGTTTCGTTTTTCTGCAGCATCTTTGATTTTCAGAAATTCCGGGTCATAATTATTTGAGCTCCTTATTTGTGAAAAAGTGGTAGCAAATATTTCAGCAATTTCTATTGGACTGGTGGTCGTTACTCCATTGCTTAGAAGGCCGGAATTACAGAACTGCGTTTCCCCAATATTCGAAGGACTTTGTCCCATATCATGTTAGCTGGGACGTTGTTCTTCAATGAAGTGACGTAGTTTGCCCAGGACGTCTGCTTAGCATCACACACAGTGCGACGAGTTTTGGCTCGAAGACGTTTCAACTGGACAGAACTTTTTGGGTCAGATCAGGCCCGGTGAGAGGGTATGGAAGGCATGGCTGTATCCTGGGGGCCTGGGGGCTTTCAGTGGGCCTGGGTAACATGCTGAGGTAGAGTCAAAAAGTAACCTTAATAATTATTTTATTAATTGAATATGTACAATAAGACTACAAACACTTCGTCACTTTTCAACATAGTCCCCAGTACGTTCAATGCAAGTGTTCCTGTTATACTATGTTGAAAAGTGATGAAGTGTTTGTAGTCTTATTGTACATATTCAATTAATAAAACAATTATTAAGATTACTTTTTGACTCTTCCTCGTATATAGATATTAATTAAAATGTAAAACTGAAAGTAATAATATGATTTAATTTTTGCGACATTTTTACACACACGTATCATAGTGAAATCGTTGCATTGGGCGTGGCATTTACCGGGAAAACAGTCCTCTACTACGATAGATAGTATACGCTTGTTCCATCTCCATTCCATGCCACACACAGACTAAGAGTCGTTTGGTTGGCTTGTTCGGAAGCTGACAACCGTGTATGTTAATGTTTTAATCAATTTTGTTTGCAGATCATGAGTTATAATTTTCTTTACTTGGTTATTTAACGACGCTGTATCAACTACGAGGTTATTTAGCGTCGATGAAATTGGTGATAGTGAGATATTTGGCAAGATGATGCCGAAGATTATCTGATATTTGCCTTACGGATGGGGAAAACCTCGGAAAAAATCCAACTAGATAATCAGCCCAAGCGGGAATCGTATCCACACCCGAGCAGAACTCCGGATCGGCAGGCAAGCACCTTAGCCGACTGAGCTACGTCGGTGGCTGAGTTATCCTCATAAATATGGTGCTCAGAAAAGAAAGGAGAAGGAGACGAAGGAAGAATTATCCAAGAAAAAACAGAGAACATTTGAAAGCGTTGGTTTTGTGTTGAAGAAAGCTAGGACGTGTGAACAGGAAGAGGAAGTGGAAAGTGAATCTTTGGATCAAAGAAAAGATATTCAAGATGAAGACGAAGTAAAATCAGGATCTAATGAATGTTTCGAATCAATAAGTACAACACGATCAGATTTTTCTTGCTCCACTAGTAGCCTCTCACCGTGACCAATAACATCATGGGCAGCAACCTCTAGACCTTTTGATTTTGACATCGGGACACTAGAAAATTTGCAGTTTTCTACTGGGTTGATTCAAGAAGTAGTTTTTCGTGGGCTTAAATCACTCCCTAAAGAGTTTCAATGTGACATGGATAGTAATTTATTTTCTCATTGTATTCTGCAGTGCACCTTGAAAAATGGAGAAAGCGTACCAAGAGACTGACTGCCGTATCTTCAGCAAGTTGCACGTTCAGTATTATGTTCTCTTGGAAGTTTTACTGGTGGAAAAGACTCTATGATAAATTACCTACACATAAAAATAGTGCTAGACATAAGACATGTTATCTAGAGTGGCGGGGCTTGGAGAAACGTTTAATTGAGGATTTAGTAGTTGATATGTTACATTCTAAAACCTTTAACAATGAAGTGGACAATTGGAAGAAGATTTTAATCCGTATTTTGGATGTGATTCTGTTTCTAGGTGAAAGAAGCTTGTCAATGAGAGGGGATACCCACTTTATTGATGATCCCAGGAATGGCAACTTCCTTGGGATCTTAGAATTAATTAGTCTATTCAACCAGTAAACTTTAAGAACAACTTACAAACTCTTCAACTCCTGAATGTCTTTACTCAACAGAAACTGATCAATATATTCCCAAATTCTGCATTGCTTTGCGCATATTTACTACATTGCCATTAAAAGTTGTTTAGCCTGTTGGTGCGTGCGAAGGACATATTTCGCTCAACAATGTCGCAAGGGAGACTATCATGTCTTGGCACCTTAGCTTTGGAAAGCAGTCTTGCACGAGAGTTGGACTTTGAAGAAATAATAGACTATTTTGCGAGTCGAAAGGCAAGAAAAGCTCCCCTCTAGATTTCTTAAAAGTAATGTTCTCCTAAAATGTAAGTTAGTGACTTAGTGTGTGTGTCTATATTTAAAATAAACAATAGAGAATAGAGTAGCATAAAATATTTGTTCACTTTTGTAACGTCCATAATAAAAGATTAAAAAGCATTGTTCAGTTTTATGCTACTTCACATACGAGTGTTCTCAATACTCGTATATCGTTTGAAAGGGAGGCCTGTAGAATCCTAGCCAGGGGGCCCATTTCGGCTCTCTACGGCCCTGGGTCAGATAGCGCTCAAATTGGCACGTTTGCTGTCTCGGATTGCATCTCTGCAGGTATCCATCCATCAAGGGACAGAGAAACAGAGAAGTGTTTTGGCCTGCAGGACGACCAGAGGATAGATAATTCCACTGACTTAATAATCACATTCGAGAAGTACTCTACTACTTAGACCACACTTTCATGTCCGTTATCATCGAATAAAATGCACTCCGAAAATCCTACCCAGTGCGCCTTTTTAATAACCCAGTCCGGAGAGCGAGATTCCACAGGACGCAGAGTGGACATACACATTCAGATGGGATAGTGGTCACTACCATATAGGTCGTGAATCACAGACCATTCGAAATGCTACAAATAGAGACATCTATCATGGAGTAAGTACTGTAAGTCAAGTGTAAGTGTTGGTTCTCCTAAACTCGGGGAAATCAGATTTAGACAAGTACCGTACATACATCTGCTATTTTATTTCCTCTGTCATTATTAGAGTGGTCCCCCACTAACAGATATGGAGCAGGTACCTGCAACAGAATATGTTCAATTTCATTTACTGTGAAAGAATTTTCTAGAGGCATATACACACAGACTACTGAAAACTAAATGGCAGCTGAGGTTACTCTAGCATCTATGCATCGATGAAGGGTGTTAATATTGAAGACAAGGAAAAGATTCTTTGGCAGAGTAGCATGGCGCAACCTCCGTTAGCATGAATACCAGCAAGATGATCGTACTGGTGAAACTGTATCCGGAGATATTCAGGGAGTGTTCAGGATGGAGATGTTTCTCCAGAAAACATAAAATAGCAGGTTTCTCATGATAGATCAATTTTTATATTTCTGTTTATCTGCTATGTATAACGTTCACATTCCACTATACAATGTCAGTCATCTCAAGGAGCTAAATCACGGTGGTGGCTTCACAGGGGATCTTTTCTTCTTGTTTTTTCGATGACTTGGTTCCTTTGACTAAGACTGCATAGCCCTCGACCGTGGAGACTCACTTGCAGACCGTCGCACACCTGATCATGATCTTGATCGAGGACGGGATCACGAGCGTGATCTCGACCCGTCACTCGAACAAGTAGTGCGAAGTCGCAGTGATCTCCCAGGCTTGAAATCTTTCTCTGTCGCCACGGTAGTGATCTTTTTTGAAATGTAAGGCCTGATATCAAGCCCACACATGTCGTCTAACTCAGCAGTCTGAGTGACAACGTCCACATACGTCTGGGTTGTGCACTCAATATGCTTTCCAGGTATACTAGCACGAGGTGGCGTTTGCGTGGATGCATCAATTCTCTCTGTTGCCTTCTGCAATATTGCAGCATAGAACTTTTCTATCACCTTTTTTTGCTGATCTAAAATACGCTTATGCGCCTCGAAAAACGTAATATTTTTCCGAACACGAAGCTCTTGAATATCCTTCTCTACCTAATACTACGTGCAATTTTTAGAATTACCAGCGTGGTCTGCAGAATAATTCACACAGTGTTCGGCGCAAGCACATGGGGAATCCCCATGGTCAGCACATATGATGTTGTTTGTGCACGTTTTTGCATATGTCCGAACCATTTGCACTTAAAGCACCACATTGGGTTTAACACATACGCACGAACTGGGACGCGCTAGTACACGACAAAGATGTATTTTGGCTTTTCGAAGGTCAAATAGGCTGTGCTCAACGGAACAGTTCATCCTTCCCGCTTACGTAATAATCGGTAAGCTTTGGACACGGAATGCTCAGCCTCCTCTAGTTGGATCTCTTCATCAGAGATATCCTCCAGAGAATCTCTATGCACTACTCCCCGCGTGATGTTCAGTGTGGAGTCCCGTTCGACTTTAATAGGGTAAGACCTTAACAACTTCGCTTTCAGCAGTGTCTCACTCTGTTTTGGAGATATAGTCTCGATGAGGAGACTATTGTTGTGTAGTCAAGTTATATTTCTGTCCTTCCAAACGAGTCCGTCGAGTGCGCGTCTGACGTAAAATGGACTGGTTTTTTTTCATTGCTTTATCCAATCCATCCAGTGTTATACTAATAAATTTCGGAGGAGGCACTTTAACTTTGACTTTCTCAGGGTCCAGATCTATAGCAATGTTTGTCATATGACCACCAGTCGTGACTTTTGTCAATCTTTCTTTCTTATTCACTTGTTGCTCTAAAGGTAGGAGGCAGGAGAGCGAAGAGGCCAGTTTGAAACTATCTCTTCCCCTGCAGAACTGTTGCTGTCAGTCTGCCACAGGGGCGTGCGTAAGAAAAAGACACCTAAAATGCTTCTTGGTCTGTGCAGGCCATGGGGACCCCTCCACAACCTGATCCCATGCAAAACCACGCAAGTTACCCTCCAAGCTGGGCATTACACACCTAATGGCAAGTCCTACACCAGAGGCGATACGCGATTCCATGCCCCTATCACGGGAATAACCGCTTGTGGCTCTCCACTCTACATTGAACACTCTCAGGACTATCCAGATTCTACAACCTGACCCCTGAAAAGCTCGCTCGATCATCATAAGCAGAATAATCTGAGACCGCAAAGTCTCAGGAGTCTTGTGCTTGATTATATCGCGTAACCCTCTTGTTAGCGGTAACACGGCGGAGCAATATATCCGCCTCGGCGAGCAGAGTCGGTTACTGGAACAAAAAATCCTTCTAAGGGAGCCTCATTTATCTTCATCTCTTTATTTTCAATAATTATATTTCCATATATCTTCACCAGAACAACCACATAGTATTAACATTATCTTTAGCAATACCACTCTGAATCAGTTTTATATTATTTGGTTGAATTAATAATACTCAACATATATTTGCACATCTACCACAAGGAACTCCCCCAATCTCGTCTAAATGGCCCCAGGCCATCATTGGGACTCTATGTGAATGTACGTGACTACTGGTCCGGGCTCCGCACCTAGATTTGCATATAGGAGCAGTATAGAGGATCCACTATTGCTTCGCTGCTGGGCGCCCAGTTGGGCCACACAATTCGGAAGTCGCGCTCGAAACCGCAGGACAGGACCACGGAGATAGGAAAGATCCCCGCTGGTGAGACGGGAGTTATAAGCCTAGGAAACTTAACCTAATAATCGATATAAGTAGCTAGATGGGGAAGAAAAATGAGCCTAATCATTCTCAGGAAATCCCGATTTGTGGGAGAACGTGGTAAATCTATACAGTGGGGATGAAAAGGTGAAAATGGCTGTAATGAAATGGTGGGCGTTCTGCCTGCAATGGTGGTCAACAGAGAGAAAAAATAGAGATGAAAAAAGAAGAGAGAATGAAAAGGGGTGGATGGTGATTATGTCAAATGTGCGGAAAGGAATGCACGAAAGCCACCATTGCACCCCCCAGTCACCAACTTGGAGGCACCCACCTCGACTGGGTTGGGAAAGAATTGTGGATAAACTACTTCACAGTTTTGCCTATTTTCACAGATTTGTTTTTAACAAAATAAACCCAAACTGTTATAAACATTACTTTATTATTTTTATTATTATTATTATTATTATTATTATTATTATTATTATTTATTTCTTTTTCTATAAATTTACTTCTTAAAACTTCATAGTAATTGCTAGATAAGAATAAGAAAAGAAAAAATTTTGTAAAGTTAAAATGAAATTCTGTCCTTAGCCACAAGAACTTTCTTCATATATATTCCTCCAGATAAGTCTCTGTTAACTAGTATAAATATATATTTGTGAATTATTATTCCATTTCATTCTATCTAAAAATGAAGGCCAAGTCCACAAACTATTGAGAACAGAAACACAGTCAATATTGCACACTCTTAATGGTTTTGACATAATTAAAAACTCACTACCTGTATATCTGCATGCTAACAGTGAACAACTTACATCAACTTCAGATTTCACGAATGCAAAGCTCATAGGCACTGGATTGTCTTCAACCTTTATCTCTGATTTGATTTCGTAACTGTGATCCATGCATTCTGCTTTCATGCCTGTCACTTCTAGATGCGGTAACTTCCCTTCCTACAGAACATAAAGACATCATGAATATTCTTTTAAAATATTTGTAATATCCGTCAATCTGGTTCTGCATGCCGTCATTTGCCAACTCTCCACACTGTCAACAAATTATTTAAGAAATTGAACCCAAAAAGGCAACAAGATCTTAGGGACACAGGCAATGACTCATAATACGCAAGGTGTTCTTTGTGGAAATAATTTACATACTGTGGTGTGTATACAAGAATCTGATTTATACTTTACACCATTTTCTGCAAATGTCTTTTCGAATAAGATATTTTATTAATTATTATTCAGTACAATAACAAATATATCCTCTTCTAGCACTTTTACACACAAAAAAAAAAAAAAACAGAGAGTCTTTTCACTTTACCTCTGATGAAGCCTTATTCTCTTCTATTTCGTATGTGTTATGTACTTGTAAGTCCAATGGATCAACCTCAGGTTCCATCTTGATTAAATCCATCACAACTGAAACTCATTTATAGAAACTGAGTTGTTGAGAAATTGTCATTAGGAGTTGCTACACATGACACTTCCCCGTACTTATCTTCTTTCACAATAGCGCTGCCAAGACCTTGGAATTCGCTACCTGCTAGTATTAGGGACTATCGAAATAAAATTAAATTCAAACGCAAACTTATTACGTTCTTGTCCAGTAACAGAGTCTCGTCCAGACATGGCTTCTTGTAAATATTTGTCTTACTCTAGCATGAAATACTTCAATCTCCAGTTACTTCATTCATATATAATAATTCTACATTGAATATGCAATTCGGTAACTTTTTCTTTGTTCTTAACTTATACAGTAATTTGGGTGACGGTTACTAATATCCCAGTCACTATAGCAACTTGCTACAATCCTTCAAAAAACTTTGGATTTATAGTATTGATTGGTAGAAGTTGTTGTGATCACTGTAAGAGTTGTATGCCCTCCCAACCTGCCCTAAATACGTACCTTACTTATATACGAAAACCGTCGTGCATAAATGAAGACTACGATCACATTTCGTTAATGTGATAGTGGGTTTCAGTGTCGCCTTCAACTACATAGTAATAATACTACACATTTAATCAAACCTAGCCTCTCACATAATACGCACCTAATCAAACCTAACCTATTCACACCTAATCTAATCTAACCTAACCTGTCACATAATACTACACACCTGCAGTAACATTCTTCATGTTTAGTATCATTTCGTTTGCAGGTATTTCAAACCCTGCTACTCGTGTCGGGGGCCACCTAGTGGAGATGGACTATAATGCCAAGAAGGAAATATGGCGACTTTCATAATAATTATATTTAGTTCATTTAGTATATGTTTTTGATATATTAAAAGTGTTAATGTAGTGATAATTCCAATATATAGTACAATAATAATTGAAATATTCTATGATAAAAGTATTGGAAATTGGTTTACAGGGCCACATTGATAGTGATACAAGTGTGCAATACTCTACCTTGTCCAATAATTTAGTAGTTCATAAATAGTGCAGTCTTTATTAATTAGATAATATTTTAACATTCAGCTTATATTGCAATTGTTATTTTAATTATTGTATTCAGGGTATTCTAGTTGTAATTCCTGGAAAAGGAAAAGAGAAGTCCCTAATAAACAGACAAATACCAAACACTTTATTTTAAATTTCTAAACATGTCTGAAACCAATAATCAACTACACAAGAATATGGGACATATTTAGTACAATTATAGCAAAAGATTACTTCATTTTATTGGGTTATTTTACGACGCTGTATCAACATCTCAGGTTATTTAGCGTCTGAATTAAATGAAGGTATTAATGCCGGTGATTTGAGTCCAGAGTCCAGCACCGGAAGTTACCCAGCACTTGCTCGTATTGGGTTGAGGGTAAACCCCGAAAAAAACCTCAACGAGGTAACTTGCCCTGATCGGGATTCGAACCCGTGCCACCTGGTTTCGCGGCCAGACGCGCTATCATTACTCCACAGGTGTTGACTATAGCAAAAGATCCACTATTGTAGAGGAAAGAGGTTTTCTCCAATACCTCAGGTTCCACCCCAACAAATCACCATCATCGTTTTATCTCATCATGGTCGTAGCACATACCTGCCTGCTATGGCACACCCTGCATAATGATTCTGTCTGTAAATAAGAATCATCATATGGGAGAATGACGAAGAGTCAAACACCCGCCGTTACCTAAAGAAAAATAGTTTATCTACATACGATAGGAAATTTTCCACTAGTGTTATCATGCAAACTTGAAATTTGAGTTGGAAGAGAGTGACTCCGTTAATCACTTCATATTAGTAGAAAAGAAAGAAAGGACTTTTAATTCGATCTTAGCTTAATTTAGAAGATTTCAAGGCCCTCATCCCGGTGGTCTACGAAACGATTTGGAAGACTGCAATTGAGTACGGACATTTTCAAGCACTGGGAAAGGCTGAAGATTTTTTTGGTGGTCAATACTAGTTTATGAAGAGCAAAATTACTGCAATGGGGAATATAAGAAATTAAGTCACATTAAGAGAATGGTGTTTCTATTTCGTTATTATTTTTTCTGTTTTACTACTGGGTGTACTAATGCATGCTGACGGCCATGTTCTCTAACATGCAAATAGGTGGGAGTAACTTTCCTCAGTCATACCAACATAACTTAGGTAACATTACGAAAGTTTCACGCTAGTTACACTCGCTTTATTTGTGTTAGTATCAAGAAACGCGCCTTTCGTATAGCTTGCATTTACGAATCTTTAACAGGTTTGGTTAGATTAGCTTAAGCATTTGCTATGCCTTGAAAATACGGATCTGTGACAAGTACGTTAAGTTAGTTTAGACTGTTATTATGCCTTGCATAGCTAGATTAGGTAAGTTTATGCTTTTGTTTTCGAGGATCAATGGAATAATAGGTTTGGTTTGTACAGATCCTTTGTATGCCTTGCATGTACGTTTTTTGGTAGATAGGTCTGTATAGGAATCGAATCCTATTGGGAACATATGAAAGAAACCGGGCCTTTAGGATGTAGGAAGTTTCAAACCAATATTACTTTGGTGACATTACGAAAGCTTTACTCACAACATGCCTTGCATGTAAGAATCTGTGACAGGTTAGATTAAGTTAGTCTCTTTTGTTACGCATTGCATACCGGTATATGAATCTGTGAAAGTTTAAGTTAGAGTATTTTAGTTATGCCTTCCATATACGAATCTCTACGTGATTTTCAAAGCAGGATGGCTACGATGTTACAATATAGAAACTTTGTGCCTATTTTATTATTATTTGTTGTGCTTCTATGTATGCCATTGGTTATTGATTTAATACAAGTATCGCGTGTTTTATGTTTCTATGTTCCTTTCAATCACTAGAAACTACAACGTTTGCACTTCATTACCGAACAATTCTCTTTTCTTGAAATATTTCCCTACAAAGTCCATAGGCCTAACTTTTGAAATCCATCTTCTTCACTTCACTTCCAGCTTAATGAAACTACTGCCTACTTAAAAGGCTACTGTGTCATAAATTCAATATTAAAAGATCCTTGTTAAGTAACGTAGTGCTTGATACTATTGAACGTATTCCGATAATTAAAACTTCCTAACGATTGTTAAAAATCTAATAAGTTGAAAAAATCTCATGTAGTACTGATCCTCATCCGCACTTCACGAAACTGAGAGGAGACTGAAAATCCATTTCCGCAAGAAATCTTTTACAGATTCAACATTTTCACTTCCAAAATCACAGGAACTACCTCAACGCTCACTTCTCCGGAAACCGTGTCACAGCACTTCAATATTGGTATGTTACATATAGAGTAGCTGGAAAAACAAAACAAATAAATATCAATATACAATCCGTCAGTCTGAACTAGTATCACAAATTATTTAAAAACACAAAACACAACGATTTTCACTTCCAAAATAATCACAAAGCCTTCTGGATTACTAACAGATACGTGAAAATCAGAATCAGGATTGCCAACAAAAAACAACTATGTCAATCGCACTGTCATTTCTCATTTATCAGGGATGCTGAAATTTGTTCCTTTTGTATTGGATCAAGGAATAAGCTTACAGTATAATTTCCTTTTTTTTTTTTTTTTTTTTTTTTTTTTTTTTTCCACCAATTTAATTCTATCACTGTTTAATTCTCGTAACATCCTCCTTCTTACAAAGGGAAAATATGCAGCATTATAAATACTAACACACAAAAATATTACAGCAACTTCGAAGATGCGAAATAGTCCGTGCGCTAGTAAACTGACAAAAAAAAATAGATCAATGTAGAAAATCAGTTTAAACATCGTATGAATTGTTGTTTAATCAACTGTCCTTAGTCAGATTGCAATCTCATGTCACAAATAAGGCATCAGTCATGAGGCAACTAAGGCAACAATGAGGTAAAGTCAAAGGTGGCCAGTTCTTTTCCTCCACATATAATATGACAGTTCCTCAAACTAAAACGTGTTACGAAACAGTGGTAATAGTAAAACAGATGTAATGAAAGCAGAACGACGGGTATATTCTAGTCTGTAGTTTATGTTGTGTTCTTACGTTGGAGATAAAATTTTGCAACTTACCTCTGCATGCAGTTTGACTACTTTTGGACATTTTTTTCCAAACTTTCATTTTCGCCTTATTTTACCGTCGTAAAAACGATACAAATATGTTCATTTGTTGGAAATGAACTACAACGTAAACTAACCTAACCGAAGAACAAGTTATTATAAGTGATTTCCGACAATTCAACGTTTTTATATTGTTTTTACAACGCTAAAATAAAGAGAAAATTAAAGTTAGATAAAATTAATCCAAAATCCATTATTATCAGCGAATATAATACGCTCTGCAACTTACCAATTAGACGTCAAGTCGTGAATACAAGGTCTCCCAATCTTTCAAAATATCCACATTATTCCCACACGCACAACTATCAGATACGTGGCTAACGAGAAAGACAGGCTTCGTTATTAGTCATGTGGTTATCATGGTCTATTCATGGTGATCTTGACAGTCATTTAATATAAATACATGTTCAAACTTCTAAATAATAAAGGAATTTCTATATTAAACTCATGTTAAACGTGCAGTTACACAAACTTGTTCAATGTTGGCCATGTTATGTCTAAGAATGTGACGTCGCACGGTAGCCATCTATCAGATAACACATCATGATTAAGAACTCACGCATTTCTTGGTAGGACTTTGTTAATAAAAACTTTAACTAATCAAATCTAACCTTCGTATTATTATGCAAGATGTACAAGCACGGTGCCACTACATCAGATCCAAGATCCAAATAAAAAAAAAAAAACAACAAAAGACAGGGCCTCGAATAGTGCAATCGATCAATCAATCAACTGAACTCTACCACCCAGCAACCAATCACAAGAACCCCCACTGAAACCACTAAACATCCTTTGACACATAAAACACTTCCTTTTCCGCACTGAAACCGAGCCACCAATCATCACTATCCTATAATCAAGAGTCCTTACTTAAATAACTGCGCAGTAGTCAAAACTCCATAATACCTACCACACTAGTAACACTGCACCACAGTCTACTATATACAGTCACGAAGCTTGAGTTTTGAGGGTGCTAGAAACAATAGACTGTGACGGTACTATTTTGCATTGTCTGTAATGAGGCGATATTAGCGATCCTAGTGGTGAGCAACTACCTAATGTTTGCATATTTACTACGTATTGAGCTTCGCAACTGTATATACTAGACTGTGACTGCCGTTGCTTACGGGATTACACAAGCTGGCGCATAGCACGATCGAGAGTAGGTCTCTGTGAGTCATGACAATTTCTGCCGCTAGGTTCGCCTCTCTGCCCTATGAAATGATGAATAGTACCATTACAAAGCATTGTGCATCGTGAAAATAGTTCGATTAATTGTGCATTACTGATTGAGTACGAATATTATAAATATGCCAAGCATATTACAGTGTTATTTGAAGTTTGTTCAGCTAAGTTATATTCGAAAATTGTCTGTGTTTTGCTATGTGAAGAACTCGGTACCAACAGGTCGTATCTTTATAGGTTAAGGTAAATGTCAAATTTCTCTCATATAACAAGCAATGCTATGTTAAAAGTGGCGAATTGCATTTTCCGACTCTCGAATGATGTGACCCGAAATGTAAAATAATTTCATGCATTGTTTCACTTACCAAGCATTACTGATATAGGCCTAATGAAAATGTGAACGACGTGATGTAAACATTGAAGATAATGTTGTTACTGTTTTCCCTTTCTCTTTTAGAAAATACCGACAAAAGTAATGAATTTTCTTCATGCTGTACTTATTAGGTAATTAATGTGTATTTGTCTGTATTTTAGACTTGTGTATTGTTACGTAATTATCAGTGAATTAGGTTAGAGAACTTAACAAGGTTAGTATGAGATTAGGTAATGCACCTCAAACTGTAACTAATAATGGCTGCTGCCGAAATAGGCTGAGGTGGTTATCGTGTGAAACAAATTATATCTGGAATATCTAGTTTTATTATATACGGATACGTAAAGTTTTTTTTTTTTTTTTTTTTTTTAGCATGTGTTTGTAATTTTGTGAGGTTATGTCTAGCCTAATTTCTTTTTATTCTTGTATCATTACCAATACATTAATTTATTTTATATTCATTTCAGGTGTTACATCTATGGTGGCAACTCTACTTATGTTAGGATATGAAGTAACAGTATATATTCAACTTCATCATTTGCTAAAAATTAAAGAAAACTGTATGTGTTCGACTCATTCCATCGTCATTTCTTCTTATGTATGTGAACCACGTTCGTTCTAAAAGTGCTGCAATAAATGAACACTATAGACAACGTGATGGAACAATTTACAAGTTACTGTTAAAATGCTCAACATTTTCAAGTGGTGCTATACCCATTGTTTCAAAATGTACATACATATTTTTACATTTCTATAAGAGGTGTCCTAAATTATTTCAGCATATTTGTAAATTCTTCAAAATTAATTCTTCTAATTAATACCATAAAGTAATGAAATAATATAGCCTAGGCCTATATGTGATTTTATACTACCGGTATTGATGTTGATCTTGGTAAATTAATCCAATTTGACAGTGTTGTCTTTTGTATTATGGTTCATAACAATTATAACAGTATGTACGTGGAAATGTTTTTAAAATAATAAATTCTAGCTCATGATTTTAAGTGGTCGTTTCAATGGGAGGTTATATTGGAAAGATGATCACAAATGGATAATTTACTGCAAGATACAAGAACTGAATATAAGTGAGTGTTCCATTGAAAGTGAAAGTGAAAATTTCGTTTTACAAGAGCTAAGTAGGCGTACACGCACTAAAATACTACAGCGTTTACTATTACTATGCTCAATAGATTAATCAGTAGGCCTATAGAAATGTTTTCACCACTGCAAGAAAAAATCGCGCAATAATTATACTTCTCAGTTCTTGTGACGTCCGTATTTTTTAAAAAAAGAGAGGGAAAAGTTAGGTCTTCTTGCAAATGCGTAATTATGAATTCAAGGAAATTAAAGATAATGCAGTACCTTAATTAGTTGCAATATCTTATTTAATAACAATATTAATAATATTAGGTGAAAAGGGTAGGCTATAGTGCGTATATGTAAGATGTCAAGTTAATTTATTTCCGGAAATGTTTGGTGTATGAACTGAAGTACAGAGCAGACAGTCCCTCAGTTTATATGTAATATGTTTTAATATCAAGAATGACAGCCTTTTATTGTAATATAATTGAGGAGTAGAAGTTTGCAAATTACGTCTATTGTCCATAAAATATTGTACGAAGCATTTAATAAGCAATGATGAGTCCTTTAAATGTCCCTAATGTCAATGTCTTTTAAGTGTTCTGCTATGAATATATAGGGCAGAACAGCGCTCAGAGCGGCGGAATTGGCATTACGAGGGAACCACTTCAGACTCGTTTTTCAAGCTCTATGCGCCAGCTTGTATAATCTCGTAAGCAACGGTGACTGCACTCCTAAGTACGCACGGTCAAAGTGGGCATTGCAATGTAAGACCCTAAAACGACCGCTGACGCTGCCAGCACTAAACATTGATTTGATTTGAACCTCTGTAACTGACAATTGTAATCCTAGGAAACAATTACGTACGGACCTACATAAGTATATAACCACGATAGTCACCGGGAGAACTTCATTGCTTCTGCCTGGACACTCAGCAACGAAAGACATCAACGCTGCCGTGACCAGCGTTGCCAACTCAAAATTCCATTTACCGCTGCACAAGCTTAAAAAAACCGCTAAACTGTAGTTGAAAAACTCCAGATTTTTCTTAATACAGCACTTCTAAATTTGAAATATAAACTACACAGTTTTAGAAACTGGAGAATTTTATAAAAATATAGACTAAATTATGGAAAGTGTGTATCACTTCGCAGGCTCTATGTTCTATGCAAAATCGTATGGACGATTAACCCATTTGATCCCAAGACACTTTCAATGATTTGAATATAAATATTTGAGAATTGCCCAAATTATTTATGCCCAAATTATTTTTTATTAAAAATGTTGGTGTTTCTTATATATTCCTACTTATTGACACATAAGAAACAAAATAAGATGATTATTGGTCCTCTCAAATCATTTACGCCGTAAATAATGCATGTTCCCATTTGGGAACAGTGGGACTAAAGGGGTTAAATATGAATATTTGCATTCAATATCACCTTACACCATTTACATCGAGCATTCCAACTATCACTGGTAACTTCTTCCACCCAATCTTTCAACACAGTGTTTTTTCACACATCTCTAAACTTGTGTACTTATGGAGTTTTATGCGGCATATTTCTTCAAAATTGAATGAAGTAGATCAAGAACAATATACTGGACACTTCGGAAACAATCACATTCACAATCACACCAGTCCGTTCGAAATCTGGAGCTGGGGACGTGGATGAGGCAGGAAATGGACGTGGTTGAACCAAATCGAGTTAACATAAAACATTGATATTTTATACTCGCACAATGGAAAATTGTGATAATACCATATTAATCTCTGGTCTATGATTAACTAATATTGTTGTCGGCAAGTACATATAAAAACATTATAACATCTTTACAGAAAAAAAAAACTAAAAATATCGTCTCCCTCTGCTGGGATCATAAAAAAACGCCAAATAAATAGCTAGCCGCTGACGGTAAAATTCTGTAGCTGAACATAGTCCTGAATACACCAGATTTAACTACAAAACCGCTGACTTGGCAACACTGATGGCGACTAAACACCAGTGTCGCTAACGGGACGGAAATTCCGTCAAAAGCCACTTTTCACGGAATATCAATTTAGCGGACGGGAAATAATGGCTTTGACGAGTGACGGATTTTCTGGCGGAAATTTCGATTGACATCATCTTTTGACTTTTTTTTTTTTAGCTGCTGTAATTTTATTTGTTCAGGTTTTGGGGGAGGGTAGATCAAAAGAGCACATCAACTGCAGAACTAGAAGCAGATGATGTGGAAGAATTATTATTATTATTTTAATCAAGATTGCTAAGGAAATTGCGTTAATATTTGTTTTTATTTGTAAATAGATATATTGAGTAGGTCTAATAAGTTTTAATTTCGACGGATTCCAAGGTGTTGGACTAACGGGGATACAATTTATGTGTTGACAACGCTGCTAAACTGATTTCACTGCTCCGATCTTTTTCTTTCGCCCCCTAGTGGCAGGCTGACGCCAACGGTTCCGAAGGGGAGGGGCAGTTTAAATGTCCTCGCGCTCTTCTCTATCTAGCTAGAAGTCTAGCTCGTTGTCTATCTCCCTCAGAAACAGTGTTGCCAGGTTGAGGGATTTATCCCTCGGCGTAGGGATTTTTTGATCGAAAAGGGATTGAGGGATTTTTTGACAGAATGACACAGAATGTAGGGATTTTCACACCTTTCCAATTTTTCTATTTTTTTAAATATTTTTAAAAATATTTTTATTTTTCATATATGAAATAAGTTTCTTAATTGTTATTAAAAGCACATAAAAGTAATTTAACACTGAAAACTCCATTATATGCTTAATATTTGGTTTGTCAATAATGGGTTGTTATAACATATAATTTTAATTCAAAGAGTTGAGTGATTCATATAGAAACGACTAATGAGATTTAATTTTACTGCTTGTTGGCTGCCATTTACCATTGTCGTTTGCGTCTTCCCACTTTATATTCAAATCGATTCAACACTTCAGTAGACAGTAGATTGTTGTGAACATGAGTAAGTTAGGAATTGTAGTTTCAGTTCTTGTGTTAACAGCCGGGATAAATACACATATTGTACATTATGACCATAGTTTTAAGTTTATATTTTTTAAGTGTCTGTTTATTTATTTAGTTTAAAATTACTGATATTTTTAAGCGTGTGTTTATTTTATTGGTACAATGAGTGATCCTCAAGAAGGGACTGTCCACGCCGAAAAAACACGTGAAATCAGGAAAGAGTTATTTAAAAGTGAGAAATCTTGGAGGAAACAATCATTCGTTGAATCATGGTTTGAGGAACCTCATTTTAAAGGTTGGTTGGCTAAATCTAATGATCGCTATAAAGTAAAATGTTTGTGTTGCAAAAAGGAACTATCGGCCGGTAAAAGTGAATTAGAAAGACACAGCTCCACGCCCTCGTATAAAAAATCCATTATTGTTGAAAAATTTCCCCAGAATTACCTATGTTTTTACAAGAGAGGCATCTGATGACAAAGTAAAAGTTCAGATTACGATGTTTGGAGTTATATTAAGTAGTTTTTAATGAGTCCTTGAAAAGACTGCCCCTTCAACAAGATGTTATAAGTAATTTTACTTTTGTAGATCTAAAAATTGCATTAGGTGTCAGTAAGATTGTTGAAACATCTATCAACATACTTACTTCACTAGTTGATAAGTTTAAAACAAAAGTAAATCAAGAAACAGTATTAAATGAATGGAGTCTTTTACCCAATTACTTTTCTTCTGAAGAGAAAACTGCTATCTAAATTGTCCTGTACAAGAATTTTAGAAGCGAATAGAAGAATATCATAATTTCAATTCTGAATTTTTGTTAAAAAGTTGAGGAAAACTAACCAAAATTTGCCTTCCTTTGCCCCGTTCTAATTCAGCTTTAGAGCACATATTTTCAATGGTTAGTGATATAAAAAGGAAGAAAACAGATAAACTAGCAGCAAAAATAGTGTCGACTCTAGTGCGGGTGAAACTTGACATGAGCAATATGAACAAAAAGTGTTACAACTATCCAATCACAGACGAAATGTTGAAACAATGAAAATATGTAGCCTACAACAAGGATTAAAGAGACAACAAAATAACTGGGCTGCTGGTTGCAGAAGAAGAATGTGAACAGGATCATCAATAATATGCCGATCTGAGGGTGAGTGCTCTGTTGCACTGTGATATTTATTAAGCACATTGTCTTGTTCTAATTTATTATTTTAATTCGTTTTTAAAATGTGTATTTTGGAGTTTAGACCATAGGCTACCACCCCAAGAGGGATTTTTCCTAAATTTGAGGGATTTTTCAACCCATCTGAGGGATTTTCTTTCGTAAAAACCTGGCAAGACTGCTCAGAAAAAATCATAAAAAATAAGACAGGAATGGACACGACTGATGGTATTATGACGAAGATTACAATACAAACTGGACCCTGAGAAAGTAACTGTTAAAGTGCTACCTCTAAAGTTTATTTGTATCACCTTGGACGGAACAGAAAAGACTATGAAAAACATCAGTCAATTTTACGTGAGACGCTCACTCGACGGACTCGCTGGGAAGGTCAAAAATGCAACTCGACTACTCAACGGTTGTCTCAACATCTAGATATCTCCAAAACAGAGTGAGACGCTGTTGGAAGCGAAGTTGCTAGGGTCTTACCCAACGAGTTAGAAAGAGAGAGATATAGAGTGGTCATTGCGCCGCCATGTTTGAAGAAAATTGAACGACCGTCGGTAATGAACTTATGCGCCCAAAACAAAGTGGGCGTGGTGATAACTGACATTAGATTCGTCAGCTGTCTTAATTTCGTTTGCATAAATCAGTTAAACTGAAACGGAAAAACCTAGCATTTCGTCAAATACGTGCTAGGAACTTAATCTAAACTTATGTACGCTAAATTTAAAACACTTGAGCTATTCCTAGAAGGAATGCTTAAAAGAATAACCTAAGCAAAATTGTCATGTAGTATGACAAGAAGTCCTAGCAAATATACTGAAGAAAATGTTAATATTCCTAGGTTCTTTTAAATGCGACCTGCAAGATTGCCTATAAAATGAACGAGTATGATTCGGATGATTTTATTAAATTGTTTTCCCAGTCTCTACACGTTGCAAAACTATTTACTATACCATAAGATATAGAATGAAAGTAAGCTTGTAACGTGGGTGAAACATGACAAAACACGCTTTCAGTTTTTTTGTTACAGTAAAGTATAATTATTATCGAAATGTGAACGTGAGGCCAACAGCCGGTTGGTCTGTCTGGACCTTTCGAGGGCTGTGGCACCACAGATAATTATTAGTGTATAATTGAGCACCCACGTACAATAATGGGGTAAGTAGTTACGAAATATATTCATACTTACCCCATTATTGCACGTGGGTGCTCAATTATGTTCTTTCATGTCCTTCCAGTCAAAATACGACCTACCCCAGAGTTTTGCGTTATTTTGGATGCGAGTGTCGAAATACAATTTTAATATTTGATTGCTATTACTAGGTTTGAAACGGAATTGTAGCGGTTTTATCCGTATTTAGTTTAACTTTATTACTAGTGAACCATTTATTTGATTAATCGTTTGTCTTCTAAATAGGCCTACTTCTTATAAGCTACAGCTCATCGTCTTCTTGTATGTATAAGCAGTAAGGACAGAAGGAGCAGAAATAAAGGATGCCGGTGTCGAAATACAGTTTTAATATTGTATTGCTATTTGTTTTCATTGGGTCTGAAACGGAATTGTATTGGTTTTATCCGTATTTAGTTTAAGTACATTACCAGTGAACCATTTATTTTGTTTATGCCGGGCGTTGTTACGCATTTATGCATGAAAAAAAATGCTGCTAATTAACAAAACAATGGACTTAACTTCATAAAATTTACATGAAATATGATATATCAGTTGTATTTTTCCTTTTGACATTGCAGCACACACAACAGGCATGTTTTTTCTTAGTTTTTTTGGGCCTCTTACCTCCGTTATACAACATTGTAAGCAGACGAATTTTTACAAAGGTGGGCGCTTAGCTCAGATCTGCCGTGTTTCGCGGTGGCACCGCAAAGAGCGCTGTACAGGACAACATGGCCACTCTATAGTCTTCTCTTTCTAACTCGTTGGTCTTACCTATTAAAGTCGAACGGCACTCCTCGCTGAACACCACGCGGGGAGTAGGGCATACGGATTCTCTGGACGGTATGTCTGATAAAGAGATCAAACTAGAACCGGCGGAGCAGTCCGTGTCCAAAGCTTACCGTTTATTACGTAAGCGGGACGGACAGACTGTTCCCCTGAGCACTGTCTTTTTGACCTTCGAAAAGCCTGTCCTATTAGAATACATCCTTGTCGGGTCGAGCGTGTTCCAATTGATGCATATGTGCCGAACCCAATGCGGCGCTTTAGGTGCCAGCGGTTCGGACATACGCAAAAACATTGCACTAATAACATCATATGTGTAAAGTACGGCGGTGCTGACCATGGTGATTCCCATGTGCCGTCGCCGAGCACTGTGTGAATTGTTCTGCGGAACAGGGCGCTGATTCTAAAAAATGCAGGAATTTTATGTTGGAGAAGGATATTCAAGAGCTTCAAGTTTGGAAAAATATTACATTTTTCGAGGCGTGTAAGCGTGTTTTAGATCAACAGAAAAAGGTGACAGAAAAGTCCAATGAAGCAGTATTCCAGAAGGCAACAGACGCAATAGAGGTATCCACGCAAACGTCACCTCTTGCTAGTATACCTGGGAAGCATATTGAGAGCGCAACCGAGATGTATGTGGACGTTGCCACTCTGAGTCAAGCAACACGTGTGGCCTTGAAATCAGGCCTTACGTTCCAAAAAAAGATCGCTACCGTGGCGACAAAGAATCAAGTCTCGGTAGATCGCCGCGACGTCGCACTACTTGTTCGGGTGAGGGGTCGAGATCACGCTTTCGATCCCGTGTTGGATCACGATCAGGTGTGCGACGATCTGCGAGTGAGTCCCAACGGTCGAGGGCCAAGCAGTCTCTGTCAAAGGCGCCAAACCATAGAAAAGATAAGAGAAGATGCCGTGTCAAGCCACCACCGTGAATTAGCTTCTCTTGATGACTGCTATTGTACAATGGAATGTGAACGATGTACCCAGCGGATATACAGAACTACAACAATTGATCTGTCATGAGAACCCTGCTATTTTATGTCTTCAGGAGACACACCTCCGGCATGAAAACTCCCTGAGTATCTCGGGATAATACGTTCACCGGTACGATCTTCTTGCCGGTATTCGTGTCAACGGCGGTTGTGCTCGCCTACTCCGCCAAAGTACCTTTACCTCTGTTATCAACATTAACAGTCCACATCAATGCATAGCCGCTAGAGTAACTTTACCTTCCATATGGTTTTCAACTTCTCTGTTTATATACCCCCAGATACACATTTCACAGTGCAAAGAATTTAACATATTCTCTCACAGGTACCTGATCCATATCTCTTAGTGGGGGATTTCAATGCATCTCAACACTCTTGGTGCTCAAATTCCGATGATGACAAAGAAAATAAAATACCGTCGCGAGGGGTGACTTTGTGCCATGAGGGTGACTTTGTGCCATTCGCGAAAAACGTATGGAAGTATCCTTTAAGACCGTGACAAGGTTTTAAAGTCTACTTCCTTACGTTTAGTAGTCTTTAATACCTTATGACGGTTTTAACGACTACTTCCTCACGTTTTTTTTATGAAATGCGCGAATGGCACAAAGTCACCCTCATGGCACAAAGTCACCCCGCTCGATGGTAGTAGATATATGTACCCGTCTAAATATCATTACCCTGAATTTAGGGGCGGCAACACTCCATTCCTTAGCTTACGGTACTTACTCCTTAATAGATATCATCATCTGTAGCCCAGTTTTGTCCACTCATTTCGAATGGTCTGTGATTCACGACCTACATGGCAGTGAGCACTACTCCATTCGAATGCGTATGTCCGCTTTACGTCCTGCGGAATCTCGCTCTCTAAACTGGGTTAATAAATAGGCGGACTGGGTCGGATTTTCGGAGTCCATATCATTCATTGATAAGATAGATGAAAGTGTAGACGCCGTAGTAGAACATTTCTCAAATGTGGTCATAAAGTCAGCGGAATTACCTATCCCCCTGTCGTCCTGCAGGCCAAAACGCTTCTCTATCCCCTGGTGGACGGATGCTTGCAGAGATGCAATCTGAGACTGCAAACGTGCCTTACGCCAATTGAAGCACCATCCGACCCAAGAAAATTTCGTCCACTCTAAACGTGTGTGCGATGCTAAGTGGACGTCCTGGACAAAAAATTCATTGAAAAACAACGTCCCAGCTAACACCGTATGCGACAAAGTCCGTCGAAAAATGGGGAAACGTATTTCTCTATTTCCGGGCCTTGAGAACAATAGAATAACGGCCACCAGTCCAATTGAAATTGCTTAAATATTTGCTACCAGTTTTGAACAAATAAGCTGCTCAAGGAATTATGACCCGGAATATCTGAAAATCAAAGATGCTGCAGAAAAACGGAACCTAAGTTTTAAATCTGATATCACTGAAAACTAAAATGGACCGCTCACATCCCAGAAACTGGAGGCGGCACTATACACATCCCCTGACAGCTCCCCTGACCCTGACAATATGCATAACCGCATGCTTCGCCATTTTCCGCCAGCTGGAAAATCCTTCCCATCTGTCAGTGTACAACAGAATCTGCCATTGTAACCCCAGTCCAGAAACCGGGAAAGGATCCTTCTTTACCTGGCAGTTATAGTCCAATTTGTCTCACCAGCTGTGTATGCAAGGTTAAGGAAAAGATGATAAGGAAACGCCTGATGTGGGTACTCAAATCGGTAGATCGATTATCTAATATCCAGTGTTGTTTTCGTTAGCTCACATCCGCCGCAGACCATCTTTTCGCCTGGAGACCGCCATTAGAGATGCTTTCCTCCAGAAGGAGCATCTTGTGGTGGTCTTCTTTGATGTAGAAAGGGCTTACGATACAACATGGCGGTATAGAATTCTGCAAACTCTTCATGATTGAGGACTTCGTGTCAGTCTACCAACATTTATTGCGAAGTTCATTGCAGAGCGATATTTCCGAGTTCCAGTAGTCATGACACATTCTAATGAGCATATGTTAAAAAACGGCGTTCCGGAGGGGTTTTTATTAAGCGTTCTTCTTATCTGCATTGCGATAAATGGAATTTCTCAGTGTGTGGGTGATCGAGAATCTTCTCTCTTGTACGTTGATGACTTCAGTTTATATTGCAGCTTATTATATCTTCCGTCCATCGGTCGACAGTTGCAACTGGTCATCAAGTTCTAACAATATGGGCTGTTCGCAATGACTTTAAATTCTCCACTCTAAAAACGCAGTATGTCCACTTCTATAACCATCGTGGACTGAATCCACATCCTGAACTGCGTTTCAATGGTGTGGAGTTGCAATATACGAACACTGCGAGATTTTTGGGCCTTATGTTTTAATTAAATATAACGTGGGAAGCGCATATATGTGATATGAGAAGGCTTAGCGAAAATCTTTATTTATTTTACGCCTTTTGTCTGGGGTTCGCTGGTGTGCAGACCGCATAGTGCGTTTACGTTTTAATCGTTGCTCTTATCCGGTCAAAGCTAGATTATGGCTGTTTTATTTATGGTTCAGGAAATAAATCTAAGCTACATGGCTTAGACTCTTTCTGCCATCATGGGATACGATTCGCTACAGTCGCTTTCCAAACGAGTCGGATAGAGAGCCTGTATTGCGGAGCGGTAAAACCATCACAGTATCGGCGACATATTGTCTTGTTGTGCTCGTATGCTGTTAAGATCTGCTCAAAGCCCGAGCACAATTCTTACGACTCTGTATACCATGTATCTCTTTACGGCCGATACGGTGAAACTCCACGGAAACTTCGTCCAGCAGATATGCGATTTCATGAACTGCTCTCCGAGCTCGACATCTGCCTGCCAACAGTTCGCACACTGGAATATACGACCACTCCACCGTGGATTATGCAACGGATCCCGAGCAAATGATTGTGTTGGTTGTTCCTTTATTGCAAATGGACAGATATTTAAATGTAAATTGAGCCAGTACACTAGTGCTTTTACCGCAGATCTATGTTCTTTTTATAAAGCTTTATTGATTTTATTTAGACATCTCCATGGCAGATTCCTTATCTGCTCCGACTCTTTAAGCGCAATTCATACCCTGCAAAGTTTTAATTCTGATGATCCGCTTGTGTAGAGAACCCGGGATTTTTTCACAATCTTCTAATCTAATCTCTGATTATGAGATTGGAGTAGTGTGGAATCGGGGTCATGTTGGCATTCGTAGTAACGAGGCAGCGGATGCTGCAGCAAGGGACGGTGCTATCAAAGGGTCTGATGTGTATTGGCGTGAGGGATGTCAGAATATTCAATATTAACTGAAACATATAGAGCCTCAGCCGGAGTGTGATATATGCTTTGTTCCACTTACGGTGGTACATCTTTTATTGTATCGTAGAAAATGTGACCGTGTCCGTGGGCTATATGGAATTCAACCGACTCTATGTGACGCTCTTGAAAATGATTTTAATTGTACAAACGCAGTTCTGAGATTTTTATCGAGTACAGGTCTTTACAGGGTGATTTTTTTTATTGACCCGTTATACTTATACTCCTGACCATCTACTTATCCTCCCGACCCTTTATATCCGGACGTTACTTTTGTTTAGTATATGTTTTTAACAAATTTGTCTGTCATTCCTTTTACATCCGAGCATTTGACAAATGCGCCAGATAATTTATTTCTGGTGGCATTTGTTTTAGCATTTCATTCTTTGTTTTAAATACTAGGTAGGGTCTGAGCAAAGACGTTTTATAGTTTAACCTAGACTCACTACGAGCGCTGTTCCTCGACCAAAAATTGAACTCTTTTGTGCATCTCCATCTTGAGGCAGAGAGCCATGTGATTACAATATGTTTACATCACAATTACGCTTAATTTGAAATAACATAGAAGGTTATTCAGTATTATTGAATGTGTTAGGAGTAAGTGCGTATTAATTTAATCAATAGTGTGTGTGTGCATATAGTGTTTATATAGTTTAAATGAATCGTTCTTCTGTGATATACGTGAAATCACAGTGTAGGCTTACTATTGTGCTACATATGAGGCCTATACATATAGTGTTTATATAGTATTTTAATCATGTTATAAGTGAAACCATCGTGTACTCTTGTGCTGCATACAACTGTACAAATAGTGTTCTTTTATCATTTATTTTCATCGTACTCCTATATAAATTCCGCAAGTGGAATCATGGTGTATAGTTGTGCTGCATACAACTGTACGAATCAACGTAAGAAGGATTCGGAAATTTCTTTTCGCAAGTAAGTTAGTTACATTATATTGTATTAGGATATTGTAAAATGACTGAGAACAGTAGTACATATTTATTGTGTTAATAGAATAGAATGTTTTATAGGAGTAAGCGCAAACTTTCTTTTTAGGTTTCCATTGCAAAAGCCTGAGCTTCTCAGTAAATGGTTATCTGCTATTAAACGCGATAAATTTATACCATCAATTCACCACAGGCTTTGTTCAGTTCATTTCATAGAATCTTGTTTCTGGAAGAGTAATGGTAATAAGTTACTGAAACCTGACGCAGTTCCATCAGTTTTTAATTTCCCAGCCCATCTCACAAAGGTAATCACAAAATAAGTTTAAAAGGCCATAGCCTAGTTAGATTTTTGACCTTTAAAATAATGTTGTTTTATGTTCATTTATTTGTAACTTATATTTAAGTACGGTACTGAAAGTTACTTATAACATAGATCCATGTCTATATTTTGCAAATCATAATTAAAATTAATTTATTTATGAATCAATAGGTGAGTGCAAACTAAATCTGGTTAAGTATTTTCATACTATCTAGATATGGCCTAGTTACAATATTCTGACATTCTTGCACATATTCGATTAACAGTTGATGCATTTCCTTGTTTATTGAAATATTTATTATTAGGCCTAAGCAAAATGCACACAGCGTGCAAGATTAAGTTAATGTCCTAACTCGATTAATTAAATATTTCAGGAACTCAATCGGTACAGATTTGATGAATTGTGTAAATATGAATAGGCCTAATCACGAAGACAAGAATTTTTAATTGACAGTTTTAGCATAACAGCTTAATATTTGTTGTTCACAAAGATGACGATTACTGACTGACAGTTCCAGTTTCTTCAATTATTTGCTGTTGTAGACTACTACAGGAATGCAGGTGATTACGTTTCACTGTTTATATTTGTTTTTATCCTTGTTACTCTTTTAGCTTATATTTGGTTGTTTTATGGTATAGTAATAAATCTTAGTGTCTTTCGCGGTTGCGTTCTATCAGCATTACTTTTCGTCCGCTATTTTCACGACCGCAAGATGCACACAATGTGCATGTTCTCACTCGGTTATTGAAATATATTTCAGGAAGCCCATCCTACGGATATGATGAATTATGTAAATAGAAATACGCCCAAATCATAAAGACGAAGAAGATTATTGACTGGCAGTTGCAGGATTAATATCTTTGATTATTTGATGTTATACCACAAGAATGTAGGTAATTACGTTTTACTATTTATATTTGTCTTTATCCTTGTTACTCTTAGGCTCATGTTTGGTTGTTTTTATGTTGTATAGTAATAAATCTTAGTTTGTTTTACGATTGCGTTCTATCAGCATTGCTTTCCGTCCGCTATCGTCACGGCCCCAAGATGGCGGCGAGCGATCGCTTCAGTTTGGATCCAGTCGTATCTTCTGAGCAGCCGGCAGTGTGGGGACTTGGGTCTGAGGACTGTTCACTTTTGTTTTTTATGCATCACTCTGTTGACAGTGCATTTGTGAACCTCGTTTTTACCGTGACAAGGCTTTTTAGTTCTTTTAAATATTCTGGTTATTGTATTGTGTTTTTTGTTTAGTGAAGGATTTAGATAAGGCCGCAATTATCCATAGTAGTTGACGCACCTTTTTAAATCCCACTGACTAACTCATAAACGTTATTAAATTTTTGGTTAAAACTGACCTAAGTCAAGGGTTTCCTTGACTTGATAAAGTTTATCTCATTTCATAACATAAGTCGCACTTCAGTCACTATGAATTGCAATAAGTTCAATTTCATGAAGTCAGACTTTGTAAAGTACAGGCTATAAAATAATCACGACTTAGGGAAAACCCGGGCAATGCGGATAAGCTAAGAACAAACAATGCCACAGGCTATATTTTGGTGCTCCCGAAATAAAATCTTCATGACATTGGTTGTGACGCATGTTGTCCACATATATAAAAAAACAGCAATTCGTTTCTCGTACTACGGACAGTGATATGATTTTAGAAAGAAAATATAGTTAATTATTCGCTTTGCCCGGGTACACGAGCAAAGCGAATAATTAACCCGGGGAAAGTGAATATCCCTATAACATTTTCACATTTCTATTTAATTTTTATTCACTGATAATAAAATTAAATCAACACATAAACACGATGTTAATGAGTTATATTAGACGATAGAATATATTATTTACAGCCCATTACAGCACGTTAGATTAGTACAAAATACAAATTTGAACAAGTCGACGTTTCACTAGCACTGAAGACTTGGATTTCTTCTGCTTTTGTTCCTGCCCATAAGTTACTTCTCTTTCAACGTTTTTAATCGGTATAGATGTAAGAACTTCAGAGCGCTGACATTTTCTTCGTTGAACTCGTGTCTTTCGAGCATCCACTTCTGGCACTGGTCTAAATCAAAAGAACTGACTTGGATTCTCTTGCTGCCGATGTTGAGGGTTTTGGTGTAACTGAAACTGAAAATCTGAGTGTAATGGATATATTGAATATTCCTTCAATCTCTGAAGATAACGACATCACAGAGGTTGTTGATTCTGATGAGCATTAACTGTTTCTTCAGCCGCTGAAGAAGCTGGCACCGCAGAATTTGTTAAATCTGAGCCAGCTGTCGTTTCGCTGATTTCTATCTCAAGTGGGCGATCTGTAAAAAGATCTGGAGCAAAATCTTCATCAAGAAACATGTTATGGTTGGATGGCCAGATAGAAGAACCAATGATTGGAAGATTTTATTTCTTCAAGTGCTTTCTTTATGGCTTCTTCAGATCATTTGGCTTGTTCCGTCTTCCTCTTGAAAAATTAAACCATCTGTAAACACATTACGACCTTTTTAAGTAAAAATTAAGATTAGTGTTACTGATTTATAATTTAATTAGTGTGACTTAATGCCTCCACTATATAAAATGATCTAACACGCTTTATTACAATAGACAAATACATACAAAAATACAGCTAACGCTTATATAGTCAAATAAAGGTGGCAGGGCAAAGCGGATAAGTTATCCACTTTGCCCTATTCAATTTGCCCGCAGACGCCATTTCGCTTTTCATTAGGTTATACAAACATAAACGTAATAATCTTCTTCGTAAGTACGGCACTTTAGATGTAATCATATCGCCTATATATTACTATCATATAATAAAAAGTTTCTGCAGTATTGTGTGTTGCACATTTGTTTCTCTTACCTTGAAATATTAAAAAAAAAAAAAAAAAAACAGTCAATTTTCTTCAAACACACGCTGACTTCTTCTCTAACTGGCTAGAATGACGACAAGTCAGTTCCAGCAGCAAAATCTGGTTGAGATTCTTCTCCAACATAGCAGAAAGCGCTACCTGTTGGCGTTTCTAAGAAATATACATTATTCTCTTTGCCCGGGTTATTCGTTTTTCCCGGGTGTCCCCTACAATAAGTAAGACTGATTTGTACCGAATTCTGCAATTGAGACAAGATATAAGTTAGACATACATATAAGTATGAATTATCTCGACTATGAATACCGGCCTAAGTTTAACTGCGTGACTTTTGCTAAAGATTTCGTGAGATTGCATTATTGTTATTTTATTTATTTAGAATTTACTTGGTTTGTTAGTTTATTTATTTCATTATTTCAGTTTTGAGTATCTAAATTTATTTTTATTCATTAATTTTCACTTTCACTGTACTGGTAAACAATAAATTAACATCCTTGTTACAAGACACTAGAGTGTATAGAAGCTATGATGTCTACACAGATCACTTCTTATTGATATCTACCATAAATTTACCGCATAGATGGAAGAGACCAAAACACCTACCCAAAGCCCAAGAAGAAACATTTAAAATAAATCTACTTCAAGATAAGAGTATACGAAGTCTATACCATGAGAGACTTAAGAATCTCACCTCATATATGCCAGTGAATAATAATATAAATCTTGAATGGCAAGAATTAAAATCAATTCTATACCAGGCTGCATCAGAAGCCCTAGGAAAAAGGAAAAAAAGAAGAAATAATCGCTACTTACACTTTTGGAATGAAGAATTAAAGGAATTAATTGAAATTAAAAAGAAGTTATATTTAAATTACTTACATACACGTTCAATAGAAGATCATGTAAAATATAAAAGACAATCAGCACTAGTAAAAAAAGAAGTAAGGAAATTAAAAAGGCAAAGTTGGGAGAAATTGATTAGTGATGTAGAATACGATATACATGGCAAACAAACGAAAGCATACAAAATATTAAGGAAACTGAATCAAACTGAGAAAGATGATTTAGAATTGAACCCAATTAGTGAAAATACATGGCTGAATTATTATGAAAAATTATGGACAACTGAGCATAATTACAACTTTGAACATTTATCTATAAATAACGAAGACGTTGATCCGATTACGATAGAGGTGTTAAAAGATGTTGTAAAGAACAGCCGGAACAGAAAAGCTCCCGGCCCGGATGACATTAATATGGAATTAATAAAGTATGCTCCTGAAAACTTTATGTACAGATTACTAAATCTTTTAAATGTTTGCTGGAAATATGGATATTCACCAGAAGAATGGCAAGAAGCTATAATTATCCCCATATTTAAGAAAGGAGACAGGAGAGATTGTGGAAATTATCGTGGGATCAGTCTTCTAAATACCGGATATAAAATATATTCTAAAATAATAACAAACCGATTAGCTGTTATAACAGAAAATATATTACTGGAAGAACAACATGGTTTTAGGAAGAATAGATCCTGTATCGATTGTGTATTCTCCATAAGCCAGATGATTGAGAAAAATAGGGAATACAACATCCCAACTTATATTGCCTTTATTGATTACAATAAAGCTTTTGACACTGTTAATCGTCAAAAATTATGGGAAGTATTGAGATCTAAAGGAATACCAGATCATCTAATAAGGGTAATACAAGGCTTATATAGTAACACTAAAATTAGAATTAAACTAAAGAATGGAATAAGCAAAGAAAGCAAAGAAATAACACGAGGTGTTCGACAAGGGTGTTCTTTATCACCTGTTTTATTTAATTTATACATTGACGACGTCACCAGAAGGTGGCTATTACATATGGAAACAATTTTTAACCGAACCAATACACCTCTAAATACAATATTGTTTGCTGATGATCAGGCTATATTTACAACTACAGAAGATGACCTCCAACGAGCTTTATTTAAACTGAACTGCATCGCCAAAGAATATGATCTTCAGATATCTATTAAAAAGACTAAAGTGATGGGTTTTAAGGGAAAAACGCCATTAAGAACAAAAATAATTATTAATAATGAAATCATAGAGCAAGTGAACTGTTTTAATTACCTAGGCTGCATGATATCATATGAACAAATTAACGACATAGATAGGAAGCTCTCTAAATTCCAGCAGTTAATTGGCACGATAAAAAGAACACTAAAGAAGAAAGTTAGGACTGACACAATTTTAAAATTTTACAAAACAATGGCGATTCCAATATTAACCTATGGATCCGAAACATGGTGTATGACAACTCAACAAATGAAGAGAATAGAAGCAGCTGAAATGAGACTGCTAAGGCCAATAGCAGGATATAGCTTATTGGACCACAAGCGAAATGAAGACATACGACAGGAACTAAATATGCCAAATATTACAGAAACTATCACAGAATATAGGAATAAATGGCATGAACATATATGTAGGATGGAACCAACTCGCATTCCATACCGACTACACCATTATAAACCCCAAGGGAGAAGACGAATCGGACGCCCTAGAAAACGCTGGAAAGACCAATTTTAATATTGCTATGGAGACGAAACGGGCCAGTGGGCCCAAATCGTATTGTTGATGATGATGAATTTTCACTTTCATTCACTAACTTTAATGTCTGAGCTTATGGTACATTGATTGTCCCATATTTGAGGTTTTATACTTTTAATTGGGTGGCACTTAGTGTTTGTTCAGGTTTAACCTTGATCGGTATGCATTTGAGATTATTACTGAAATTATTTCATATATGATTCTAATATTTTCTCTGTCACCTCTATGTTTTCTGTTTTGTGAACTAAAGTTAATTTTTTGGGGGTTGTTGTGATAACGAATGCGAGTGAAGTATTTTTTGTTTTCGTGATGTGACGTTTCCGAATCGTCCCTAGCTTGTTGTTCTGTATGTATCTTGTTAAATTGGGTATCCACATTTGTATATTTCTTTTGTGTTTGCTTCTCGATATTATTATATTTAATAGTTATCGTCTTCTCGTCTCACTTCATTATTATTTATATTATTGATATTTAAATATATGAGTCGTCCATTTCCGATACCTGTTAAGTCCTTCCAACAAAATTTTACAGAAATCAGAAAAAACTGTCATTTGTTTCCAAATTCGATTTTCTGTAATTTCTTTGTTTAGTTTTATATGGTAATTTATTTCCATCTGATTTACATGTAGTACTAAAATCATACTGTAATAGTTTCTTTTTAATTAAATATTTTACGTTAGACTTAACAGTGTTAGGTCCTGTAACTGGGATATAACAGGCTTTGGAACTGTATTTGACTATTCAAGATGGCACATAATAAGGGAGAATACTTAAGACATTTTAAATAAAAGTGATAAGTACCCGCGTCGGGTCTATATGACCCGAGTGTTTTTTCTTTCCTCTGTTTTCTTTGCTGGAAGGTAATATGAAGAGTGCCGGTGGTGTGTAATTTCTTCTATTGTTGAAATCTTTGAAACGGTCTGGCTATAGTCATTGTTGAGTTTATCATTTAGCCCCAACAGCTGTTTATATGTGATTTGACCCGACGCGAATGTGTGCGTTCTTCTGAAAGACAGGAAGATTTTGTAAATAATTAAGGAGAGTTCTTTATTTATGCGTAAGTATTATTTGATGTAAGCTTTCTTCACATTTTCCGCGTTCATTTCAGCTGTATATGCAGCTCTTTTTATTATTATTTTCAAAGAGTGTCAAAGAAAGTAGTAACAGACGAAGAAATTGCAGAGAAGTCGAAGTCGAGGGAATTACTAGTAACAGACGAAGAAATTGCAATGGTTGTTGAATACGATTCTCAGTAATGCACTAATGATAATGACGATGGTGAATCTGTGGGGGAACTTTCTGAGCTTGACGATGTCAAAGATGAAGACACAGGTTCCTCCAAAAATCCAGAAATTGTGACATTTTATAACTGTACCAAGAGTGAAGTTGATTCATGCGACCAATTGTGTAGCGACTATAGTGTTGGACATAGAACAAGAAGGTGGCCACTGGCAGTGTTCTTCCATTTCACAAATGTTTCAGCACTCAACTCATATGTTGTTTATTATAAGATGAATACCAGAGAGAAGATACAAAGAAGAATATTTCTGAAGAGCCTGGCTAAAGAACGTCTTATGGAAAACGTTGTCATGAGAATGAGTAATCCTCATGTATCACGCAGTCTCAGGGCAAGAATAAAAATATTCCTAACGGAGAGAGGCGTTGAAGTGCCACCGAAAGAACAACAAAATCAAGAAACAAGAAGTGGACCAGCATCTCAGAAAAGGAAGAGATATCATAACTGCCCTAGCACAAATGATAATAAGCATTCAACACAATGTGCTGCTTATTTGGGACACGTATGCAAAATTCACTGCAAAGTTGTTTGCACAATAGGGTAAACTAGGGTCTGTTGGACAGTCGGGCATGTTGGACACTTTGTACTTTAACGTTTTACCTCGCCACTTGTGGGCACTTCCGTCATTGACTACTAGCAGAATGTGGTGCCCACAAGTGGCGAGGTAACACGTTAAAGTACAAAGTGTCCAACATGCCCGACTGTCCAACAGACCCTAGTTTACCCTATGTGGAGAATAAGCCAAGAAATGAAGCACTGTTTTGTTTTACAATGTCTGACTGAAAAGTTTTAAGACTGAAGCCAGCAGTGCTTATTGGTTTTGCGGTGATGTAACAATTTAGAATGAAACCTTTTGAAGGGCATTCACTGCAGTAGCCTTTAGGTACAGTGATTTTTTATTACAAACCCAGTCAACACTTTTCAAGAATATTTCCAAATCTAGGATAATAGTTGGAGTTTGTGTATTCCTCCAGAAGAGGACTGTAATAGTCTTTAGGTACCATTATTATGAACCTAACCTTAAAAATTTTTCAATCACATCTCGTAAAGAAACAGTATGGTTATAAGATTTCAAAGTCATGTTTTCACTTTTCTTTAGTTGGGATTTACAGAGTTCATTGTATTTAGATAGTTTTCACTTTCTTAAAGTTGAGATTTACAAATTTCATTGTATTTGATTATGTTCAATATAAATAATGTACAGTTCAGAATAAAAATATTTCATTTACTTCAGTTTAAACATTTTATTTACCCCATAATTTTTCCATGAATCTACGTGCACATCTTAGTTTGTGTCAATGGGTCACATTGACCCGACGCGTGTGTTTATGTAACTTTCTACCAGGCGAGTACTTACGGGTTAATTACTGATTTATTATTAAAAATGTAGACTAGTATTAGTCTCTTACTATAGTATTATTAGCAACAGTTTAACAGTACAAAAAAAGAAATGCTGACGAAACATAAAATTTACAAGAACTATGATTCATGAGTGACATATTAAGTAAGGTAAACAAACCTTTTAAGAAGTTATTTTTAATAACACAGTTAATATGATAACGAGGATAAAGGCGAAGAAAATAAAGATATATTTTTATGATTCTGTCTTTCTAATGAATAATGATTATTTTCAACTTTTCACTTAAAGGTTTATCATTATATCATCTTGATTTGGTAGTTCACCTATTTCACTATTCTTCTGGCTGTTCAACTCCTATCTGTTGTTGTGTTAAAAGTTTGTAAAAAAGAAGATCCTCGTAACTCTCTCATTCAGGCCCATAGTGATTATTTAAAACGGTTGTGATATCTTTCATTTTGTCTTTTGTTTAGCTTTACACCCTTTTAAGTTTCTGTGTACCTACTGAGTTTCCATGAATGAATTCCCTCTTCTGCAGATATGTTTTCCTACTCCAACATCAAGGTTGCAGCTTTGCTCACCTTGAACAGTTACTGACTGACCCCGTAGTAGTTTTATAATTGATAATGTTCATTTTACATTTTTAACTGGAAGTGCCAAGCTGACGAAGGCTTTACTACATCTTTGACAGCCGATTTCCAATCAGACATCTGTACATCTGTTCCCAGTTTTAATATAATCTCAAATTGAATAATGTAATGTGTTCACAGTCAGTAGATTTCAAGATAAGGCTTCTGGTTTTAACTTGCTCCTCTATATGACCAAACAATTTATCGGGAGGTATAAATGAGTGGCCAACAATAAGGGACAGTAGAATAATATATTTGGCAGTTTTGGAGATTCATTGGTTATCAAGGAGCATAGCATACCTAGATACCTAACATAATGTTGTTCTTATTTATTAATTTATCAGAAATGATGGATTCAAAAAAGTGTGAATGTAACGTTGCTTGAAACAGTATCTTCTATAATGCACTTTTTTCTATTGGACTTAAACAGTCTTTGCTCCTGTATACGCTTATGGACATAACGTTTCATGGATCTGTAACAGTCATGGACTTAACGGGTTCTCAAACTGTAGCCAACATTCAGTCGTAAATTTGAATAGGAAATAATGTCTATAATACCTATAAATGTGGTTTAAAATGTGTAAGACAATTCCAGCTACCAGATGATGTACAAAGCTCAAATTTGAATTTTTGTGGACTTACCGGTTTCTAAAAATGGGCGACTCATATATTCTATGCTTTTCTCTGACTTATTATATCTTTATTGTTGATTTATTCTAGAGTTTATTAGTTTTATTACCTTGTCTTACTTAATAAATTATCAAGGTAAATGTATATGTTTTGTTTGTTGTTAACATCCTTGTCACCCAACGAGACATTCATCATTATCTAACGATTCATGGCCAGGGATGTTAAAGGCCAACGTCACAGTTGTAGCAGTTAGCGTGGTTTTGATAATCGCTTGATACCTCGTGGGTGAGCAGTTTGTTTCTGCATGTGTTATTTATTCTTTGTATTTTGGTGTTCCATGTTTGAGCCTGACATTGTTGCGGGATTTACGCCTTCTATGCATGAATTCGTGTACGAGCTGAGAGCGCGTAGCACCGAGGTGGAAGCGTGCTGGGTCCATAACCCAGAGATTCATGGATCTGTTGACAGTACGATTAGTTTTGGACGGTCGAGATCGTCAAGCAGAGTTTCGTCTGGGACCATGTCACGTTGAAGTTTCGGCAAGTAGCTATATTAAAGGTTTATTTTTCTGCACTGCGGTTTCTATTTATCTTTTCGAAGTATAGCAGGTATGAGTTATTGGATTTCGTGCCAGCCATTTTCTTCTTAAAGATTAGTTGGTTGGTTTACCTGTTTCTACATTTTTCACTTCGACCCATTTTGTGCAGGAATTTAGCCGGCCTTTGCGAGTTGTTACCTTTGGATGAAATTCATTTGTTTTTTTTTTTTTTTTTTTTTTGTGACTAGGCGCCTTGTGCGTATAGATTCCTTGATTTTTGGGGTTTGGTCAGACTTGGTAGGATGTTTAGCATGTGTTTAACTAAGCTTGTGTTGCCTTAATCATTTTGTTACTTTGTTTTGGCTTTTCGGGGTGGAAAAAGAGATATGAAGTTTTGGTAAATGGTTAATTGGATTTTGTTCTTCCTGTTAGGCTTTCTTTCGGCGTAAATTTTTCGTTGTGAGTGCGTACAGCGTTGTTTTACTGTCAGTTGCAGCTCACACGAGTGTAGTACGGAAATGTTACGCCATTTGGGTTGTCTGGTAGAGCAATGGCGTAGGGGATTTCTGACTACGACTACGTTAGCCGTTTGCCTGATTTTGATGTTTGTGGGGACAGCGTTGATTCGTGGGTTTCATTCTCCGTTTTCCTTTTTGCTGCTGCATGGGCGGAGTTAGAGCCATTCATTTTTTCTACATCGCGTAATTTGATTTCATGCGGCTTCGTCATTGGCTATTCGAGTGTATTTGTCGTCCTGTTGTATTGGGACAGGGACAACGGCCGTTTACACAGTTGTGCTATCAACGTTGTATTTACGTTTCAGGATATTGCTCTGTTAAATATTTTCTGTTTTCATACTTATTGGTTGTTCTTGGGTTTTATTATTTATTGAATGGTTTTAGCAAGAGTCCGGTACGTTATCTAGGGAATTAAGATATTTTGCGTTTCCTCGACTCGCTAACTTTTTCCGCTGGAAGAGGTTAGGTATTGGGTGAGTTTTTACATTTTGTGAGTTGTTTTCTTTTGGGTCCTTTTTCTTTGGTTATCCATACATGTTATATTATTTGTAATTGGTTTTGCTATTCCTTTGTGGCTGGTGTTTTGGGGGAGTTATTGTGGGCCACACATTGTCCTTTCTACTCGGTTTCTCTGCAGCAGTTGTCATCACTTTACTTTGGTTTAGCCTTCAGTAGTCATTTAGTGCCATATGTTCCTAGAGAATATTTGCTTATTTCGCTTATTCTTCCGTTTATGATTCCGTCTGTTTGCAACATGCCCATGGCTCTCAGCTCAGTAAGCATGTGTTCCGCGCAACTTATCAGTTAATTAAGTCAGGTCCTTTTAGGGCTGGATTCCCGTGTGGGCGGCGGGATTCAAGAATTGCCCCACTGTAGTCCATGCATGATGTAAAATGCTGTCTAAAATGGACACCTTTTTCCCAAAAGGGTTTTGTAAAAGGAAAGGGTTATTTGGTTTTAGGTGTGTTGGGCTGATCAGATTCGTCGTTCGATATGTTTGGTAGTGGCGCACGGTGTTCCGATAAAGCAGACGAGTTGTGTTATTGTCTGATAGGATTCGTCATTCGAGTGACTTGGTAGTGGCTAACGGCGCTCCGATAAAGCAGACGAGTGTGACATTGTTTTATCATTTTGGTTAGGTTCTAATGCCCTATTTGATTCACGACCTAGGCTTTGACAGAGAGTACGAGTTTCGATATTTTGGGCAGTTTGGACACCAATGGGCAATTCCCGTGTGGTCGCCGGGGCTAAGAATTACCCCACTGTAGTCCATGCAAGAAGTAAAAGGCTGTCTAAAATGGACATATTTCCCCCTAAAAGGTTTTGTAAAGGGAAAAGGATTTATTGGTTTTACATGTATTGGTCTGATCGGATTCGTCGTTTGAGATATCTGGTAATGGGGAACGGCGTTCCGATAAAGCAGACGTGTATGACATTGTCTTGTCATTTTGGTTAGGTTCTTATGCCCTATTCGATTCACCGACCTAATACTTTGACAGAAAGGTACGGGTTTCTGATATTTTGGGGAGTTTCGCCACCTATTGTTAATTCCCGTGTGGGCGCCGGCATTTAAGAATTGCCCCATTGTAGTAGGTTCTTTTACGACGCTTTATCAACATCTTAGATTATTTAGCGTATGAATGAAGTGAAGGTGATAATGCCGGTGAAATGAGTCCGGGGCCCAACACCAAAAGTTACCCAGCATTTGCTCATATTGGGTTGAGGGAAAACCCCGGAAAAAATACCTCAACCAGGTAACTTGTCGCGACCGGGAATCGAACCCGGGCCACCTGGTTTCGCGGCCAGACGCGCTGACCGTTACTCCACAGGTGTGGACGTCCCACTGTAGTACATGCATGAAGTAAAAGATTGTATAAAATTCTTTTATTCTGGTAGGTTATTTTATGACGGTTTATCAACATCTTAGGTTATTTAGCGTCTGAATGAGATGGTGATAATGCCGATGAAATGAGTCCGGGGTCCAACACCGAAAGTTACCCAGCATTTACTCATATTGGGTTGAGGGAAAACCCCGGAAAAAACCTCAACTTGCCCCGGCCGGGAAGCGAACCCTGGCCACCTGGTTTAGCAGCTAGACGCGCTAACCGTTACTCCACAGGTGTGGAAGGCTGTATAAAATGGACACCTTTTTCTCTAAGGATTTTGTAAAGGGAATAGGGTTATTTGATTTGAGTGTGTCATTGTTCGATCGGATTCGTCGTTCGAGATGTTTGGTAGTGGCGAACGGAGTTCCGATAGTGCAGACGTGATTAACTAAATTTATGTTTGTCAGGTTTTTATCTCCTACTCGGTTCTCCGACCAAGTCCTCTGATAGGAAGGTACGGATTTTCGGTACATGCGACTGTTAAATTCCTGTGTCGGCGCCGGGAATTCAAAAGAATTGTCCCAACGTAGCCCATGCTTGAAGAAGGAGCCTTTTTAAAATGGACACTTACTAGGGTGTCGTCTTGGAGCTGCTCTGCGTAGGGCGCGCGTGGTGCGGTTGCGTTACTCAGGACAGTGTTCTTTTGATTTTCCTTCTAAATTGGGTTTAGACTGGAAAGAAAGCCGGTGAAATTCTCCTAACGTTTTGGTTTCTAATGGTGTGGGGGTTCACGTATCATCCTAGTGATCTGGGTATTTTCTTTTTTCATTCTTATGTTCCTATGTATTGCCATTTGTCTTTCTATATTATAAATTAATTTTAGTATCACTTAATCTCTTTTATGATATTTTTGCATATTTTGTACTATGTACCTATATATATATTTAAATTGTTTATTGTTATTATCTAGGTAATTATTCATGTTCCTGTTCATTGCTAGTGTTGAAACACTTCTCTTTGTCACTCTACGCCTATTATTAGTACATTTAAAATTATAGTTATAGGTTCTCGCTCTCCATTCCGTTTTTTTTTTTTTTTTTTTTTTGAGTTGTTTAGGCTGTGGCCTTTCTTCTCACCTTGCTGGTTGGGCTTGTTTGCCCTATGGATGCGAATTGTGTATTTGAAGTGTGGCGCCCTGCGTTTTGGGATGGCTGTTACGGATTTATGTTACGCTGTTGAAGTCTAGTGGGCTGTGGGGGAGTACGGTGTGTTCCCGTGTCCACCCGCGGACGTTTATTGACCTATGCATCTTCCGTGCCATCCGTGTTGATGTTCGCCCACTGTTTACGCAAGGTTTGTGTCACCGTTCTCGCTTGACATAGTTTTGGACCCCGGTGTTGGCACCTTTGTCAAAAGGTGTATATGCTGACGCTGTTATCACCTACTTTGTGCTGGTTGGCAAGTTGGTATAGCGCTGGCCTTCTATACCCGAGGTTGCGGGTTCGATCTCGGGCCAGGTCGATGGCATTTAAGTGTGCTTAAATGCGACAGGCTCATGTCAGTCGATTTACTGTCATGTAAAAGAACTCCTGTGGGACAAAATTCCGGCACATCCGGCGACGCTGATATAACCTTTGCAGTTGCGAGCGTCGTTAAATAAAACATAACATTTAACCTACTTTGTGACTGTTTTGCGCTGTTGCTGCACAGCGCACTCTAAAGGGATGGGAGTCTGTGCCGATTACTTTTCTGCACCCTGTTTTCCCTACTTTTTATGTCTTTCTTTAGTTTACCCACCGTCCTCGGCTTCCTTTGTTTCCCTTCTTTTTCCAATAGATGTCTCTTTCTTGAACTCCATTTTCTGTCTAATTTCGTTTATATCTATATGGAAAGCGAGATCATTGGCTGGGCTATATTAGTCTGTTTATTGGTTTATTCCAAAGACGTTATAGTAGTATATTCCCTGTATTCTCTCTCATTAATCGTCATTTTAAAATTTTTCCGTTACTTGGTTGGCTAACCGCGCTCTGGACTGACATGCGGAAGCGGCCGGCACATATTATAAATAAATAAAATACTTTATTTGAAACGTGTAAAACAAATAATGAAAAGAATGAATCAATACAATTGCAGAAAACGAAAGAACATACTTTGAGTAAGATATAAGCACGATCACTATCATAACCAGTGGCGGTCGGTGACTGTGGAACCTAGGGAAGCTCTAAAAAAGCATTGTTTTAAGAAACAGAAGGTGACCTCCACACTTACTTTAAGCCAGTGGTTCCCAAAGTGGGGGTCGTGTAAAGAGTGATGGGACTCGCGAGATGATTTACAAAATAAAAAGAACGCCTTATTAACGTACAATTATTTTGCATTTATAAACCTAAACAACTTTGAATATAAAAATTAAAAAAGCCTCAGCAATAATAAAGTAAAAATAATTAATTTAACTTTGCCTGTTTTTCAGAACATAGCCTCTCAAATCTGGACTATGTATTGGATAAACACACAGTGATATCATTTTCAAATTTGAGGTTTCTCGCTTTTGTTTTGATGGCAATCATAGACGAGAAACTTAATTGTCATGATTTATGAGGTGTTGCAAATGTTATAAAAATATGAGAGCTTCTTTTGCAAGCTCGAGATATTATTTTCATGCAAAACTAGTCAAGCTCTGCGAAAAAGGCTATAGTTTCAACATCCCATCATATTTATCCTACATATTTTTTTTAGAATTTCAGCCAGTTGAACGCAACGGGTTTAGTATCCATCCGTGGCTATCGTGATTGTTTTGAGTTTTTTTTTTCGGAAAATACGCAAGAAAATATTGCTTACAGTTGTTCAAATGTTACAGGGATTTCTATTTTTGAAATGGAGTCAAGAACTGGTACTGTAGTGAGGGTACGAGGATCGCAAATTGAAATCTCGCCCAAAAGTGAATCGCGGCTTCAAAAAGTTTGGAAACCACTGCTTTAAACAAATCTTGGGGTAGCGCCTTAATTCAATAGTTTACATTATTGAGAAGAACAACATCACAGGTATCAAAATGAAACAATTTTATCGGACAAGCGATGAGTAAATTGCTTCACATCTTTCGAATACTGTCAAAATACGAGTAAATAACAAAATGCGTTTTTACTTTATAATTATGAGCAGAAATTCATTAATAGAACAATTTACAACATTATTTTCATGCTAGCAAAACAAAAATCTCACCTCTATTGCTTATTTGTATATAAGGTCCATTCTCCTTCCTTTCCTGGCAAAAATGTCTATTACATTGTCAATGAAGTTTGAAGTCTGTTTCAAGGACACCAGAAGCTCCTTTTCAATCGACATCAGTCCAAGTGCCGACAGTCGTTCCTGCCCCTGAGTATTCTTGCAGTATGTTTTGATCCTTTTCATTGCCGAAAATGATCTCTCTACAGAAGCACTAGTTGCAGGAAGCGTTGAAATAAGTGTGCACAGTTTATAAACTTCCGGGAATGTATCACTGTCTAATTGGAATTGCTTCAAAAATTTCAGGAGATCACTGACAGATTTGGTTGCATAATCGTCTATATTAAATATTGCAGTCAGTTCACTTCTTAAGCGAGAAAACTCAAAATGCCTGGGATAGGCATCTTTCAAACTAGTGAAAGCTCTTTCAGGAAACATTTCGCGACGAGTGATCCGTTTGCTTACATCCAAGAGCTCAAAAAAAGATAATGCTTCTAGGTCCAGAAAACGACTTTCCATTTGTTCAGAAATGTTATCAATAATTTCATAGTAGAGGCGTCTATAAACGTCGCGATCATTTTCAGTTGCAGACGAGCGGGCTCTTTTTTTGAGTGGCTCTTCATTCGATTCAATTTGTTCCCAAAGTGCGTTGAATTTATATCTCTGATTTCTCACTAATTCCTTTATTTTCTGCACCTTTGATGAGCAGTAAGCAATATCTAAGGATTTCTTCTGCAGAATGTTGAATAATGTGTCTGTCAATGGAAATAATTGTGCAAATACTAATAGCATGAAATTAAAGTTGAAATCGTTTAGTTCTGACAGAAATCCGCGGGCGGCATTGAATGTTTCTTGATCCCAATTATGAGGATTTTCTCGAATGTGAGTGAAGAAATCTTTAAGGGCCTCCTTGTTGTCATATATTGTATGAACTAGTCGAGAATTGTAATTCCATCTGGTTGGGGCTACCTTTGGGAATCTTTTCTTTACTTCTTCATCCAAGGCATTGGTCCTTCTACTTGACTTAGAAAAGAAGGATGAAAATCCTGAGATCGTTTGAAAAAATATTTTGCAAGCCTTGATTGCACACAATGTCTGCGACAATACAAGATTTAATCTATGGGCGTAACAGTGCACGAACTTTGCTTCTGGATATTTTTCTTTTACTTTTGCTTGTAGCCCCCTAACATGTCCTGCAAAAACTGCCGCTCCATCGTATGTTTGCCCTATTAGTTTACTGCCGATATCATATTCATCAATACATTTGAAAATTATCTTAGCAATCCCTTCTGCTGTTCTGTCTGCACTGACGTCTGTAAATCCTAAAAATCTTTCTTGGATTTTACCACTTTCTGTCACATAGCGCACAACTGTACTTAGTTGTGACTTGCATGCAATATCTGCAGATTCGTCCAGCATAATTGCTATGAAAGGAGAACTTTTAATTTCTGATTTAATGTGTTCAATTAAAACTTCCCCAATCGCATTTATCAAATCATTTTGCGTGTGTTTGGACAGCCCTGTAAAAGTAGAGGTTTTCATATGTTGAGAAAATTTTTCATCATATTCACTTAATAGATTCAAACAATCAACATAATTCCCTCTATTACACGATTCTTTTGATTCATCGTGAGCCCTAAATGACAATTCGTTCTTTCCTAAGTAGCATTTTACACTAATTAGGCGTGCAAGAATTTCTCTGTTATGCTTCACTAAGGCATTGTGTTTTAAAACGTCAGCTCTCAATTGATCGTCTATCTGTAAATCAATTCTTGTTAACCCAAATATTTTAAGTTTCGTCATAGAAATAATATGACTTTGGGTTATCTCATGGCGATGTGCAGATCTATGGAAATTGCTTATGTCCGAAAATCCCTGGGAGTTCCAAACGTTTTTGTCTGTATTAAATATTAAACATGGCCAGCAATACAATTTCTTTGAATCTGCACATGCAGTGAGCCATTTAAATTTATCATAATACACATTTGCTCTAAAATGTTTGAAACACGATTTCGTCTTTGTCTTCAAATCATCAATTTTCGGCATAGGCCTACCATTTATAATTATTAGTTTTTTATCTTCAAAATTACGTGATCCGAACGAAACTTTTCTTAAGCTATCAATAATGCAACATGCACTTGAACTCGCTGAAAAAACAGAGACACTCACGTCATCAGCTACATCACGACTACCGCCGGAGGTTTCCGAAGGATGTTCGTGGAGAACGGAACCCGTGTTAGGAATAGCTTCACGCATATCGCTTGCAGTTGAGGTGCTAGGCGAATAATTCATTATGGAAGGCTATTTGGACTTAAAACAAAATAACATTAATATCGGTGGAATATATACTTTATAATTCAATCTACAATTCACAATAACATACTGCACAACTCAATAACCCACACCAATTAGGAAGAAACGCATAAAAATACACAACATTTAACTTTCTCTCGGAATCATACGGAATCTCAACCTGACGTAGCTTCACTGCAAAGTAGCGCTACAACTGTCACTCAAATGCGCAAGCGCGGCCAGACGGCAGGCAGGCGGGCGGGCAGGGTATGCGCCGGCTACGCTGGAATAAAGGCACAAGCAGCACACTTCATGTACGGCGGATCGGGCTCGACTGAGCGAGCGCAAGAGCATAATCGTTCAACAACAGAATCGTTTGCAGTTTTTAATAGATTACAATTATTATACTATTGTGCACATCATCGTGCATGGTGAGGAGGGAAGAGGAGGGAAGCATCGTTGAGGTCTATACCTGTGACTCCAGGTCCCATATTTATTTCCCCTGGAGCAAGAATGGTTCTCAAATATTCGGCTCCTTGTTGGTGCACTGGTCTTTATTACTGCAGCTATTCATTCCAACATGTGTGATTGGATATCTCATTGTCACCGTGGGGACACACCTGATAGAATATTCAAGGCACTCAACTTATTACATTATAGTACATATTCTTTATTATTATCTAAAATAAATATGTAAAACTCTAGATTCCTATTAAGGGACAACGCGAATACAATGGTTATGAGTAGGGCAAGGCATTTAATGACCCATAAATTGGTAAAAAATGCAAAATAAAAAATGCATTTATGACCTAAGAAATACAAAAAATTACCTAAAAAACAAAAAAATGACTAATAAAAAGTAAAGCATTGCCAATAAAAATACTTTTAATTACGTTAAGTACTCACTTGATTACTGAACTACATAAAATTAAAAAAAAAAGTACATGTTACAGTACCTTGTTTTGCAGAAAATTCATTTCAAGTGCACTTTTACAACAATTTTGAATTGCAGTTAACAATCAAAACTTGGCGGAGATTTTGAAACAAAAATGATTGTCTATTGTCTGCTAGTACCGACTTATAAATGGAAAAGCTTCTCTCTACTTCAACGGGAACAATTGGATGAAACTGAAAGCAAGCAATATCTCCTGGATTTAACTCACAGTCAGGAGGAGAAAAATTTTCACCAGTCAAAGCTCTGCCAATTGAACACAATGTTGTGTACCCCCTGTTCTTGCTTAGACAGTTTTTCATTTTCATTGACACTGCATCACCCACTTTACCACAGGCACGGCTCAAATCATTCACCACTTTATCCACTATTTGTAGCTGTTCCATTAATGTCACTTGGGATTTTTCCAGTGCAGTTATGACATCAGGAAGGAATCCAAAATTAGTATTTATGTAAGAAAGTTTACCAGCAATTTCTTTATCAGCTAAGAGTCCTTGAGCCTTTTTTATTGACACTGACTCACTATTATCAAAAGAATCAACCACTTTCTTCACAACATCGAAATTCTTGCAATAATAACTGCAAGCTTGGAGCCATGTTCCCCATCTAGTCAAAACAGGTGAAAATGGCAATTGGGTTTCTGGAGCTTCTGTTTTGAATGCTGAAATTCGAGAGGGGGCTTTCAAGAATACTTTCTTCACGCATCCAATTAATTTATCCACTTCAGGAAAATTTGCACGTACTTCTTCCGCGACCCGGTGTAATGCATGCGCTAAACACGTCACATGTACCATTTTTGGGTACAGTGCACTTAAAGAAGCGGCTGCTTTCATCATGTAGGGTGCTGCATTTGTTATAAAAAGCAATACATTGGAATTTCGAATCCCATCAGGCCAAAGTATTCTCAATGCATGGTCAAATACTAAGCTGATCGTTGAGTAGTTGACTTTGTCCAGCTGCTCACAATGTAGTAGAAATTGTTCTCCAGGGCTGTGTGCTTCTAAAACTCCAACAATAACATTAGCTACATAACGGCCCATAGAGTCTGTTGTCTCGTCAATGGATACGAATACATTTCTTTCTCCAATCATTTCTCTTATTTTTTTTCAAAGTTTTGTCATAGCACCGAGCTATGTATGTTCTTCTCAATGTTCTGGGATCTGGAATTAATTTTCCGGTCTCCTCTTCTAAGAAAGTTCGCAGCTTAGGATGATTCAGTTTGTGAAGTGAAATATCAGCCGATAGAAAAGCTTCACATAGTTTCTCACAAAATGGCGAAAACGTTGAACACGTATCCCCCAGAAGCATTTGCTGTAACTTTGCATTGGATTTATTTTCAAGTCTCTGCAGGCCACGTTTATGTTTCTCCCGTGACATGTGTTGTTCTATCGTAAACTTTTTTTCAGCAGCCATTCTCACATCGCAGATCTTGCAGAATAAAATACGACCGTCCGTTGAAAACATATTTTCTCCATATTTTGAAACAAATGCCTTTAATTTAACACTAGCACTTTCCTATACTTTAGGCATTTTGCTCTTGACCTGTTCACACAGACGACTAGAAACAACTGACCACCTCAATTAACAGCATAACAATGCCAGTTTACCTGGAGAAAGGAATCTCTGTGGGAGTGTGGGTAAATTCCTAGAAGTGGGCAAGTTCATTATGCCTTGAAAAATAGGGGTACAAGCTAGCATACGCTCTAAGAATTTGAATAAAATTCCTAGAAGTGGGCAAGTTCATTATGAACATACCTTGAAAAATAGGGGTAGAAGCTAGCAAACATCTACTTAATTCCAAGAAATTGTATTGACAAGGAAAATATTGAATTATAATAAAAATCTCAAATCAAATACAAATAATGTCACAGCCTTCCTGAAAAGTGTAAAAAAATGCTCAAAATGACCTAAAAATTGCTAAAAAAATGACATATCCGTAGAAAGGTTAAGAAAATGCAAAAAAATGCCCTAACGAATTGCTTTTATTTAACCCGGTTTTTAATATCATACATTTCCATATATGCTAGCAATGTTTAAACCTTCATAAGCAAAAGATGCAAAATCATTAATTGCCTTGCCCTAGTTATGAGTAATGGAGGAATCTATGAAAAACTAAGCTAGCAGATGGATTTGCGTGCGTACCACTTTCATCTGTCTGTCATTGCCCTTTTTTCCCTTTCTCCACACTCTCTCTATCTCTCTTTACTCTTCTTTCTCTATCTGCAATTCTTCCACCCTAAAAATTATATGTTTGTGGCACAATTACATTAATAATTCTATAATAGATAATTCCCACAATACTTAGGACTGGAGATGAATTCCATACTGCAATATTATTTATCCTGGGAATCAGTAGTCTAGAATTTATACGACTAAGGTAGCAAGTCACCTGAAAGATTTTAAGTTAACTTCAGCCCTTAAAAGCGCTTGATTAATGACGTCATAGAACGGGAAGAAGAGTTGTGAAATTAGAAACACTTTGGAAGCTTGCGAATTCGAGTAGCGCTGAACAGGGGTATGTAGAGAAATCTTGAAAACGTCTATGAAAAATGTAACCTACAGGTGTAGAACTCACTATGTATTTGTAAACGCTAGTTAAGTTAATTTATAAAATACTTGAAACAATAAGATATATATTTGTGTGACATTAGTGTTAGGGCCTATAGTTGATGTTTAAAATGTATTACTTCACTTAAATGCTCTAGAATCTAATATTACGATGTACCGAAGTACATATGATATTTCAGTGCAGAAATTCTGCATCATCATATGATGATGGAACAGTGGAACAGAGAAAAATCCTCTCCGGCACCGGGATTTGAATCCGGGTTTTCAGCTCTACGTGCTGACGCTTTATCCACTAAGTAAGCCACACCGGATTTTCATCTCGATGTCGGATCGAATCCTCTCAATTTAAGTTTCATCTCTTGGGTTTCCGCTAGTGGCCTACCATCATACACTGTGTCACGCATAACGAGTGCACTTCTGTACATGTGTGGACATTGTGCCAACTTTCATACATCTGTGACACAGATCATCAGAATTCAAACGCTGCAGGGACAGGATGACGCTTAAAGAGACGGAGCAGGTAAGGAAATCTGCCTCGGTGTTGTCTAATTAAAAACAATAAAGCTATATAAAAAGCAGTGGCGAAGCGTGAGGTCAAGACCAAGGTATGCACTAGTCAATTACCATAATTTCTCTTTGAAGGGATGGGACGCTGGTAGAGATGTTTATTATTATTATTATTATTGCTAATATTATTATTATTATTATTATTATTATTATTATTATTATTATTTCGTAATAGTTATTCCAAAGTAATTTCTATTTTGTATAATAGAAGAAAAGTTAATTATTTTCATTACTCACCGTTCTACTTATATATGAAATCCAGCCGCCTCTCCTTCTTGACGAATTTCTCAATAACTGCATCATAAAAAGTTGAAGTTGAGACTGTCTTAATTGATTTTAACATCTCCTTTTCAATGGAGATGACGGCAAGTCCACTTAAACGGTCTTCACTCATCGTACTGCGGGCATAGGTTTTGATACGTTTCAGTGTGGAAAATTATCGTTCTACCTCAGCTGTTGTTACAGGAATGGTAAGAATGAGATTGCACAATTTATACAATTCGGGCAACACTTCTTGGAGTACATTTGAAGTTATATGATCTAGAATTTCGCGGATACTTTTCATGTTCCGAAACGTAGGTTTCTTAAAGATAACATTACACTCACTTCGAAGAGAAACAGTGTCAAAATAGCTGCCGTACTTTTCTTGAAGGCTGGTTAAAGCAGACGTGGGAAACTCATTTTCGTACTGCAAAAACTTCGAATAATCAAGAAGTTCAATGAATTTTAGCGACGCAATATTTTCAAACCTAGTGTTCATTTGCATGGTAATGTTGTCAAGAATTTCGACATAGAGTCTACGGAAGGAAAATGTTGGATCTGCTGGGGTGTCAAGAACAACTGCTCTTTTTTTTCTCGGCGCTGCGGTGGATCAGCCATCACAACACTGCGATCATAGCAATCGTCGAAATTATTTCTCATCTCCGACAACAGTTTACTCGTTCCCATCACTTCCTTAGAGCAAAACTCAATGTCCATATGTTTAGTTTGGAGTATCTTATAAAGGTGCTCCGTAAGATCAAAAATGTCGGAAAAAACTGTGAGAAGAAAACAGTTTGTGAAATTCTCTAAAAAAGCAAGGAAACGCTTGGATGCAGCAACAGAATCACCATCCCAACAAGTTGGATTTTCTAGAATTGAATTAAAAACTGCAATGAAACTCTCATGGTCGCTTTTGATTACCCTGATCAATCTTTCATTATAGTTCCAACGAGTTGGTGCTACTTTGGGTAAACGACGGCCTGCAATTTCGTCCAGCAACTGGGTTCTTTTAGTAGAATGTGAAAAGAAAGACGTTAGACCGCTAAGGGTACTGAAAAATATTTTACACTCTTTTATGTAGTTAACAGATTGAGAGAGAACTAGATTAAGCCTATGGGCTAGGCAATGGACAAAGAGGGCATTTGGAAAAGACTGTCTAACCAACGCTTGTGTACCACCCAGCATTCCAGAAAACACTGCAGCCCCGTCATATGCCTGAGCTACAATTTTCTTGGGACAATTCAGATCATCAACTACTGTCATGACATGGGTAGCTAAATGAACTGCAGAACGATCTTTACTTACGTCCGTATAACCCAGAAATCTCTCCTCAATGTCTCCAGATGCAGACACGTATCTGATAACAGTAAAAAGCTGTGACTTGTTGGACACATCAGAGGCTTCGTCTAGTAGTATGGCTATAAAAGGAGCAGCTTGAATTTCCTTTCTGATGGTCCCTAATAAAACGTTACAAACACACTGTATTATATCGTTTTGAATGTTGCTGGACATGCCAGAAAAAAATTGTTGAGCTGCTAAGATGCTCAGCTAACAAATTGTCATATTCTGCTATTAAGTTAATGAGCTCAATATAATTTCCACGGTTAAGTGAATCGAGGTTTTCGCGATGTCCGCGAAATGGAAGTTCCTGATATGCGAGGAAACACACGACGACATTTATTAAACGTCTCAGTACTTTGCGGTTCCTCTTCACTTTGGTATTGTGGTTTTCAACCGTCAATCGTCTGTGTTCATTTATTGCAATATCTACACGCACTTTACCAAATTCTTTATATGTAAGATACGCATTAATATGACTGACAGATTTTTCATGTCTGCTGATGGCAGTGTTTAGGTTGTTGAAGTCACAGTAGCCTGTACTGGTCCATGGCGATTTAACGTCCGAAATTTCGAACAGTAAACACGGACAGCAAAATATTTTTTTAATCCTTCGCACCCTGTCAACCACTTGTGTTGTTCATAGAGTTTTGTGTTAAAATAAAGATTTATTCCCCTCTTATTACAGCTTATTAAGATCGTTAATTTAGGTACTGGTCTGTCCCGAGAAAAAAGAATTTGTTTTTCTTCGAAGTTCAATAATCGAAAGAGTTTTGATTTCAGTTTGCAAATGTCACATTCACATATGTAGTTACAATTACCCATCTTTACAAAAAATAACAGTACACACTTCACTATAAGAAAAACACATTAACACTGCACTGTGCAAGACTAACTGAATTCAAATTGTGGATAGACACAACTCAAAGCTTCTAGAATGGTGAACAATAGTCCCCTTTTCGGTCATTGTACTCAGTGTCGGGATAACCACGAAAATTTATGGTCTAACTAGCAGAAAAGTGTGCGTTATTCCACAGCATGCAGGGTGAAATTTGCTTTTCTGACGACAAGAGCGACGGGTTCTCACACCCTTACAAATTCCTTCCTTTTGTATTGGCGAAGGTCAAGCCTGTAGATAATAACACACCTCGAGGTTATAAGGCAGTTTTGCCAGAGATGCATGCCTTGCATATAGCGTATTGCAATCTAATCTGGGCGGGCTTCAACGTCATTCATACATAAGTTTGCAGTCTAATATGCAACTTTTAAACCTGATATCAAAATCTGTATGAAAAAAATAAACAGAGCACACGCTGTCAAACAATATAGGGCATGCGTACGCATGCTCTAAATATTCGCCACTGATAAAAAGCATACAGTTCTGCTGTAAAAACACTAGTATCTTACTCAATTTATATTTAAATATCTGTTCATTTGCAACGAAGGAACAACCAACACAATAATTTACTCGGGATCCGTCAGTAAAAATTTTCGAATAATTTTGAAACTGTCATAAAAGTTCACTAAAATGAAGTCACCTCTCCATTCCCGCTGTTTTGTTTTTGCCACATCCGCCTACATCACGGGATTTGTTAAGAATGCCTGGCAAGGCTACATTTTTTTTCCACTTCTATTTATATTCATTCTTAGGTTAAGTTTTTTAGGCTAATAACTCCCGTCTCACCAGCGGGAATCTTTCCTATCTCCATGGCCCTGCCCACAGTTTCGAACGCGACTTACGAATTGTGTGGCCTGACAGGGCGCCCAGCAACGACGCAATAATAGACTCTTCGTACTGTCCCTATATGCAAGTTTAGGTGCCGAGCCCGGACGAGTAGTCATGTACATTCACGTAGAGTCCCAATGCGAACTCGGGGCGATTTATAAAGATTCTGCTCGCCAGGGCGGGCATATCTCTCCGACGTGTTACCACAAGTCTACTGAAAATGTGTGGTTTCGAATTATTCGGGTTTGGTGGGCAAGTTTCTTAGGAGTCGGACTGGTGTTAGCCGGATATTCCTGCAGTTGTTCAATGTCGAGTGGAGAGCCAAGGGCGGTTATTCCCGTGGTAGGGGCATAAAGTTGTTGCTCGCCTTTGGTGTAAGAATTTCCATTAGGTGTGTAACGCCCGGTTTGAAGGATAAATTGCGTGAGGAGGGTTGTTTGGGATCGAGCTGTGAGAGGGGATCCCCATGGCCTGCACAGACCGCGAAGAATTTTGTACATGTCTTTTCCTTAACGCCCTCCCCTCCCGGTGACAGGCTGACACGGACGATTCCGTTGGGGGGACAGTTCAAAATGTCCTCGCGCTCTCCTCCAAAACAAAGAAAGCAAGAACAAGGAAAAATTACAGCGACTGGTGGTCAAAAAAATTGTGCCACGGATACGGACTATGGTAAAATGAAAGTAAAAATACATCCTCAGAAATTTATTAGTATCACAATGGACAGGACGAAAAAAACAAAAAAGGATGAAGATTAGCTCATTCTATGTGAGACGCGCACTCGACGATCTCGTGGGGAAGGTCAAGAACGCAACTAGACTTGGCAACGACAGTCTACTGGTGGAAATATTATCTGCGAAACAAAATGAGACGCTGCTGAAAAAGAAGTTACTGGTGTCTTACCCTATAAAATTATAACGAAACCCCACGCTGAATACCACCCAGGGAGTGGTACACGGATGCTTTGGACGACTTGTCGGAGGAAGAAATACAGCAAGAGCTGGCGAAACAGTCCTGTTCCATGCTTACAGTTTGTTACATAAACGGGGCGGACGAACTTATCCCCTCAGCACTGTGTTGTTGACCTTTGAAATATCTGTCCTATCGGAGTGTATAGTTGTTGGATATGAGCGTCTCCCTGTACGATTGTATGTGCCGAACACAATACGATGTTTTAGGTGTCAACGGTTCAGTCAAACGTTGCAGAAACAACATCATATGTGCAAGGTGGAGCAGCGGTGACCATGGGGACTCGCCCAACGCTGTACACTGTGTGAATTGTGATAGGGACAATACCTAATAATCTAAAAAGACTGCCCAAAACATATTATAGAGAAGACAATTCAAGAACTCCGGATAATAGACAATATTACCTCTTCGAAGCGCGTAAACGTTTACTCGACGACGAAAAGTAACGTAGAGAAAAGTCCTACGCTTCAGTATTACAGAATGCAACGGAGGGAATTAATATGGCAACACAAACTCCACCTCCTTAAGCTCTACTTGGGAAGCGAACTGAGACCTCAACAGATACCTATGTTAACGCTGTCATTCAGGCTGATGATTCGGACAACAGCTGTGCCCTTGATATGAAACGTTATAAACCAACAAAGATAGTCGTTGTGACGTCCCAGACATATTCGGCCCCTTGAGGATGTCACTACGACGCACTCCTCGTCGGGATGAGAAATCGAGAACACGCTGTCGATTCGTACTCAAACGAGATAACGATCAGAAGGGCGACATATTGCAAGCGAGGCGCCCAATTGAAAGCTAAGCTCTCGCAGTATGAGACATAAAATCTCAGAAAAGAACAGTAGAGAAAATCCGCTGTAAAACCGCCATTATGATTTCGAATGTGATCCGTGTACGCAACAGATAGAATTACAGCAACTGATCTATGAAGAGAGAAACCTCTGATCTGAAAATTCCCTGATAATTTCGAGATACTATATTCAACGGTACGATCACCTAGCTGGTATTCGTGCCAACGGAGATTGTGCCATCTGTCATAAATAGTACCACTCCACATCGATGCATAGCGGCCAGTTTTCCATAATTTGTGTCTATACCCGCTGAAACATTTTTCACAGTAGACGACAATGAAAATATTCTGACGAAGGTACCGGCTCCAAATCTGTTAGTGGGGGATTTCAGTGGATCCCACTACACTTGGGCTCTAATTCCAATAGTGACAAAGGAAATAAAAGAGCCCAGTTTTGTATCCGTCTACATCTAATTTCTCTGAATAGATAGAAGCAACACACCAACGGTACATATTTCATGAATGATAAGTCCATTTGTGATCCAGCATTTCGAGTGGTCAGTGATTCATGACCACATGACAGTGACCACTACCCCATCCGAATGCGTATGTGCGCTTTATGTCTTGCAGAATCTCGTTCTCTAAACTGGGTTATTAAAAAGGCGGATTGGGTCAGATCATCACACACTACTTCATTCGAAGATTACGGACATCAAAATGTGGACACCATAGGAGATCACTTACCAGAGTTGAGCTTCACATTGGTGAAAAGAACATTCAGCATGAGTCTCTTCGTCGACCCAAGAAGATATTATTACCCCACATTATATACAGTTAGGACTTTCGTAGCAGTATGTGAAGGCTGTAGATAAAGACAGAACCTGCTTCAACTACATGCGCTGTAAATGTATTTCACTAAACACATGAGAAGTTTAAAGCTGAAATTCTAGACAGATCACAAATAAGGCTTCCCCTCGCCTCTTGCTAGGCAGTTAGCTAGTATAACCAGCTTCGCAAACCTTGCCGTCTGGTTCATTAGGTTCTGAACCCCTCCACTGCGACAAGGTGAAGTGCACGGGAGGAGGATGCATAAATATAATAAATATAAATACAAAATCACGTAAATATAGTACAAAATAATGCAGCATAAAACAGTATGTTGAGATTGTTGGGGTCCCATTCCCCAATAAGAATCCATAAATCTTGGATAATAGTAGTTTATAGTAGGGAAATCTCGTTGGACGATAGGTGAACACTTTAGTAAGAAAAAGTACTTTCACCTTCACAAATAACAATTTATTAATACAACAATAACTTAAATAATTTGAATAATAAAGTACAATATAAAAGAAAAACAAAATAATGCTCTCAGCATCGTTATTACTCACATCAATGTGAGCTTACACACTATATACCATATCACGGCAAATATTACAAGTATTTATTTGGAATGTAGTACCTTACTATATTGACATAAAGCAGCAAATGCCATTGAAGTGTTTATTATTTTCCTCTAGTAGCCACATTTCGAGTAAGAAAAACCCATGTGCAGAAGTGTTTTGTATTTCTACCAGCACACATTTTTTTAAATAGTTATCTTGACGAATATTTTGCACGAATATGTGACAAGAGGTTGTATACTTCAGTCCAGACTGAATAGTGACATGTCAAAACTCTCCTGGAAATGTTCTAGCCTAGCTTTTAGCAAATTTATATAATTTCCTCGCGACTGACCACCAGCACATCCCGCCTTCGATGTTATAACTAATCTCAAGAAAACTTTGTACTGGGATGGATGAGTGGTGATGATGCTGCCATATGGCCATCAAGATCACCTAATCTTGTTTGTGACCAAGGGCATAACTTAGGGTTATCAAGCTGTAGTCACTGAGCTACACTCAGACATGAGTGTGAATTCCGTACCTATTGAATACCTGGCTAGGTTTTGCCTGCGGTTTTCCAAATATAAGGTAGCTGACAGTAATAATTCCTTAGTTAATTCCGGGTTTATTTCGCCAGAATAAGTTGGTAACAATGAAATAACAGATGAAACTCATTTTATGCAATATCAATAATAGTTTCACGACAATCATCGTATTCGAAAAAAAAAATGTTCATAGTTTATAGTGCCTAAGGAGAATCTAGAGCGTATAGGCCTACGTCAGTCCAATGTATATTACAGTAAAATTCCGATTATACGAATCTATTGTCAGGAAATTTAGAAATAATTTACTCAGTGACAGAAAAGACTAAGACTTTACTCCAAAGATTAAGCAATATGATGTAGAACGTATTCACTCTCTTCTGGTTCTTTCGTGCGGTTGCTAGGCGCACTGCAAAAGATCTTGTGTTTCCCTTAGCCATCGCTACTACCTTTCAGAGCAGCGCGAGTTACGATTCACGGCCCAATTACTATTGCGTTAAGCAGCTGTTCCGTAGTTCCTTTTAATGTTTCATTGTATATATTTAAAAATAATATTTGTGTTTCTTTCAGAATGCTGAACGTTATTGTTATCTTGTATTACCAATGCAAATAATGCATTTTCATAATAACGTAACTTGTTTTTAGAATAATATCCATTTCTGGGTCAATTATTAGAATTTTTGCATAGCCAAGTAATACCAAGCGCCAATTAGTCCACAACATTGGAGTTATATTGTATTATGATAATTCGACGCACTGTTAGTGGTCAACAATTTACATATATATAATGCATTTTGTTACAAAAATGAAACAATCTTTCGTTAGTGGTATTTAAGGAATCCAATATTGTAACTCGTGTCCCAAAATGATTGCTCCGATTTTAATATCATCCATTTCGGAAATTGTATAGACTGTAAGCTATAGAAACACAGTTCGTGTGACTAGACAGAAAATATTATATTTATATTTCGTCGCTTAAGAACCAATACCGCGTAACTGACAAAATGTAAATTTTACAGGAGAAGGAAAAAACCGAATAAAAACCATAAAAATAACGCAATAGTCTTGAAAAGTGGTGTATGGCTATGAAATAGCATAACTAATCTGTAACTAAGTGAAAATGGATGATCATGGCCGTAGGCATTTGGCCATGTCATTTACGCGGTATTGGAATTCTGCCGTTGACTACATTTTGTTAGTTACGCCGTATTGTGAGACAACTTTAGCAGCTTCAGGACACATGCTGACAAGCGTTTTCTTTGCGTGAAAACTGCCTTCTGGAAATATTATTCGTGCTCTTGTATATGTTAATGTGTTATCTGAATTGTTGTCCTACCATCTGACTTGAGGTCAAGATCGGTAGGCTGTAGCTTGAATCAGCACTAGATTACGTTCCAGACAATTATTGCTGCATTCTTAGTCAATCAAATGCTGAAACTATGGGAAAGGAAAAAGAAGACACAGTTCAATGTTTATTGTTATAATAATAATAATAATAATAATAATAATAATAATAATAATAATAATACCAGGTACTTTATTTTCACACTACGTATTTGAATAGATAAGTAGAATTGTTACTAAAACGTTGCTGACAAATATAATTTTATAATAAAATAATTAATAATAATATTATTATAAAGAAATAATTATAGGCATATGCTGAAATCACAAAAAGTAATCCTTGAGTAACCCTAGTCTGGAATACTATCATAACAACTATGGCACAATCGGTTCTATATACAATAATGTGACGGTAATTTAGGCAGGCTACGAATGCTTTTTTTTTCTGTGCTTTTGCACGAGAACATGACTTTTTTTTTTTTACTGAAGGGACGCCATCAGTACTATTAGCTAACCAATATCGCACAGTTCATTCTTTAATTCCCAATGTACACAGAAACATCTTTTTGCAAACCTGAATTTTTTCTCATCAACTTTTAGGTTGTAGACAAATGTTCTCTTTCTTCTCGATTCAGAATTTGTACTGTCAGGTCTTTTCGTAGACTTGATACGTAAACGGTCCTCTGTTCCCAAGTCATAGTTTTCCAGAATGCCTGAAAGATGTCTTCTCTCATTAGAAATTAAATTACAGCCCCTTACTTTCGAATTTTGGCACATTTTATAACTACACTCTGCCCCAAAATTCCTTGCATCTCTTTCCGTATCATGTGTTACTTTGCCATCTTTCGATCTCTTGTAGCTAAGATAAGCTTCCTCTTCTATTCTAAGTTTTCTATTTTTCATTTTCTTCCACTTACCCTTTTGTGGCTTTGAACTTCTTTTTCTTTTCTGGAAAATTTCCATGAAACGCTTGAAGATTCTTCTCTTTACCTTTTTCTGACGAATGTAAAGATGTAGAATAAGTAGCACTCACAAATTCTTCGGGGTCGTCTACATCTGAAGGCGCATCCGAAATTTGGTGTAGATCCTCTATTGACGGGGTATTGTCTTCAGTTTCTGTCCTATCCTTTTTCTAGCTGTATTATTTTAATAGTGTTGCTTTAAATCATACCAGACTGCATAATACGATCATAACATTACCGGTAACACTGGACGGATAATCCCTGATCTGCAGCAGCCCATTTTGAGGACGGTTTTCTTTTGCATTTGAATTATCAGGCAGTACACCTACGAATAAGATGAGATTACTAGTGTTTATAAATGTGATATAAATGTCTTAACAACATGTGTAGTAAATATTATAATCAATTTAGACCTTCCTCCTACCGGAGGAAATGGAAGGAACCAAGCTCAGCACCACTGAATGTAGCGCAAATTATTTTAGTGGCCCATTCATGATTATTTATATTAAGTATTTAAATTAAGTTTGCTGTTATGATTCCGTAACTGAAGAAAAATAAACGTTTAATAACTGTGATACTTCTTATGCTATGCCTTTGTTAATGTTCACAGAAGTTTCTCCCGTCTTGAATGCAGAACATAGCACAGATAGGATGTCGTTCTCGCTAAACTGATTGTCTGATTCATTGTCCATTTCTTCTCTTGTATCTGTAGACCTACTGTATATAATAATAAAATATTAAATGTACTATATTTCAGTGAATGAACTTGGAGATTCTGCGGCAATTCAGCTCAACTAACATTCAATTGATTTTAGTGAAATAATTCTATTATATTTACCTTTTAAATAATTGAAACTGAACACTTCTTTAATCTTCTCAGAATATCACACACTGTTGATGCAATTTTACAAGCCAGTAACGAGAACCAGCTTCCGTACTGAGGGCGCGCAGGGAGTAAGCATAATATCTGTTGTCAGATGCGCGATATTTCCTACAGACTTCTCGTGACTTCAGATACGCGATATTGTACCCCCCTCCTTCGCACGCAGGACATTCATGCAATCAAATTCCCGCGCTTGTCAATGCATGCAGATGACAGTGGAGGTACCATCAGTGCAAAAAAACAGTTTTGACCAAAAATGTCAGTTACGCGGTATTGTTTCTTAAGCGACGATTTATTAAGTGTACGGCTACCACATCTGCATACACTGTATTGCCGTAAAAGGTAACTATTAGAAAATGGGGCTATAGAAACTTCGGAGATCTTTATCTGTTCTAATTACGGAGCTCAATGTTCTGTTTTTACTGTAGGAAGAGAAAGACGAGGAAAATGGTGGACTATCTCTCTTCCACAATCATGCGCGCATCTACCTTGGTTGGATTGAACGTTACACTGTTCATGCACTGTTCATGAGGTAGCTTGTGTACTCACATGATCTGTGACCTAACTTGTGCCTTTTTTGTGGGAACACGTAACGGACAATGTTTACGTTCCTCCTTTCCCTGTAATCTACAGGAGCTACGGCATCGCATCACAGTTGAGGCGCAGGTGTCAAATGGTGAGACGCTACCCAGAGTGTGGAAGGATTTGGAATATCGCCATGTGACCAGAGCTTCATATATATATATATATATATATATATATATATATATATATATATATATATATATATACACAAAACTTGTACTATAACAAACAAACCTTGGAGAGATTACTTGTCCATTTACACTTATTGGGTTGCTACAATGTTAATAGTTACAAAAATAAAGTACTGCTAAAGTTAAGGTAATCATTTTGGGACACGATGTAGTAACGAGGACTTATCGTCCATGAGTAGCATAATTTCAAACATTCTGACACTTTTCCTAACAGCCTATAAAATTTATCGGTAAAGTTAGGATTTATTCTCTATAAATATTTAGCCTCTCTAGCAAGTCCTGGCGAAGTCACGGAGGGAGAGATTGTATGTGCGAAGAGCATCTTCTGCAGCTAGCTGCTCGTCAGAGTACAGACTTTGCTTACGAAACGCCACCCCGTACAAGGCTGTGGAAATACAAACAATCGTGAAAATCTGAAATGGTAGAACAAGCTATACTTCTGCAAAGCTGGTACTTACGAGAAGAACTAAACCCTGGAGAGCATCCTCCAATCACGATGAAGTTATCGTAGTCCGTGGCGAACACGATGTAATTGGAGTCCCACTCAGCTGCAACACAGGAAAGTGCAATCATTTCATTGGCGTGCCAATATAACAGCACCATACCACGGCATAAAAGACTGTAATACGAATAACTGTAGTCTGTATTTGACACTTTTTTCTGCTGACTTAGATGTTTTGGCTGATTTTATTTAATTTGAGTACGTTGATTTCAAATATGTAGTCAAAAATTGTTTATCATGCCAGATTTTTTTCACAAAATACAATTACAATATTGCCTTCTTTTCAACCGCATGTAATGTATACCTATGGAAAAAAGTTAAGTTGGTGTAAATTAATTTACGCAATATATTGTGTTGCCAGAACATTTAAGGGGAGAGGATGGTATTTTTTAAAACATTTTTTCCTATTTGGAGTAAGATATTAATTTTTTGTATGTAGAGAGCTCATAGCTCTAGCAACTCAACCAAAAATAAATATTTTGAAAGAAAAATTATTTGGGGGTCCAGACTTAAAAAAAATGTACCCAATGCAGGATTTTACTAAAACCGATATATCTAAACCATTTTTAAAGGTAGATTCATCCAGTCTTTTGCAATGTACTTGCAAAAGCATGCTCTAAAAACTGTAACAGAATGTTGATATTTTCCCCCACGTTTGTAAAATAAACAATTAAAATTTAACCCTTAAAAGCCTGAATTATTTTTCGTCAAGTTTTTCGTTTATTTCGTTATAGACTAATTAAATGGATGTAATTGAACACAACAATGCTTTTTTTCTATTGTTGAAGCGAATATGTGGAATTACAGGGCGTTACCATATTGTAACGCTAGGTCATTATGTTGTCAAATCTTAAAGAATGAGTTGTTGCCTTATAATGACATCTTTCAAGAAATTTATTGAACTTAACTGAACTTTAGCATACAAATAATATATTCATCACTCATTCAGTGTTCTGCTCAAGGTCAGATCTTTCACTGCAAACCCAGCATTCTCCAATGTTTCCTATCTTCTGCCTTCCTGTTTGTCTTCTCGTATGATCCATATATCTTCATGTCGCCTATCTTCTGCTATCTTCTTCTGCTCCGAACTCTTTACCATTCACTCCCGTCCACCATTCCTTCCAGTGCATCCTTCAGTAGGCAGTATGTTCTCAGCCAATGACCCAACCAATTCCTTTTCCTCTTCCTGATCAGTTTCAGCATCATTCTTTCTTCACTCACTCTTTCCAACACGGCTTCAATTCTTATTGTCTGTCCACTTGACACGTTTCATTCTTCTCCTTATTCACATTTCAAATGCATCTATTCGTTTCTCTTCACTTCGTCGTAATGTCCACGTTTCTGTCCCACACAATACCACACTCCAAAAAAATAATACAAAAATACAAAAATTACGTTCACAATACCTGAACAAATATACATAATAGAATTATTGTCACAAAATACGCTTATGAACAAAACACATTTTCGTAACATAACGTTTTACATAAATTTTATGTGTGATTTTCACAAATTTCGGTAGTAAAGTAAAACATTTCTTATGATATGACCAAAAACATGAGCTACATCAAATTTGGAGGAAGCTGTATGTCGGAAGAACATTCTCACTAGCACATCGCTGTCTTTTGTTTCCGGGTATCGGAATCACTTATGTTCCATTCCATCGTATCTTATATAATCAGAAGTTCTGCGAGTGACGTCCAGAAAGTAAGTTTACCCGGAGCCGTTTACAGAAAGAAAACACAATTTCATGAAAACATTTATTGGAAAGATACAGCAATTGTTGAATTATTTTTCAACATATTTCCCACTGGAACTGACAGATTTGTCACACCGTGGGAACAACTTTTGTCCCATGTAGAAGTCTCCCGTCTGGAATCGGAACCAGTGTGTGACAGCCGTTTTCACCTCTCTGTTGATACCATAGTAACAAAAAGTCTCAATTCAGGTGGAAATATGTTGAAAAAATAGCTCAATAATTCCTGTATCTGTTCGAATAAATCTTTTCATAAAATTGTATTTTATTTCTGCAAAAGGCCCCAGGGAAACTTACTTTTTGGACACGTCTCGTAACTCCAATATCGTTGTATTTGGAAGTAGACGGTCACCCCTTGCCTTTTGGGATGCTCCCCGACTTCTGCAAATCTCCCATTTGAATTGTAATTCATTCAATGGTGAGCCAGATCCTCTACTTGGCTGCCAAGCATTTTGTATAGCTACATCTAACAACCATGTGAACATGGGCTAAAACAGTTTTTACATAGATTAAGCGAATTTTTATAAATAAAACAAAATTTGTCACATCTCTGTCTTTAAAAGTCACTCTCTGAAGAAATCGATTGAACTGTTATAACACACTGTTTTATCCACTTACGTTTCCCTGATGGCACCATTTCCACACATTGCAATGTTGACGGTATCATTCTCTTTCTATCACTGATGACTCTTCAACTTCCTCTTCTTCTATAAAAGGAATATCATCTGTGCACCTATTCTGTCGCTATTAACAAAAATAACCCCAGCTTCAGTACTCGGTTTCCTTCCACTTAGGTTGTCGAACATGCCACCCTCTACATCTGCAGAGTTCTCGTCAGATACAAAGTTTGGTTTTTGTGGCTGTATGTAGAATGCTCTAATTTTTCGTTTTCTATTTCCAAAAGTATCTCATGCACTTTCACGCATTGTTTATAACACACATTTTGTTACTTGTACTTTCTTGCAACTCTCCATCTTACTGTTACTAGCAAGAGAGCACAAAGAATGAGTGACAATATATTAGCCTAGCGTTACCATATGGTAACGTAAGAAACAATGTATTATATCCACAACAATGGTACGGATTGTAAACTTGTGCTTGATGTACATGAATACTCAATCAACAATAAGTAAAATACCACAACAAACATTACAGTCAAATTAATCAAAGTAACAAATAAATTATCTTACTTCTTATTACTCTCCAAAATTGCTGCTGAGAAAGCAACATCTAAATCGCGCAGCTGCTCTTGCCCAACTGGTATAATAAATTTTTAATTTCATAATATAATAAGAAAGAACTAATCATGCAGCTTGGATTCACAAAGAAAAATTCCAGTTTTATTAATTAAGGATGTGTATGAAGCAAGTTATATTCCTTTCTGCACTGCGTTACCATATGGTAACGCTAGGTTAAAATGGGTTAACACTTTTCTGATTTCCTTTCTTGCAAACAAACGGACGTGGTTTTAAAATGATATCAATTAACAACATTCTGTTACAGAGAAAAGTTTCCTAATAGTCTAAAGAAAGTGTGTTCTAAATTTAATTTAATAGTTCAGAAATTATATCCATTTTTGTCTGGCAATGTAGCAAAAAGATGAAGTTGCCGTAAACCGATAAAAGTGGGCGAGTGATTTAAAAATCCATAGCGCAGGAAGTTTAAAAATGGCGTCTCAGCATCCGATAAGGGCACAAATACCCACGAAATGTTATGCAATGCATTCCACACATATCAAAGGGCATTTAAAATATATATATATATATATATATATATATATATATATATATATTTAAATTCAATTTACCGAAAACAACAATAAAAGGGGGCGAGTGAGTTAAAAATCCATAACGCAGGATGTTTAAAATTGGCGTCTCAACATCCGATAAAGGCACAAATACAAACGAAATGTTAAGCAATGCATTCCACACATATCAAAGAGTATTTCAAAGATTTTTTTTTTAATTTACCCATTTTTCACCAAAAAAATACCATCCTCTCCCCTTAAGTACGGTATCTCACTTAATAAGAAACATTCGCTTCTTTGATCATCTACAGTGGCTGGAATCAGGAATGTCACACTGCAAACACCAGAAATAGTCGGCATTCATGTCCCACCTGCTTTGGTATCTTCGTTCCATTGTCTGTATATCTTGGTGGAAACGTTCACCGTTTTTCTCACATACTGCATCAAGATTTGAGAAAAAGACATGTAGCCTATGTGACTCTGCAGGAAATGCATCTTGACACTCACGTTTACACCTAATCTCTGATATACTGTCAACAAAGTTTCAATTAGAATTTCATAGCTATCTGCCCTAAAGTTGTCAGGAAAGTTTCTTACAACACGAAAAAAGCACACCAAGCATCACTCCCCAATGTTTTCATCGTTTTCAACACTTCTTTATCTTTCATTAGGAGCCTTATTTGTGGTCTGTCTAAAATTTCAGCATTAAACTTCTCTTGTGTAACTAAAATACATTTAGAGCGCATATAGTTGAAGCAAGTTCTGTCTTTATCTACAGCTTTCACATACTGCTACGAAAGTCCTAACTGTATATAATGTGGGGTAATAATATCTTCTTGGGTCGACAAAGAGACTCATGCCGAATGTTCTTTTCACCAATGTAAAGCTCAACTCTGGTAGGCCACCCTTTTCCATCCTAGCGTTCTTTCTTCGTCATAATCATTATATGTAGTTTTGCCTGTACCCTAGATTCATCATTACTAGAACTGAAACCAGAGCGGGTAGAAGAGAAAGTGTGGCAACTGTGTTGGAGTGTAATGGGACTTTTAAACCCTCTGCCGTCGCCGCGGCAACTGAGCGAATCTTTGGCGTGACGATCTTTTCAAAACCGCAGTTTTCCTCTTCTTACTGTGGCTGGAGCTGATAGAATCCACTTCTTGCTTTCGAGTGATCTTTATTATGTAATTTATGAGAGTGAGTGAGTGAGTGAATATAAACATGCCTTATTGTTTCTTCTCGGGTGTAAACCTGATTATATAACCTGTAAGGAAGTAAGATGTTTCTTTTTGTCTGTGATATTCATTTTTCTGAGTATTTGATCGTGAAAAACGACAAGTGCATTATTGTCGGTATGGAGGTAGAACTTTCACTGAAGTACTGGCGACTAAAACCTGATGCCATACCACATATTTTCCCCAACTTGCTTCGATATCTTACAAAAAAAATGAAAAGAAGAGGAAATTTCCAACCAAGAGGACATCAATACCTTATCGTAAAAACGTGTCCTTGCTTGTAAGTAACAATAAAGTCCATATTTCAAAAGTGAGAAGTTCTGACGAACTTATAAACATTCATGCTTCCGATAATAATTGTGAACACAGAAAACAGAATGTTTTTGTATTACCGTAAGTATAAAATTGAAGATGGACAATAGAAATTAACTAGAACTAAAAATAAATTTAGTACAGCCAAGGCTCAAATAACTCTCTTAGAGAAAGAAATGAATTAAATTAGGAAATGTAAAGAGGATTGCAAATGCAATTGCAAGTTCCTGACAAAATAACAGAAATTAATAATATTGATACCATGGTAAAAAAGTGTCAGATCAAGAATGCAAGAGGCATGCGTTATAACAATGAATTTATTCTAGAAAGTTCATTGTTCAAAATAAAGTTCCCAAACGTTTACAGTCATTACTTGAACCATGAATTCTTAGCACTTCCTTCAGATGATTATTTAAGACGCCTCCTAATAAGCATGGAAACTCATATGATGTAAACTGACAGACAGCGCATTACAAAACCATTTCGCTGATGAAACTCACGGGGAAAAAAAAAATGGGAGTTTTAATTTTTCGATGACGTAGAAGATAGCGATAAATATTGTTTCACTTAAAGAGGAAGGGTTTCTTAACTTGGGAGGCGTGACAAACGAAAATGAGAAGAACACCTAATTGTGTCTCATTACATCACAGCTCTACAAAATCTGTTTCAGTATACGTAAGCAGAAATGCTACATCTGGAACTACAATGTCAAACATAATTTTGCAGGTATTATTCATCTAGAATGATCTAGTGTCGAAGTGATTGGATTCACATAAGATGGCAGCCAACAAAAAAAAAAAAACCGCTACGAAAAGTTAGATAGTAAGGTTTAAAAATGGCGAGTCAGCTAAATTTGCTATTTGCTCCCTTATCTAAAATTCTTCAAAAACAAAACCACAAACAGTACAACAAACTGAATTATAACACGAACGAAAATACGTTGTCACATTAAAAACGAAGTACACAAATGCAGTATTGACAGATGATAAGTAAAAGAAAATATAAAAATGAGCAATTTTCAGGCATTAGGCAATGTCCAAAAAAGAGATGATGAAATAACAAAAGAAATAACACTAGAAATAAATTATCTGGCGCATTTAAGAAATAAATACATTTTATAACATATTCTAGTGTAGAAGATCCGAAATGTCAAGTACTGTATGCAAAATCAAATATAAAACAACAAACGTAACCTACAGATGTAAAAAGCCCGGAGGATAATTAAAACGGGTCAATAAAAACTAAATCATCTTATCCCGTCACATACAGAAGTCCGAATTGCATATAGTCGATGGACACTGTCATATTTTCTACAGTGCAATAAAATATGTTTCACCCTAAGTGGAACAGGCCATATATTACACTCCGACTGAGGCTCGCCACGTAGGAGATGGCCATTTGTCAGACGACAATGGCAAATCCTCAATCAGGTGAGTAAAACTTCTTCGTGTCGTGACGCTCTTGTGGACGTAACCCAAACTCAAACACTATTCTTTATATTTTGTAATTCTTTCCCTCTTGTGCATACCATTCCCCTTCCCATTACGACCATATTCTATATTTCAAGTAATTTTGCATATCTTGCCACCTCTCGCGCCAATACAACTAAGATCCATGCATAGCACAGTCCCTTGCAGCAGCATCCGCTGCCTCCTTACCAAGGCTTCCAACATGACCCGGAATTCACACTACTCCAAACTCAGAATCAGAGCTCAGAAGAATGTGGAAAATCTCCTAGGTTCTCAAAACAAGCGGATCGTAGAATTTAAATAATCTAGGGATTGAATGGCACTTAAAGAGTCTAATTAAAAACAGTAAATCTCTGTAAAGTGCGTAGAGACCTGAAATAACAATACTGGTATATTGGCTCAATTTGAGAAACAACCGACACTACCATTTACCTGTGATCCACCAGTAAAAACTAAAGAAAAACATAGAAATCGTGATAAAAGTTCACTAAAACGAAGTTTATAAACAAAAGCTGGTGTAAAATTATTGAAACTCCGACTCAGACTTACATCAGATGTGGGACGTCGCATAAGTGGAGTGGTGGAGTGGTGGTATATTCCAGTGTGCGAAATGATGGTAGAAGTACGGTATGTCAAGTTCAGAGAGCAGTTAAAGAAACCGGACACCTGGTGGACGAAGTCTCCGTTGACTTGCACTTTATCGGCCATAGAGAGACGAATGGTGGAAGGAATTCTAAGAATTATACTCAGGCTGAGAGTGGAGCTTAAAATCATATGAGCAAAACAAGACATTACCTCGCCAATAGAGAGATGGTTCTCTCGCTTCACAATACAGTCTCTCTATCCGACTCGTAGCGAGTAGTTTTCCATCGTGATGAATAGTATCTATAAGACATAATTTCGATTTATTTCCTGAGCCATAAATAAAAACGTAATCCAGCTTTGATCGTACCAGTGCACGATAAATACGTAGAAGCACTATGCGAACTACACCCCAGTGAAGCCCTAATAAAAGACGTAAAATATTTAAGGATTTTTCACAAGAGCCTTCTAAAATCACGTATATGTGCCTCCCACGATAATTTACAATCAAAGAGAAGGCCAAAAAATCTAGCAGTGTCTATATATTGCAACTCCACTCGAGTAAAACACAGTTCATGGTGTGGCTGGAGTCCACGATGATTATAAAATTGAAAAAAAAAAAAAAAAAAAAAAAAAAAAAAAAACTGCGTTTTTAGAGTGGAGAATTTAAACCCATTGCGAAGAGTCCAGTGTGATAACACGTTGATGAACAGTTGTATTTGTCGACCAGTAGATGGAAGATATCGGGAGCTGTAATACAAACTGAATTCATCGACGTACAGTAGAGAAGATACTATTCCACACACACAGTGGGCAATTCCATTGATCGCAATGTAGAAAAGAAGAACTGTTAATACCGACCCCTGCGGAACGCCGTTTTCTTGGAGATGTTCGTTAGAAATTTTCGTGCCTACTCGCACGCGGAAATACCGCTCTGCCATGAATTTCGCAATAAATGTTAGTAGATTACCAAGAAGTCCGCAATCATGGAGAGTTTGCAGAATGCCATACCGCCCTGTGGTGTCGTAAAGCATTATCTAGAACAAAGAAGACCGCTACAAGATGCTCCCTCTTGAGGAAAAATTTTCTAAAGGCGGTTTCCAAACGAACTCGATAGTCTGCAACTAATTTGTGCTTACGAAAAACGCATTGAATATTAGATTGTAATCGGTTTCGCGAATCGAGTACCCACATCAGGCGTTTACTTATCATTTTCTCCACAACATTGCTTACACAGATGGTGAGAGAAATTGGCTCATAGCTTGCACGTAAAAAAAGATCTTTCCCGGTTTCTGGACTGGATTACAATGACCAAACGACAAGCAGATGGAAATATCACTTTAGGCAAGAAACTGTTTTACATTTTCAGCAGGAAAAATTTGCCGGCTTGTGGATAATGGCAAAGCATGCGGTTATGGATGTTATTTGGCACGTGGAGGTGTCAGAAGAAGTGTCTACTGCCTACTCCAGCTCCTCGCATGTGAACGCTGTATTGTAATGTTCGGTGTTGTCTGATATAAAATTGAGGCTTCGATTTTCCACAGCAAATTTGAGTTTTAGAAATACCGGATTATAATTCATGAGCTACTTGTCTGTGCAAATGTACTAGCAAATATTTCAAGAATTTCTATGGGACTGGTAGTATTTACACCATTGCTAAGAAGGCCCGAACGTACACAACACTGTTTCCTCAATATTTGACGGACTTCGTCCCATACGATGTTAGTTGGGACGTTCTTATTCAATGAAGTGACGTAGTTTCCCCAGGACGTCTTCTTAGCATCGCACATAGTGCGATGAGCTTTGGGTGGAAGACGTTTACACAGGTTAAAATTTTGTTGGGTCGGATGGCGCTCAAATTGGCGTAAGGCTCGTTTGCGGTCTTGCATTGAATATCTGCAGGGGACAGAGGAGCGTTTTGGTCTGCAGGACGACCGAGGCATAGAGAACTCTGTCGATTTTATCAATACATTTGAGAAGTGTTCTACTACAATGTCCACACTTTCATGTCTGTTATCATCGAATTAAATGGACTCCGAATATCCGATCCTGTCCACCTTTTTAGTAATCTAGTTTGGAAAGAGAGATTCTGCAGAACGTAATGCGGACTTACGCATTCAGGTAAGTTAGTGGTCATTACCATCTACAGTATGTCAGGAATCACAGAACATTCAAATTGAGTGGACAAAACTGGGCTACAAGTATTGAGATAAGTATCATGGAGTAAGTACCGTAAGCGAACGATAGGTGTGTTGCTTGTCAAGAATTCAGAGCAATGAATTTTATACAGGCACATATCTCTGCTATATTATTAAAAGTGGAGTGTCGTTTCAAATCGTATTAAATGCAGAAAACCAAATTTTACAGGAAACGTGAAAAACGTTTCACGGCTAAGATAATGGAAAAAATTTTAATATCTCAATGTCACATTTTAGGCATTGTGATTTGACACCAAATGTAATAAACACTGACACTGATTGTTTAATCTAATGCGAGATATTGTAAATTAAAGTTTGCACTTAATACGTTTTGCACCGACACATTGTATTTAATACGTTTTGAAGCGATTTTGTCACATAATACGATCTGCATCTATAAACCCTGTTGAATTGTGCCCTGTCATTAGACAGTTTTTCTATGGTTTTTACAGCAGCCTACTAGATAGGATGATACATCAATAGTTTTTATTGTTTTCTGCTGGAAAATAATGATAAAGAACGGCGAGTTTCGCACCTGCAACCCTTCGGACTGTGCTGCCTAAAGAGTCATACTTTAGATCGTGCGGCCACTCGGGTCGATCTCTAACTCACATTGAATATAAATTCTAAATAATTATGGCATCTACAGGATGGGTACAAAGTCCCGTTGCTCCCTTAAATATCTTAAATACCTCAAATATGCACACTATTGATGTAATTCCGGTCATAATTCAAACCTACAAACAAAATAACCACTGTACACTAACTGTGTATACCTAAGTGTCTAAAGAATCAGTATGTTCCTCATTATTCTCATGACACACAATAATAGGGAGTAATGTATACTTTATTCTTGAATCCTTGTATATCAATATTTTATTATGCTCTGTAACAAAATTATTAAATATGGTGTGAAAACTTGTATTAATTACTACAATATCTAAGTAAGTTTTAATAACAAAATTAAGAAATGTGTGAATACTTGTATTACAATATTACAATATTTTTGTAAGTTTAATAACAAAATTATGAAAAATGTGTCGTAAAGATCTGTATTAAAATACAGTATTACAATATTTAAGTAAGCTTTGTAACAAATTTATGAAATGTGGCGTGAACACTGAAAAAATATATTAATCATTGCTTTAGATTGCACACACAATTTCATTAACATTTTAAACTTTGCCCATACCTGGTTCTTCATGCATAAAATCACATTCTTCATTCTCATTGTTTTCATTTTCAGTAATGTGATTTGTATTAATAACAAAATCATACAATTTCAGTGAATCAACCTCTTTCCAATTGTCTCCGAATCTACTACTGAGTATGTTTCGCAAATCAGATTTTTTGGCATCACTGATTGATCTCAAGGTAGTGACATTCGGAGGTACTTTAACATGGTCCATAAACATACCACATTTCATCAGAGGGGCACATGATTTAGATGGATCGTGACATCGGTATGTAGATTCCATTTTGAAAGTGATATACACTTTCCCATTCTTCTCGCATTTCTTTAGCATTATTCTTTTCATTTCTTTTATGCCACTGAGCTTATGAAAGTGATTAGCCAAGAGCTTGAAATCCCTGACATGCCAATCTGTGCCTAAAGATTTTACTGTCCCTATTGTTTCATATATCGCCTTATACTCCTCAGGATTAAGAATGTTATTCTTCTTACGCAGAACTTTTCTACTACCCCAAAGGCTCTGTCAGCTGGTAGAAAAGAACGGCCTCTTACCGGAAAAACTAACAGAATTTCAGAAAACTGAGGTGCTTTTCTTCGAAGCCATAGACCAAGAGCATGTACAACATGCATGTTCTTATTTTGTCCACCACATCCATCGGCGAACAGCCTAATGCATTTGGTGGAACTGTCGAAATTAAATTCACTGAGAAATGTGGTGATACAAGAAGCCACTTCAATAGCGCCCCGCCCAGCCTGTGCTTCATTCCATGCAAAGAAATTTGGCTTCTGTAAAGCTTTATCAGTTACACAGAGAGTATAGAAAGCTAATTGTCTTGAATAATATGCTTCACCTGTGCTGAGTTTCGGGAGCGGTTGCATTTGCTGTAAGTCGAAACAAAATGACTGCCTCTCATTAGGTTCTGTTCTCATAATTTTATGGAACGTTTTGGCACGAAGCCTATGTGCGCCTAAATCGGCCAGGAGCCTAGTCTTTTTCACTGTATCATCGCAGTTTCTTATTTAGAACAGTATGCGTGCGCAATACCTGCATTCATCATTGGTTGGTGTACCAAATCCTATATTGAATTCTGTCCGAAACATGTTTTGAAAAAAAAAAAAAACATAATTTTATTCTTAAGTCTGGTATTACACTTTTATTGTGCATTTTGAAGAGCTTTGCAATATTTAAGTCGGAAGCCAAATAAAGTCTCTGACTTTTACTTCTGTTGTATTGTGATTCCCTTTCTCTTAATTTAGAGATAAATTGCACTACTGCCCTCTTCTTAGCTACATAATGTGCTCTCTTTCGTCATCACCTCTCCTCTCTCTGATTCCTTTACCATTCTCAATAGATTTTGCTATTGTACATAGCCTGATAATCACACTGATGTAAAACAGCGGGAAACTCAATAATGGCGGGAAGATAGAACACGCTGACAAACGCTGTCCATTTAAGATTTTAACTAATGGAACTTGTACATAATACGATTTGATCCGACACATCATGGCAGTTGTACATAATACGATTTGATTCAACACATAATTTTCATCATAGAAAAAAGGCGGGAAAGAATACGAATTGCTCCAATATGAGATCAGGGTCTTAAAGAATACCGTCTCAGCTATGCGAAATCACTTCAAACTATATTTCGACCGAGGATGTATTTAATACGATTTGAAACGACACTCCGCATTTCCTCTGTCATCATTGGAATTTGAGCCCCAAGAGTTGTGGGATGCATTGAAATCCCACACTAATAAATACAGAGCAGATACCTATGGCAAGATAACTTCAATTTCATTCACAGTGAAAGGTGTATCTGGGGGTTTATATCAACATGCTACTGAAAATTGAATGCTAGGAAGAGTTATTGCTGAGGCTATGCATGGATAAGGAGTGATAATATTGATTACAGAGGAAAATATATTTGTTGGTGTAGAGGACACAACCTCCGTTTCGCACGAATACCGGCAAAGTTTCTTTTCCCAGGTATACATGCAAGAGGTAGTGTTTTTGTGGAAGCATCAATTCGCTGTGTTGCTTTTTGCATTACTAATGAATAAGAATTTTCCGTCGCCTATTCCTGTTGAACCACCGGTGTGGCTCACTTGGTTAACAATTAATATTTGACGAGAAAAATCCGCTCCGGCGCCGGGGATCGAACCCGGATCCTTGGTTCTACGTACCAAGCGCTCTGACCACTGAGCTACGCCGAATTCAATCCACATCACCGGATCGAATCTTCCTCCTTCAGTGTTTACCTTTGTGGCCTGACTCCAAGTTAGGCATATATGTTGACGTATATGTCTAGTGCCAACTGCCATTAGTTGAGTGACTCAGTTGAGTGACTTATTTGGCCGGGATTCCGCAGTTATGATGCACTGCTAGCTATGAGACAAATTAATAAATCCATAATATTCTCATAGCTAGCAGTGCACCATAACTGCGGAATCCCGGCCAAATAAGTCACTCAACTGAGTGTGCTCCTAGTATAATGACAGTTGACACTAGACATATACGTCATCATAATATGTATAACTTGGAGTCAGGCCACAAAGGTAAACACTGAAGGAGGAAGATTCGATCCGGTGCTGTGGATTGAATTCGGCGTAGCTCAGTGGTCAGAGCACTTGGTACGTAGGACCCAAGAACCCGGGTTCGATCCCCGGCGACGGAGCGAATTCTTCTCCTCAAATATTAATTGTCAATATTACAGAGATTATTCTGCAGGACAAATTAATAAATCCATAATAATAAATCCATAATATTCAGATGGTTAAGGCAATTGCCTACCGATCTTACGTTGCGCTCGAGGACGGATATGATTCCCGCTTGAGCCGATTAACTGGTTCGGTTTTTTCCGAGGTTTCTCCAACCGTAAGGTGAATGCCAGGCAATCTATGGTGAATCCTCGCTTTATCTCGCCAAATACCATCTCGCTATCACCAATTTCATCGACGCTAAATAACCTCGTAGTGGATGCAGCGTCGTTAAATAATGAACTGAAAAAATTCTTGTTGAACAAAAATATCCTTACCCGCCACGAAAAACGCAACATTTTCTCGTACTCGTAGCTTTTGGATATTCTTCTCTACCGTGTATTTCGGGCAACTTTTAGAATTAGCGGCATGTGCTCCAGAACAATTCACACAGTACTGGGCGCCGGCATGTGGAATCCCCATGCTCAGCACCGTCGCACTTTACACAATACATAATATCTACAGGAAGCGTGAAAAACCGGGTAAGTCTCCAAAAGTAAATTTTAAAGGAGGAAGAAAACAAAGTTCACAAGACTCTTCTAAATCGTGTAATTAATTTGGGGAATTGAAATATTGCATAAATATGTATTCACATACGGGCTTTCTAAAGGAAATGTTTACAGTTATCTATCACTTAAAGGTTGTTGGCTTAAAGTGACTTACCCGGTTTTTCTCGTCTATTGTTACATTCTTACAGGGACTTATTTAAAAAAATCATTATTTACGTCATAAACATGCATTTTAATTATTATTTCACTACTTTTCAAAATATTGAATAATACAGTATAAGAACTTTGGCATAATATAATAATGCCTTATAAGACATTTACAAAACTTTTTGTCATTACACATGTTATTTGGTATTTTCTGCATATGCATCCAGTTCCTCAAAATCCGGGTCAATATTAGGTAAGTTGTCAACTTTTAAGTTCTTGTAGAAGTCATGGAAGACATTGTCGATCAGTGGTAAAAGTTCCAAGATGTCCTTCTTCTTTTCAGCACTGACAGAAACAGGACCCTCATGAATCATAGGCAGTGATGTGGGTAATGTACTTTTGCCACGTCTACGCATAGATAGTTCTCGGAAAGATTCTTCCTCGGAGAGAGAACTCTTGAAAAATATTTTCGCTGTCTCTCGAGTGTATTTCAGTCAGTGAGTGCTGGTCCACAGAAATTTATTACCTTCTGTATCAACTTTCTTCATTAGGTAGGGCCCACTTGTTTTCGTCAAGGAATTGAAGTCTAGAAAATGTTGTCCCTCCATCACAAATACTTTGAATGGCTTCTTACGTTTGCAAGACCTCACGAGCTGATACCAATCATTAGGATGGTTTATTTTCATCCCTGTCCTCTTCTTTTCTCTCTCGATAGCTGCATGGTCTGCATCGCACTCCATATGAGTATGCCCATTCACCAAAAACTTGTGGTGAATTTCATGGATGTTAGGGTTCTTGTCAATAACAAAAGAAAACATAGCTGTTACAATACTGTTTCTGTTCTGTCCCCCGCAAGAGCCAGAATAAAATGTGATCTCTTCTACATGACCTGGCAACTGCAAAATAAACTGATAGAGACAGGAACCTATTTGATTAGCCCCTCTTCCAGACGTGGTTTCATTCCACATAAAACATGTAGCTTCGTCGGCGACTAGATTATGGACTGTCAGATTGAATGTCCATAATTGTCTTTTATAATAGGAAACTGATGTTGTAAGGTAAGGTGTCGGTAGACACTGCTGCAAATCAAAGGCTAACACAGCTTTTCTGTCATCTTTCTGAGCCACTTCCTTATCATATCTCTTGGCTTCATATGACTCCTCCGCAGCCTTGTGGTGGGTATCTCGTTCTTGTATTGCAGAGTCCCTAGCTTCTCCTGCCAAAGTGTTGATCTTCATTTTCAGTACATCACATTTGTGACAAGTGTCTTGTTTAGGTTTTTTGAATGCCAGATCAAGTTTATGGAAGCATCTAGAATAAATTTTCAGTGAAACACGATTTTTAGTACAGTCCTTCTCAAATTATACCTCTTTGATATATTAAGATCAGAGGACAGAAACCGCTTAGAATTTCTATTTCGGCAATAATGACTCTCATAGCTAGGGAAGGAGAAAATATGACTTTCTTCAGACTGTAAATCTTCTATTTTTGTTTTGTTTGCAAGAGCAAACTTTACTCTGTCATCAGGTGCAATAATTCCAGAAAACGATTCTCTCTTCTTACTAGCGACCCGTTCAACGAAACCGGTTGTTTCCTCAAATGTTCTTCGAAAGCATTCCCTGCAGATGGGCTGATTATTGCCTTGAATTATAATTTCATATTTACAAACTATTTCCCTTAACTTGGCGTTGTCTTCAACCACACGATGAGTCTTTGGTTTACTAATTGTTATTAATGAGGAAATATATCTGACCCTGTTATCATGATTACCAATAGCCCAATATTCCTCAAAACACTTTTGGCGATCTTCTTCCAAAAACTTTTCCAGACAATTCATTGGGCATGGTTTAAGGGGAAGCATTTCCCTTGCTTTCACTTCCTTCCCTTTTTCTGATACATAGGATTTTCCTTTATTTCTCAATTCTTTGTTAATTTGTCTGTCCTTCCTAGTCCTTTTCTTCTGAACAGCAGCATCTGGCTCAGAATTTTCGGACTGCTTCTTCCTCCTCACTCTCATCCATTGCGGTGTAAAATTGATTGTTTGCTATGTCTTCATCAGGGTGGTAGTCTGAATCTTTTACACTATAATCGGAATCGAAATTTACAGGCTCAGTACAGTCATTTACATCTGGTCTAAATATATTTAGTAGATCTTCACTGCAGAATTTTTGTGCAAGAGCCAGTGTAAATGTACCTAAAAATAAGGATCCTAAAGTTGTAACACACAGTCCTCCATATGTTTACTTTCATATCAGCTCATGATTTCAATGTTTTTTACAGCAATGGTAGAATGACTGTCGAACATACACCTGATAATTTGTAAATATTTTTTGCTTTAATAGGATTTTAAGTTATGTTTTGTCTTTTAAATTTCTTTATGCTTACAAGTTGTCCTTGAGCCGCATATTGCACAACAGTCGATTAAAGCGGAGTTTGCAACTTTTTGAGTGTCACGGACTCCTTAACATTCATACTCGTATTTGGTTCATTTTAAAATGTTTAACTTATAGCCGGAAGCATTTCTGGTGAACTCTGTAACAGAGTAGGACATAACAAATAAATATTCCAAGAAGCTGAGAAAAGCAATAGAAAAAGTTAAAGTTAGGCTTCATAATTAAAATACTTTTGAAAATACATCTTGGCTTGGGAACCGCTTTTGAATCTATCACGGACTCCCTGGGGTCCGTGAGACACAGTTGGGTACTGCTGAATTAAAGTACCAAGAAAGTAGCATATGTGATAAATACTGTGTCAAGCTGTCAACATTGTTAGAAAGAATATCATGTTTGATGTATGTCTGAGCCGAAGTTTTAAGGATTGTACGCCAGCTTTTCTTTATAGACTTCGTTTTAGTGAACTTTTATCATAGTTTCCAAATTATTCATTAGTTTTTACCGACGGATCCGGAGTAAATGATTGTGTTGGTTGTTCCTTTGCTACAAATGGACGAATATTTAAATATAAATTGAGCCAATACACTAGTGTTTTTACCGCTGAACTATATGCTTTTTTATTAAGCTTTAATGCTTTTAATTAGACAACCCAGGGGCAGGTTCCCTATCTACTCCGACTCCTTAAGCGCCATTCAGTCCCTGCAGCGTTTGAATTCTGATGATCCGCTTGTGTTCAAAACGCAGGAACTTTTCCACACTCTCCTAAACTCTGATTATGAGATTGGAGTAGTATGGACTCCGGGTCTTGTTGGAATTGCTGGTAATGAGGCAGTGGATGCTAAAGCAAGGGACGGTGCTATGAATGAGTCTGAGGTGTATTGGCGTGAGTGGTGGCAAGATATTCAAAACTACTTGAAACATACAGTATGGTGGTTGTGGGAAGGAGAATGGTCTGCACAAGAGGGTAACAAATTACGAAGAATAAAGAAAACTGGGCGAGTTTGGGATTCGTCCACAAGAGCGTCACGACACGAAGAAGTTTTGCTATTGTAATGACTCGTTTTACTTATCCTCCGGACTCTTTGCTTCCAGAGGTTACATTTGTTTAATATATGTTTTTAACACACTTCATAATCGGACATTTCACATGCGAGCATTTGATAAATTCGCCAGATAATTTATTTCTGGTGGCATTTGTTTTATTATTTTATTGTTTCTTTTTAAATAATAGCTAGGGTCTGAGAACTGTTCACTTTTTTAATGTTTTTTATACATCACCTTGCTGAAAGTGCATTTGTGAACCCCATTTTAACCGTGACAACGCTTTTCATTTCTTTTAAGTATTCTGGTTATTGTATTGTGTTTCTGTTTAGTGAAGGATTTCAGATAAGAGCGCAAATAGCCATAGTAGCTGACGCACCCTTTTTAAACCCCACTAACTAACTAACTAACTAACTAACTAACTAACTAACTAACTAACTAACTAACTAACTAACTAACTAACTAACTAACTAACTAACTAACTAACTAACTAACTAACTAACTAACCTCTACAGTTGAGTTATCTATTGATTTGTTGTCATATATAATGACAGTGTCGTATACAAATCTGTGAAATGCTTTAATGTTATTATTATTATTATTATTATTATTTAGAATTTTGTTGATGTTATCTTCTATGTTCTGCAGGATTATTTCTCTTAAAATACCTGATAAATGGTTGTAAATGTAAAAATTTTTGTATTTTTAAAATTATTACTAATTTAGTACCTTTAGGGAGGCCGATATGTACATGCGAGGATTATATAAAAATGGATTGGAGGGATGTGGAATATGATGGTAGAGACTTGATTAATCTTGCTTAAGATAGGGACCGATGGCGGGCTAATGTGAGAGCGGCAATGAACCTTCGGGGTTACTAAAAACCATTTGTAAGTAAGTATTACTAATTTTGTTTAGTTCTTTTCCAGTAAAACTGTAACATACTTCAAGTATAATAATGTTTTTGTACATTTTAGAGACTCGGTACTGATATTATTATTAAGATTAATAATTGTAAGGAAATCAAATGATTTATTTTTCCCACTTATTGTGACCAATGTGTATTATGGTAGAAATGTTTACGAGCTAATTTTCTGTCAATATTATTAGGCCTTTACAATTGCTTAGTACTCCAAGGTACACGTATTAACGTAGGTATGATTTATACTGTGTACTATAAAACACGGTATAATGTATTTCTTGTAACAGTTTGTGTTTAATATAATATATCTTGTCACTTTAAAAACATAAATGTTCCAGTGCACAATACAATACGTCCTTAGACATTAGTTCTTCTTATACCAAAAAACACTACATCGAGCTGCCAAAAAGTAACAAAGTAATCTGGTGTAGGGTATCAATGAATGTAAAAAGATACATTATACATTTCATACATATGACCAAGAGTTCCTTATTTATTGTGATCTTGTAAAGGAATGCAAATCTTTAGCCTAACATTTGTGAAAATGAACATTAAAACATATCCCTCAGGGCAAGACAACAGTCATACGAAGAAGTGTGAAGTATACATTTGTTCCCCCCACATTTAGGAAAATAATAAATAACAACTTACATCTTTCGCCTTTCCATTCCAGAACGTTCTTCTTCACGGTTACTTCTGAATTGTACTTTATTATGGTTTGATGTCTGTTGACAGAGAAATTACATATTACACAACAGAATATAAACTTGTTTCCACTCTTTCATAATATGTACAGTAATTGTACACTTCTTAAGTAATTAAAATTCATTTTGCCCATTTATTTAATATACATCGTGTAGTTCGAAATAATATAATGTAACAAAATTAAAAAAAAAACAACTTTGAAAGCAATGTTTGCTTTATAAGACTGAAATATGTTGGGCGTATACTTAAACAATTTCCACTTGCGCCTCCAATAATTTTGGAGTGGTATACCTAATGTGATTGTTGATATGACATCCCTGATTCTTTCATGTAAGATGTGAAGTTTATCTTTGGGCGTTCTATAAATCTTGTCATTTACACAAGAACCTACAGTAGTTTAAACATGGCTAATGAAGGTGCCAAGAAATGTCGCATTATATATTTGAAAGAAATGATTGTTTCAGTCAGTTGTGTTCAAAATATCCGCGGAAAAATTAATTTTCCTTTCTTTTGTCTCCTGTTTTTAGGAATGCCGTACTTGAAGAATTTACACTTTCGAAAGGACTTTGTGGATGGTTGATTCTGAAATTAGTAACTCACATGATACACGACTAACTGAATTTTTGGGACTGTGTTTGATATCTTTTACTGCTGTAAATTGGGCAGTGGCGTGCCTTCAATGGAGTAGTAAGACTAGCCTAGTCCTCTAAGTATCATCAGCTTATAAAATTTATTACATCTCATGTTTGAATTTTAAAAAGTTTCAAGACAAGACAATTGACAACTTCAATCTGTTTCCTCCCCTCAGTGCTCAACTTCTGTAGAATTGGACTCGTCCAGCCCACGGGAACAAGTCAGCTCGCCCCTCCACCGGATTAGCAGATTTAAAGCTATTCCCTTACCTACGTGAACAGTAAATACGGTTGGGCGTTTCCTGGTAAAAATTTCCGTGTCTCCATTTTTGTTAGAAAGAATATATTAGTACGTTTATTGTTTTTGTGCATTATCAGTTAAGTGCTGAAAGTGTAACATGGATTAAAACAATATTGTGTGTTTTACGCTGTTTAGTAAACATGGAAAGCGACTCAGCTCATACCAACAAATCGTCTGAATCGTCGCCATCCGCCAGCGATACCAGTCACGACTGCCAACAGTCACAGTGTTGTGATTTGGGCTGTTTGTTAAGCATCGGTTCGGTATTTTGTTTGGAAGTTCAAGTTTTCAGGAAAAGCAAAATATTATAGTAAAAGATAGGCCTACTCCAGACGTTTCCATTAGTACAAAAATGAAAAATTATGTGCGTCATTTCAAAATTGAATACTCCGAATCTTCAAAATTGCTAACTACATGTAAATTGAAAAATAAATTATTTTGCTGGCTTGTGTTCTTTTTGAAACTGATAGAGGAGTATGGATTGTATAAGTTTCTCTAATATCAATAATTTTCACAAAGCAAAGATTCGCCATGAGAAGACGCAATCAAATTAATTACCTGCAATAATGAAATGTAAAACTTTCGGTAAAACAAGGATAGACTTTCAACTATGTTGAAACATAGAGTGGATGGTTTGAAACACAATGCCGAAGTTGGCTCTAATAGAGAAATAATGAAGCGATTAATCGATGTAATTTGCTTACTGGCGAAGCAAAAGCTATCTTTGAGATGTCATAACGAACACAGTGAATCAATTAATCGGGGAAACTATATTGAGTTCTTGCATGTGCTATCCAAGTATGATATCAAATTAGACATACACTTACAAAGCGCTAAAGTTTTCAAAAGAACATCAAGTCGAATTCAAAATGATATTATTGAAAGTATTAGTGATGTAACTCTAAATGTAATAAAATAATGAGTAAAAAATTCACCTTTTGTTGCTTTAATGCTGGACGAAATGAAAGATATTACAAAATTATCTCAACTTTCCATTGTCATTCATTATGCGAAATAGAGTGAAATTCAGAAGAGATTTTTAGGTTTTACAGATGTCAGCAATAATCGCTCTGCAGTTACATTAAGTGAACATGTATTTAAAATACTGTCCAACTTTCAATGTGAGGACAAACTCGTAGCTCAAGGATATAACGGGGCTGAACATTTTCTGGTCAACGTATAGCAGGGCCGATACTCGGAGGCCTATGCTGTCGGCAATACTATTAATCGCAATGGAAAAGAGAAGCACACTCAATACAGACCCCTGCGGAATGCAATTTTCTTGAAGATGAGGAGTAGAGAGTGTGGTACCTATGCGAACTCAGAAATACCGCTCCGCCATAAAGTTGGCAATAAAAGCTGGGAGACTACCACGAAGACCCCAGTTGTGGAGAGTTCGAAGGATTCCATATCGCCAAGTGGTATCACAGGCCTTTTTCTGGTCAAAGAAGACAGCCACGAGATGTTCCTTCTTCAGGAAAGCATCCCTAATGCCGCCTTCCAGCCGGGTTAGATGGTCTATAGCACATCTACGAAAACCACACTGAATCCTGGATAAACGATTTTTCGAATCGAGTACCCACAAAAGGCGTTTACTGATCATTTTCTCCATAACCTTACACACGCAACTCCTTAGACAAATAGGTCGGTAATTAATATGTAACGATGGGTCCTTCCCCGTTTTTTGGACTGGAATTACTATGGCCAATCGCCAAGAAGAAGGAAAGGTCTCTTCAGTCCGAATTCTGTTATATATATCTAAGAGGAAGGATTTACCAGCTGGTGGTAAATTGCGTAGCATTCGGTTATGGATATTGTCGGGACCTGGGGAGGTGTCAGGGGATTTCTCAAGTGCTGCCTGCAGTTCAGCGGACGCGAACGGAGCATTATATGGTGTCATATTATTTGAGGTAAAACACAAATTTTGTTCTTCTGCAGCTCTTTTGTGTGCTAAAAATATTGGGTCATTATGTGCTGAGCTACTTATATGGGCAAAAGAAGTAGCTAGTAGCTCAACTATTTCTACTGGATCTGTAGTTATATCTCCGTTATAAAGAAGACCCGGAATAGCAGAACTACATTTCCCCATTACGCGACGGGCTTTGTCCCAGAATACCTTAGCTGGGACATTCCTCGTTAAAGATGATACATATTTTTTCCAGGACGCCTTTTTCGCGTCAGAAATAATACAACGTGCTCGAGCACGGACACGTTTATACTGGACAAAATTATTTTTGGTTGGAGAGCGATCGAAGAGGCGAAGGGCGCGGATAGCTTCCTTGCACGCTTCTGTCCACCAAGGCACAGGAATTCGTCTTGGTCTACAGGATCACCGGGGTATGTTCAATTCAGCAGCCTCTATCACCTTCTTTGAGAATTCCTCAACCATGGAATCGACAGTATCATATTCACGTTCAGTGAATCTCAAGGACCCCAAAAATCCAACCCAGTCCGCCTTCTTTATAACCCAATTATGAGAGCGAGACTCCGCAGGACGTATTGCGGAAAGACGCACTCGAAGAGGTCGCTACCATGAAGATCACGGATGACCGACCATTCCAAGTGCGCAGACAAAACTGGGCTACAAATGGAGAGGTCTATCGTGGAGTATGTACCATGTGCCATCGATACATGGGTGGCCTCGCCTGTGTTAAGAACAATAAGATTCAGACGGGTACAGACTTCTACTATTTTTCGTCCTCTGTCATCGTCTGTATTCGAGCCCCAGTTATGGTGAGAAGCATTGAAATCTCCGACAAGAAGAAATGGGGAGGGCAGTTGTGCGGCAATAAACTGAAAATCTTGTTCTGTGAATGGTAAATCGGGAGGAAAGTATATAGAAGCGATAGTAAAGGAGATAGACGGTAAAGTTACTCACACAGCTGTAAGTTGTTGATGGTACGAATATCAATGACAGAGGAATGTATATTGTCTCTAGTCAGGATAGCACACCCTCCATTAGCTCGTACACCGGCTAGATAATCATACCGGTAGACTTTGTAGTCCCGAAGACTTAGAGAATATTCGGGCTGGAGGTGTGTTTCCTGAAGACAGACAACTGAAGGTTGTGCATGATAGACCAGTTGCTGTAGTTGTGCATAGCGGCTGCGAACACCGTTCACGTTCCATTGTATTATATCTGTGAACATAACAGTTTCATGGTGGTTTCACAGGGGATCGGTACTTCTTCCTTTCTTTGACGCCACTCGGTTTTCCAGATTGTTTACTGATAGGCTGTGGCGATTCACTCTCCGTACGGCGGTCTCCAGATCGAGATCGAGATCTGTCCTCCGATCGGGTTGTGCGACGTCGAGACCTCCTGTCAGGTTTCGAGTCGCTTGTACTCGCCATCTCCGGAAGAGGCTGACGGACATACGGCCGGATGGTAAGCCCAAAGCTATTATCTGTCTCTGTCTGGGTGGCGCAATCGGCAAATGTTTGTGTCGAGGATTCAACTTTTCCAGAAACTGTAGCGGTTGTGAAAGGTGGCGTTTGTGTCGATGTATCAGTACCTAGGATTGAGTTATTAACGACTGGCGTATAACTTGGTTTGTTATTTGTCTTTTTGTCTTTGTAATATTTCTTCCGCACCTCGAAAAAGGTAAGATTTTGTTCCACACGAAGTTCCTGTATGTCTTTCTCCTCAGTGTATCTTGGGCAGACTTTTGAGTTTCATGCATGGTCCCCGTCACAATTGACACAATCGTCGGCGTGAGAACATGGGGAATCACCATGATCAGACTCGCCACACTTTGCATAAACGGTGGTATTTGTAAAACGCTATTGCGTATGTCCGAACCGCTGGCAACGGAAACACCGCATAGGGTTCGGCACATACGCACGGACAGGAACACGTTCATACCCGACGTAGATAAACTCTGGGAGAGACGGAAATTCGAAGGCCAAGAAAACTGTACGCAGAGGGAACGTCTGTCCATCCTTCTTACCAGTTAGTCGGTAAGCGTTGGAAACAGACTGTTCCGCTAATTCTAGTTGAATTTCTTCGTCAGATAAGCCATCTAGAGCTTCCGTACGAATGACTCCTTGTGTGCTCTTGAGAGAGGAGTGAGGTTCAACCTTAATAGGGTACGATCCTAACAACTTCGCCTGTAATAGAGTCTCACTCTGATTTGGATTTAATGCCTCTATGAACAGACTTCCATTTCTGAGGCGAGTTGCATTCTTGACCTTTCCTACCAACTGATCGAGGGCGCGCTTGATGTAGAACGGGCTGATGTTTTTCATCGTCTTTTGAGTGCTGTCAAGAGTCATGTTAATATATCTCGCAGGCGGCACAACAATCTTCACTAAGTCGGGATTAATCATAATGGCATCAACCACTCTCCGTTTCTTTGTATTATTCGTTTCTTGAGTTGAAGGAAGGTTGAAGCGCGAAGACATTTTGAACTGGCCCCCCTACGGAACCGTCGGCATTAGCCTGCCACCGGGAGGGCGAAAGAAAAAGACACCAAAATATTCTTCACGATCTGTGCCGGCCGTGGTGACCCCCTCACAGCCCGATCCCAAGCAACCCACTTCATGCAAGTTACCCTTCAAACTGGGCATTACATACCTAATGGCAAGTTCTACACCAGAGGCGTGTCGCAGTTTTATGCCCCTACCACGGGAATAAACGCCCGTGGCTCCCCACTCTACACTGAACACAACTGCCAGACTACTCGGCTAACTCCGACCCACCCCCCAAAGCCGGAGCAATCCGAGATCGCACGCAGCTTCAGGGGACTTGTGGTTGATTACACTGCGACACCCATCGGTCAGCGGTAACACGTCGGAGCGATATATCCGCCCCGGCGAGCACAGTCGGTCACAGGGACGTCTAAATCGCCCCGGGCCCCCAATGGGGCTCTACGTGAGTGTACAAGACCTCTGATCCGGGTTCGGCACCTAAACTTGCATATAGGGGCAGTATGAAGGGTCCACTATTGCTTCGTTGCTGGGCACCCAGTCGGCCCGCACAAGTTGGAAGTCGCGCTCGAAACCGTGGGACAGGACCACGGAGATAGGAAAGATCCCCATTGGTGAGACGGGAGTTATAAACCTAAGAACCTTAACCTAAGAATGAATATAATGAACTAGAAGAGGAAGAATAATATAGCCTCAACAGGCATTCTTAACAAATCGCGTCATGTAGGCGGACGTGGCAAGAACAAAACAGAGGGGATGGAGAGGTGAAAATGGCTGTGATAATGTGGTGGGCGTTCCGCATGCAATGGTCGCCGGCGGAGAGAAATAGAGTGATGAAAAAGAGAAGAGAAAGAAAAGAGGGGTTGGTGATAAGACGAAAAATGGCCGAAAAGAAGAGCACGAGAGCCACCATTGCACCCCCCCCCCCCGGTCACTGACTTGGAGGAACACACCTCGACCGGGATACGGTGAAAATCCACGGAGACTTCGTCGAGCAGGTGTGCGCTTTCGTGAACTGCTCTCTGAGCTCGACATCCGTCTGCGAACAGTTCACACACTGGACTATACGACGACTCCAGCGTGGAATATGCGACGTCCCATGTTTTATGTATGTGTGAGGCGGAGTTTTAAGTATATTACACCAGCTCTTGTTTATAGACTTCGCTTTATTGAACTTTTATCTCAGTTTCCAAATCATTCTTCAGTTTTTAGTGACAGACCCCAAGTAATTGATTGTGTAGATTGTTGCTTTGTTGTAAATGGACAGATATTTAAATATTAATTGAACCAGTTCATTAGTGTTTTTACCGCAGAACTATATGGTTTTTTTTATAGAAGTATATGGTATTTATTTAGACAACCCCGGTGCAGTTTCCTTATATGCTCCGACTCTTTAAGCGCCATTCAGTTCCTGCAGCGTTTGAATTCTGATATCCGCGGGTATTGAGAACGTAACAACGTTTCCACGCTCTCCTAACCTCTGACTATGAGACTGAGGTAGTTTGAAACCCGGGTGATTTTGATATTCCTGGTAAAGAGACAGCTGATGCTATAGCAATATACGGTTCTGTGAATGGGTATGAGATGTATTGGCGTAAATGATGCCAATATATTCAAAATTACCTAAAGCATACCATATGTTGGGAATGGGAAGGTGAATGGTCTGCACATGAGGGAAATAAATTACGAAGAATAAAGAATACTGTCCACAAATGCGTCACGACATGAAGAGGTTTTACTCAGCCATTTGATGATCGGCCACCGTCACATGACACATGGCCATCTCCTACGTGGCGAGCCTCAGCCGGAATTTGATATATGCGGTGTTCCACTTACGATGGAATATTATGTAGTGCATTGTAGAAATATGACCGTGTCCTTCGGCAATATGGAATTCAGCGGACTGTACGTGACGCTCTTGGAATTGATTTTAATTGCACAAATGAGTCATTCCACGTCAAATCGCACAAAATTATACAAATTTTGACCTTCATATTTCTGATTGCGTTTATATTTTTTTTACCAACTCTATGGGTCTAATAAACCAACAAATGTGTTTTTATTTCTTCCTAAGTCCACATGTTTTTAAAATATTACATGTTAAAATTCGTTAAAAATGCCGCACAATGCAACATTTAAAGCGTCATATTTCTGACGATATTGATGTTAAAATTTTTCTGAAAAATGCATTTAAAAGCTTAAAGTACTGTCTTTTATTAAATATTTACTAACTAATATTAATATAATTAATACAAATATTTTTTTTATAATTCAATTTTTTAAAGTTATATATCAATGTGAAATAGCCCTGTTAAAAATCTAAAAAAAATTCTTACTAGGTGCACTGAAGTATTCTTAATAATTTCAGAAAAAATCAGAATGGGATCTCCAATAGTTTACTGGAAATTTAATTACTTACGACACAATGTGTAGCGGTCGGTGCAGCAGCAGTGGACGGGAAGCGTTATAGCGCGCTGGGAGGTTTATCGGCGCTGGATGACTGACTGAACGTTGCAACATTACACCAGTACGGATCAAGTCACTCGAGGAAACGCTGCTAATTTACTTATTATGATATCTTCAAATATTTGTACATTATGCTTTTTAAATGTTTTTTTTTCATTCACACTTTAAATTTTCATTCGCCTATCTTCTTTCTTGAAAGAAAATTGTTTTACTAAATCTTCAGTTTTTGACAACGGAATGAAAGAATGTAATTTTAATGTACCAGTTATTGGTTTTAGATTATGACATCTGGCCTGCAAATTTTCAGTGTGATTTTTGTGCTTATTCAATGGACAAAATATAAATGACACGTTAGAAATGTTTTTTGTGACCAATCAAACAGTTTTTTTTTTGGTGTTGTTATAGGATCTTGTACAGGCTGGCTCTCGTGGCAAGTCTTTTAATAGTTTCTCCAATTCCATCACATGTACCTTTACCATGCGACGTTGCAAAGAAGTGTCATTCAGCACTAATTCCATAATCGTCTTCATATAAGCAATTATTTTTAATTTTTTAATTTTTTTTTTTTGTATTATGAACTTGATCCATTGGAAAAGTAATGATTTTTTTCATATCGTTGAATTCTTGCTTTAGGAAATTGATTGCTTCGGATTGAAAAAAGTGAAAGGAATCGGTGTCATGTTTCATGGTTTCTGAGATGACAATACTTTTGTGACGAATTTCTGTATCTCCTTTGAAATATACTACGAAAGGATGTATTGTGGCTTGGCATATGTTCCAATGCACACCTTGTATTGAATCTTGTATTACAAATGAATAATTTTCAGAAAAGTCTGCAATAACTATGTAATTTTCAGGTTGTACATTCCTTTGCATTCCGTCAAAAATAAAATATGGCTGACTTTTGAAGGGATGACGATGCATCTTCTACATGAAAAACTTTACATGCTAGGGAGCCTTTTACTTTTTGAAACTTTTCACGTGGGTATCGTTTTTGCTGTAGCTTTCTTTTCTTGATAGGGGATTCTATTGACATCAAACTCTTGTTTAATTCCTCAATATTAGTGATTTCTAGCACTGTATCCATAGAACTGCTAGAAGAAGAACTGGGATAATCACTTTCCTTGTCCGCACTTTCATTTGATTATTAATATCACAAGAACTACCGGCTTCACATATAATTTCACCTGACCTATTCGGAAATTGATTGATTTTTACGGAATGAATCACATATTTGCACATTCAAAGACTCCTTTAAATTGAGCTTTATCAATTAGTCGCGACTTACGCGTCTTAGTGTACTTTTATTTTTAAAAGCGTGATTAGGAAGGGAAATGGATTTAAACACTTATATATTACGCGATCTTTACCATCACTCATATTGTATAGAAGTCACGTCACTCCGTGAAATTCAAACCCAAACTGATTATTTTTCTCTTCTATATTTTGTCTCCTGCCATCTCTTTACTGCCATAAAGTTTACTGACTTACACAGCCTTGCTATAATCAATCACTTCGCTATATCACAGTATAAACATATAGCACTATGAAGGGCTTCCCCTCTTAGCTGAGCTGACAATAATAAAATAACTTTAGATAAGATATTTACTGTTCCTTAAGGTATTAATCATTTTATGATTAGTATGGTGACATCAGATGCAACGGGGGATTTCGTGAAACTTTCCCCGGGCAGCCTTCTAGCCCATGGCTGCAAGCAGTTTATTAGCTGGGCATGGCGAGCGCGTGCATGCCTCCGGAAAATAAATTGTTACAAATGTATGGGTGCCGATCCCATATTTATAAATGCAGTAGTTTACAGATAATACATTAGCGAACAAGTCTATATTTTTTCAGATTTTTAACTTGGCTATTTAATATAGTAATTTTGCTTTGAAAAAGAAATGATTAAAAAAAATAGACCAAATTTTAAATTTATTAGGGATAGGCCTAAAGTAATAAAAAGTGTTGTATTTAGTCTTTCAAATGCGCCAAACCGAAAATCTCAATTATATGTAGACAGAGAGTTCCAAGTGAGTTTATGTAACAGTGCGCGCATAATTTGCGTAACTTCAAATAGTCATAACTACACAAATAATTAATGATTGTGAAAATGAAACAATACGGGTCTCCTTATTTGATGTCTGGAATTCATGAAAAAAAAAAATCGACCATTTCCGAGAAGGTCGTGTTTTATTGCTGTGCGATTTGATGTGGAATAACTCAAACGCAGTTCTGAGATTTTTATCGAATACAGGACTTTACAGGGTGATTTCGTTATTTATTTACCTGGTTTACTTATCTTCAGGACCCTTTACATCCGTAGGTTACATTTGTTGTTTAGTATATGTTTTTAACAAACTTGACATTTGGTTCTTTTACATTCGAGCATTTTAGAAATGCGCCATATAATTTATTTCTGGTGACATTTGTTTTATTATTTTATTGTTTCTTTTTAATTACTAGGTAGGGTATGAGATCTGCTCACTTTTATGATTATTATGCATCACATTTTTGAAACTGCATTATATCTACCTCGTTTAGCCGTCACAGCGGTTTTTATTTCTTTTAAGCATTGTGATTTTTGTGTTGTGTTTCTGTTTTGTGCAGGATTTGGTTAAGGGCGCAAATAGCCATAGTAGCTGACGCGTCCTTTTTGACCCCCACTAACTAACTCCATTGTTCTCAATTATTCTTTACAAGAAATACTAATTAAAATGATTAAATTATCATTATTAATGACTAAAATTAATTATTCATTGAGATGACAATAACGTCAATAGCTAAAATCAATGAAAATTATCCACACCTGGGGAGTAACGGCTAGCGCGTCTGGCCGCGAAACCAGGTGGCACGGGTTGGATTCCCGGTTGGGGCAAGATACCTGGTTGAGGCTTTTTCCGGGGTTTTCCCTCAACCCAATATGAACAAATGCTGGGTAACTTTCGGTGCTGGACCCGGACTCAATTCACCGGGATTATCACCTTCATCTCATTCAGACGCTAAATAACCTAAGCTGTTGATAAAGCGTCGTATAATAACCTACTAAGAAAACTCAATGAAAATTGGCTAGTCCGACAATATTTACTTTACTTAAAGATCAAAACATAAGTGCGTAATTTGTGTAATTCTCCCTATATATTTCAAATAAAAATCTTGTTTAATTATTGGAACTATTAAGTTTAATTGTGATCCCTTGTTTCTAAAATTTCTTTGCCCCTGTGTAAATATCGCCACTACAGACAGTGCCATCTTTTGTGGCGCGTGTCCTTGAGTAGAAAAACCAGTCAGTGAGCACTTGTTGAGAATGTAGCTGAGAACGATAACACCGAACACGTCACGTAGCCTAAGCAATCTGCTAATCAGAGTTATCAGTCTTATTGCCCACTGACTGTGTCAAAGGCAAGACACTCGCACTTTGCTTTTCTGGGATGTGATCTTGAGTTCACTGTTTAGCCTCTCCCACTTCTGCTGAGAGTGGTACCAATTCCTAAAAGATTTGACGTCAACAATATGCCAATCACAGTTGTCAGCTTTCATGCCCACAGACTGTGGCGAATATAAGTTATTCGCTCTGAACGTTCCCATTACTTATTTTATGCGCCAGAAACGGTGACAGTTACAGAGCCGCAAACTTCAACCAATGGGGTGTCACATGTAAAGTCATCCTGGGCAGGAAAAGGAGCTATCATAATATTATCAACTCTTTATCAGAAACAAATGAGAGTGTGTGTAGATGAGGAAAAACAAAGGAAAAATGGACCTCGCAAGAAGTTGTCCAAAAGACAACAAAAACCACAGAAAAACTCAGTCCAAGAAGCACTGCTTGAGTTTGTCCAGTGATGAAGAATCCGATGTGAAAATGCAGTCAATTAACTCTAGTGACTCGGAATATGGAGAAAATTATAATGATGGAGACTGATTGTTTTGCACTGGATTTCTTTCAGAGGACACGAGGGCCCAGAGGGGAGAAATAGACTCAGTGTTCAAAATGTCGTCGTTGGGCATACGAAGATTGCAGCATAGATGAAGAAATTTTCATGTGTTCAACTTGCTCAATACAGCAAAATAAGAACTGTATCAATTAAAGGGGTCACAAGATAATTGCAATCAGCTTAAAATTGAAATATGGAGATCGAAGTTTAATATTCTACATTTTTCTTACTCTAGCAAAATATTATCGTTAGCAATAGTAGCCTAAGTGAGATTAGTACATTCATGTCTGTTTTGACCGACTTTGTGTTATTTTCGTAAAGCATCTTAATTTCACTTGAAAAAATTCCAACTAAACAAGAGAATTTCTGTTGAGAGGAGTTAGACCACTGGTGCAGTGATACCTTCAATTTCAAAATGTTCCTGAATTTATTCAAGTATTTACATGATTTAATAATGTTATATATTGCTTCAATTTTTAACTGGTGATAATAATTTTTGTCCATGTTCAAAAATAAAGTTAAATAACACACGTGTCTCTTATTTGGAACCCCTTTCCAAAACATCATTATTACCCAGTTTTACTTCTTTTTATAATTTAAAGTAATAATAAAAACTGACTAAAATTTGTATTGTCAATTCTAAAAATAGACGAAGTGCTGCATGTATTCCACTCATTCAGATTAAAAATGTCTATTCCCATTCTGATTTATAAGTAGTTGAAAAAAGTGTCTCTTATTTGGGTACTTCACCTTATGTATGAAACACTAGAAGAAAGTAATACGAATGAGAATGAACCTATAAAGTGCCGTCGTGAAGGTCAATTAGACGATCCCATAATGAGATATTTGCGTCTTTACAACGAGATAATTGGCACGATAGTTAGGTAAATGAAAAACACTTTCATGATTTAGAAGAACTAAAATTTATCGAGCTAATTGATTCGAAAAGTTCGAATCTTTCACAACCAGATTTCCCGAAATTTTGTTTACGTCTCTAAACTCAGGCTACAAAAATTTGTTTCATTTCGAAAATTTGTGAAGTGAGTTAGCGGCTGTTTATTAGTTGTCAGAGTTTTGAGGCAGGACATTGACTGAGTTAGCAAAGTTTTTTAAAGACAGCGAGTTAGGAGAAGAGGCATTTACAGAAGTTTATAAATTATGCTGCCTAATAGCTACAATTCCAGTGAGCACCTCCACAGTGGAACGTACTTTTTCCTGTTTAAAACGTAAAGAGTTACGTACACACTCAGTGCGAAGACAGGCTTTCGCGACTTTCACTGTTATTGATTGAAAAGGCTCTATTGAACAAAATTCAAAGCCAAAGACATTTTTACGATGACGTCATAGAAAAATTTGCCCGAGAAGGAGAGAGGACGATTCGGTTGATGCACACATGAAGGTGGTAACTGATTAGTCTTATTTTCGTTGTAATACGTACCAGCTAACATTTTATTTAATATTTCTCCTGTTTATTGTTAGTGTCATGATAATTCCATTACTGCTGGTCCCTTCTCATAAATATCATTGCTCCCCTCTGAAATTGGGCTCCAGATACAGTTGGTATTTCATACACCACTCATGTCATACTTTAATATCACGTGTAGAGTGTACATTTCGCATATTTTATACTCTCCAGAAGTTTCGTTGTAGCCTATCTATGTTGGAGAATATCTCAATTTTACAATTTATACAATGGTCTTTTGTTGCATACTCGTCAGGTTTGTAAAAGTGAAAATGATGCGCATTTTGTAAGAACGTCTAATTATTACCAAATTTTATAGTCTCCCAGCTTTTGTTAATATTTTACAGTGATCAGAAATAAATTATTGTGATTAGTTATTTAGACATATATTTATATTATTGTATTATATTATTTTATATAGCTTACATGGTTTACTATTTGTTGTAGATGTGTTTAAATATTAATTATTTAGTTATCTTAAACACACACTGAAATATTAAGGTCTCGTTATCATTTAAGCCGAAGAACTGCTACTTGTATAGGTCTAATAATAATAATAATAATAATAATAATAATAATAATAATAATAATAATAATAATAAAATTAACAATTATATTAATTATAAACAATAAAATAACAAATTTAAAAATAAATTTCTTTGCCTCTTTTAGACAAAATTTTAAATTAGCCTACATAATATTTCGTATTAGTTCACTCCCGAAAAAAGCCAAAGATTATACTAGAAAGTATTGAAGTAATGTTATCAAATCAAGAAAACAATATAAGTGATTCTGGAAAGCCGCTATTGGCTTATTTAATGAAAAAATGCACAAAAAACTACTCTTTCATATGAGTATTCGATTTTGAAGAGAAATATTTTCATAGAGGAGGAAATTGATACATCAAGATATCCCAAAATGAAAGCCGTTTGAAAAGATAAAATGAGGGCTATAAGCCTAAAAAATCCTTTACAGTTGCAGAGTCATGTTGCCGATAGTTTATCAAAGAAAAATGAAGTGGCCAAAAAGATTCCTTGGAACTTAGTTAAAGCTGAAGCTTTCATTACCTACATCGCAAGAAATGGTGAGTATGGATGAGTGAGATAACATTGAGATAAACGTTGAAACAGTTAAATAAAAAGCACAAGATAGAAATTATCCCAATTTTATAATAATGTTAATAATTTTATAATTACTATAATACAGCTCGATATATGTTTCGACTAAGTAGTGTATTTTGTACTTTTGAAAAAATCTCCATTACTGTTCATACCTTCAAAGATATGTACTCACTCACTTCTCTTGGTCAACAACAAGCAGTACCTTTTTAAGACAAAGTTAATTCGATCCCCTAAAACCAAAATTATAATATCATACTCACTGCAATAGGGATGGAGAAAATATCAATTTTATATTTCTGTTCATTTTAGTCTAACATACTACTAGATCTTGTGAATGTAGCCTCAATGTTCAGCGCAGTAGGGGCAAGCGATTTTCTTAAAAAAGTGTCAAGTATTGTGCCAGTATTTCATTGAACGACTCTCTGAACTACAGACCTTATTCAGCGTACGAATTCAACGAGAGCAAATAATAACGAAAAAATTTGCCTGAAGCCCTCTATTAGAGACATTTTAAGTTCTTGTACAGACATAATATCACCCACAGCTTTGCTTCTCTCCCGAAGGTAGCCTTTGTAATAATTTCATCACTCTTTAAAATCATTCGCTCACGGCATGTTTAAAACCCGTGAGCCTAGGTTCCTACGGTTATTTTGTCAACCCTAAAGTGCTGAAATTAAGAAATGTCAAATTAGACAAGACAATCAAGTGGAATGTAGACAGCATTATAAGAATGTGTTACGTGAACTAAGCAATTAATGAACTGAGAACTAAAATGGAAATACTTTCAATCACAGTTGACATGTGAATAGGCACTTGGCAGGTTACCTGTTGTCATAGTAGCTGTTCTTGACATAAAGCTGGTTTTTGGACGTCAGGGTGTAGGAAGTGTTGTAGCAGGAGAAAGCGTTAGAATAATCCATTGGCAGAGCGTAGAACATATACCATGCCCCGACCAACTGCAACACAGAATATAATACAAGCACATAGCATATTGTCTCTATAACCTGAGGCATTCTTTTGAGAGAAGTTATATATAATGATGTAGTCGTTTCAATAACAGAGTTAAAATCTTGAGTCTGAAAAATATTTCTCAATTACTTTCATGTTTAGTTCAGAATATTTCACAGTATCAGATATGACCCTAGAAACGAAATATAGAATTACTTTTATCTCCAAGCGGATATTGCAGTCAATTAAATCTGTACTGAGTTCGGTTCTGGACACAAGACTCCGTGCACTTCAACTGAACAAAGCGATTGTAGGATAGATTTCCTTTGAATATTTCAGCCTTCCTTTCTGTTTGCTTTCCATCGTCACATCACTTGGACGTACCATTATGTTATAACTGTGGATGCTGTACATGTGTATAGCACGTGTCAGCCTCGGGAAAACAAAGTGGCAATTTCTTTTCATATCAACTGTCGTCCTTCGCCCAGATCGAACATTACACGTTGGATATCTACAGTCCATTTCTTGTGATTCGTATGGTTCTGTTTTCAACAGATTTAAATGTACCATTATTCGATGTTCTTTCGATGCTCTTTTACCGTAGAACAAGCGCCAAATTTAATGTACTGAAAGCGTCAGTTTAGATATCAAAAGCGCTAGTGTTAATAATAGACCAACACTCCATTTTAAAACTTTTCCCAAATGTATAATTGGCTGTGCATGAGCTCAGGTGTGGTCAAACATGTTGTGCATTAATTTGAATTTACTACAGGAAAAATACCTCAAGTAAATAAAACATCTCTTTTTCATGCTTACAACTCGGGAAAATCCACAATTTCGAGGAATGCGTGCCTTAGACAAAGTGTTTGTTACTCGCACATCATACTGTATATCTCTCTTTCGTCCAAGTACATGGGATTTTGTTCTCTTGGAATTTCACTATAATTCAAGTAGATTTCTAAATTAATGCTTTTTAGAATGTAAATAATTATATCAGCTGTTGGATATGACGAGTAAAACTTTATAATATCAATTTTTGTTTACCACCTGTGCTTATCTTAATATATGGATTTATATGAACGTTTTCGACACTCGGTGTGTGTCATCTTCAGATATGGGGCCTATGTCATTGTATGTTGTGAAGCCCTAGCTTCTTAATTATGTTGTGGGTTGTTCACTTGTGTATTGCCTTTCATGATTTCTTAGTTTACTATAAGCAGTATGTGGTTTGTTATTGTGAATCTGTTAAGTTCTATCTTTTGAAAAACCCGTATAGGACAATAAAATTATGTTAAAAACATTATAACACATAATTATAAACAAATAATAAAACAAATAAATATATACACTATAAAAACACTGTAAAACATTGTATACACTATATTACTTTTTCACATATATGGTTGGCTGTGTTGGCCTGTTGTATCGTTAAAATTTGGTTACTTTTCTTGGTAAGAACTGTCTTTTTGACGCACTTTCACTGATATTCCATATTGTATGTTGGGGTTTTTTGATGTTGTTCAAGTTGACTGCTGTGGATCGTGGATGCTGTTGTTGAATACTTAGACGTATATAATACAAGCTATTTTCTGTTGGGTCCGCTATCTAGTATGGCCATGCGTGTTATTTTAGATGATGCTGGATACAACAAAAGTCAAGTAAATTGATTAAACTTAGCAAATACTAGTTCAGAGTAACCTAAGTCTTCTGTTCTTCTGACAGGAATATATACATACTACTTACATCATTTTTCTTCCTCGATTTCACAGGGTTTGGTGGGACTGCTGGAACATCTAAATCTGTTAAGGGGTTAGGTACAGCTTACAGCCACAAAATTTTTGGAAATATTCAACATGTTTTTCCTCCATTACTGTATCTTGAATAATAATGAAAATTCGTATGTGTAAAACACTGTCCTTCTCCTATATGAAAGAAGTATTTTTTACGATTTAAAAAAATTACTTTTTATTTTTCAAGAGAAAAATGGTGGCAGTTCACTGCGCAGTGATGAAGCGTTTCCCTCATAACTCATAAACTTGTTAACTTTTTCCTGTTCTCTCTCTTTTATTTTAATGCTGAAACTCATATTTAAATATCACGCTCTTTCAACTACATTCCTTAATAAATAATATATTTTTTTATTTTGTGTTAGGAGAAAATACTGATATTAATTTCACCATATTTTAAATGAATTTCTTTTTTATCAGAAAATCTATCAAAGGTAGAGGAGTAATCTTGCATCATATTGTAGATATGACTTGTATAAATACACACAAACAATTTCATCATAGAATGTTGGATAGTTTTTTAGTAATGTGGGAAATGCTTCATCACTGCAGAGTGAACTGAATTTTGAACAAAAAAATGTAAATAATTTTTCTAAATCGCAAAAAAAAAATATATATGTATTTTTTTATATATAGCAGAACGACAGTGTTTTAAACATACCAATTTTCATTATTGCACAAGATACAGTAATGGAGAAAAAAATAATGAATATTTCCAAAATTTTACTGCTGTAAGCTGTTGCTAACCCCCTAAATGCTACGTCCTTTTGCCAAAAGAATACGTACAGTAACAACCGAAAAAACTTTCTGAAGTAGACACGATGCCAGTGGAAGAATTTTTCAGTTTTGTAAATGACTGAAATTTGAAATCCTGATCTTTTGTTGCGGGTTTCTTATTCTTGAAAAGAGTTGTCAAAGTTTGACTCCAGTCAAAGATATACTCATTTCCTTCAATCACCTTAAATAGAGCTGGATTCAGCCTACAGGTTAGAAGAATCTGAGCATATTCCGCAGCTGTGTAAATATTTTCGTTTATGCATCACCTTGTTGATACTGTGTTTGTGAACCTCGTTTTAGCCGTCACAACGCTTTTTATTTTTTTATAAGTATTATTGGTATTGTATTGTGTTTCTGTTCTGTGAAGGATTTTAGATAAGGGGATAAATAGTCATAGTAGCTGACGCGCCCTTTTTAAACCCCACTAACTAACCAACGTCAGCATTTCATTTGTACGACTGAACAATTACGATACTACTCAGCCATAGGAATAACACACCAGACATCGCATATACTGCATTAAGTTGTTCATTATACATATTATCAGGAGAATGAGGAATGTGCAGCGGCGCGTATTATATGCATACACCAGGCGCTTTAATTTCCGTGGAATGAAAATATTTATGCTTCTGTTTTAATCAGTCTTGAATTTTTCCTTGGCACAATTTTTCTTTGACGATTTGTTATTTTATAAAAAGTAGCAATTGTGATTACTATTATTATTATTATTATTATTATTATTATTATTATTATTATTATTATTATTATTATTATTAATTTATACATATCCAAGGAGTAAAATACTATGAATGAAATTTTGTGACCTTTTTTACTTTGTGTAGTGGCCTGTTGCGAAAACGCAACACTAAGCACTTAAGTTATCAATATTGATTTAAATTACACCAGGTCACAGAACATTTTAAAATGAAATAGAATGTAATATTTATGACATACCCATAATTTTAATAAATATACTTCACAAATCATTGTTAGACAAGGTTATTTTAAGTATTAATTCTAACATCATATTCAATCTCAGTAAAGGATGTACAAATAGTGTCAAACGAGAGACTACATTCTAGTACAAATATCACGAAAATATTGTTTAGAATCCAGTCACTCTTTTATAACAGTTCATTTTACAAGAAAAACAAAAAAAAAAATTTCATGGCGGACAATTTCATATTTTGCGCATTTTTCATTGTCGTAGATTTACACATAGCGCACCTTGTGCTCCTATTCTGTGATGAAATGTAGTGGCCCACATTCTCGAATCGAGAGCCCGAGGAATCCCTCTGGTTATAGGTGTCTCACAGGACCAGTTTTACTTCTTTGTTGGCCGAATCTCTGCAATATTTCAATAGATACGTTCCTTCGGAATTCCAATAGGTCTAGTGCAACGGTCATCAAAACACTGCACTCTCGGGCTAGCGTCACTTACTCGCGGACAAGACACTGTCCTAGCGTGTATTCGTGGCTGCTGGCGGTTATACTCTCTCTCTCTCTCTCTCTCTCTATTCCTTGTGCACGACAGAGCAAATTTCCTTACCCTCCATGCACTCTACCTATTTCAGCTAGTGCTGACGACCACTGGTCTAGTGTATCAGAGCCAGTGGCACTGGTGAAGATGCCGAGCATTCTGCAATGATAGACCTACATCCAGACTCCAGAGGAAAGTAGGTCACCACCATTTCTTTGAATGGACGATGGTTCTGTACGATACGTTTTGATCCATTCTATCCATGCTGCCCATATTTGAATTGTAAGATTTTACCTAAAAGGGTTGCGAAATCTATACTGTCTTGTTTTGAGAAGCTGAATTACGGTACGCATTTGCAAATGGTTCTTTGCCTTCACAATTAGACACCATGGTAATATGGAGTTTCCATGGAGTTGTCATTCCATCAACAAAGTACTAAGGGCGTACTGGAATCTGTACACACGTCATATGAGTCTCTGTATATTTTCTTCATGTCAGTGACAAGACTAAGAGGACATGAAACCGTAGTCACCGTAAGATACCTGTTAGTCCAACTCCCATTTCTGTAAATGCGTTCACTGTCTTCAAAGATGTTAAATAATTGTCTTCGGGAATGTGATGAGGAAGTATGTCTTTAGACAGGTGTCCAGAAACTGAAGTAATATTCCATCTCCAAGGCCATATTCTGCTTTGTAATTGGTCTGTTGACCTTTAGCACCTTGGTAAATGTCAAAATCAACCAAATAACCAAGTTTGGAATTGATACACCAGACTTTACAGCCAAATCGTATTGGCTTTCCCCTAATGTACTGCTTTAGGCTACGATGTCCAAAATAAGGAATCATCTCCTCATCATGAAAAACTTTTTCTCACCACGTTGAATAATAATTCCACTTACATTCTGTGTCTCAGTAGTCATTAAAGCTTGATCTGAATGCACATTGCATGCTGTTGAAAGTTGACTGGTATCAGAAATTCTCAAAACCTCCTCATGTTGAGTCTGAAGCACTAATTCTCCATCAGCACAAAGTTGACGTGAATTCAAGTTGCTGAATGTTCCTACTATATATTCATCCGCACTATCTTCATCTGCACCATTATGGACATCCGGGGGACCTATATACACATCAATACTTTCTGTAGTTCCTGAAGGTAGTCTATGATCTGCTTCGTATTCAACCTTTGACAATACTTATAAAAATAAGATAACATGGAAATGATATTGTATGTGCTTAATGCTGCGATAACGCAACATTACAATTTAGCAGGGTGGGGACGCAATATGGAGGAAGGGTGACACATAAGTCTGTAATATTTTGCAAACACAGCTATTTTAGTACGTTGTAAGCAAATATTTACATGCATATGATATAAAGTAAAAACAAAATAATACATTTTCTTCGACATGTGTGTGCGAATATGCCAATACTCCGACATGAAAATTCACTTCTCTCTCACCGCCCCATGAAATTGAAATTAAAGTTCATTATTATGCTGCAGGCTACTTTGATTCTTCTAGCATACTCAACACTGGAATAAAAGTTAATTTTTTAATTCATTTCTTTGCATTGTTGCAGAACAATAATTAATGCAGAATGTTGCTAAAACGCAACACTAGGCAAAAATGAGTAAGAAGTGTCTTTCTGCAAGCAAAACCATAAGACTTTCGCCACTCATATCGGATAGAATTTCATGTGTTTTATTCTTAAGGGAGAAGGCCTACTTAATTCTTTTGCTAATAAATTTAGTCTACAATTAACCCCAGGTCTCTTTTTGGAAGAAAATCGAGACATCCTTTTCATAAGTAATTTTCCTCTGTACTATTTCTTGAGTGATATTTGTTGCCCTATGTCTCATTTAAATACATAAAGTAAAACGTTTTCCATGTTGAGGCTATAATGTCAATCCCAAAAAGTTAAATTCGAGACGCTACAATAATTTTTCTTTCCAGGGGAAACTGGCTACCTTTAATTGTTTCATTATATTTCAGTTCCATTATCTCTAACGCATAGTACTCAGATAATACAAATTCGTAAAACTTTATTTTTCTTGTTATGTCATGCGATAGTTTTTCGAAGATTGACTGACTACATCAGTACAGAAAATTTCTCTATATATTATGTCTTTAAAATCGTTTCCTTTAGTCGTGATTTTTGTCATTCTCTGTTTCCCCCAAGGAAATGTAAATAATGATGCAGCACATTATTCCTCGTAATACTATGCTTCTCTGTCTCTACCTACAGGCACACCTTATACTGTGTGAACATTTACAATGCAGATTTCAGCTCTAAGAACTTGACCCCTTGAGAATTCGATTTTTTGCGCAATTCCTTTGATGGAAAGAATTACATAAACAAATATACTTTATATAAGATGTCATTTCCTTGTCCTCTTACCAATTTTTGGCTGTTCGTTGAAGTGTCAAATGTCATGTATAAAACTGTTTACAATACGTATTGATTATCTGTAAGTGATATTCGAACAGTAACACAAGGCTAAAAAGAGGTGCGACCGATTTGTAGGTTGCATGTAAGAAACGCTGCCACACTGACTCGTCATAGCTAACAACGTACTTCTTACCGATAAAAGTAACAAAATTCTTCGCACTTCACACTTATTTTATTACCGTACTCAGCACAGTGTTATGTGCATTCCAGTCGAATGTTGTATGGTACATTTTCTGACATTCTTCTTTGTTTTGAACTAACAACAAAGACTATGTCAGAAGTGATAACAGTCTGTCTATAATTAGTGAACGAGACGTGCACCTTTTTTTTACCTAGCTGGACAAAATTCATTTTTCGAGTTTTTGATTTCACGATACATATTTATGAATATATGTCCTTGACTGCACGGGACATATTGTAATAGCACTGCGCGATATTTCTGTCTGATTTTTATTTGGTTTAGAGTAGCGTAAATATTACTATCTGCAGAGTGTTGAATCCACACTCCCCGGTCATACTGAAAGTCGCTTTAATGACCAGTAATTTTTTTCACACAGAATTTGTAATTCCATGAACGTTCTTCGATGTAATGTGAAATTTAGCTAATTCCTAAATGAGATCCCCCAATACAGCTTTTATTTCGTATGAAAGATATTCTTCATTTCAAAAACTATAACTTTAATTTGAGTTATAAAATATTAGATGCTGTGTGCTGTGAAAAAAACTTATATATTTATATTCTGACATCATTACCTGTGTGTAGTATTATTTGATTGGTTGCGTATATCTGCGAACGTAACCCATATTAATTATAATTAAATTTTTGTAGCTTTCGTAACTTTTTATTATTAACATCAGTATTTTGAAGCGTAAAGTATCTTAGAAAAAAATAAGGTTTCAATTAAATAATTTTTGTATATATATTTTTTTAGTTGTCCTGAAGTGTTACATTCTGTCCCTAGGTAGCTTACATCAGGGTGATGTTGCCCTCACACAATCCCCCCATCGGTGCCTATCCTGAGCAAAATTAATTCAGTCTGTATCATCACATACCACCTCCCTCAAATCTATTTTAATGTTATCCTCCCGTCTACGTCTCGGCCTCCCCAAAGTTTTTTTTCCCTCCGGTCTCCGAACTAACACTATACGGATTTCTGGATTCGGCCATACGTGCTACATGACCTGCCCATCTCTAACGTCTGGGTTTAATGTTTCTAATTATGTCAGGTGAAGAATACAATGCGTGCAGTTCTGCGCTCTGTAACTTTCTCCATTTTCCTGTAACTTCATTCCTCTTAGCCCCAAATATTTTCCTAAGAACCTTATTTCAAACACCCTTAACCTCTGTTCCTCTCTCAAAGTGAGAGTCCAAGTTTCACAACCATACAGAACAACCGGTAATCTAACTGTTTTAGAAATTCTAACTTTCAGATTTTTTGACAGCAGATTAGATGACGAAAGCTATTCAACCAAATAATAATAGGCATATTCCATATTTATTCTGCGTTTAATTTCCTCCTGAATATCATTTATATTTTGTTGCTCCAAGATATTTGAATTTTTTCCACCTCTTCGAAGGATAAATTTGCAATTTTTATATATCCGTTTCGTCTTCTTTAGATACTGAACTTCGAATTCTCTGTCACAAATCTTCTTACAAATTCTAGAGACAAACAATTTATAATTAGTCTCTCTTTCCTGCCACACGAAAGAGAACAAAATTTCTTCTGTTATTTCTTCTAAATTCGCTCGAGGAGTCAACTCTGTGTCATTTACAGTTGAAATGGCATTAATTTCAACTTCTTCCGTTTCTGAACTTCATCCATAATATTTCTCTTCACACTCAAATTTCTTATTTTTTCTTCATCTCGGTTTTCTCTGGCGTATATGTTAAAACGCGTGCCTTTCGTTTTTATTGTCGAGTTATTTTTTCCTGGCAGGAGCATAATTTAGCTTTGTCGGGGTTTGTCTCTTGATTTATTTGCTGCGTGGCATTTCCACTGAAGCTGAAACCCCATAAAAGCTATTACTAAGTACTGTTTTTGATTACCCATAAGAGTAACTTATTTACAAAATTATTTAAAATATAACGAGGCCCACCTGAAGACAGTTGTCCCCAGGTACACCGTCCGTAGGTACATCAGGAATCAGTAAAATATATCTCGGCAAGTTTTCAAGTCTAAGGTACCCAAAACAAGCCAATAAGCACATGGATTCGTAGCTGGAATAGCAGGGTCTAAAAAATATATATTTAGGTTTTTAATTGCATATATAAGAATTAATTAAAAATAATTCATTCATTTGAAAATTATTTTCGTTTTACGTTGAAACACATATTTTTAAAATGAAATCTCTCCAGATTGCTTCAACAAAAACTAAATCATTCACAGAACAGCTGAATGAAGAAATTAAAGTGGTCAACAGCGAAAACAAATATTCCAACACATAACTTTCAAAATAAACCAAATGTCCCCAGGTACAACTTGTCCCTAGGTACAACAGCTTCCCCTACAAACTATAAAACTTTGCAGTCTTCCTACTGGCAGCAGTCGATTATTGCTGATGTTAAACCGCTTTCAAATTCTGGTTGTATCTGAGCAATGATGGTCGTAATAGTGCTAGTGACATAATTATGAGTAATATTTTATTTTGTTTGCAGTCAGTTGTAGTAGTAGAAAGAGTAGTCACCAATTATTATTATTTCAATAAGAAAAAATTATTTATCCACAATAATTGTATACATGTTGAATAGATAAAACAGCATTAAATTTAAAATAATAATAATAATAATAATAATAATAATGATTATGATTATTATTATCATCATCATCATCACCATCATTATCATCATATATTTAAAAACGATGATTATGTGAAGATTCCTTTTCTTTAACTGATATCACTCTTCGTTGTTATTTATTACATTGTATTACATGTCATTTGTGTTAAAGACTAAACTAGAAATTTGAAGTTTATGATCTAGTGTTTCCTCATTTTACAAAATCATTTACCACTACCTGTGCACAATACCATTTCGGACACTTGTTGAAATCGAAATCAAGTGTAATCCTGAGAAATGATATTCTTAATCAATATTTCTATTGGAGAATATTTTGTAGCTATGATTATTTACATGTTTTTCATTTGTAGCTTATAATTTTATTCCACTATTGTTTCTGGACTATAAATATGTTTAGTTTATAATTTGCTTCAGTGCATTAGGTTTGTTTTAATACAAATTATAATAAGTCAAGCCCCGTGGAGTCGTGGTAAAAGGCATCCTGCCTAGGGACCGCGTTACGGAATGCGCGCTTGTTCGAATCCTCATGGAGGAAGAAATTTTCTCATGAAATTTCGGCCAATGCATCGGACCGTTGCCCATCCAGCATCGTGATGCACTTGGGGAGCTACGATAGGTAGCGAGATCCGGTTACGAAAGCCAGCTATAACGGCTGGGTGGGGTTATGCGTTTCATTTATTTTTTGAGGATAGATTAATTCCAAATTTATTTTTGATTTTATCCTATTAATCAAATTATATTCCACACTATACCTCCATTATGATTGGATAATCGTCCACCTCTTCTTCGGCATGTGAACTTGAGGCCAGCAGCCGGCTGGTCGGTCTGGCTTCTTCAAAGGCTGTGGCGCCATGGATTATTTATTGTTATTACCGATGTATGTATGTATGTATGTATTGTATGTATGTATGTATGTATGCATGTATTTTTTTGAACTGCATGCTCCATTACTACTATAAGTAATACTACATGCGTAAGTTGACCTTTGTCACAAAATGATTATCCTTACCCTGCTATTGTTTGTGCTAATATGGCTACTTATTTAGTTTCGTATCCTAAAGTTACTTACTTAGTACCTTTGATTAATTTAAATTATTGAAATTATTCTAAAGTTAAATCCTTATTGTAGAGAGTCTAAGTCTATACTATTGGCAAATTTTTCTAAATGTTTTACATAGGTTACTCCCAATTCGTTCTTTTCAACAGGCCACTTCCCTCCACTCATAATTACACAAGCTTTTAATATGTATGTATGTATGTATGTATGTATGTATGTATGTATGTATGTATGTATGTATGTATGTATGTATGTATGTATGTATGTATGTATGTATGTATGTATGTATGTATGTATGTATGCAATGGTGAGGGGATATATCTGCTTATTCTAGACACAGAGTATGAACAATGAAAACTGTAAAAAAATATTGCAATGAAAAAGTGAATAATTGTATAAATCTTCCAAATAATAAAAACGGAAAACAATTCAAGGCGATCACGAAGGCCAAAGAATTTCATAAAATTATTAATATTACACATTCTGAATTAATGTATTTTATGATATTTAGCAAAGCAAATTTTAAAAATTTCAAGCTTTATATATGTTCTAAAAGCCATTACATACTCTTTCTGGGATCAGGTCCTCCGGTTTGTAAGTCTTCAGATCACAAGACTGTGCTCCTCCCATAAAACACACGACGGCTAATAGGACCACAAACATGCTGGAAATGAGAATTTGCATTTGCAAGATTAGAATATTAATTCATTTCAGGGTTACATAACGGGTCACTGAATAAAAGAATGTGAGTTAAGGCATTCTTAAGTGAATAAATTTAGTTTAATAACATTATATTAATATATAATTAGAGCACATTGTTGTTTGCAGCATTTGCAATTTTTGTCAATGGCTTAACTCCTGATGGAAAGCTGCAATATACGAGAAATGTTCAATGATGCATCTTGTCCACAACTACATAAGCTCCAAGTGTGTCCGGTCGAGGTGAGTTCCTCCAAGTTGGTGACCGGGTAGTGCAATGGTGGTTCTCGTGGTCTTCATATCGATCAACTATTTTCAACTTATCACCATACACCCCGTTTCATTCTCTCGTCTTTTTTCATCACTATACTCCTCTCCGCCGGCCACCATTCCATGCTGAACGCCCGCGACATCATCACACCCCTTTTCACCTTTCCATTCCCGCTGTTAGTCCTTTGCCACGTCCCCCTACAAGACGGGATTTGTTACGAATGTATGGTGCGCCACATACTTCTTCCCGTTTTATATATTTATATTCATTCTATGGTTAAGGTTCTTAGGCTAATAACTCTCGTCTCAACAGCGGGGATCTTTCCCATCTCCGTAGTCCTGTCCCACGGTTTCCAGCGAGACTTCCTAATTGTGTAGCCCGACAGGGCGCCCAGCAACGAAGCAATAGTGGGCCCTTCTAACTTCCCCTATATCCACGTTTAGGTGTCGAGCCCTGGCCAGACGTCAAGTACACTTAAGTACAACCTCAGTGGTGGCCCGGGGCGGTTTAGACGTCCCGGTGACCGACGCTGATCGCCGGAGCTCATATATCGCTCTGACGCGTTACCGCTAAATAATGGGTGTCGCAGTGTTATTAACCACATGTCCCCTGCAGCTGTGCGGTCACGGATTACTCCGGCTTTGTTGGGCAAGGTCGGAGTTAGCCGAGTAGTCCGGCGGTACTGTTCAATGTAGAGTGGGGAGAGACGGGCGATTATTCCAGTGGAAAGGGTATAAAACTGCGACATTCCTCTGGCGTAAAACTTGCCAATAGGTGTGTAATGTCTAGTTTGAAGGGTAAATTGCGTGAGATGGGTTGCTTGGGATAGGGCTGTGAGAGGGTCTTCATAGCCGGCACAGACCACAAAGAATTTTTAGGTGTATTTTTCTTACCCCCCCCCGGTGGAAGACTGACGCCGACGGTTCCGTTGGGGGCCAGTTAAAATGTCCTCGCGTTCCTCTTCCCCCCTCAAAAATAGCAACAAAAGAAACAGAAAATAGCAAAAGACAGTACAGCTGATGGCAATATGACGAACTTTGCAAGGGACTTGGACCCTGAAAAAGGAACAGTTAAAAGTGCCGCCTCCAAAGTTTATTAATATCACCTTTGATGGGACCGAAAAACTATGAAAAACAATAGTCCATTTTACGTGAGACGCCCACTCGATGGACTGGTTGGGAAGGTCAGAAATGCAACTCGACTTCGCAACGGCAGTATCCTCGTTGATACTGCATCTGCAAAATAGAGTGAGATGTTGAGAGCGATGTTGCTGGGATCATACCCCATCAGTGTTGAGCGACACTTCTCGCAGCACACCAAGCGAGAAAATGTGCATACAGATTCTCTAGATGATATGGTCGATGATGAGATGCATTTAGAGCTGGAAGAACAATCCGTTTCCAAGGCTCACCGTTTATTGCGTAAGCGGGATGGACGCACTAAACCCCTGAGGACATTCTTTCTGACATTTGAATCTTCTCTCTTGCCAAAATATGTATTTGCCTTTTACCATCGTGTCCCTGTGCGTGCATATGTGCAGAACACAATTCGGTGGTTTTGATGCCAATGGTTCGGACATACGCAAAAACGTTGCACTAACAATATCATATGTGCAAATTGCGGCGGTACTGACCGTGCGAATTCCCCATGTGCCGTCGATGAGCACTCTGTGAATTGCTCTGCGGACCACGGCGCTAATTCTAAAAATTGCCCGAAGTAGGGGCAGAGAAGGATATTCAAGAGCTTCGAGTCCGAGAAAATACTACTTTTTTCGAAGGGCGTAACCATACTTTCGATCAACAAAATAAGCGATAGGAAAGTTCTATGCATCAATATTGCAGAAGGCAACAGAGGTCATTAAAGCATTCACGCAGACTCGTGTGGGCTTGATATCAGGCCTTACGTTCCTAGAAAGGTCGCTGCCATAACAGCAGAGAAGGGTTCTTATTCTGGTAGAACACAAGAACGTCGCACTCCTAGTTCGGGTGGCGGGTCGATATCTCGCTCTCGATCAGGTCCTCGATCAAGATCACGATCAGGAATGCGACGAACTGCAATGAGTCGCAAAGTCAAAGGCTAAGCAGTCGCAGACAAAGGCATCAATCATTGAAAAGATAAGTAAAGAAGATCGCCTGTAAAGCCACAATCTTAATTAGGCTCCTTGAGATAAATGATATTGTACAGTGGAATGTGATCGGTGTACTCAGCCGATATACAGACCTACAACAATTGATCTATCATGAGGAACCTGCACTTTTATATCTTCAGGAGACACATCTCCGATCCGAACACTCCCTGAATATGTCAGGATACAATGTTTACCTGTACGATAATCCTGCCGGTATTTGGCCCAATGGAAGTTGAACTTCCTACTGCGTCAAAATAAATTTTCCTCTGTTATCAATATTAACACACCTCATCAATGTATAGTGGCTACAATATCTTTACCTAGCGTCCAGTAGTCTATAGTTTGTGTCTATATGCCACCAGATATACTTTACACAGTTAATGACGTGGAACACAATCTGTCGCAGGTACCGGCTCCATTTTATTAAGTGGATTTTAGTGCATTTCACCAATCTTGGGGCTCTAATTCTGATGATAGAAGAAGTAAAATAGCAGAGGTATGTACCCGTCTCAATCTGAACACCCTGAAGTACGGGGAAGTAACATATCAATCCTTGGCTTACGGTACTTTCTCCATGATAGGTGTCTCCACTTGAAGCTCAGTTGTCCACGCATTTCGAGTGGTCATTTATTCACGACTTACATGGTAGTGAAAACTACCCCATCCTAATGCGTATGTCCGCTATATGTCCTGCGCAATCTCGCTCTCCGAACTGGGTTATTAAAATGTGCCCTGGATCGGATATACGGAGTATATATAATTAGATCATAACGGGTATGAAAGTGTGGACTCCTTAGTAGTAGTAGTAGTAGTAGTAGTAGTAGTAGTAGTAGTAGTAGTAGTAGTAGTAGTGGTAGTAGAAGTAGTAGTACCAGTAGTAGTAGTAGTAGTAGTAGTAGTATTAGTAGTAGTAGTAGTAGTAGTAGGGTTTAAGAAGGGCGCGTCAGCTACTATGGCTATTTGCGCCCTTATCTATAATTCTTAATATAACAAAGACATAAATAATATAATAATCAGAGTGCTAAAAAACTAAAAAGCGTTGTCACGGTAAAACAAGGCACAGAAATGCAGTATACATCAGGTGATTTCTACACAATCTTAAATATGAGCAATTCTACGACCCTAGGTGATATTCAAAACGAACAAATAAAACAATAAAACTAAGGCCACCAGAGATAAATTGAGAATCATATTTTAAAAACAATAAAAGTTTATAAAATATTCGCATGTATAAAGTCCGAAATGTCAACAATGTAAAATAAAATATAAAACAAATATAACCTCCGGATGTAAAGGGTTCGGAGGATAAGTAAAAACGGGTCAATAAAAACTAAATCACCTTATCCAATCCTGTAGTCGATAAAAATTTTAGAACTGCATTTGTACAATTAAAATCATTTCCAAGAGCGTCACGTAGTGTCGGCCGAATTCCATATTGCCGGCGGACACGGTCATATTTTCTGCAGTGCAATAGAAAATGTTCCACCGTAAGTGGAACACGGCACGTATCACACTCCGGCTGAGGTTCGCCACGTAGGAGATGGCCATGTGTCAGATGACAGTGGCCAATCCTCAACCGGGTTAGTAAAACCTCCTCGCGTCGTCACGCGACGAATCCCAAACTCGAACAGTATTCTTTATATTTCGTAATTTGTTTCCCTCTTGTGCAGACCATTCTCCTTCCCATTGCCACCATATTGTATATTTCAAGTAGTTTCGAATATCCTGCCACCTCTCGCGCCAATATACCAGAGAGCCATTCAGTGCGCCAGCCCTGGATGCAGCATCCGCGGCCTCATTTCCTGGAATCCCTACATGGCCAGGAATCCACACTACTCCAATCTCATAATCAGAGCCAAGGAGAGTGTGGAAGAGCTCCTGAGTTCTTAAGACAAGCGGATCAGCACAATTAAAAGACTGCAAGGACTGAATGGCACTTAAAGAGTCGGAACAGATAAGGAATCTGCCCCGAGGTTGCCTGATTAAAAACAATAAAACTCTGTAAAAAGTATAGAGTTCAGCAGTAAAAACTCAGGTATATTGGCTCAGTCTGTATTTAAATGTCTCTCCATTTGTAACAAAAGAACAACCAACACAATCATTTATCCAGGATACGTCAGTAAAAACTAAGGAATAATTTGGATAGCGTGATAAAAGTTTACTAAAACGAAGTCTATAAACAAAAGCTGGTGTAAAATTCTTAAAACATCGGCTCAGACTTACATCAAGCATGGGACGTCGCATAATCCACGGTGGTGTGGTGGTATATTCCAGTGTACGAACTGATGGTAAATGGACGTCGAGCTCAGAGAGCACTTCCGAAACCGCATACCTGCTGGTCGAAGTCTTCGTGGGCTTTCACTGTATCGGCCGTAGAGAGTAGAATGGTAAAAGGAGTCGTAGGAATTGTGCTCAGGCTGTGTGCGGGGCTTAACCGCATATGAGCACAAGATTTCTTAGTAGAATATTTATCAAATGTGGTTATAAAATCAGCGGAATTATCTATCCCCCTGTTGTTCTGCAAGCCAGATACTCAGACCTACAACAATTGATCTATCAAGAGAACCCTGCTAGTTTATGTCTTCAGGACACAAACCTCCGACTTAAAGACTATCTCGGGATACTATGTTCGCCAGTACGGTCACCTTGCCGATATTCGTGTCATCGGAGGTTGTGTCCTCCTACTTCCCCAATTTATTTCTTCTTCTTCCGTCATCAATGCATATCTGTCACAAAAACTTTAATTAGCATTCAGTTTCCAATACTTTGTGTTTACATATCCCTGATACAGCTTTCACAAAAAATGAAATTGAAGATATTCTGACCCCGGTACCTACTGCATATTTGTTAGTGGGGGATTGCAATGCACCCCACCAATGTTGGGGCTCAAATTTCGATGATGGCAGAAGAAATAAAATAGCAGAGATATGTACCTGTCTAAATCATATTATCCTGAATACAGGGGAAGCAACACACATATCATTGGCTTACGCTACACAGATATAATAATGAAATACTTATTGCTTCTAAACATGCGATGGCATCCAACAGTAAGCAAGGAATCACGTGGAGACTTACGGTCATTAGTGAGTCAATATGAATGCGTTAGAAGCGCTATCTTTAGAGGTTTCATTACATGTAATACTATTGTTTCAATTGATACGGAAAAAATAGGCACTCAGAGTAGGCGCGAACGGGAATTAAGCTGCGCGGATCGAAACATGTCAACACTCAAAGAGTTATTGGATTTTCTTGAACATAAATCTCAGGCATTAAAACCATGAAGGGCACGACTCCTATACCAGAATAAAGAGTAAAGTTTAATAGAGGAAAGCAAGCGAGTAAAGGATTCAAAAGAACGCACCCTAGGTGGTATTATTGCAATTAGACACATTCGCTGTGCAATTTCTCAAGTAGCAGTATGCAGGAGAGAAAGAAATGCTTCCTTATGCACAGACCCTGTTGGAACTGTTTGCGAATCCAACATTTGGACAAGTATTCTCGAGCCGGGACCTGCAAAAGTGTGGAGCAAAGCACCATACACTCCTACATCCTAACCAGACAACAGGGATAGAACAGAAGGGTTCCATGACTACACAACAAACATGCTATAGCATCAAGAATGAAGTAAGGTCACATGTATTGTTGTCGACAGCCATCGTAATGGTAAAGAATGCGCAAGGAGACTTACAACAATGCAGATGCGTTCTTGGTAGTGGTTCCCAATGTATTTTGTGACAGAAGAATTAGCACAGAGATTGAGATTACGGAAGAATTCCTATACAGGGAATAAATGGAACACCATTAAAAACTACGAATTGCGTGTATACTCAACTATCATCAACAGAAAGAAGGTTCACAGCTGACACTAAGTTCTCCGTTCTTTCTAAGTACACGGAGAATATGCCTCCAGTTTATGTAAAATACAAGAAATAAAAATCCCATTTGAAATGAAACTAGCGGATCCTACTTTCATCAAACTAGGGAAGTTGATCTACAGATAGGAGCTGAACTATTCTTCTAAATATTGCGATCAGAAGCAAGGGTGGACGTAAACATCTCGCTAGCAATGCACAACACAAAACTAAGGTGGATATAGTCCGGTAGGATTAAAGCAACAAGAGCAGAGGTTATTTCGACCATCGCAGTAATATCACTTCTTACATACAAAAAGGACAACTTAGAACCCCTACAGCGTTTCTGTGAATTAGAAGATATTCCAGAAAGAACAAGAACAACAGAAGAAGAAGAATGTGAAAAATATTTTGTAGCAACAATAACAAGAGATCAAACTGGAAGTTTGTGGTACGACTTCCTCGACGTCCAAATCATCGGCAGAAATTTTGCAAGAGGCGTATAATTGATTGAAACAGATGCAGCGACGTTTCCGAAGGCAACCGTTACTTCAAGAAGAATACTGTAAATTGATGACAAATTATGAGCAGTTAGGACACATGAGAAAAATAAATAGAAAGTAAGAGGAAGAAGACAAGAAAAGTTGTTACATTCCACATCATGCAGTTTTGAGAACTCGGGAGAAGAGCGAAAAATTCTGGATTGGTTCAAGTCAATTCTGTAGAAACCCCAGCAGACCTTGTTTCAAGGGGTGAAGTCTCAAGGATCATAGAATATTCAGATTTATGATGGCATGGACCACAGTGACTAATTAAGTGGAACAAGTGGTCACCCGCATCACTGGAAACTTCTACGTTGGAAATGCCTGAACAACGAACTTTGCTAAGCAGTGTAAAAGACATCACAGAGCAAGAGAATATTAAACTCAGATTCTCTTCTCTACACAGACTACAACGGGTACTCTCGTATTGCCTCAGATTTGATCACAATTGCAGAAGAGGAGCAAAGAAGAGAACTGGTACATTGACAAAGGAAGAATTGCAGTACACAGTGGTGGCATGCATCAAACAAGCACAGCTTCGAGAATACTCTACATTGTCCATGAAGAGTAAACTGAAGGATCTGAACCTGTTCCTTGGATTCTGAAAATATTCTCAGGGTCAGTGGAAGACTGAGAAACTCTTATAAGTCTTATGAACATAAGCATCAAATTATCATTCCATCGAACCAAAATATAACAAGGCTGATAGTAGAAGCAGAATATTTAAGACTACTACATGCAAGTTCACAACTTTTGACAGCATCTCTAGGGCAAGATATTGGATTGAAAACATTCGATGTGTGATAAGACCCATTATTCATAAATGCCTACATTGCTTAAAATTAAAGGCCAACATACCCAAACAACTTATGGGACAGCTACCTATTCCACGGGTGACAGCGTCTCGACAATTCATAAATTCTGGAGTGGATTATGCCGGACCTTATTTTATAAAACATGGTTCAACAAGAAGCAAGGTCAAGGTTAAATGCTACGTAGCATTATTCATAAACCTCAGTACCAAGGCAATTCATTTGGAGCTCGTCAGGGACTTGAAATCAGAAGCATTTATCGCCGCCTTACGACGATTCACAGCTAGACGAGGGAAATGTGCAAATATATACAGTGACATGGTAGAAACTTCGTAGGAGCCAAGAACGAACTACGAGAGTTGCATCAAAAGGAGTTGGAAGAACTTGCTGCTAAGGAAGAATTCAACTGGCACTTCATTCCACCCAACTCTCCACATTTCGAGGGACTCTGGGAGGCCGGAATCAAATCCATGAAAGACCACCTAATGTTATTGGAGCCAACTACTTGACATACGACGAGCTGCATACCTTAATATGTCAAGTTGAAGCAGTTCTCAATTCCAGACCCATCACGTCCATATCAAATGATCCTGATTATCCCTCTTATCTTAGTCCAGGTCATTTTCTTATAGGTGTGCCTTTAATTTCATATCCTGAATCAGACGTATATTCGTCAGCAATTAATTACCTCTCTCGTTGCCAACACATCCAAAAGAAGCATCAAGACTTCTGGAAGAGAAGGTCGTGTGACTAACTAAATGGCTTGCAGCAGCGATGCAAGTGTTGTACAAAGGAAGTCAACATCCAGTCAGATGCAGTAGTGCTGCTCAAAGAAGACAATTTGCCGCCTATGAGTGCTAGCTAGCCGTTATTCAAGAAGTGATTCCAGGTAAGGATGGACTAATTAGGGTAGCAGTCATTGGAACTAAAGATGGTACATTCGAACGGTCTATTAGTAAATTATGTGTGTTGCCAAATGTTAATTCATGGTAGTTTTGCAATGTCTGCAAAGGCCGCCAGTATTTTCAGTGTAATTTTTCTTAAAAATTTGTGAAATATTTGTGTTAAATGTTATACATTTAAGGTGGGCATATTATGTTTCGGACATCAAGGGTGTGCAACTGTGCCTCATACGTTTGTATATGTAAGTCTATTGGAATTGTACTCTTGCAGCAAGAGCCGCAAAAGAAATAAACACTTTAAATCTACAGTTCACGTGTGTTTTAAACGTCAATCGACCTACCAAGACCCCAACAATCTTACTCTGATCGATCAAAGCTGGATTATGGCTGATCTATTTTTGGCTCAGCAAATAAATCGAAGTTACTTCTTTTGGATAATCGTACTATCCATCATTATGCAATACGACTAGCTACAGAGGTCTTCCGAACAAGACGGATGCAGAGCCTGAATTCTGAAGCGGGAGAACCATGTCTGTATCGGGGACGTAATATCGTGTTGTGCACATATCCTGTTAAGCTCCTCTCGCAACCTAAGCACAATTCGCAAGATTCATTTCACCACTTGTCTCTTTACTGTCAATACAGCGAAAATCCACGGAGACATCGTCCAGTAGGTGTCCGGTGTCGTGTACATCTCTCAGAGTTTACCATCCGGCTTCCAAAATTTCGCACATTGGAATATGCGACCACTCCACCGTGGATTGTCCGACGTCCTATGTTTAATGTCAGTCTGAGTCGGAGTTTTAAGAATTTTACACCAGCTTTTGTTTATTGACTCCGTTTTAGTGAAATTTTATTGTGATTTCCAAATTATTCTTCAGTTATTGACGGATCCCGGGAAAAATATTGTCTCGGTTGTTTGTCCGTTGCTAGTGGACAGATAATTAAATATAAATTGAGCCAATATATTAGTGTTTTTCTTCTGAATTCTAAGCTTGATACAGAGCTTTACTGTTTTAAATTAGATAACCCCGAAGTAGATGTCTTATCTGCTCCGACTGTTGAAGCGCCATTCATTTCCTGGTGTGTTTGAATTCTAATGATCCGCTTGTGTTGAGAACCAAGGAGCTTTTCCAGACACTCCTCAGTCTGATACTGACATTAGAGTAGTGTGGATTCCGTGTCATGTTGGAATTCCTGGCAACGAGTGACCGTGCTGTGAGTGGATCTCAGGTTTATTGACGGGAGAGGTGGCAAGATATTCAAAATTACTTGAAATATAGTGTAACTTTAATACAAAACAAGAATGTAACTTTTATTCAAAACAACAATAATCACTTTCTATAATTGTATGTAAACACTCCCATCAACAATGGGATTTCCACTACACACAGCAACACAGTATTCGTTATTGCAGTCCACAGACGACAGTGCCAATTTACTTGGATTGTTGAGAACAACAATGTAGTGCTAATCATAACTAATGTTCACAAAGCACTATTTACAACACAAAACTGTCAGTTCTCAGTTCACAGTTCGTTTGCCTTCGCTAGTTCTTCTAGCTCAGTCACTCAAGTTCACAGTATCTCGAACCCATGACCTTCAGAGACAGCCCACTGAACATCGAACTCAGGTCCCCCAACTGCGGTCCACTGAGGACTTCCGGTGACAGTCCACTGGACGCTCACACAGCTACGGAGGACACACTCAAGTCGAACTCCGGTCTCGAAGCTGGCTTCACTGCTACACAAGACTGGCTGGCTTGCTGTCCAAAAACTAGCAACGACTGCAACTAACTTTCTTCGAAGGCTTCTCGCTTTTATAAGTTAAGTCATACTTTCCAGAAACTACGATTTCGCGATCATTCTCGTTACAACAATCAGTTCGCCTGGCTTCCAGCTCCCCCTTTTCCTCGCACAGCACATGCCCTAGGAAGTAGATGCGTGCGCAACTTCATTTGCCGCGTCGCCCGATCCTTCCACGCGCGCACTGCCCTCTGTGGGACGCGTGATCGAGTGTCGACGGGGCTGCCACAATAGATTATTGTCGCAATGGGAAGGAGAATAGTCTGCAGAAAATGGAAATAAATTACGAAATATAAAGAATACTGTTCAAGTCTGGGATTCCTCCACAAAGACGTCACGACACGAAGAAGTTTTACGCACCCTGTTGAGGATTAAGCACTGTTGTCTGACACGTGGTTATCTCCTACGCGGCGAGCCAAAGTCGGATTATGATATATGTCTTTACCACTTACGGTGGAATATATGTTATTGAATTGTAGGAAATATGACTGTGTCCGTCGACAATATACAATCCTGGGAAATCTACGTGACGGCCTTGGTAATTATTTAAATTGTAAAATTGCAGTTCTGAGATTTTCATCCAAACAGAACTTGATACGGTAATTTAGTCCTTGTTGACCCTCCTTACTGTTTTTATTCCGAGCTTATATTTGATGTTTTATATTTGTTTTTACATACTTGCCGTTTCGGATTTTCTACATCCGAATATTTTATAAAGTTTTATTGTTATTGAAATACGCGGTATAATTTGTCTTTGGTGGTGTTTCTTTATTATTTTGTCATCTTTTTTCAAACATTATCTAGGGACCGATATCAGCTTATTTCTATGATTTTGTTACAAATCACGTTGTTAATACTGCATTTGTGTGCTACGTTTTTAACGTGACTTTTTTTTTTTATTTTTGAAGAATATTAGATAGGAGATCACAAGCCATAGTATCTGACACCCCTTTCTAAATCCCAATAACTCCATCACCATGGGATACGAATCGCTAAAGGAGCCTTTCGAGCCAGTCGCATAGTGAGCCTGTATTACGAAGCGGGAGGACCATCCCTGTGTCGCTGACGTAATGTGTTTTTTTACTCATAAGATATTATGTTTGTAATTTAATATTGTAATCCGACAGAACAAAAATTCGGCTATCTTTCCTCTATATGTATCTTTATAAAACGGTTTCCGGCGTATCAAACTTTAACTATTTCGGTCCGAATGCGTCGAATCTCTTCGACCTATTACTTGAATTCCTGAGGGGAAGGGATGGTCGTGGGTATGACGCTTGGAACGCGGCGTCAGTTGGAGACTTGGCCTGATATGTGTCGTTATGAGGGAAGAATCAACTCTGTTGGAGAGTTCAATCAACCGAAACTTGACCTTTGGTATGATGAGTACACATCGGAATCTTGGAAATTGTGATTGTGAGATGGCTCATGTGTGGGTTAACAGAATTTAACAGATACTGTATGTAAAAAAGGGGGCTGCAGCTGAATGAAATAATCTTGTTTTTTATTTTTTGAAAGTTTGCTGTTGATTCTATTAAGAGAAAGATTATAATTTACGGAGATATTCTATTTACTTATTGTTGGAAGTTTGCTCTTATTCTATTTAGGAGAAAGATTATAATAAAATTCAAGAGAATATTCTCGTTATTGAATGTTGAAAGTTTGCTGCTAATTCTGTTTAAGAGATAATTATAACAAAGGGAGATATTGTAATGTTTGGATTTTTCCTTTTTCTGAATTTATTTGGTCTTCATACTTTCATTACTTAAACACTGGTGTAGTGAGGGAACGTTACAGATCTTAAGATCCGCTCACAGTCTGAGCACAATTCTTAAAATTCTTTTCATCAGTCGTAGCCACCGGCATGGCCCAGTCGATTAAGGCGCTTGCCTGCCGGTCTAAAGTTCCGCTCGGGCGCGGTTTCGAGTTAGTTAGTGGGGTTTAAAAAGGGCGCGTCAACTACTATGGCTATTTGCGCTCTTATCTGAGATCTTTCACTAAATACAAACACAATACAATAATTAGAATGCTTAAAAGAAATAAAAAGCGTTGTCACGGTTAAAACAGGCAGACAAATGCAGTTATAACAAGGTGAAGCATAAAAAAAAACCATAAAGGTGAGAAGTTCACTGACCCTAAGTAGTGTTTAAAATGAAATAACAAAACAATAAAACAAATGCCACCAGAAATAAATTGTCTGGAGCATTTATAAAATGCACGGATGTAAAAGGTCCGAATGTCAAATTTGTTAAAATCGTATACTAAAAAATGTAACATCCGGATGTAAAGAGTCCGAAGGATAAGTAAAACAGGTCATTAAAAAAATTACATAACTTTGTCAAGCCCTGTATTGGACAAAAATCTCAGAACTGCCTTTGTACAATTAAAACCACTTCCAAGAGCGTCACGCAAAGTCGGCCGAATTTCATACTGCCGACGGGCACAGTCGTATTTTCTACACTGTAATAAAAAATGTTCTACGGTCAGTGGAACATGGCATAGATCACACTCCGGCTGAGGCTCGCCACGTAGGAGATGGTTACGCGTCAGGTGACAGCAGTGGCGTGTGGTGATAAATAATCCTGGTGGTGCACAAATATTTATTATGATTATGATTATCATATTATTATTATTATTATTATTATTATTATTATTATTATTATAATTATTATTGTTATAGGTGCTAACTACTACATAACTATTAACATATGTTACGTAGGTATAGATTTACATAATTTTGTTAGTCAAGAAATTGCAGTTAATTAGTTTCCTATGTAGGTCCAGTAATAGCAAAGTAAAATGTTCAATTTCTATTGCAGCTCAACGTAAATAATATTGTATTCGCTATATTTCGTTTTATAACACAGTTCAGACGTTCACAAGCATTCGATACGTGTGTCGTCTCATCAGCCTTAACTGCTGAAAAGTCAACAGCTTTCTTTATTTCTTTGAAATCCCATCATGGCATACATCAAAATGGCTTGAAGGATTTCGTTCTGTGTAGTGTTTGATGTGCTCTTAAACACTATTCCTCTTTCCAAATGTTCCTTAAGAGTGCGTCTAATTCAGAACTGAAATTGATGAGGCCAAGAAAAATACTAGCGTTTAAAGATGAGTTTCCGTCTTCGTGACCTCTCAAAGCCAACTCCAAAGCTGCACAAAACCGCACGCACATATCTGTTCTTGGTAACTTTATCATTGTGAAGTGCAACAATCCAATTGTATCCAATTGTGTCTGTATGTTTGTTTGACCCAACACTGCTAATTTAACATTGTTGTTGATGTGTGCAGCTGAAGAATCGTGTTTTTTAATTCTTTCATTCATGTGCTTCAAATCAATCATAACTGCAGAACGATAATCAACATTATTTAGTTACTACGCACAGTCCTAAATTCAAACAGAAAAATAAATAAAATTCATAAAACGTACTTATTTTTGTCAATAAATGTTCGCCGTCGAACAATAGGCAAGGAAAACAAAATATAGCGTCTTTTATATTGCAGTCGCATATTGCATTTTTCGTAAGTCCGAATGTTGAATTTTCTTATCACTTCTGTATTACTGTTCTTCGTCACTTATAATTTTAATTCATGTGTAGGTCTACGCATCTTCTTTATTTTGGCCTTTTCGTGTAAAGGTCTTATAGAAAATTACACATTTAAAAGATTTTGCACACTATTCATTGCAACATTTATGATGGAACGAGCTTGAGAACACATCTGAAAGTGCTCCTAACCCCTCCTACGCTCACAGTACTGCCTCCCTACCATGCTCCAAAGCCTGCCTGTGAAACAGTGCTACTGCGCATGCTCGAATGGAACAGTGTGCCGCAAGTGTCGAGCGGTACACGTAAGTCCCAGGCGTTTATAAGAACAGTACACATACAGTGTTATTTTTACATAGTATTATAATAAAGAATGATGTCGCTCACATAGTCTACTGCAGCTCATTGATATAAATTTAAGAACATGTGTTATTTGAAGAGGTAGTGCACTGCTCCTGTGCTCCTTAAGAGAAATGGCCACTGGGTGACAGTGGCCAATCCTCAACCGGGTGAGTAAAACTTCTTCGTGTCGTGACGCTCTTGTGGATGAATCCCAAACGCGAACAGTATTCTTTATTCTTCGTAATTTATTTCCCTCTTGTCTAGACCATTCCCTTTCCCATTGGGTGACTGCACCATTAGTCAGCCTGTTAACAGTACTGTAATACACTAGAGTAGTTTCTGATAAGAAAACCATTTAACATTATTTCCTTTATTAATCACCATTACAAACAAATTGTCTAGTTTTGAAATTTCACATAACATAACTTTATAACTACACTTTTTGGACTAAAAATAATACATTTTCCTAGTAGTAACAAATTCTCCAGTATTCGGCCACATAAATCCAGTGTCCAGCCAGTTTGAAACCAGTACTCAGCCTCTAAACCAAATTTAGGTTAAATTCAATTTTACTGTTAGAATATGATAAAATAAACATTATACATGTACTTTCATTATACAGTACTACAAAAAAAGTAGAAGGAATGACAGAAGGCATTTCTGAGGTAGACACTATTGAAACAATATTCCCTTTACAAAAAAAATATATATATAATATAAATTTAGCTTCCCTTAAGAAAGGTTGCCAGATTTGACAAAGCGCATTACATATAATTTGGAAACACACCTAAAAGGTAAAATGATATACATTAGAAACACTTCGGGAATCGAATATACAAAATGTCAGAAAAATTATACCTAAGTAGCGTTTGTGCTCATTTACAGTTAAGATGGGGGGAATCATCAGATAGGTTAGAATGATTGGAATGCCATATACCGCGAAAAAAATAATAGTACGGATTTATAGGCATTGATATCTAAATCAATCAACAGCCATCGGTTAAGATAACTTGAAATTTCCATTATCACTCCCAACAAATTATTTCTCAATATCAGAACCGATCCTTTGAGGGTACTAATGGCTATTTCTTTCACAATGTTGTGTGTTAGGCCCAGTTGACAGTGAAATTCTTTACTCTCTGCAATATCATATGGCAATGCATTAAGCTCACTACATTTGAAATGAAACCAGTTTGAACAATTATCACACCCAATATTTTTCAAATCTTCATCTTCAACGTCACTAATAAGTTCATCATTACAAGCAGTGCACAGTTGTCTTAAATAATTGTCCTCTTCCTGAGATTCATCATCTGGATCAGCATTTGCATCTGAGATGAATGTAGTTTTCCTTTCTTTGTCTTTGCTATTTTTCATAAGAGATTTTCAATTCTCCCTCTCCTCTTTTCTCTGTTGTTTTAATTTTGTTTCCTCGATATTGGTCAAGTTCTTTTTATGGAAGAACTCACGCCATACTGCTGATGAAATAGTACTTGGAACTCTCTCTTTAACAGGTCGTTGCTTTTTTGTATTTGATAAGGGACCTGGCCAGAACAGATGCTCTTCAAAATTTTGTCCCTCTTGCAATGTCCCTTACCAATGTTTAAATTATTTTGCCGAATCTCAAGCAAAGCTTCCCTCTCTTCATATTAGTGAATCGGTCGTTTCACCTTTTTAGTCGAAAACATTTTTATTTATAGGCCTATCTGTAAAATATATATTTAGGAAGCAAATTGTAGGTAACTTCTCATGAGTTCTACACTATTATTATTACATTATTTTATTTAGATTTTAATATTTGAGATGGTGGCTGATTATAGGTTAATCAAGATACCAATAGTCAGCCTATGTGTCTTACTAGGCTGACTACTGGGTTTTATGTATTTAAACCAAAATACCATGGTCTGACATTAAAGGCTAGGCTTTAAGCTTGCAGATGACAGAAAATGGTCTTTAAACTCAGTGTGAGCCATAGTTCCAGTAGTTGGCCGCCTAGGCTGACTACTGGCTTCTCTAACTTACTGAAGTCTCCTATAGTCAGCTCCATTGAAATACTTAATTCAACACTTTTAAAACACAAATTCAGTGCTCATTTAAGTATTCTAGAATACTTAAAGTCATTCAATCACTGTTTTAAATGGCTATGACTTATAATAACGAAATACTGACATTATAAAAATGACACTGCACGTTGTTCAACGCACAAGAATATCACACAATAACAACATGGTTCTCTCCACAACATGGTTAGAGGTTAATTATTGCTTTATATTTCTCACATTAGAGGTTACTAGAGGTTCGAGGGCAGGACAAAGAATGGCAGAGTGCTGGTGAGCCAACAGAATATGTACATATTCTTTGATGTACTTATTTTTTTCATAATTATGCCAATATGGCCGACTACTGGGAGGTGGCTGACAATAGGGTGAACTACCCTATTCTATTTATTTATTGTTGGAAGTTTGCTGTTAATTCTATTTAGGAGAAAGATTATAATTCAAGGGAATATTCTTGTTATTGATTGTTGAAAGTTTGCTGCTAATTCTGTTTAAGAGATAATTATAACAAAGGGAGATATTGTAATGTTTGGATTTTTCCTTTTTCTGAATTTATTTGGTTTTCATACTTTCATTACTTAAACACTGGTGTAGTGAGGGAACGTTACAGATCTTAAGATCCGCTCACAGTCTGAGCACAATTCTTAAAATTCTTTTCATCAGTCGTAGCCACCGGCATGGCCCAGTCGATTAAGGCGCTTGCCTGCCGGTCTGAAGTTCCGCTCGGGCGCGGTTTCGAGTTAGTTAGTGGGGTTTAAGAAGGGCGCGTCAGCTACTATGGCTATTTGCGCTCTTATCTGAGATCTTTCACTAAATACAAACACAATACAATAACTAGAATGCTTAAAAGAAATAAAAACCGTTGTCACGGTTAAAACGAGGCAGACAAATGCAGTTTCAACAAGGTGAAGTATAAAAAAACCATAAAGGTGAGACGTTCACTGATCCTAAGTAGTATTTAAAATGAAACAACAAAACAATAAAACAAATGCCACCAGAAATAAATTTTCTGGAGCATTTACAAAATGCACGGATGTAGAAGGTCCGAATGTCAAATTTGTTAAAATCGTATACTAAAAAATGTAACATCGAGATGTAAACAGTCCGAAGGATAAGTAAAACAGGTCATTAAAAAAATTACATAACTTTGTCAAGCCCTGTATTGGACAAAAATCTCAGAACTGCCTTTGTACAATTAAAACCACTTCCAAGAGCGTCACGCAAAGTCGGCCGAATTTCATACTGCCGACGGGCACGGTCGTATTTTCTACACTGTAATAAAAAATGTTCTACGGTCAGTGGAACATGGCATAGATCACACTCCGGCTGAGGCTCGCCACGTAGGAGATGGTTACGCGTCAGTTGACAGTAGCCAATCCTCAACCGGGTGAGTAAAACTTCTTCGTGTCGTGACGCTCTTGTGGACGAATCCCAAACGCGAACAGTATTCTTTATTCTTCGTAATTTATTTCCCTCTTGTCTAGACCATTCCCTTTCCCATTGGGTGACTGCACCATTAGTCAGCCTGTTAACAGTACTGTAATACACTAGAGTAGTTTCTGATAAGAAAACCATTTAACATTATTTCCTTTATTAATCACCATTACAAACAAATTGTCTAGTTTTGAAATTTCACATAACATAACTTTATAACTACACTTTTTGGACTAAAAATAATACATTTTCCTAGTAGTAACAAATTCTCCAGTATTCGGCCACATAAATCCAGTGTCCAGCCAGTTTGAAACCAGTACTCAGCCTCTAAACCAAATTTAGGTTAAATTCAATTTTACTATTAGAATATGATAAAATAAACATTATACATGTACTTTCATTATACAGTACTACAAAACAAGTAGAAGGAATGACAGAAGGCATTTCTGAGGTAGACACTTTTGAAACATTCCCTTAACAAAAAAAAATATATAATATAAATTTAGCTTCCCTTAAGAAAGGTTGCCAGATTTGACAAAGCGCATTACATATAATTTGGAAACACACCTAAAAGGTAAAATGATATACAGTATTCTTTATTCTTCGTAATTTATTTCCCTCTTGTGTAGACCATTCCCTTTCCCATTGCCACCATAACGTATGTTTCAAGTAATTTTTAATATCTTGCCACTCTCACGCCTATACACCTCAGACCCATTTATAGCACCGTCTCTTGCTGCAGCATTCGCTGCCTCGTTTCCAGGAATGCCCACATGAGTAAGAGTCCATACTACTCCAATGTCATAGTCAGAGTTTAGAAGAGTGTGTAAAAGTTCCTGGGTTCTCAACACAAGCGGATCATCAGAATTCAGACGCTGCAGGGACTCAATGGTGCTTAGAGAGTCGGAGTAGATGGGGAATGTACCTCGGGGTTGCTTAATTAAAAGCAATAAAACACTAAAAAAAAGCATATAATTCTGCGGTAGAAACACTGGTGTACTGGCTCAATTTATATTTAAATGTCTGTCAATTCGCAATAAAGGAACAATCAACACAATCATTTACTCGGGATCCGTCAGTAAAAAAACTAATGAATGATTTGGATACTGTAATAAAAGTTCACTAAAACGAAGTCTATAAACAAACGCTGGTGTAAAATTTTAAAACATCGGCTCAGACTTACGTCAAACATGGGACGTCCCAGTCCACGGTGGAGTGGTGATGTAGTCCAGTGTACGAACTGTTGGCAAGCAGATGTCGAGCTCGGACAGCAGTTCACGAAACCGCACACCTGCTGGACGAATTCTACTTGGTTTTTCACTGCATCGGTCGTAAAGAGACAGATGGTACAAGGAGTCGTAAGAATTGTGCTCGGGCTGTGAGCGAAGCTTAAGAGCATACGAGCACAACAACAAATTATGTCGCCGATACAGTGATGGTAGTAGGAGTAGTAGTAGTAGTAGTAGTAGTAGTAGTAGTAGTAGTAGTAGTAGTAGTAGTAGTAGTAGTAGTAGTAGTAGTAGTAGGGTTTAAGAAGGGCGCGTCAGCTACTATGGCTATTTGCGCCCTTATCTATAATTCTTAATATAACAAAGACATAAATAATATAATAATCAGAGTACTAAAAAACTAAAAAGCATTTTCACGATAAAACGAGGCACACAAATGCAGTAGACATAAGGTGATTGCTACAGAATCATAAAAGTGAGCAATTCTACCACACTAGGTGGTATTCAAAACGAACAAATAAAACAATAAAACTAAGGTCACCAGAGATAACTTGTGAATCATATTTTAAAACCATAAAATTTTATAAAATATTCGGATGTATAAAGTCCGAAATGTCAACAATGTAAAATCAAATATAAAACAACAAATGTAACCTCCGGATGTAAAGGGTCCGGAGGATAAGTAAAACGGATCAATAAAAAAACTAAATCACCTTATCCAAACCTGTATTTGATAAAAATATCAGAACTGCATTTGTACAATTAAATTCATTTCCAAGAGCGTTACGTAATTTCGGCCGAATACCATATTGTCTCCGTGCATGGTCATATTTCCTGCAACGCAATAGAAAGTGTTCCACCGTAAGTGGAACATGGCACATATCGCACTCAGGCTGAGGTTCGCCACGTAGGAGATGGCCGTGTGTCAGATGACAATGGCCAATCCTCAAACGGGTGAGTAAAACATCCTCGTGTCGCGACGCTCTTGTAGATGAATCCCAAACTCGAACAGTATTCTTTATATTTCGTAATTTGTTTCCGTCTTGTGCAGACCATTCTCCTTTCCATTGCCAACATTTTTTTATATTTCAAGTAGTTTCGAATATGCTGCCACCTCTCGCGCCAATATACCTGAGAGCCATTCAGTGCGCCAGCCCTGGCTGCAGCATCCGCGGCCTCATTTCCTGGAATCCCTACATGACCAGGAATCCACACTACTCCAATCTCATAATCAGAGCAAAGGAGAGTATGGAACAGCTGCTGAGTTCTTAAGACAAGCGGATCATCACAATTAAAAGACTGCAAGGACTGGATGGCACTTAAAGAGTCGGAACAGATAAGGAATCTGCCCCGAGGTTGTCTAATTAAAAACAATAAAACTCTGTAAAAAGCATAGAGTTCAGCAGTAAAAACACTAGTATGTAGGCTTAGTCTGTATTTAAATGTCTCTCCATTTGTAACGAAGGAACAACCAACACAATCATTTATCCGGGATCCGTCAGTAAAAACTAATGATTAATTTGGATATCGGGATAAAAGTACACTAAAACGAACTCTATAAACAAAAGCTGGTGTAAAATTCTTACAACATCGGCTCAGACTTACATCAAACATGGGACGTCGCATAATCCACGGTGGAGTGGTGGTATACTCCAGTGAGCGAACTGATGGTAGATGTATATCAAGCTCAGAGAGCAGTTCACGAAACCGCACACCTGCTGGATGAGATCTCCGTGGATTTTCACTGTATCGGCCGTAAAGAGACGAATGATGGAAAGAGTCGTAAGAATTGTGTTCAGGCTGCGAGCGGAGCTTAACAGCATATGAGCACAACAAGATAATACGTCGCCGATACAGTGATGGTTCTCCTGCTTCACAATAAAGGCTCGCTATCCGACTGGTTCGGAAGGTCCCTGTAGCGAGTCGTATCCCATGGTGATGGATAGTATCTAAAAGAAGTAATTTAGAATTATTTGCTGAGCCATAAATAAAACACCCATAATCCAGCTTTGATCGAATATCTCGGTAAAGGCGTAAAAGCACTGTACGGTCTGCACTCCATCGGACCCCTGACAAAAGGCGTAAAATGTTTAAGGATTTCTCGCAACGCCTTCTCAAATCACGTATATGCGCCTCCCACGTTAACTTATAATCAAAGATAAGGCCCAAGAATCACGCAGTGTCTGTATATTGCAACTCCACTCCATTAAGACGCAATTCGGGATGTGGATTTATTCCACGTTGGTTGTAAAAGTGGACACACTGCGTCTTCTGAGTGGAAAATTTAAAGCCATTGCAAACAGCCCATTCTGATAGTACGCTGATGACCAGCTGCAAATGCCGACCGATGGACGGATGATATCGGGAACTGTAATATAAACTGAAGTCATCAACGTACAACAGAGAAGATACTCGGTTACCCACACAGTGGGCAATTCCATTCATCGCAATGCTGCAAAGAAGAACGCTTAATACAGAACCCTGCGGAAGGCCGTTTTCTTGGAGGTGTTCGTTAGAATGTGTGGTGACTAAACGAACTCGGAAATACCGCTCTGCCATGAACTTCGCAATAAACGTTGGTAGACTACCACGAAGTCCCCAATCATGCAGAGTTTGCAGAATGCCATACCGCCATGTGGTATCATTTTTTCTAGATCAAAGAAGACTGCCACAAGATGTTCTTTCCTGAGGAACGCATCTCTAATGGCGGTCTCTAGCCGAACAAGATGGTCTGCGGCGGATCTGTGCTTACGAAAACCACATTGGATGTTAGATAATCGGTTTTCCGATTCGAGTATCCACATCAGGCGTTTGCTTATCATTCTTTCCGTAACTTTGTATACGCAGCTGGTGAGAGAAATTGGTCTGTAGCTTCCAGACAAAGAAGGATCCTTTCCCGGTTTCTGGACGGGGATTACAATGGCGGAAAGCCAAGCAGATGGGAACATTCCCTCAGTCCAGATTCTGTTATACATTGCCAGAAGAAAGGATTTTCCAGCTGGCTGAAGATGGTGAAGCATACGGTTATGGATGTTATCAGGACCAGGGGATGTGTCTAGTGCCGCCTCCAACTCCTCGGCTGTGAACGGTGTATTGTAATACTCTGTATTATCTGATATAAAACTGAGGTTTCGTTTTTTCGCAGCATCTTTGATTTTCAGAAATTCCGGGTCATAATTATTTGACGTTCTAATCTGTGCGAACTAGGTAGCGAATTTTTCTGCAATTTCTATTGGACTGGTGGTCGTTAATCCATTGCTTATTATTCCCGGGATTACAGAACTAAGTTTCCCCATTATTCGACGGACTTTGTCCCATACGATGTTAGATGGGACATTCCTTTTCATTGAATTGACATAGTTTGTCCAGGACGTCTTCTTAGCATCGCATAGAGTGGACGAGCTTTTGCTTGAAGACGTTTAAACTGGACAAAATATTCTTGGGTCGGATGGCGCTTAAATTGGCGTAAGGCACATCGGCGGTCTCGGATTGCATCTCTGCAGGCATCCGACCACCAGGGGACAGAGAAGCGTTTTGGCCCGCAGGACGACCGGGGGATAGATAATTCCGCTGACTTGATAACCTTATTTGAGAAATGGTCTACTACGAAGTCCACACTTTCAAGTCCGTTATCATCGAATGATATGGACTCCGAAAATCTGACCCAGTCCGCCTTTTTAATAACCCAGTTTGGAGAGGGAGATTCCGCAGGACGCAAAGCGGACATACGCATTCGGATGGGGTAGTCATCACTACCATGTAGGCCGTGAATCACAGACCATTTGAAATGCGTGGACAAAACTGGGCTACAAATGGAGATATCTATCGTGGAGTATGTACCATAAGCCAAGGAGAGGTGTGTTGCTTCCCCTGAATTCAGGGTAACAAGATTTAGACGGGTACATACCTCTGCTATTTTATTTCCTCTGTCGTCACCGGAATTTGAGCCCCAAGAGTGATGGGATGCATTGAAATCCCCCACCAAGAGATATGGTGCATGTACCTGTGAAAGAAGATGCTGAATTTCAAGTACTGTAAAGGGTGTATCTGGGGGGCATATAAACGGAGACTATTGAAAAATGTATGGTAGGTAAGGTTACTCTGGCGGCTATCCGTTGATGAGGACTGTTAATGTTTAGAACAGAGGGAAAGATAGTCTGGCGGAGAAGGAGGGCACAACCGTTGGAACGAATACCGGTAAGATGGTCATACCGGTAAACATTGTATCCCGAGATTTTCAGGAAATGTTCAGGTCGGAGGTGTGTCTCCTGTAGACATAAAATAGCAGGGTTCTCACGATAGATCAATTGCTGTAGTTCTGCATATCTGCTGCGTACACCGTTCACATTCCATTGTACGATATCAATCATTATGTGGGTCTAAATTTTCATGGTGCCTTGACGGGTGATTTTCTCTTCTTATCTTTTCTAGGATTTCGTGCCGTTGACTGAGACTGCTTAGCCTTCGACCGTGGGGATTCACTTTCAGATCCCTGCACGCCCGATCGTGATCTCGACCCGTCACCAGAACAGGGAGCGCGACGTCGCGGCGATCTACCAGGCGTAGAGTCTTTCTCTGTCGCCACGGTAATAATCTTTTTTGGAACGTAAGGCCTTATATCAAGGCCATACGAGTCGTCTGACTCAGCAGTCTGAGTGGCAACGTCTACGTACGACTGGGTTGCGCTTTCAATACGCTTCCCAGGTATACTAACAAGAGGTGGCGTTTGCGTAAATACATCTATTGCTTGTGTTGCCTTTTGGAAAACTGCTGCATAGGACTTTTCCGTCGCCTTATCTGTTGATCTAAAATACGCTTACGCGCCTCGAAAAACGTAATATTTTCTCGGACTCTTAGTTCTTGGATATCTTTCTCTACCATTACCTTCGGGCAATTTTTAGAATTGGAGGCATGGTCCCAAGAACAATTGACACAGTGCACGGCGCTGGCCCCCGGGATTCCCCATGGTCAGAACCGCCGCATTTTGCACATACGATGTTGTTTGTGCAACGTTTTTGCGTATGTCCGAATCGTTGACACCTAAAGCACCGCATTGGGTTCGGCACTTCGCACGAATTGCGATACGCTCGTACCCGACAAGGATGTATTCTGGTAGGACAGGATTTTAGAAAGTCAAAAAGACAGTACTCAGAGGAACAGTCTGTCCGTCCCGCTTACGTAATAAACGGTAAGCCTTGGACACAGACTGCTCCGCCAGTTCTACTTGGATCTCTTCATCAGACATACAGTCCAGAGAATCCGTATGCACTACTCCCCGCGTGGTGTTCAGCGAGGAGTGCCGTTCGACTTTAATAGGGTAAGACCCTAGTAACTTCGCTTTCAACAGAGTCTCACTCTGTTTTGGAGATACCGTTTCGACAAGGAGACTACTGTTGCGTAGGAGAGTTGCATTTTTTACCTTCCCAACGAGTCCGTCGAGTGCGCGTCTCACGTAAAATGGACTAATGTTTTTCATTGTCTTTTCTGTTCCGTCCAAGGTGATACTGATAAACTTCGGAGGCGGCACTTTGACAGTTACTTTCTCAGGGTCCAAGTCCATAGCAGTTTTCGTCAAAATATTACCACCAGTCGTATCAATTCCTGTCTTCTGTTTTTTATTATTTTTTTCTGAAGGAGGAGAAGAGGAGCGCGAAGAGGCCATTTCGAACTGCCCCCCACGGAACTGTCGACGTCAGCCTGCCACCGGGGGGGGGCGGAAGAAAATGACACCTAAGAGTTCTTCGCGGTCTATGCGGCCGAGGGGAACCACCCACAGCCCGATCCCAAGCAACCCACTTCACGCAAGTTACCCTTCAAACTGGTCATTACACACCTAATGGCAAGTCTTACACCAGAGGCGTGTCGCAGTTTTATGCCCCATACCACGGGAATAGCCGCCCGTGGCTCCCACTCTACACTGAACACAATCGCCAGACTACTTCGGCTAACTCCGACCTACCCTCCCAAAGCCGGAGCAATCCGATATCGCACGCAGCTTCAGGGGACTTGTGGTTGATTACACTGCGACACCCATACGTCAGCGGTAACACGTCGAAGCGATATATCCGCCCCGGCGAGCAGAGTTGGTCACCGGGACGTTCAAGTCGCTCCGGGCCCCCATTGGGGCTCCGCACCTAGACTTGCATATAGGGGCAGTATGAAGGGTCCACTATTGCTTCGTTGCTGGGCGCCCTGTCGGGCCGCACAAGTCGGCAGTCGCGCTCGAAACCGTGGGACAGGACCACGGAGATAGGAAAGATCCCCGCTGGTGAGACGGGAGTTATAAACCTAAGAAATTTAACCTAATAATAGATATGAGAATTAGAAGGGGAAGAAGAATGAAGCCTCATCAGGCATTTTTAACAAATCCCGTCATGGTGGCGGACGTGGCAAGAACAAAACAGCGGGGATGGAGAGGTGAAAATGGCTGTGATGATGTGGGCGTTCCGCATGCAATGGCGGCCGGGGGAGAGAAATAGTGAAGAAAAAGGAGAGAGAACGAAGAGGAGTGGTTGATGATAGGATGAAAAATGGCCGAAAAGTGGAGCACGAGAGCCGCCATTGCAGCCCCCGGTCGTCACTTGGAGAAACCCACCTCGACCGGACAGTGATGGTTCCCCGGCTTCGCAATACAGGCTCTCTATCCGACTCGTTCGGAAGGCCCCTGTAGCGAGTCGTATCCCATGATGATGGATAGTGTCTAAGAAACGTAGCTTAGATTTATTTGCTGAGCCATAGATAAAACAGCCATAATCCAGCTTTCAACGGATAAGAGCACCATATAGACGTAAAAGCACTATGCGGTCTGCACCCCAGCGAACCCCTGACAAAAGGCGTAAAATGTGTAAAGATTTTTCACAACGCCTTTTCAAATCACGGATATGCGCCTCCCACGTTAATTTATAATCAAAGATAAGGCCCAAAAACATCGCAGTGTCTGTATATTGCAACTCCACTCCATTAAGACGCAGTTCAGGATGTGGATGGAGTTCACGATGGTTGTAGAAGTGGACACACTGCGTCTTTTGGGTGGAGAATTTAAAGCCATTGCGAAGAGAACACTCTGATAGCACATTCATGACCAGTTGCAACTGCCGACCGATAGATGGAAGGTATCGGGAACTGTAATATAGACTGAAGTCATCAACGTACAAGAGAGAAGATACTCGGTTACCTACACAGTGGGCAATGCCATTTATCGCAATGCAGAAAAGAACACTTAATACAGACCCCTGCGGAATGCCTTTTTCTTGAAGATGTTCGTTAGAAAGTGTGGTACCTACTCGAACTCGGAAATACCACTCTGCCATGAACTTCGCAATAAACGTTGGGAGACTGCCACGAAGTCCCCAGTCATGCAGGGTTTGCAGAATTCCATAACGCCACGTGGTATCGTAAGCCTTTTCTAGATCATAGAAGACCGCCATCAGATGTTCCTTCTTGAGGAAAGCTTCTCTAATGGCAGTCACCAGCCGAACAGAATGGTCTGCGGCGCATCTGTGCTTACGAAAACCCCATTGGATATTAGATAATCGGTTTTCCGATTCGAGTACCCACATTAGGCGTTTGCTTATCATCTTTTCCATAACCTTGCATACACAGCTTGTGATATATATCGGGCTATGACTGCCAGGTAGAGAAGGATCCTTTCCTTGTTTCAGGACTGGGATTACAATGGCGGAACGCCAAGCAAAGGGAAGTACAACCTCAGTCCAGTTCATGTTGTAAATTGAGAGAAGAAAAGATTTTCCAACTGGTGGAAGATGGCGAAGCATGCGGTTATTGATGTTATCAGGGTCAGGGGAGGTGTCAGGGGATGTCTCTAGTGCCGCCTCCAACTCCTCCTATGTGAACGGTGCATTGTACTTTTCAGAGTTAAGAGAAAATAAAAAATTGAATGTTCGTTTTTTCCGCAGTATAATTCAATTTTTAGAATTTCTGGGTCATAATTTTTTGAGCTGCTTATCTGTGAAAATGATCTAGCGAATATTTCAGCAATTTCTATGGGACTGGTGGTCGTTCCTCCATTGTTCAGAAGACCCGGAATTACAGAACTACGTTTCCCCATTATTCGACGGACTTCATCCATACGGTGTTAGCTGGGACGTTGTTTTTCAATGAATTGACATAGTTTGTCCAGGACGTCATCCTAGGATCGCACACGGTGCGACGAGCTTCGGCTCGAAAACGTTTAAACTGGACAAAATATTCTTGGGTCGGATGGCGGTGAAAATGGCGTAAAGCACGCTTGCGGTCACGGATAGCACCTCTACAGGCGTCCGTCCACCAGGGAACAGTGAAAGCCTTTGGCCTTAAGGACGACGGGAAATAGATAATTCCACAGACTCTATAACCACATTTGAGAAATAATCTACTATGGAGTCCACACTTTCATGTCCGGTATCGTCGAATGATATGGACTCCGGAAATCCGACCCAGTCCGCCTTTTCACTAACCCAGTTTGGGGAGCGAGATTCCGCAGGACGTAAAGCGGACATATGCATTCGAATGGGGTAGTGGTAACTACCATGGAGGTCGGGAATCGCAGACCATTCGAAATGCGTGGGAAAAACTTGGCTACATATGGAGATATCTATAATATAGAATTTACCGTAAGCCAAGAACAGATGAGTTGCTTCCACAGTACTCAGGGTAATCAGATTGAAACGGGTACATACCTCTGGTATTTAATTTCCTCTGTCATCATCAGAATTGGAGCCCCAAGAGTGGTGGGATGCACTGAAATTCCCCACAAACAGATATGAAGCAGGTACCTGCATCAGAATATCTTCAATTTCATTTACTGTGAAAGATTTATGACGGGGTATATACATAGAAATTATAGAAAACTGAATGTTCTGTAATGTTATTGTGGCAGCTATTCATTGATGTACAGTGGTAATATTGATGACGGAGGAAAAGATTCTTTGGCGGAGGAGACCACAACCTCCATTGGCACGAGTACCGGCAAGATGATCGTACCGGTGGACATAGTACCCCGAGATATTCAGGGAGGTTTCAGGTTGGAGGTGTATCTACTGAAGACATAAAGTAGCAGAATTCTCTTGATAGATTAATTGCTGTAGTTCTGTGTATCGACTGTGTACACCGTTCACGTTCCATTGTATAATATCAATCATCACGAGGAGCTAAATCATGGTGGTGCCTTTACAGGGGATTTTCTCTTCTGTTCTTTCCTATGACTTTGTCCCTTCGACTGCGACAGCTTAGATTTTGACGGTGGCGATATACTTGCAGTACGTCGCGCTCATGATCGTGACCTTGATCCGTTACGGGATCGAGAACGAGGTCTCGATTTCTCTTACCGACCAGGAGTGCGACGTCGTGATATTCTATCATGCTCATAACTTGTCTGTGACATCTGAGCAACCGTCTTTTTCGATACATAGAGCCTGATATCAAGGCCATACCTATCGTCTAAGTCGTCAGTCTTGGTACCGGCGTCCACATACGTCTGGATTGCGGTCTCAGCTCGCTTCCCAGATATACGCTCAAGAGGGGGGGGTTTAAGTAGACGCATCGGTACCCTCCGTTCCTTGTTGTAAAACAGCAGCACAGAATTTCTTTTCCTTCTGGTTCTTATCTAGATCAAAATAACGTTTACGTGCCTCGAAGAAAGTTACATTGTCTCTGACTCGGAGTTCTTTTATTGCGTTCTCTCCCTGATATTTCGGAGAGTCCTTGGAATTGGCGGCATGGTCTCTTTTACAATTCACACAGTGCGCGGTTTTGGGACGTGGAGAGTCTCCATGGTCACCACCGCCGCACTTTGCACATGCGATGTCGTTCGTCCAACGTTGCTGTGTATGTCCGAAGTTTTGGCACCTAAAACAGCGCATTGGAGTCGGCACATAAAGACGAACAGGGACGCGCTCGTATCCGACAAAAATGTATTCCGGTAGGAGGGATTTCTCGAAAGTCAAGGAGACGGTGCTCAATGGATAAGTCCGTCCGTCCCGCTTACGCAACAAACGGTAGGCCTTGGACACGGCCTGGTCTGCAAGTTCAAGTTGTATCTCTTCATCAATCATTACATCCAGCGCATCCGTATGAACTACTCCCCGCGTGTGTTCAACGAGGAGTGCCGTTCTGCCTTTATAAGATATGACCCCAGCAACTTCGCCTTCAGCAACGTCCTACTTTGTTTGAGAGACAAACTTTCGACGAGCAGGCTACCGTTGCGGAGTCTAGTGGCATTCTTGACTTTCCCCACGAGTCCATCGACTGCACGTCTGATATAAAACGTGCTGATGTTCTTTATCGTTTTTTCCGTTCCTGTCAAAGTATTATTAATGAAGTTCGGAGGCGGCATATAGACATTCACATTTTCAGGAACCAGATCCATTGCTGTGTTCGTCGTAAGACCGCGAGTCACTGTACCTTTTTAGGTTCTTCCGTTCTCTTTTTTTTGTTGGAGGGAGAAGAGGAGCGCGAAGAGGCCATTTTGAAACTGCCCCCCCCTACGGAACCGTCGGCGTCAGCCAGCCACCGGGGGGGAGCATATAAAAAAGACGCCTAAAATATCCTCTCGGCGTGTGCCGGCCATGGGGACCCTCCCACAGCCCGAACCCAGCAACCCACTTCATGCAAGTTACCCTTCAAACTGGACATTACACACCAAACGGCAAGTCCTACACTTGAGGCGTGTAGCAGCTTCATGCCCCTACCGCGGGAATAACAGCCCGTGGCTCACCACTCTACACTGAACACAACCGCCAGACTACTCGTCTAACTGCGACCGACCCTCCCAAAGCCAGAGCAATCCGAGATCGCACGCAGCTTCAGGGGACTTAAGGTTGATTACACTGCGACACCCATACGTCAGCGGTAACACGTCGGAGTGATATATCCGCCCCGGAGAGCAGAGGCGGTCACCGGGACGTTTAAATCGCTCCGGGCCCCCATTGGGGCTCTACGTGAGTGTACATGACTACTGGTCCGGGCTCCACACCTAGACTTGCAAATAGCGGCAGTATGCAGGATCCACTGTTGCCTCGTTGCTGGGCGCCCTATCGGGCCACACAAGTCGGAAGTCGCGCTCGAAACCGTGGGACAGGACCACGGAGATAGGAATGATCCCCGTTGGTTAGACAGGATTTATAAACCTAAGAAACTTAACCTAATAATAGATATAAGAACCAGAAGGGGAAGAAGAATGATGCCTCATCAGGCATTCTTAACAAATCCCGTCATGGTAACGGTCGTGACAAAAACTAACAGCGGGGATGGAGAGGTGAAAATGGCTGTGATGATGTGGTGTGCGTTCCGCATGCAATGGTGGCCGGCGAGGACAGATACAGTGAAGAAAAAGATGAGAGAACGAAAAGGGTTGGGTGGTGATAAGGTGATTAATGTTCGAAAAGAGAAGCACGAGAACCACCATTGCATACCCCGGTCACCAACTTGGCGGAACCCACCTCGACCGCGAGAAATTTAAATACAGACTAAGCCAATATACTAGTGTTTTTCCTGCTGAACTCAATGCGTTTTACAGAGCTTTATTGTTTTTAATTAGGCAACTTCGGGATAGATTTCTCATCTGTTGCGACTCTTTAAGCGCCATCCTGTCCTTGCAGTCTTTTAATTGTGATGATCCGCTTGTCTTAAGAACTCAGGAGCTCTTCCATACTCTCCTTAGTTCTGATTACGAGATTGGAGTAGTGTGGATTCTTGGTCATGTAGGTTATCCAGGAAATGAGGCAGCGGATGCTGCATCCAGGGCTGGTGCACTGAATGGCTCTCTGGTATATTGGCGCGAGTGGTGGCAGGATATTCGAAACTACTTGTGAATATAAAATATGGTGGCAATGGGAAGGAGAATGGTCTGCACAACAAGGAAACAAATTATGAAATATGAAATATCGAGTTTGGGATTCGTCCACAAGAGCGTCACGACACGAGGAAGTTTTACTCACCCGGTTGAGGATTGGCCACTGTCGTCTGACACATGGCCATCTCTTACGTGGCGAACCTCAGCCGGAGTGTGATATGTGCCGTGTTGCATTTACGGTGGAACATTTTTATTGCGTTGCAGAAAATATGACTGTGTCCGCCGGCAATATGGAATTCGGCCGACACTACGCGACGCTCTTGGAAATGGTTTTAATTGTACAAATGCAGTTCTGAGATTTTTATCGGATACAGGTTTGGATAAGGTGATTTAGTTTTTTATTGACCCGTTTTACTTATCCACTGGACATTTTACGTCCGGAGGTTACATTTGTTGTTTTATATTTGATTTTACATTGTTGACATTTTGGATTTTATATATCCGAATATTTTATAAAATATTATTGTTTTTAAAATATGATACAGAATTTATCTCTGGTGGCCCTAGTTTTATTGGTTTATTTGTTCGTTTTGAATACCGCCTAGGGTCGTAGAATTGCTCTCTTTTATGACTGTGTAGAAATCATCTTATGTATACTGCATTTCTGTGCCTCGTTTTACCGTGACAATGCATTTTAGTTCTTTTAGTACTCTGATGATTATATTATTTATGTCTTTGTTATACTGTATTAAGAAGTTTAGATAAGGGCGCAAACAGCCATAGTAGCTGACGCGCCCTTCTTAAACCTTACTGCTACTGCTACTGCTACTGCTTCTGCTACTGCTACTGCTACTGCTACTACTACTATCCAGAGCATCCGTATGAACCATTCCACTCGTGGTGTTCAGTGAGGGGTGCCTTTCAACATTTATAGGTTACGATCCCACCAACGTAGCCTTCAACATCTCAGTTTGATTGGGAGTCAAAGTTTCGACGAGGAGGCTGCTGTTGCGGAGTCTAGTGGCATTCTTGACTTTCCCCACGAGTCCATCAAGTGCACGTCTGATTTATAATGGGCTGATATCTTTCATGGTTTTTTTTTCTGTGTCTGACAGTGTAATACTTATGAACTTTAGAGGCGGCATATTAACATTCATATTCTCGAGAACCAGATCCATAGCTGTTACTGACATACGACGACCAGTATCTGTAGCTTTCTTTCGTTCTTTTTTCGATTTTTTGTGAGGTTGGGGGAAGAGGAGCGCGAGGAAATTTTGAACTGGCCCCCCTACGGAACCGTCGGCGTCAGCCTCCAACCGGGGGGGGGTGGAAGGAAAAGACACCTAAAATTCTTCTCCGTCTGTGCCGGCCGTGGGGACCCTAAGATACCTAACCTAATAATGTATATAAAAACTAGAAGAGGAAGAGGAATATAACCTAGCAAGGCATCCTTAAGAAATCACGTCATTGTGGCGGACGTGGCAAAACTAACAGCGGGGATGGAGAGGTAAATATGGCTGTGATGATGTGGTGGGCGTTCCGCATGCAATGGTGGCCGGCCGAGAGATATAGAGTGATGAAAAAGACGAGAAATCTAAAAGGGGTGGTTGGTGAAAAGACGAAAAATGGCCGAAAAGAACAGCACGAGAGCCACTATTGCACCCCCCGGTCACCGACTTGGAGGAACCCACCTCGACCGTCCCGGGTTCGATCACTGCTTGGGTCGATTACCTGGTTGTTTTTTTTCCGAGGTTTTGCCTAACTGTAAGGTGAATGGCATGTAATCTATGGCGAATCCTCGGCCTCATCTCGCCAAATACCATCTCACTGTCATCAATCTCATCGACGCTAAAATAACCTCGTAGATGACACAGCATCGTTAAATAATCAACTAAAAAATCATTCCTCTCTTTACTTCCGATATATCGAAACTCCACAGAGATTTCGTCAAGCAGACGTCCGATTTCATGAACTGCTCTCTGAGTTCGGCATTCGTTTAGCACCAATTCGCAAACTGGAATTTATCACAACTCCACAGTGAAATACAGTATGCGACGTCCCATGTTTTACGTAGGTCTGAGTCGGAGTATTAAGTATTTTACACCAACTTTTTTTATTGTCTTCGTTTTAGTGAACTTTTATTACGGTTCCCAAATTATCACCCAGACGGACCCCGGGTGAATTAAATATGTTAGTTGTTCTTTCGTTGCAAATGGACAGATATTTAAATATAAATTGAGCCAATATGCGAGTGTTTTTACTTCCGAACTTCACGCTTTTTTTCAGAGCTTTATTGCTTTAATTATACAGCCGCGGGGCAGATTCGTTATTCGCTCCGACTCTTTAAGCGCTATTCAATCGCTGCAATTTTTAAATTCTGATGATTCGCTTGTGTTGAGAACCCAGGAGCTTTTTCACACACTCCTAAGCTGTCATTCAGAAATTGGATTAGTGTGGATTCTTGGTCATGTAGGAATTCCAGGAAATGAGGCTGCCGATGCTGCAGCAAGGGATGGTGTTACGAATTGCTCTGAAGTGTATTGGCGCTAGAGGTGGCCAGATGTGCAAAATTACTTGAAATATAGAGTATGGTGGCAATGGATAAGAGAAAGAACTGCAGAAGAGGGAAATAAATTACTAAGTATAAAATTTACCGTCCGAGTTTGGAATTCGTCAAGAAGAGCGTCACGACACGAAGAAGTTTTACTCACCCGATTAAGGATTGGCCACTGTTGGATGACACATAGCCCTTTCCTACGTGGTGAACCTCAGCCGGAGTGTGATATATGCCATGTACCAATTACGGTCAAGCATATTTTATTGCATTGCAGGACATATGACCATGACCGTCGAGAATGTGGAATTCTATGTGATTCTCTTGCAAGTGATTTTAACTGTGCAAATGCAGTTCTGAGATTTTAATTCGAATAGAGGACTTGATAGTGTGATTTAATTTTTATTGACCCGTTTTGCTTATCCTAAGGAACCTTTACATCTGCACCCTTTTAAACCTCACTAACTGACTCTCCAGTTTTTTTTGGTAAATATGTATACTCTCTTTCAGAGATGCAAATATCAGCTGTGCGGAAACAATGTCTGCTTTATAAAAATTTGCAAATTTTCACAATATGTTTTTTAAGAAGTACTCAACCCGTGTGCAGACATTCCAGAAAAAAACAAACCTTTGAAAAAATGTATGCTTAACCTCTAATTCGGAACTTTTGAAATTTTCTTAATAGTTTTTCTCGTTCTATAGTTTTATTTTGCTTAGCACAACCATTTTCACATCGCCTCATTACTTTACTAGTTACAAGTTAATACGAAAAATACAAATTTTGTATAATCATTGACACGATCACTTACGTCCTACAGTCGAATGAATTCTATTGCATTTTATGTAGTATGAACAATTTGATGGTGAAATTTCAATTGTAATAACTTTTCAATAAAATTTATTAAATTTAATTATTGTATAAAAGTGCTTCAATATGTATAGTAAATAAAATTAGTAATGGTATCTGGCATTTTTAGTACAATATAATAAATCAAATATTAATAATACTTTTTTAAATATAAAATATTTGAATTACTTCATTGTTACGTCAATTGTAGATGGTTGTAGATGAGAGAAAGAGCACAGAACTAAATGGTCGCAGACATGCCAGCGCTCCCTAGAGTTCCTGGTTTACTTAGTTAGAGCCTGAGATATTGATACAATATTGTCAAAGCAGGGAGGACAAAGAAGCAGCAACAAGGAATACCACTGTTATTCAATGAATAAAGTATTCCTTAAAAAAATATTACTTGACGTCAACCAATTTTTATTATTATTGGTATTGTTACTGTCATCGTTATCAGGCCTTCTTACAACCCGTGGTCTCCGGCGACCCCCGAGTTCGCCCTTGCGTTAAAGCAGTGCTGATCATAGTTCATAATCAGACTACAGGATCTTTTAGTTTTCAGATTCTTTAGCAAAGTATGTTACTGAGTTGGTTATTTTTGCATTCAGCATGTGAAGCCTGCTTATTTATCTTAATTTCAAATAATACTTTTGAGAAGCAATGTAAGACTATAGCAATTTATAAATTGAACAAAGACATTGACTCGATTGTGACATGGACAAAGAAATTCCATCTTAATATCAATCCTGGAAAGACACAAGCAATCATATTAGGACACAAACGGCAAACCGACGCTGTAAAGCACCTCGACATTTCCCCCGTTAAAGTAAGTACAATGCATATCCCTTTCAGTTCTTCGGTAAAAAATCTTGGCATTCACATGGATAATAATCTCAACTGGGACATGCAAATCACAGAAACCTGCAGAAAAGTATATTCTATTATTCATGTGCTAAAAAGGATAAATGTTCATCTTCCCTCTTGCTTAAAAAAGTCCCTTGTGCAGACCCTTGTATTTCCCCATTTTGACTATGCTGACATTTTACTGACTGACCTTTCCAGCGACAACAAAATGAAACTTCAACGTGCTCATAATTTGTGTGTACGTTTTGTAAGCAATGTTCGTAAATATGATCATATTACCCCATCCCTGGAAGCAATAGGTTGGCTTAAACTAGATAAGAAAAGAAATTTACATTCACTTCTCTTTCTCTTCGAAATCTTGAACTCTTCTATTCCTTCGTACCTGTCGTCTCGCTTCACTTACCTTTCTTCCCACCACAATCTGAACACACGCTCTCGCCATGAAACAATACTAACAATACCATCCCATCGCACCTCCTCATACTCATCCTCTTTCACAATAGCCCTGCCAAGACTCTGGAATTCGTTACCTGCTAGCATCAGGGACTGTCGAAATAAAATTCAATTCAAACGCAAACTTACTAGGCACTTGGTCAGTAATTGAGACTCGTTCAGACATGGTTTCTTGTAAATAGTTCTTTTAATCTACCACAAAATATCTCAATATCCGGTAATTTCATCACTATAGAATTTTGTTATTGTAGGTTTAATTTGTAATTTTGTAAATACAAAAATATTCTTTGTTCTTAACTTCTATGATAAAATGTCTAGCTTTCATTAATCAGGTATTCTTGTCGTACTTTAATTTTTATTGTAATTGTAATTGTAATTGTAAATTTAATATTAATTGTAATCTTATTGTTCATGTTATAGTTGTAATCCCCTGGTAGAGGGGCAGAGAAGGCCTGACGGCCTTATCTCTACCAGGTTAAATAAATAAATAAATCTAATAAATCTAAATCTAAATCAATTTACTTACTCGAAACAGTGATTAAACCAGTTCTCTTGATATGCGACTCTCTTGTAATTGTAACTTTTATATAATACACGAAAGCAGTGGTTGCATGCAAATTCAAGTTATCTGCGTCCTTCAAAGTGACATCCAGGGAGCGATATTTTTACATGTAGGTAGATAACGCATAATATATCAAGTGAATTATCATAAATACAAAGGGAGTGACGTAATAGTAATTTATGATACAATTTCTTGAAATGGATAGTATTTTGACAGGAGTGAAAGTTTAAGGAACGAGGCTTATCGAGTTCCTCAAATACACGATTGTCAAAATACAACTGCAAGAATGTGTACCATACAATGTGATTTTCTTCCATAGCCTGAAATGATTACTTCACGCTCACTTTGCTTACTTAACGCACTTGTGTTGTTATTTCACGCATACTATGCACACTTACTATGCACTTCGTAGAAAAAATTTACATTTTTTTGTACTCCAGCATTTTAAACATTCCTTATCGTTAGTAAAATTCTTTAATAATATGCCACATTAGTTTACCACAGATGTAAAATATTACAATGTCAACTCTAACGTCGTGACTTCTATTATGATGGTGTAAATTATGCCATAATGTCAACATTATGAAACGATTTTCCATCCCATAATATTTAATATATCATTGATGTCATAGCAAGCTCTTTCTTCATAGTCCAAGAAATTAAACTACCCCTCATTACAAATCTGATGTTATTTCTTTATTAATAACTTTGTAATGCAGTCGTACTTAAAAGTAACGTATGAAACACGTTTATATTACTATACAGTTATTGCATTAGTCAAAATTAGGAAACTCACGTCTTTCGTTCCCTAAAAATTGACTCATGCCGAAAAGCATAACATTATAAACTTGTTTCATAATACACTAATATATTTTTGTGCGAGATCGTGCGTATTTGCTTGGTTTCCGCACAAAACCAATCCGCGGTAAGTCTAAAATTCCACATTCAGTATTCCCAACCGAACACACATAACAATTTCCCTCTTCTTACCGCTTAAGTGACCTATTGATTTCACTCATTTATGCTTTTAACATATTATTTTTAGAGACGTTGAATATAGTAATAATTATAAATTGGAAACTTACCACTGCAATTTCACCTAAATTGCACTGTTAATTATTGGTTTTAAATATTTGCAAAAATTAAGTAAACTCTACAACTCCACTAAAGTTACTGCATTCGTGATGCATGTAACATTAAGGAAGCCGTTTGTTTTAAGTTCGCATTTATAGACTGGGGAAAAAAAAAGACAGATGTAGAACACGGCCTGCTGGAGTATAGTAAACACAGAAAACATTTTAAAGCAACAATGTTGAAGATGGATATTTTTGTTTTGCAAATTTGCCGTCATTGAACAGAAACCAAGATAGAGATTTCATTGCAACTAATTAGAAATTCCTCTTTCAGGTATGTAATAAACGATCTTCGCCCAAAATAATGTACGATACACGAGCGGTATGTTTTATTTCAATTCTCGGAAATTAAAAACGCTCAACTACGTTTCGCTTTTTCAAACTTTTCCTCGAACATGAAAACTTCAACATACCACTCTTGTAACGCATATTACTATTACATTATTTCTGAAAGAATATTATTTGCAAGGAATTCTTCAAACATCGATGTATTAACTTCTAAAAGTAACCATTCATTCACAGACTGGCTTAGTAATAGAGGTTGTGTTATTCCAAAAATATTGTAGTTATATATCTAGACACACAATTGGCTCTGCTGTGCTCTACAAATTTGAACATTTTCGTACAGGTTCGCACGACGCCATGTTTTGGGAGCATAAACGATTGCTTTTATAAACCATTCGGAGTTTAGAAAATACCATTGGATATATAGGAGTCTTCTTAATGGACATCCTGCTTCAATGGAATATAACTAAATTTATTTACGTATATATTTATAACCTATAATATAAAATAACAGAAGTAAATCTAAATACTGTAACTAAGCATTTCTTTAAATATAAACGTTCTATATTGTTCAAAAGTAGATTTATGTATTAGTTCATTTCTATTTCCACTGATCGAGCACATGGAATATTTTTACTTCTTTTATTTTATATACGTTAGAAAATACATAAATAACAGCTTATGTAAATTATTATTACAAAGAAGGAGATGTACACTAAAAAGATGCCTGTATACCCAATGGTTAGTTAGTGGGGTTTAAAAAGGTCGCGCCAGCTACTATGGCTATTTGCGCCCTTATCTAAAATCCTTCACAAAACAAACACAATACAATAACCAGAATGCTTAAAAGAACTAAAAAACGTTGTCACGAATAAAACGAGGTAAAAAAAATGCAGTTTCAACAAGGTAATGCATAAAAATCATAAAAGTGAGCAGTTCACAGACCTTAGCTGATATTTAAAAAATATATATATAAAACAATAAAACAAATGCAACCAAGAATAATTTATCTGCTGCATTTATAAAATGCTCCGATGTAAAAGGTCCAAATGTCAAGATAGTTAACAACATATACCAATCAAAAAATGGAACCTTCGGAGGATAAGTAAAGCACGTTAGCAATGAACTAAATTACCCTGACAAGTTCTGCATTCGATAAAAAATCTCACAACTACATTTGTATAATTAAAATCGTTTCCAGGAGCGTCACGTAGAGTCGGCCGAATACCATATTGTCGACGGACACGCCATATTTTCTACGACGCAATAAAAAATATTCCACCGTAAGTGAAACATACCATATATCACACTCCGGCTGAGGCTCGCCACGTAGGACATGGCAATGTGTAAGATGACAATGGCCAATCCTCAACCGGGTGAGTAAAACCTATTCGTGTCGTGAGACTCTTGTGGACGAATCCCAAACTCGAACAGTAATCTTTATTCTACGTAATTTATTTCCCTCTTGTGCAAACCTTTCTACTTCCCATTGCCAACATATTGTGCGTTTCAGGTAATTTTTAATATTTTCCCAACTCTCGCGCAAATACATCTCATATCCATTCATGGCACCGCAACTTGCTACAGCTACCGTTGCCTCGTTACCAGGATTGCCAACATGACCCGGAATCCACACTACCCAAACCTCATAATCAGAGGTTAGGAGAGTGTGGAAAAGTTCCTGGATTCTCAACACAAGCAGATCATCAGAGTTCAAATACTGCAGGGACGGAATGGCGCTTAAAGAGTCGGAGCAGATGAGGAATCTGCCCCGGGGTTGTCTAATTAAAAAGAATAAAGCTCTATAAAAAGCATATAGATCTGCGGTAAAAACACTAGGGTATTTATATTTAAATATCTGTGCATTTGGAACAAAGGAACAACCAAAACAATCATTTTACTCGGGATCTCTCAGTAAAAACTAATGAATAATTTGGAAACTGTGATAAAAGATCACTAAAACGAAGCCTATAAACAAAGGCTGGTTTAAAATTCTTAAATCTTCGGCTCCGACGTACATCAAACATGGGACGCCGCATAATCCACGATGGAGTGGTCGTACATTCCAGTGCGCGAAATGTTGGCAGGCGGATGTCGAGCTCGGAGAGCAGTTCAGGAAACACTGGTCAATAGCATAATTGCGACATGAGTGGTATATACAATTTTTGATTAACTGGGCATCCCTTATGACGAAACTGTTACTGAAAGTTGCCAGTTGCTTCGTATTTTTATAGTATGGCATATACGTATGACAGGAAGTTGTAACTAGATAAGAATGTAGAGGAATATAGGGGATGAATAAACACACTTAGAAGGACGAGCTGGGTTTATCTTAGGTTTGTTATTGTGAGGAAGGGACTAAGATAAACATACAAAACATGAATTCATTTACAGTAGATCTCCTCTGTGCCTGAGAAGTGTTTCGGAGTGCAGATGTGATTTACTAAAAGATAAAACTCAAGTAAAAACTTCGTCTTAAAACGCAACAAAGAAATTTGTGACATAGTGTAAAATTAATTTATAATAGTAAATAGTAAATAAATAATAAATAATTGTGATACAATTTTACGTGTTGTTAACAATGCCACGTAAGTGCATAAATGATCCTAACAGTTTTTGTTACATTTGCGGCGAAGTGGTGTTTGCGGTGCAGCGGAGAAATATCACTCCTGTTATAAAAACAGCTTACAATATTTATTTTGGTGAATTCTGCAAATTAGGAGACCAAAATAAGAGTTGGGCTCCACATATCTGTTGTAAAACTTGCTACACGAATCTTCTGAATTGGTTGAATCACAGGAGACCTTCGATGCCTTTTGCCATTCCAGTTTTTTGGTTGGAGCCAAGAAATCACACTGACGGCTGTCTATTTTGTATGGTACCACCATTCTGAGGAATGACGAATTATAAAAAGAAGACCATTGTATATCCCAACATACATTCTGCTACTCGTCCTGTACCCCATAATGATGAGCTACCTGTTCCTACACCCCCTGAATCATATTCCATAGATTCGGAAGAAGAGCCTTGTGATCCAGAACCATCCACATCTACAGAGCCTGACTCTGCACTTGATGTTAAATCTGAACATCACAAAATTAGCTAAAATGAACTAAACGATTTAGTGAGAGACCTGGACTTTCTAAAGCCAAGGCAGAGCTGTTAGCCTCCAGATTCCAACAATGGAACTATCTTGCCGAAAATGTGAAAGTGACATTTTTTCCTGACCGTCAGAAACATCTTGAGAAATATTTTTCTGTGGAAGGCGATTTAGTGTTTTGTAGTGATGTTAGTGGCTTATTGAGTGCTCTGAACATTAATCACATTTCAGTGGCAGTTGTTTATAGATGCCTCAAAATTAAGTCTCAAAGCTGTATTACTCCATAATGGCAATCAGTTGCCGTCAATTCCTATTGGTTATTCAGTGCATATGAAGGAATCATATGACAGCCTGGAACTCATTCTTGAATCAATTCATTATAACACTTATCAATGGAAAATATGTGCAGACTTCAAAGTAATTGCAATATTAACTGGACTCCAACTAGGCTGCACAAATTGTATTCTTAATATTTCGCAGATGATTGCTTCTGGAAATCACATAGAAATTGGAAGATGACGCAGTTTCATTCCTCTGTAATTTCCCGGAACATCTTATGCGGAAGAGTTCAATGTTGAAACAAGTTAAATTCACATAGATCTACTTTCCATTGGCCCGAACTTCATCATTTAAAAGTATATTTAGTATAATTTATTTTTTTCTTAGTATAATGTTATTTTTAGGTAGAAAAACATCCTATGAGGATTCTGAAAAGAAGTCAGTTACTGGACTCTCAGAACTAGACAATCTAACTGGTATTTCGAATTGTTCACACGTCCCAGATAGTATCAGTGCGGAACACAATTATATGCTCAGTCCCAAGAAAACATTGAGATTAATGGAAGATGACTTACAAAAGTAGAATGAACAGATTAGGGTTTGAAAAATAAAATCAGGCTTGTAAAAGAAAATGTGACAGATTGTTGTTTAGTCAATTGTTCGAAGACAGATCTGAACACCGCAAGTGACAGAAGACAGCACTTATGAGGCAACTAGGCTAGGAGATAATGGGGTAGGGTGGCAGTTCCTTTTCCCCTCCATTGTATACATCGCCGATTAACTACATATTACATGATCAGAATTGAGATGTATATAAACAACTATTCTTCCTCTGACCCATATCGTTAAATGAGATGTACTGTTTGACAATAAATGCACTTATCAGCCAGAACCTCAATCAGAGGATGTGACAGATAAGCTTGACTAAATAACTGAATGAAAAACAACCTGATTAACGAAAGTTTGCATCAACAGGAAATTTTTCAGATTTGATCCTTGATTTAATAAAGATGGCTACAATATCCCATAATAGTACTATAATACTACTACTACTACTACTACTACTACTACTACTACTACTAATAATAATAATAATAATAATAATAGTAATAATAATGTAATAAAAATAATAATATATATAATAATAATATATTATTATTATTATTATTATTATTATTATTATTATTATTATTGGCCTAAGTTCTTCTTCTTCTTATTATTAATTTTATTATTATTATTATTATTATTATTATTATTATTATTATTATTATTATTATTATTATTATTATTATTATTGGGATTCCAATTTAATACAGTTGAAGTAAGATTTAGTAGATTGATTAGTAACACTCAACATAATAAGGTCTTTTTACTTTTTTTTAGGGTTAAAAATTGCTTCAATTCTCTCCGTTCTTTATTGTCACTGTGTTCGTCACAGTAACACTTGTATAGTATTTAATATATGAATATCAAGAGCATTGATAATTTTGACAAAAATAATATAATTATAGAGAATATACTGCAGGTACTTTATTTCTTCAACTGCAGCAGTCAGGCCTTCGTATGAAACGTTATTGACGGAATGCTATTAGTTTTATAAATCGTATTGTGTACTTATTATTTTATTATACTCATAGTAAGGACAAACAGGATAATGTCACAGTTTACTATCTATTTCTATATTATTAAGGGTCCTGATACTTATATTTGTGATATTTGAAGCTAGAAATTTAATAGTCTGTTAGCTTGAGCTGCCACAGAAATGGCGTCACGCGCATTTTACCTGTCCCGTATGGTCTACGTAGCTACTGGTGTAGGGCTTGAGTGTCACGACACGAAAAGGTTTTACTTATTTTTTCTTGACTGCTATCGTCTGACATATAGATATCTCATACGCGGGGAAGTTGCAACGTATGTCACCTGACAGATAAGCTTGAATATATTTTATTACATTGCAGAAAATGTGACCCTATTGTGGGTCAAACCGCAATTCAGCCGATACTACGTGTCGTCCTTGATTTTTATCTTAATTCTGTAAATCAGTTCTCTTCAATGTAATTGAGATATTACTGTCATGTTGCACATCCTCCGGATCCTTTATATCTGGAGGTAATTTTTTGTTTTCTATTTCATTAGACATTACATTTCCGACATGTTAGTAGGCTTTAAAAAGGGCGCGTCAGCTACTATGGCTATTTGCGCCCTTATCTAAAATTCCTCATAAAACAAACACATAAACAATATAACAATCAGAGTGCTAAAGAAACTAAAAAGCGTTGTAACTGTAAAACGCGGTACATAAATACAGTATACACAAGGTGATTTGTACAGAATCATAAACGTGTGCAATTCTAGGACCCTAGGTGGTATTCAAAGGAACAAATAAAATAAGAAAACTAAGGCCACCAGAGATATATTGAGTATTACGTTTCAAAAACTATAATATTTTATAAAATATTCGGATGTATCAAGTCCGAAATTTCAACAATACAAAATCAAATATAAAACAAAAAATGTAACCTCCGGATGTAAAGGGTCCGGAGGATAAGTAAAAAGGGTCAATAAAAACTAAAACACCTTATATAGTCCTGTATTCGATAAAATCTCACAATTGCATTTGTAGAATTAAAATCATTTCCAAGAGCGTCACGTAGTGTCGGCCGAATTCCATATTGCCGGCGGACACGGTCATATTTTCTGGAATGCAATAAAAAATGTTCCACCGTGAGTGGAACACGGTACATCACACTCCGGCTGAGGTTCGCCACGTAGGAGATGGCCATTCCGACCTGTTACATCCGAATAATTTGTAGAATGTTTTTGTTCTTCAAAACGCTAGATGATTTGTTTCTGGTGGTCTTTGTGTTAATAATAAATATGTTTTTATTTAATATTGTCTATGAACTATTATTTGTTCATTTTTATGTACCTTTTCACAAACCGTCTTCTAATTACTGCATTTGTATACTCAAATTTAGTGAGATAACGTTTTTATTTCGTTTCTGCATTTAGCTTATGGTATTATATTTTTTTAGAATTTTATATAAGGATACCTATATAACATGTGAGATAAATTTCTTAGGAAGAATGAGTATAGGGCAGCTAAAGTTTTACAGTAGTAGTAGGGTTTAAAAAGGGGGAGTCAGTTACTATGGCTATTTGCATTCTTATCTAAAATTCTTAATAAAACAAAGACATAAATAGTACAATAATCAGAGTGCTAAAGAAACTAAAAATCCGTTGTCACGGTAAAACGAGGTACACAAATGCAGTATACACAAGGTGATTTGTACAGAGTCATTAAAGTGAGCAATTCTACTACCCTACATAGGAGGTATTCAAAACCAACAAATAAAATAATAAAACTAAGGCCACCAGAGATAAATTGTATATCAAATTTAAAAAAAACAATACATTTTTATAAAATATTCTGATGTATAAATTCCGAAATGTCAACAATATAAAATCAAATATAACACAACAAATGTAACCTCCAGATGTAAAGGGTCCGGAGGATAAGTAAAACGGGTCAATAAAAAAAACTAAATCACCTTATACAGTCCTGTATTCGATAAAAATCTCAGAACTGCATTTGTACAATTATAATCATTTCCAAGAGGGTCACGTAATGTCGGTCGAATTACATATTGCCGGCGAACACGGTCATATTTTCTGCAATGCAATAAGAAATGTTCCACCGTAAGTGGAACACGACACATATCACACTCCGGCTTAGGCTCGCCACGTAGGAGATGGCCATGTGTCAGATGACAGTGGCCAATCCTCGACTGGGTGAGTAAAACCTCCTCGTGTCGTGACGCTCTTGTGGACGAATCCCAAATTCGAACAGTATTCTTTATATTTCGTAATTTGTTTCCCTCTTGTGCAGACCATTCACCTTCCCATTGACACCATATTTTATATTTAAAGTAGTTTCGAATGTCCTGTCACCTCTCGCGCCAATATACCTGAGAGCAATTCAGTGCACCAGCCATGGATGCAGCATCCGCGGCCTCATTTCCGGGAAAACCTACATGACCAGGAATCCACACTACTCCAATCTCATAATCAGAACTAAGGAGAATGTGGAAGAGCTGCTGAGTTCTTAACACAAGCGGATCATCACAATTAAAAGACTGCAAGGACTGAATGGCACTTAAAAGTCGGAACAGATAAGGAATCTGCCCTGAGGTTGCCTAATTAAAAACAATACAGCTCTGTAAACAGCATAGAGCTCAGCAGTAAAAACACTAGTATATTAGCTTAGTCTGTATTTAAATACCTCTCCATTTGTAACGAAGGTCCAAACAACACAATCATTTATCCGGGATCCGTCAGTAAAACTAATGATTAATTTGGATATTGTGATAAAAGTTCACTAAAACGAAGTCTACAAACAAAAGCCGGTGTAAAATTCTTAAAACATCGGCTCAGACTTACATCAAACAAGGGACGTCGCATAATCAAGGGCGGAGTGGTGGTATTCTCCAGTGTGCGAACTGATGGTATATGGATGTCGAGCTTAGAGAGCAGTTCACATGACCCCACACCTGCTCGACGAAGTCTCAATGTATATTTACTGTATAGGCCATAAAGAGACGAATGATGAAAAGACTCGTAAGACATGCGCTCAGGCTGCAAGCAGAGCTTAACCGCGTATGAGCACAACAGGACATTACGTTGCAGATACAGTGATGGTTCCCCCGCTTCACAATACAGGCTCTCTATTCGGCGAGTCGTACCCATGATGATGGAAAGTGTCTAGAAGACGTAGCTTCCATTTATTTGCTCAGCCATAAATAAAACAGCCATAATCCAGCTTAGAACGGATAAAAGCACGGTAAAGACCTAAAAGCACTATGCGGTCTGCACAACAGCGAAACCCTGACAAAATGCGTAAACTATTTAAGGATTTTTCACAACGCCTTCTTAAGGTTTATACAAAAACGCATTTCTAGCTCAAGAAACGACGATTTTTCCACTTTTTACGATTTACACTAAAAACACATATTTCTCTGGACTCGAACATGAATCTTTTGATAGAAATACGTGCGTACACAGGAATTTGACGTTTTTTTAAGAAACTAGAGAAATCCGATGGGCTTTGTATGTTTTATTCATGATTATATAGCTTAAAATCTCGCAAAAACTAAATTTTTAGAAAACTTTTGTGTGTGTGGAAAATCAAAACGAGTGATAGAATTCTGTTTAAATCACATATATGCGCTTCCCACGTTAATTTATAATAAAAGATAAAACCCAAAAATTTCGCAGTGTCTGTATATTACAACTCCACTCCTTTAAGACGCAGTTCAGGATGTGGATGCAGTACACGATGGTTTTAGAAGTGGATACACTACGTCTTTAGAGTGGAGAATTTAAATCCATTGCGAACAGCCCATTCTGATACTACGTTGATGACCAGTTGCAGCTTTCGTCCAATTGATGGAAGATATCGGGAGCTGTAATATAGACTGAAGTCATCAACGTACAAGAGAGAAAATACTCGGTCATCCACACAGTGGGCAATTCCATTGATCGCTATGCAGAAAAGAACGCTTAATACAGACGCTACAGAACGTCGTTTTCTTGAAAATGTTCATTAGAAAGTGAGGTGCTTATTCGAACTCAGAAATACCGCTCTGCCATGAACTTCGCAACGAACGTTGGAAGACTGCCACGAAGTCCCCAATCATGCAGACTTTGCAGAATGCCATTCCGACACGTGGTATCGTAAGCTTTTTCTAGATCAAAGAAGACCGCCACAGCATGCTCCTTCTTGAGGAAACCATCTCTAATGGCGGTCTCCAGCCGAACAAGGTTTTCTGCGGCGGATCTGTGCTTACGAAAACCACATTGGATATTAAATAATCGGTTTCCCGATTCGAGTACCCACGTAAGGCGTCTGCTTATCATCTTTCCATAACCTTGCATACGCAGCTGGTGAGACAAATTGGCCTATAACTGCCAGGTAAACAAGGATCCATTCCCGGTTTCTGGACAGGGATTACAATGGCGGAACGCCAAGACGATGGAAATACACCCACTGTCCAGATTCTGTTGCATATGGACAGAAGAAAGGATTTTCCAGCTGGCGGAAGATGGCGAAGCATGCGGTTATGGATGTTATCAGGGTCAGGGGAGGTGTCAGGTGATGTGTCTAGTGTCGCGTCCAGCTCCTCGGATGTGAACGGTGCATTGTAGTGTTCAGTGTTAAGGGATATAAAGTTCAGGGTTCGTTTTTCCGCTAATTCCTTTATTTTTAAAAATTCCCGGTCATAATTGTTTGAGGTTCTTATCTGTGCAAATGTGGTAGCGAATTTCTATGGGACTGGTGTCGTTATTCCATTGTTCAGAAGACCCTGAATTACAGAACTACGTTTCCCCATTATTCGACGGACTTTGTCTCATACGGTGTTAGTTGTGACGTTGTTTTTCAATGAATTGACGTAATTTATCCAGGACGTCTTCTTAGCATCGCTCACGGTGCGACGAGCTTGGGCTCGGAGACGTTTAAACTGAACAAATTTTCTTGGGTCGGATGGCGCTCAAATTTGCGTAAAGCACGTTTGCGGTCACGGGTAGCATTTCTGCAGGCGTGCGTCCACCAGGGGACATAGTAGCGCTTTGGCCTGCAGGACGACCGGGGGATAGATAATTCCCCTGACTTTGTAACGACATTTGAGAAATGTTCTACTACGGAGTCCACATTTTCATGTCCGGTAACATCGACTGATATGAACTCCGAAAATCCGACCCAGTCCGACTTTTTAATAACCCAGTTTGGAAAGCGAGATTCCCCAGGACGTAAAGCGGATATACGCATTCGAATGGGGTAGTGGTCACTACCATGGAGGTCGGGAATCACAGACCATTCGAAATGCGTGGACAAAACTGGACTACAAATGGAGATATCTATCATAGAGAAAGAACCGTAAACCAAGGATAGATATGTTGCTTCCCCTGTACTCAGGGTAACCAGATTGAAGCGGGTACATACCTCTGCTATTTTATTTTCTCTGTCATCGTCAGAAGTGGAGCCCCAAGAATGGTGGGATGCATTGAAATCCCCCACTAACAGATATGGAGCAGGTACCTGCGTCAGGATATCTTCAATTTCATTTACTGTGTAAGGTGTATGAGGTTGTATCTACATACAAATTATAGAAAACTGAATGTTGTGTAATGTTATTGTGGCAGCTATGCATTGATGTACAGTGGTAATATTGATGACGCAGGAAAAGATACTTTTGCGGAGGAGAGCACAATCTCCATTGGTACGAATACCGGCAAAATGATTGTACCGGTGGGTCTCGAGATATTCAGGGAGTTTTTAGGTTGGAGGTGTGTCTCCTGAAGACACAAAATAGCATCATCCTCTTAATAGATTAATTGCTGTAGTTCTGCGTATCTCGTACTGCGTACACCGTTCACGTTCCATTGTATAATATCAATTATCACGAGGAGCTAAATCATGGTGGTGCCTTTACAGGGGATTTTCTCTTCTGTTCTTTCCTATGACTCTGTCCCTTCCACTGCGAAAGCTTAGATTTGGACGGTGGCGAATCACTTGCAGTACGTCGCGCTCTTGATCGTGAACTTGATCGGTTGTGAGATCGAGAGGGAGTTCTCGATTTCTCTTCCGTAACAGGAGTGCGACGTCGTTATATTCTCTCATGCTTAGAACATTTCTGTGACGTCTAAGCAACCGTCTTTTTTGGTACATAGGGCCTGATATCAAGGTCACAGCTATCGTCTAAGTCGTCAGTCTGGGCGCCGGCGTCCACATAAGTCTGGGTTGCAGTCTCAGCTCGCTTCCCAGAAATACACTCAAGAGGTGGCGTTTCAGTTGACGCATCGGTACCCTCCGTTCCTTCTTGTAAAACAGCAGCATAGGATATCTTTTGTTTCTGTTTCTTATCGAGATCAAAATAATGTTTACGTGCCTCAAAGAAAATTACATTGTCTCTGACTCGAATCTCTTGTACTGCGTTCTCTACATGATACTTCGGAAAGTCCTTGGAATTTGCGGCATGGTCCTGTTCACAATTCACACAGTACGCGGTGTTGGGACATAGAGAGTCCCCATGATCACCACCGCCACACTTTGCACATGCGATGTCGTTCGCGCTACCATGCTGCGTGTGTCCGAAACTTTGGGACCTGAAGCACCGCATTGGGATCGGCACATACGCACGAACAGGGACACGCTCGTATCCGACAAAAATGTATTCAGGTAGGAGGGATTTCTCGAAAATCAAGAAAACGGTGCTCAATGGATAAGTGCATCTGTCCCGCTTACGCAACAAACGGTAGGTCTTGGACACGGACTGGTCTGCAAGCTCGAGTTGAATCTCCTCATCACTCATTCCAGCTAGAGCATCCACATGAACTACTCTCCGCGTGGTGTTCAGCGGGGAGTGTCGTTCTGCCTTTATGAGATATGACCCGGCATTCTTAACAAATCCCGTCATGTAGGCGGACGTGGCAAGAACAAAACAGCGGGAACAGAGAGGTGAAAATGGCTGTGATGATGTGGTGGGCATTCCGCATGGAATGGTGGTCGGCGAGGAGAAGTAGAGCGATGAGAAAGACGAGAGAACGAAAAGGGCTGAGTGGTGATAAGTCGATTAATGTTCGAAAATAAAAGCACGAGAGCCACCATTGCATCCCCCGGTCACCAACTTGGCGGAACCCACCTCGACCGGAAAGTTTTACATGTGAGCCTACTAGTATAAGGGACAAGGGAATGACACAATAAATAACTTAACATCCTGAGTCCTGAGTTATTTTTATTTCATTTTTAAAGTGTAATATTATTCCACACCTAAAAAAAAATCACTGAAATGAGGAGAAATGCTGAAAATACTATACAGCTTACAGTTAGATCACATATTCAAGTATACTGTACTATACTTCGTTTCTCTGTAAATACATCTTATATCATAATTTCTTTTTCCCTTAAAACATAACGTTTCCTGTAAACTGACTTCTAAAGCATGTTTTCCAGGCCTTGGCGTTAATTGCCGGCAGTCATATTCATTTACAAAATAGTTGAAACACGCAATGCAACGATTGAATCCATCTTTTTGTTTTTCCTGTAACACCAAGACATACAGGAACTTGACAAGCACAAAAATGGAGTGATCGATAATGATCCTACATAGTGGAAAATTTGAAACAAAATGCATGTATGTAGCATAATATACTATACTCCAGGAGGTTAAATGGGAACCTTTGGAAAGCAGACGTAGAAAAACTAGAATGATATCATTGCAGAGCACACGTGAGTCTCAAAAGCCTGGGTAACACATAACGACTCGGTTAGGGAACTGAACGTACTCTGCTGGGAACGATCTGCTTTAAAATCAAATGTAGGAACCAAAGAACAGACGTATGTAAATTCTCATTCTTAATCGAACTGTAAATGATTTGAATGACCTAAGTGCAGCGATCTTTGAGGGCTGATCTTCCTTAAGGAGATACAAAGATAACTTTGAAAGTTGTGCATAAAGTGTAATTGTCACGAAAGATACGTGACATTACTTGAGTTGACATATGTTTACTTAGCCTGACGAGTTAACCGTTTTGAGTTTTTTCTCAATTAGTTTAAAGTAGGTCGTAAGAAGGTCTTGGACTACAATTTTAGGTTAATATAGTTTATAATTATAATTCTACAAATAAAACTATTGTAATTTTTATAATATTTTAAGGCCCAGTTGCAGAAACACTGATCAAAATATGATTGGCGATCAAGGAGGGTTTGATTGGCCATCAGTTCTATTTCTGTTGCAGAAAGAACAATCAGTATTTGATCGGAGATCAGTCTTCCGTCAGATTTGATCAACAGATTTTCGCTGGTTAAGTGACTGATCACTGATCAAGTATATGTTGTTCTGTTCATTGTGCGTACTGTAATTTATATAACAATTAGTTACAGCGTAATAATATTGTTTTCGACGTAGTAATGGATTCTTCTGATGAAGAAATTTTCGAACAATATGAAGAAATATTATTAAGAAGACGGCATTTCCGCGACAGACATGAATTGTTTTTTATGTATAATGAGAGAGAATTTGAACAGAGATTTAGGTTAAGTAAGGATTCGTGTGTTTTTTTACTTTCGAAAATTGAAGCAAATATATGCAGACAGACAAATAGAAACTTACCACTTTCTCCTATGAACCAACTTCTAATAACGCTGCGATTTTATGCTGTCGGAACTTTTCAAGCGGTCTTGGGTGATCTTGTTGGGGTCCACAAATCAACTATTTGCCGAGTAGTAAGGGATGTTACACATGAAATTGCTTTGCTTTCGCAGGATTTCATAAAGCCTCCAACCTCAGACAGGGAACGACTTGAAATCCAGAGAGAATTTTCAGCCATGTCAGGATTTCCAAGAGTCATTGGATGTATAGATTGCACTCACATCCCCATCCAATCACCTGGTGGAAATGACGCTGAACTTTATCGCAATAGAAAAGGTTTCTTTTCTGTGAATGTACAGGCAATATGTACACCATCATTGAAATTCTGGAATGTTGTAGCCCGTTGGCAGGGTTCTACACATGACAGCACAATATTTTTAATGAGTAGGTTACGAGCTCAATTCGTAAACAGAGAGATGGGAAATGGAATTCTTTTGGGTGATGGAGGCTATGCATGTTCAAATTTCTTGTTGACTCCCCTAGCAAACCCCACGACAGAAGCAGAAGAGTTGTATAATTCAACACATATATACACTCGAAACTGTATAGAGCGAGCATTTGGCGTGGTAAAAAGAAGGTTTCCATGCTTATCGTTGGGTCTCCGTTTCAAGTTGGGAAGGCAACGATCAACAACACTAGAATGTATTGTTGCATGTTTTGCCATCCACAATTTATTGTTGGAGAGAGGAGAAAATAATCCCCCACCTCCTGATGAAGATCTCATTGCAAGATTCTACCCACAAGCTGATGAGGGTGAAGCACCTATGGGAAGAAGGAGAAATGGAGGGAACACAGTCAGAACTACACTAATAAATACACACTTTACAACACTGGCAGAAAGGTGAGCAAAATACTCGTAATTAATTAGTTCTTTTATTTTTGATGCAAACTTTATTTATTTATTTTCTTTGGCTAGAATTGCCCTTTTAATCTCTAACTCTACTTGGGCCACTTGTAGATTAGTTTTTAAAATTTCCATTTCCATTTCATGTTTTTCGATCAGAAGTCGACACCTTAATTCATTAAAATCAGTTTTACTGGACGTATAGTCTTCCAGCCTGCTTCTTTGTGATCTTGATCTGGGCCTAATTATTCCACTCCTGCTTCCTGTCAGTGGGTTTATTGGTGTAATTTCTGATGACAGATGACGACCTGCTGACAATGAATCTTGTTGATTTGCAGAAGACGGGGACGGCGGAATAGATGAGGCCTCATCTCCATATTTGTCCCCATTGACATCATGACCAGAAGTTGAATGCAAACGAGCAGGGTGCACTATAGACACAGCTCCATCAAATAAAGTTTCATGGCTATCCTGTAAAACAAGATGAAGTATACAATATAAATACACAAACTGGAAAGTTATTTGTTTTGTGTTTGAACTGAATGGCACTATTTAGCCGAAAAATTTCCTTAATTTTTTTTGTTAATGTATTGTTGTTTGCTGTGAGCTGGTTTCTTATAAAATAGGGTTATAAGACTGTAAATAAATTAAAGGCAAAATGAAGTTCATCTACTCCAATTATATTTCCATTTCACCACCTCAATCGATATTTTTATATTCTGAGTGATGGGATGATGATGGATAATGTAGATGGATATTTTTTACTTTTTTTAGGCCTACCCAAATTATGTCAAACTAAGGTTATATATTCTTACCTCCAGTATATTGCAATCCTGTTCTGTTACTTGAAAAACTTGGTACTGGCCATCACTGTCACAAGGATTATTCACAGGTGCAAAATGGGAATTCAGCCTGGATATTAGTCTTTCGCCATCTGCATCTAGCTTCCTTTTAAAAGTTCCTCCACCAGTTTTGTAGAGCTCTGCCTGGAAAAAAACAAAGATTCAATGTAGATCAAGAAACTAGTTAGAAGAAAATAATTATGAATTTAAATCTCCCTCTATATTTTTGAGACGTAATAATATTTATGGAATGCCACAAAAACGTAACTGTCCATTAATAAATCTAGAAATAGGTAAAAATTATATGTCACAGCTTAGGCCTACCTTATCGTCAGCTGCAAGTTTCTTGGTTCTCCTTTTGTAGTTTTCATATGCAATCTTTAATTGCTGGGGTGTTCTTGCGACCTCATATGTAGCTTCATTAAATTCTGAAGCAATTTTCTTCCAGGCCTCCTCTTTCTGCTTCACCCAAACACTATCTGTCTTCTTATTTTCAATGATATGCATAAAGCTCTCTATGATGTTCAATAAGAGGGCTCTATCATTGTCAGAAAAATTGGGCCCCCTTACGTTTTTTGTTTGCTTCATAGTCTATACAAATACAATCCGCTGTTTCCCTTCTACAAAAACAACAAAACAGCAAAGCATTCACTTGTTTTCCTATTCACCGCCTACTAGATGCATACGTTTCGCGACTGTAAAAGAGCATCAAATTGGCTGTGGTTGCTAAATAGCGATGTTGTCAAATGTTTTTCTTTCTCAAATCAACAATTAGTAAATTGAGACAAGTTGATTGGAGATTTACGTTTGTGCAACCCAATGAACAATCAAATAAATCAGACATCAACTGATTGGCGATCAGGGACTGATTTGATTTGCGTTTCTGCAACCGGGCCTAAGTCTTGTATAATTGAATCGTGTTATGTCAATGAAGCTGTGGTTTACAGTGACAGTGAATATTTTCGATCAGTGATACTTTATAGTAGTAGTGAAATGTGTTCTAAAGTGTCAGTGAAATGTGCCGTCCTGTGCAGTGAGTGTCATGAGAGTGAAGTAAAAGTAGTGAAAGAGTATCAGTACCAATGTGCTTATCACTATGTATATGCATATATGGTTATAATTAAACTGACGGTGTTCAGCGTCGCACAGCACGGACTCTAATGGCTGTAGGAGTGTGGAAGTTCGTAGATATGCCAATTAACCAATGCGCTCACGAATAATGCCAAACAAAATAATTAGTTCCAAGTCTCGCCACCAGGCGTAAAAATGGTGCTGCAATTGTCTGTAACTCTGACGTCAGTAGGTTCGTTCCAACAACAGTCAGGAACCGTCCGTAACCATCGGGAGCATGCGCAGTGCAGAAAAAGCGTTCTAACCAACGAGTTAGAAAGAGAAGACTATAGAGTGGCCATGTTGTCCTGCACAGCGCTCTTTGCGGTGCCACCGCGAAACATGGCAGATATGAACTAAGCGCCCACCGTTGTAAAAATTCGTCTGCTTACAATGTTGTGTATACGGAGGTAGAGCTACGAAAAAACGAAGAAAAAACATGCATGTTATGTGTGCTGCATATAACTGCAATGTCAAAAGGAAAAAGACAACTGATATATCATATTTCATGTAAATTTTATGAAGTTAAGTCCATAATTTTGTTAATTAGCAGCATTTTTTCATGCATAAATGTGTAACAACGCCCGGCATAAACAAAATAAATGGTTCACTGGTAATGTACTTAAACTAAATACGGATAAAACCAATACAATTCCGTTTCAGACCCAGTGAAAAACATATAGCAATACAATATTAAAACTGTATTTCGACACCGGCATCCTTTATTTCTGCTCCTTCTGTCCATACTTCTTATACAAGAAGACGATGTGCTGTAGCTTATAAGAAGTAGGCCTATTTCGAAGACAAACGATTAATCAAATAAATGGTTCACTAGTAATAAAGTTAAACTAAATACGGATAAAACCGCTACAATTCCGTTTCAAACCTAGTAATAGCAATCAAATATTAAAATTGTATTTCGACACTCGCATCCAAAATAACGTAAAACTCTGGGGTAGGTCGTATTGTTAGTATTTTGACTGGAAGGACACGAAAGAACATAATTGAGCACCCACGTGCAATAATGGGGTAAGTATGAATATATTTCGGAACTACTTACCCCATTATTGTACGTGGGTGTTCAATTACACACTAATAATTATCTGTGGTGCCACAGCCCTTGAAAGGCTCAGACAGACCAGCCGGCTGTTGGCCTCACGTTCACATTTCGATAATAATTATACTTTACTGTAACAAAAAAACTGAAAGCGTGTTTTGTCATGTTTCACCCACGTTACAAGCTTGGAGGTAAAGGTTGTTTACTACAGATAGGGCCTACTTTCATTCTATATCTTATGGTATAGTAAATAGTTTTGCAACGTGTAGAGAGTGGGAAAACAATTTAATAAAATCATCCGAATCATACTCGTTCATTTTATAGGTAATCTTGCAGGTCGCATTTAAAAGAACCTAGGAATATTAAAATTTTCTTTAGTATATTTGCTAGGACTTCTTGTCATACTACATGGCAATTTTGCTTAGGTTATTCTTTTAAGCATTCTTTCTAGGAATAGCTCAAGTGTTTTAAATTTAGCGTACATAAGTTGAGATTAAGTTCCTAGCACGTATTTGACGAAATACTAGGTTCTTCCACTTCAGTTTAACTGATTTATGCAAACGAAATTAAGACAGCTGACGATTCTAATGTCAGTTATCACCACGCCCACTTTGTTTTGGGCGCATAAGTTCATTGCCGACGGTCGTTCAATTTTCTTCAAACATGGCGGCGCAATGACCACTCTATATCTTTCTCTTTCTAACTCGTTGGAACCAAGAAAGAAAGGCAGAAAATGGCATTATCTCTGAATAGCACCAGGGTTCGCCTGCAGTAAGTATCAGTTCAATTTCTGGTATTTTACATTTAACTATTTCATTCTGATACTTCAAAGTTAATTGCAATTCTGATATTTCAGACATATTCGTTCAATTTCAATAGTCTATATTCATCTGTTCTAATTTGATATTCTGTTAATAAACTTAGTAACGACGACACAAGATGGAGCAATAATTATGAAAACAGGCGATAGGAAGAGGACAGTCACCCCGGAAGAATGATCTGCAATGAGTCAGTGCGTGTTTCTTTGTATGCTACATACAGTAAATATTTCATTCATTGTTTCTCTTGTTACTGAATTAGATTTACATTTTTTCTATTTTTCTTTTCACAAAATTCCACCAAGGTATATTTTAGCTTATTTGAGTTTAGTCCTTAGTAGTTTAAGTTAATTCTTTTTACCTAGTACAGAATTTGTTCTTGGCTTATATAAGGTTTTAAGTTGGCAACAATTACTATTATAAACAGAAATGGTCCGCCAGTTTCTAACATTATGGAATGCAACCACCCCTGTTCACTCTCAAACAATAGTGCATGCCCTTCAGTCAGTAACTTTCAGGTACAAACCAGTCCTACAAAACTTTCTCTCGCTCTCGCTCTCTCTCTCTCCCTCTCCCTCTCTCTCTCTCTCTTTCTTCATCCCCGCGCACTACAGCCGGCCCACATTAACCCTCAGACTATTACTGCCCTGCTAAATCATAAGTTCGTATCTGACATGGAGTAAAATTGTCAGGAAAGAACATTTTATGTTTAGTTTTATGACATCCACAAATATAATGGTATTTATTTTTGCTATTTCGTTTATTAATGTAACACTTTTAGACAGTTTTATCTATAGTAATACATTAACAAATTTTCACTTTCTTATGTGAGAAACAGCAGATATGGCTATTTGCTTCAGTAATGTTTGAAAAATAAATTGTATTATGGAATAAGTCATAAGTGATCTGACAGTTCTGCAAAATAATTGATATTAAGAATGCACACAGAATTCCTGGTCAACTTAGAAATTACAACAATGTAATAATTTAATTTATTTAACAAGCTAGCTAGCTAGTGAGTACAAATTAATATTATAAAACAAAAATGTTTCTAGCCACTCCCATAAGTGCCAGGCTCGTGTACGGTATAGTCTCACCCCTGAAGTTTTTCTCTTTGTAGAACTTTTTGCTGTATGTCTGAAAATAAACCACTTTCTGTCCTCAGAAGTCAATGCCCAAAATTCATTATTAATTTGTATTTGTTTTTCTCTCTTAATATTGGAAGAACATTTTTTTAGTCATGTGAACAAGAAGCTTTAATAGAGTGCTTGTGTTTTTGTAATTCTAGTTTAGTTTGTTTTTTTCTCTTGCAATGATGTTTCAAATAATCTCCTTTTACAAATGTCCCTCCTTTTTGTAAGACTATTACTATTTGCAGTTGTTACAGTTGTTTGAGCGTTTATATCAGAAGACATTACTTATTGTCACTTTTTAATTGTCACTATCACTAATTGAGGAATCTTCACTTTCTATAGGTTGACAGTCAGGATCAGTCTGATGGGAACCGCCAGTTTGTTGCTTTTTAGGTGATGCAGCTAGTTTCTTAAGTGTTTCTCCCAGTGTTTTATTAAGTGGAAGATTTAGGCCTACCATAAGATTACCTCTTGATATATGACTTCATGGTTTTAGCATCTTCACAGGTCGAGAATATTGCAGCAAAGAAATGGTCAAGTTAACGATTGCTTTGTTCTTGTTAAACAATCAGGTTGTCAGCTATCATTGAGTTTAAAATAAAATCTACAGGTTAATTTCAATTACCTTATTTGGCTCCATATTCTGAACGGAATTTGTCTGCAATCTACCACATTTGTTTGAAGAAAACTAACAAAGAATGAGAGTTTGCAATGCCGATACTAAAACATTGTTTAACAATGCTGCCAATAGAGGGACTAAAAGGTAAGAAAATACCGGAATTATGCAAAGAAACAATTGAATTCACTTTAAAATAAAGAATACATACTAAGACCAATCGACACTGTGGCTAAAGGAAATACTAAGTAAAAAAGTCGTATGTACGATTATGAGAGCAGAAACGACTTTTATCCTTCGTTTATATAAGAAACGACTTCTAACCCTAGCATAGGTGTACTTGAATGTAGAACTATTTAGACGAAAAAATGTAATTTAGAAAGCAGATATGGCCTTATGCTCTTGTACAGAGTTATGTTATCATGTCTCAGCGGCGGATTTTCAGGGGAGGCAAGGGAGGCCTGGCCTCCCTAAATATTTTGTCAAAGACAACACAAAATGTGTTATCCCAGCTCTCATGAGTTGAGATGGCAATATTCAAACTGACCGCGTTTCTAGTCTTAGGGAGGAACATGTAATTCGTGCTGCTAGCAACAGGAAGCGCTGCAGGTAGCACTATGGGGTGGAATACACAGAGCACAAGCACGGAAGTTACTGTACTACAGTGACATCTAGCGACCTTCCGTTCTAATAGTTGGGAGTAGGTAGGCAAAGCAGAACTCAGCTCCTGGTAACCATGACAACAGCTGTTTAGCCAATAGGGAAGCTGTCTTGTTCGCGCGCTTCATAGCAAAACGACGCCATGAAAGGAGTTGGTTTTGGTTTAGGCTCCTCGCTTCAGTCTGATGCAGTGAGCTTATAGCAATGGATGTGAGTGATGATATTGTGGTTTCACTGTTGGAGGTTCCCTTTTCACGACGAAATGAAATCTGCAGAAGAATTATACTACAGCAAGGTAGACCAACTCCGAAATTTTCATTTCTTCAAAATGATAAAGGTAAGACCAGAACATTTAAATCCTCGTGGTACGATCAACACAAGTGGCTGTGTGGTAGCAGTACGAAGGAGAATCTGTTTTGTTGGCCATGTATACTTTTAAGTAATAACAAAGGCGTCTGGTCATATGAAGGCTACAGTGACATGAAAAACTTGTCTAGGGCTGTAGTTAGGCATAGCTCAAGTAGAGACCACTTGAATTGTTACGTGGCATTTAAAGGACTCTGTAAACAAACCCTTAATATATCGGAAATGTTGAGCGAACAGAACAGACTGTTAAAAATTAAATACAATGAAGAAGTAAAACTCAACAGAGAAATTTACAAAATTTTAATTGATGTCACGTGTGCTCTGGCTGCGCAAGAAATCGCGTTCAGAGGCCATGATGAAAAGGAATGCTCTCTAAATCCTGGAAATTTTAAAACTATATTTCTTCTAGTTCTAAGTAGGGATGTGGCATTAAAAAACATTGGGAGAATATGGGATACTTTAGAGGGGTATCGAAAGCAATTCAGAATGAACTCATTGAGTGCATTGAAGGAGAAATACAAGATTTCATTGGAAAAAGAATTAATGAGGCCCCTTTCTTTGCCTGTATTGTTGACGAGACGACTGACATCACTGAAACATCTCAGTGTTCTATCGCTGTTAGGCTAGTTGACACAGAAGGTGATATTCAAGAGTTTTTCCTTGGTTTTCATGATGTTAGTGAAAGCAGAAATGCTGAAGGCTGTGTACTGTGTAATGTTCTTCAGAAATACGATGTTCAAAGTAAGTTAGTGGCTCAAACCTATGATGGCGCAAGTGTTATGGCGGGTGAGTTGAATGGCTTGAAAGCTAAAGTTAATGAGCTTGCTCCACAAGCTTTATTTACTCACTGTTTTGCACACAGATTGAATTTAGTTTTACAACAGAGTTGTTCTAAAATTAAGTCTGTGAAAATTTTTTTCTCGACACTTCATGGAATACCTGCCTTTTTTAATCGGTCCTCAAAGCGTACTGCTATTCTCGACAGAATTGTGGAACAACGTATGCCTACAAGCAGTGATGTCAGGTGGAATTCTAATACCAAACTCATTTCTGTAGTGCACACAAAAAGGGTAAAATAAAATCGAAGCTTTCAAAGAAATAATAGAATTCCCGGATTCAAACGGTAATTCAGCAAAGAAAGCACAAGGATTTATAAACAACCTACGTGATTTAAATTTTGTTTTTCTTCTCTTGACTTTCCAAGAAATATTTAATAAAACTGAGTTATTATTTAATATTCTTCAGAAGAAAACACATGATATTCGGATGTGTATCAATGCAATTTCAGATTGTCTCTTGTACATAAGAAATTTAAGGAGTGATCAACAATACAGTGTATTCATGGAGGCTGCTGGAACTGCTACCAGGTCAGATTCATTGACTTCTTTAAGAAGAAATGAATTAATGGAAGAATGTGCTCCTTACAAGTATAAGCAACTGTACTTCGAAATTTTGGACAATATTTTAACACAGTTGGAATCAAGATTTCAAAATTATGAGAAATTGAAGTTTCTTGAATTAGGTGACACTACTCGATTTTCAATTCATAGTCAGCATTTCCCTACTGAAGCACTAGATTCACTATTTCAGAATTATGAAACTTATTTTGACAGTGTGAAATTGCGTGTTGAGCTTCAAACTGTGTTTTCTCCACTGCACAAGGAGACATTCCATGGCAAGAGTTTGAGCGAACTGATAAAGAAGATGATTGAAAGTGAAACAAGTGAAATTCTTTCCAATGCCTCTAAACTTTTCTGTCTTATAGCCACAATTTCTTCCACAAGTGCTCCCGTGGAAAGGAGTTTTTCGTGTTTGAATCGCGTAAAAACTTTTTTGAGAAATTCCATGACTCAAGAACGGCTCTCAGCATTGGCATGTATATCTACTGAAAAGGGGATCCTCCACAAACTTCAGAGTCGACCCACATGGAATAATGACCTGATCGATCGCTTTGCAAAGAAGAAGGAAGAGGGAGTGAATTTGCTGCTCAAGTAATGTGAGTACCGATATATGTATTTTAAATAGTTTTTATTTGTAACCCTTCATCACGTGCTGGCCTCCCCAAGTTTTGAACCCAGCGTCCGCCATTGTCATGTCTACATTCCAAAACTGCTGTTACCTCAGAATATATGGAAACTGCAGATACGACCTTATGATTTAGCAGGGCAGATTAGATCACTTCGACGAGTTCTATGACCTTTTCTCCACTATGCCTTATTGTTAACCGAGACTTGGTTAAAGCCTTCCCTTTGTTCGGCTCTAGTGAACATAGACGACTACACGTTATTACATAATGATCGCACTAATAAAGGTGGTCGGAGCATACATTAGATCAGATCTACAACACAAAATTATATATTCTACCAGAGCCTTCTTTAGTTACAAACCGGAGCCATACGTCGGCAACACTGTAATTAACTGTCACCCGGAGGCCGACCATACAGGACATGTGTTTGTGCTAATGCCGATTTTCAATGTAAATTAATGTTACAATATAAGTGTGTGTCGATGGAATTATGTTTGCGGTCGTACCAAACGTTAATTGTTGATGTATTATAAACTAAATGAGCGTTGGTGATAAAAAAAAAAAAACAAGACAATAAATGAAAATAAAATGGTTGTAGTCTTTGGGAATTTTTACGGTTATTGATGACAAAGTAATTGACTATTCTACTAAATATTAAATATTGTATAACTACATTTTTATAATCTTATTTGTGGTTTGTGTGTATCAGAATTCTAGCCAAATTGTTGGGTCTCGCCTCCTATATCAATAAAGTTACGCCGTTGGTTTTCAAATTCATTGTAAACAACTGTTTTGTGATCCCATAAATGTTGCAGTTTTGTTGAAGATTCGGAATGCCTGCTATACGTCAGAACTACCTATAATTTGTAGACGCATATAATCACTTTGTTGGTTTTCAAGGTTTGTTCATTAATATTATTTATTTTGTAATAAATTAGGTATATACATGTTTCTTTTCACTTCGTATTTTTTTAGAGGCTTTAAAATTCACTGAGTTTACGCTAATTGACACATACACGTACTTTATGATAATGTTGCGTTTTGTTACATATTATGTTGAATGTATGTTTTTTCATTTTTTCATATTTTTTTTTTACTTGGCTTAACTGTATTTACATCCTCATACTTTTATTATAATAGGTATGTCAATAGTTTCTTCTGTTTACATTTTATTTTAGGCCTATTTGCATAATTTACATTCTTAGCTTGTTTTCTGTAATATTTATTTAAAATTATATTTTAAAATGTTTATAACAAATAATTTAGGATAACTGTATTGTTATGGTGACTGGCCAGGTTCAAACTAAAACTGGCTTCCTGGACATCTGAAATATTTATAGAAAAACACGACATAATCACATGAAATTAAAATGCATATGATATCCTACACCTTTCACGTCAGAGGTGAAACAACATTAAGCGGCAAAACATAGTCAATTTACTAGCCACAAATTTGTTAACTGAATGGAACTTAAGAATACTGCGTAGGAACTTACGTGTTTATTGCATTATTGATTTTATTATTTTCGGTGCAAGGAATATCTTTTTTATTTATTTATTTACCTTCGTACTATCAATAAAAACATGTTTTTTGTAATTATTTTAAGTGGCAGCCTTTGTATGTAAGTAGCCTATTTACGCCGTATTCTGAAGTATAGCTAATTGATTACAATAAAACACTATTTTCGAACCCGTAATAATTTACATCACTACTCTGAATCTTGATCTTACCTTTGTGCATGAAGTAATATTGAAAAAATACGCGTTACGTATAACGAAAGCAATAAGCAAACACAATATCACTTTAAAATCTCCCGCCTCCACTCTACGTTGCCAAACCTACCCATGCTCCGGCTTGTAACTAAAGAAGGCTCTGATTCTACCCATAGTGAGTATTCTGCAGCACCTGAAATTCTTTTTATTGAAATAATTGCATACTTAAAATGTCTCCTTTGCGTAATATATCAACCCCCAAACATCAAGAGAATAACGTCGACCTGGTTGGCGAGTTGGTATAGCGCTGGCCTTCTATGCCCAAGGTTGCGAGTTCGATCCCGGGCCAGGTCGATGGCATTTAAGTGTGCTTAAATGTGACAGGCTCATGTCTGTAGATTTACTGGCATGTAAAAGAACTCCTGCAGGACAAAATTCCGGCACATCCGGCGACGCTGATATAACCTCTGCAGTTGCGAGCGTCGTTAAATAAAACATAGCATTTTCAAGAGAATAACATATATTGAAGAGCCCCCACTGAACCATCTGCTTCATTATGAACACGCAATTATCATGGGCGACCTAAATACAAATCTGCTTGTTACCCAATCTAAATGCACGACACAATTATTACGAATATTCCAAGTATGCAACTTGACAGTTCTTCCCCTCAATCCTACTCACCACACTCCACATTCTGAGACTTCAATAGACATACTGGATTCCTAATAAAGATACTGAACTGAATAGACTGTAAATATTGTACAGAATTAAACATTGTTGCACTTGTTATACTCACAACATTAAAGAAAATGTATTTAAAACTGCACGCTACTGACAAGCTGCTGCAAATTTAGCGGCTTATGGAAACTCTGGATTCATGGCAAGGGATGGCAAGGGGAGGGGTAAAACTAACGCGCAAAGCATCCGAGACGAGACTGGCAGCTACAGGGGAGGAAGTGGCTTCACCCATAGTCCCTGTCTCTGGCTTCGCTCTGGCAGCACCAGGGGAGGAAGTGACTTCACTAACGATTGCGTTCATGTCAATGAGAGCGAAATTAAAAAAAAAAATTCGAGCCGCTAAATAGAGACTGTATAATAAATGTATTTCACAACATAAAACGAGAGAAGAGCCACAAATGTCTAGGAGTTCTGCAGTTCCGCAGCCCTCCTTCGAAAGCAGCCCCTGCTTATGTGTATGCTTCCACTTCGCAACTTGATCAAATCCACAACACTTTTACCACCTGACCTAATAGCCGTACCCAATATGTGACATGGCGTTTTCATACTTCAGAAAATTGTAGATCGTGTGAAAAGTGGTCAGTATTTTACAATACTAGCTAATGAGACATCTGACAGAAGTACGTGTGAGCAATTGAAGACCTAACATTCTAAATGTGCTAAGTATCAAGTTTTCAAATTTGATTTTATTCAATCTAAGGAAGGAACATTCATATGTGAATATCATACTAAATTGTCTTAGTCGTAGCTCAACTGTGACTTATTCGTGCGCCAAAAGACGGTGTTGTAGGTACCTCAACATGCATTTTGCAATGTGATTTGATTAATATCTCAGGATGTTGTTTTTGACAATTAGCACATTGAGAATGTTAGGTCCTTACTTGACACTGTGCATTAGATATTTATATATGAAAAGTAATACGGTACGGGAAGACCGTAAACTGAGGTTACTTTGACCATTTTTTCAGAAAATCATATTTAGGTTTCTACATGCTGTATTTGTTACAGATGGAGGTAAATTATCATAAAATCATTCTCATACCAAATTTACCTCCATCTATAACAAGTGCAGCATGTAGAAACCTAAATATGATTATCTGAAAAAATGGTCAAAGTAACACCAGTTTACGGGTTGTTGTAGGATTTGTAAATGATAATGACTTAACAAAAGAATATCTAACAAACATATTAACCATAGTTAGTAATTGATTTATTAGTTCAAATCATACCAGATTAAGCCTGACAGAGGCGCATATATGGCAACCCTTTTTTTTTTTTTTATAAATTTACTGAGTTACTAACCCAATCTGATGGACTGTCTACATTATCTATTATTTTACTCCTCCTAAATCATATAGTTTTTCTCAGGAACTCTTCTAGATTACCTAATCACTGGAATGGCACATTATTTCAATTTGACTTTTACCTTATTTTTTAAACTACCTAATCCTAAAAATAAGTCTTTGTTTTAATACAATTTTCCTGTTCATCTTAAACATACTTTTCATCTAGAAAACAAAAGCCATCAGGTGTTTGCATCATACAGTATTATTTACTACAAAATTATTAGCTTACAAAACCAACAGACTTGAGCTAGAAACCAACACACGTATAAGGTAATATCAGTTTTCTTCAAAATTATATTTAATAATTAGTCCTATTGCTTCTATCGTTTTTAATATATTTCACTTGTGCTATTCTGTCCAACTTAAAATTAATACCTTTGTTTTCAACTTCAATAATCTTGTACCAAACTTCTCTGTCAATATTTATATCTACAGCAAATCTGACACTTTGCGTTACGATACACGTTTTTTCCCCACTAATTCTTCAGTATTTTCACTATTGTAGTTACCATATTCTTCTACCATTACGCTTTTGACACTTATCATACACACACTCGCAAATTTATTCTCTTACACTATTTACTTTGCTTTTCAAACACAGAGTGGCCAGTTCCTTTTCTCCTTTACACCATACATCGCTGATTAATAACATATTTCACTAATCAGACTTCAGTTGTATACATACAATTGTTCTTAATCTAACACATACTATCTAGTCAGCTGTTCTGTCTGATAATAGCTGTACATATCTGCCAGAACCTCAATCAGAGATGTGAATATAATGCAATATTTAGAAGCTTGTAACGTCTTTCATTGTTAAAAACCGTACTGTAGCACTAACTGTGTTACTGCTTTACTCATTCGAGTGACATACGTATCAATACGTGGAGTCACCATTTTTATGTGACCGGCACTGTTCACGTTATCAGCCACAGTTCTCACAGTCCAATTATTTCCTTCCCCTTCGTTTTCATTCTCAGAAAAGCCAATGCAGTAGCGATAATTTCTGTACGTCAGCGTTATTTTCCATAACTGACCGTAAAATGATCTCGTAAATTGAATGTCCTAGGTCTCAATTTGATTCCGTCATGCATTGCAACTTAAAGCTGTACAAGCAAAATGTTCGAAAAGGATGACTGTGTGTGCCAGGCTTAAGAGTGCATGGCTTTTGTGGGGACCGGAATACGTGTAGATTCCCACAGAAATCACATTTAAATGGCATGTTTCTAAATACCTTTCAGATCTCGCTAAAGGCAGAAATATTTACCACAAACACTGCAGTTATGATCACCGCAACTGAACCTCTCAGTTGTGTGTACGAGTGCATGCTTTTTCTAGACTTTCCAAACGCGAAACATTTTTTTCTGCTCACATCATAACTGAATTACTTCTCACGTATGACTCTGCTTGCTTTTTAAGAGTTACTAATTATGAAATATTCGCCCCATAAACATCACAAGTGAATGTCTTCCCGTGTGTCAATAAGATGAGTAAGGGCATACTTTTTAGACTCACGAATCCTAAAAAATACTTCCCCCCCCCCTCAAAAAAATTTCATCTGAATGCCTTCTCACAGGTGTGTACAGGACAAACTTTTTTAATCTCAACAGACTGAGCTTTGGTCTTATCTTGTTTTGCAATTAAATGGATTTTTACCGTTGTCAGAACCTGCATGAAATTTCAGACTTCCCAAAAAAGAAAACTGTTTCCCACTGATACCTCAATTGCAAATCGTCCAGGTGTGTGTACGTATTCGTACTTTTTCTGTTTACTAGATTGCAAAAACGTCTTTCCATGTATATCACAAATGAATGGCTTGCCGCATGTGTACCTGTCCATGTTCTTTCAAATTGCTCGATTCCGAAAATATCTTTCCAAATGAATCACAACTGGATGCCTTCTCCCCTATGTGTACGCGTTCATGCTTTCACTGATCGATTGATTGCGAATATCATAACCGAATGCCTTCTCCCCTTTGTACACAAGTGAATGCTTTTATATTTTACCAAATTCCGAATTTCTTTTTCCACATAATCACAACTGAATGCCTTCTTCCCTGTGTGTACGAGTGCAAGCTTTCGTAGACTACCAAATTCCGAAAATTTCTCTCCACATAATCGCAACTGAATGCCTTCTCTCGTATGTGAAGACGTTAATGAATTTTATGACTATATTGCGAATATTTCACAAGCCTGCGACGACTTTGTGGCACAGAATGTTTTATGTGATAAAGCCCATATCGGACCACCTGAGTTCAAGATAAATACTAGTTTTTACGTACAGATGATGCACAATTGTATATTCAGCACAATACTTAAATTTCGTTTTTCTAGTCTTAGAAGAATCTCTGCGCATCCGACTTATAATATGGTATATGAAACTGTGTAAACATGTCAAATCATGTGACATGTTTTATCACTGTCTGTATATGAGGAGCTTAATATCAAAGGCGGACATCTGACCTTCAGATGAAATTTAGATGTGGATTCTTATACATTTTTTCATGCTTTTTTCAGTTATGGTGAAACTATATACAAACTCTAACACTACATTTATAAAAATAAATTGTTTTAAAATACTACAAAGAACACTGTGAAACAAAAAAGTGCCTCTAGATCAAAACTATGGAGACGACAGATGTCCATCTTTGATATTAAACTACTCATATGTTTTGTTGTTGTATTTTTTAATTGAGGGTACCGTTTTTTCGCGACCCACTCTCACACCTATTTTGGTTCTCTGAATCCCATATATTAGCCAATGAAGATACTTCAGAGTAGATAAAATTATTTTCCCTAATATAACAGCAACAATTATCTGTTCCATCCTCAGTACAGCTTAAATATCGGATCACTGACTGTTTTTAAATGTGTATTGTATTAAGAATTTAGTAGATATATGGAAAAAATGGCAAGTTCGAGTAGTATATTGAGGCTGTGTGAACTATCGGAACATTTTTTTTTTTACATATGCGTGTGTTATGTGATAAATAGCCTTAAGGACTTTATTAATAAAAAGGTAGTATATTATACACACAATTTAAAGGGTGTAATTGATATTTTGTTATTGAAATGTTGTATCAATGTTGAAGTGTGTTGTGTCAGTGAAGAGTGAGTTATTGAGTTATTTTACGACGCTGTATCAATATCTAGGTTATTTAGCGTTTGAATGATATGAAGGTGATAATGGCGGTGAAATGAGTCCGGGGTCCAGCACCGAAAGTTACCCAGCATTTGCTCGTGTTGGGTTGAGGGAAAACCCCGGAAAAAACCTCAACCAGGTAACTTGCCCCGACCGAGACTCGAACCCGGGCCATCTGGTTTCGCGGCCAGACGCGCTGACCGTTACTCCACAGGTGTGGACGTGAAGAGTGAAGTATGTTGTGTAAGTGAAGTGTGTTTCTGTCAGTGAAGCTTTATAGTTTATAGTGGCAGTGCTAAGCATTTGAACAGTGAAATATTTTTGAAGTGTTAGTGAAATCAAGATAGAATCAGCGAAATGTGTCGTAGTTCCAGTGCAGTAAGTAGTCAGCGAAATGAGTGTAGTGCTGAAAGGTACTTATGCAGGTATGAACATATCATACTCGTGGGTTCGAACTTAGGGTTAAGATACAAATTAGATTTACTTTAAATGTTATTTTGAGTGATAGTGCTTCATTTAATTTAGGATGCTCCCTGTTATTATGTATTTTTATTGTCTTTATTGTTAATTGTCATTATTGAGTGTAACTAGTTACCACTGCCACCGGATATATATCCATTTGCAGTGTGAATAAATACATACACATACATACAAAGCTGCAGAAAAGAAACATTATCACATTGATCAAGACTTTGTATCTGGCATATTTTATAGTGAAATTAGGAGATCAAGACAAACATTTTGCTCCACATATCGTGTGTGAAACTTATGTAGAAAATCTAAGACACTGACATAACAGAGTTCGTTTATCTACAGTTTGCGACAAAACAAACAACACTGAAATATCGCTCATCTGCTGTCCATGTTTCCTCAGCAATCATGCATTTATTTATTTTATATGATAATTTGAGATATTGTGTATTTAATGTAGAGGTTAGTGCCGAAATTATGATTCTCACAACAGAGTAGGTGTTTATTGTTGAACATTATTTCTAGTCATATACAGAAGGCTACTGAAATTACAAACATTACTCTGAAAATCAAGATAAGACATTATACAGTAACATGCAAACTGGCATAAGACTGATCTTCACGAAAAAAGCTAACATTGTTGTCTTATTTGGTGCTGTATTGTTAAATTGATCCTAGCACTGCTCTTTAACATGGCGCAAGCTCTGTCCATTCTCACGCTCCACTCCGTATGAGTGGAAACAATGCTCGACAACAAACACCTTCTCCTATATTGCAGAAATCAACACAACATTGAATTTACAATATGTAAAACTATTATCATACAATAAATAAATAGGCCTTCTTCATTGCTAGGTAAACGTGGACAGCAGTTGAGTAATAATTTCAATGTCTTTTGTTTTGCCACATACCGTATGTCATTTGGTGGTACTATGGTTTGGCGCGAGTAACATAATCATTATGATGACATATCTTTGTCAGTGTAAAATACCTGGGTTCAATAGGAAGAACAAGGCAGCCATTATACATCCAAACGTGACTTCAGCATTGACACCTGTGTCACATGGACAAGATGTTGCAATTCCAATAGCACCTAGGGCACTGCCAGGGAGCACTTCATGCGCTTGAGTACAGAAGATGATCTAAATTTGTCCCCAGACTTGTAAGATGGCAATCCATGCCCTGTGAGTCCGCCTAAATTAAATAATTTGGTACCCGACTTGCATCTTACATAACTGAATGTCTTCTGCCCTGTGTGTACAACTGCCTGATTCTTTTAGATTTTGAGATACCGAAAATTTATTTCCACATATATCACAATTGGTTTGCCTACTGAAGGATGCACGGGAGAAGAGTTCGGGGTGGAAGAAGATATCAGTGATAGACGACATTAAGCTACATGGATCATATGAAGAAACAAAGAGAAAGGCAGAAAATAGGAAAGAGTGGAGAAAGATGGGTTTGCAGTGCAAGACCTGCCCTTGGGCAGAATCCTAAATGAATGGATATCACAACTGAATGCCTTTTCCATTGAATGTAAGAGTGAATTTACACAACGATATTCTGAAAATTTATTTCCGCCTGCGTGTATGAGCGCATTATTTTTTTAAGCAATCAGATCGTGAAAATTTCTTTCCACATAATATATTTCAATTGAATACCTCCTTTCCTGTGTGTATAACTGCATGCTTCTTTTTAGACTACGAGATTGCGAAAATTCCTTTTCACATATATCACAACTGAATGTCTTATCCCCTAGTGCATGATATTTAGAGTACCAGATTCCGAGAATTTCTTTCCACATATATTTCAATTAAATGCCTTCTCTCTCTGTGTAACAGTGCATGCTTTTTTAGAATACCAGATTCCGAAAACTTATTTCCACATACACAAATGTTTGTGGAAATTGCAACACCAAGAAAGATACATATGACTGAAATAAAATTGATAGCACAGATTAGGTACACAATACACAAATGATTAGAATTACAGAACTGTACCTGATCTATGACCGTGAGATTTCAGTATGGTGTGAAGCCTCCAAGTGTTGCAATCAGAGCCTCTAAGCGTCGTGGCATAGAATCAAAGAGGACCTGTATATGTTTCTGGGGAATCTCCTTCCACGCAGTTTGTATGCGAGTCCACAAAGCGTCAAGAGTGGATGCTGGAGGACCACGACGAACAAGTTAACCGGCCAACCATATCCCAGACATGTTCGATGGGCGATATGTCTGGCGAACGTGCAGACCAGAGAAACAGTGATACCCGTCGTTTTTCGAATAAGGCTTGCACAATCCTCCCACATGTGATCGGACATTATCCTGCTGAAATATGGCATGTGGAGTTGTCTGAAGGAGGGGGAGTACCTCGAGCTCTAAAACCTCCCTAATGTAGCCATTGCTGTTTAGATTTCCCTGAATACGTAGCAGGCGAGATCGCATATTGTATCCAATGGTGCATCAAACCATCACACTAGGCGTTTGTCCACTATGCCGCTCAACAATGCAGGCTCTCAGATTGCGTTCACCACGGTAGCGTCTAACAGGTATGCGGTCATCATTGTAGGATTAAGTTGAAGCGGGACGCGTCCGAAAACACTACATTTTGCCACTCAGCACGCCAGTGACGGCGTTCACGTGCCCATTGCAGTCTGAGGCGTTGGTGGTTTCTGGACAATGGAAGCCGACGCAACGACATGCGACCCACTAGTCCAGCTCTCAAAACAAGGCGACTAACCATTGACGCAAACAGGTGCACATCTGTTGGAGTACTCCAAAGTCGACTCAACACTGTTGATGAAGCTATACGGTCCGTCAAGGCCATGCGGACAAGATGGCAGTCACATCCCATGCTGTAGTCACATTACATGATCCAGTACCCGACCCTCTTCTATCCACTGGTTCCTCACATGCATCACTGTCGTAGCAGCATGCCCTGTACGAGCCGAAATGTCACCGTATGACAAACCTGCTTCCTGGAGACCAACCATTCTGCCCTGTTTCAACTCACGTGCTGATTTGCGCCCTTCTACGTCGATGAGGCATATCTGCAGTAGTTTTCAAGTTTCCACTTTGCTTGGAAGCTCTCCACTGACCGAGCACGGCATAACACTGACCTTGCTGGTGACACAAGAGACTTCGCTGTTGGGCCTATGGGTACGAAATCTCTCTGAAAACGTGATCAATTATTGATGGTAGACTGTTCTACACATCTCCTGAGTTTGGAGTCGTTCAAGCAATTCTTTCTGGGTGGTGCACTTTACACAAACAGTAATGTATGTCACAACTGAATGCTTTCTTCACTGTGTGACCGCATTCTCTTTTTAGACTACGAGATTCCAAATAATTCTTTCCACATATATCTCACCTAAATGCCTTCTCCCCAATGTGTAACAGTACATGCTTTTTTAGATTAGCAGATTTCGAACATTTTTTTTTTTTCGAAATATATCACAACTGAATGCCTTCTCCCGTGTGTACGACTGCATGCTTTTTTTAGAGTACCAGATAGAGAAAATTTATTTTCACATATATCACAAATGAATGCCTTCTCCACCGTGTGTACGAGTGCATGCTTCTTTAGACTTCATATTACGAAAATTTCTTTTCATATATATTTCAACTAAATGCCTCTTTCCCTATGTGTACGAGTGCATGCTTCTTTAGAGTGCAAGATTGCGAAAATCTCTTTCCACATTTATCACAACTGAATCTCTTCTCCCCTGTGTGTATGAGTGCATGCATTTTTAGATTACCAGAAAGCGAAAATTTCTTTCCACATATATCACAACTGAATCTCTTCTCCCCTGTGTGTACGAATGCATGAGTTTTTAGATTACCAGATAGCGAAAATTTCTTTCCACATATATCACAACTGAATGCCTTCTCCCCTGTGTGTACGAGTGCATGCTTTTTTAGACCACAAGATAGCATAAATTTCTTTCCACATATATCACAACTGAAGGCCTTCTTCCTTGTGTGTACAAGTGCATGAGTTTTAAGATTACTAGATTGAGAAAATTTCTTCCCACATATACCACAACTGAATGTCTTCTCCCCTGTGTGTACGAGTGCATGCCTTTTTAGAGTACCAGATACCGAAAATCTTTTTCCACATACATCACAACTGAATGCCTTCTTCCCTGTGTGTATGTATGCGTGAATTTTTAGAGTGCAAGATCGCGAAAATTTCTTTTCACATATATAACAACTAAATTCCTTCTCCCCTGTGTGTACGAGCGCATGCCTTTTTAGATGACCAGGTAACGAAAATTTCTTTCCACATATATCACAACTGAATGCCTTCTTCCCTGTGTGCACAACTGCATGATTTTTAAGACTACTAGATACAGAAAATGTCTTTCCACAAATATCACAGCAGAATGGATTCTCACCTGTGTGAACACGTGCATGCCTTTTCAGAAAACTCCATTCACAAAATTTCTTTCCACATATATCACAACAGAATGCCTTCTGCCCTGTGTGTATGAATGCATGCTTTTTTAGGTTATCAGATTGTGAAAATTTTTTTCCACATATATCACAACTGAATGTCTTCTCCACTCTGTGTACGGGTGCATGACTTTGTAGATTATTAAACTGCAAAAAAATGTTTCCACTTATACCACAACTGAATGCCTTTTTTCCTGTGTGTTTACATTCGTGCTTCTTTAGATTACCAGAATGCAAACATTTTTTTCCACATATATCACAACTGAATGTTTTATCCCGTGTGTGTACGAGTGCATGGAAACGTAGACTACCAGATTGCGAAAATTTCTTTCCACATATATCACAACCGAATGCGTTCTTCCTTGTGTGTAGAACTGCATGAGTTTTAAGACTACTGGAATCGGAAAATTTCTTTCCACAAACATCACAACAGAACGGCTTGTCGCCTGTGTGAACACGTGCATGCCTTTTCAGAATACCCCTTAGAGAAAATTTCTTTCCACATATTTCACATCTGAATGCCTTCTCGCCTGTATGTGTAATTGAATGGGTTTTTAAATTAGCAGATTGGGAAAATTTCTTTCCACATATATCACAAGTGAATGGCTTCTCCCCTGTATGTACGAGTGAGTGCTTTTTTAGATTGCCAGATTGCGAAAATTTCTTTCCACATATATGGCAAATGAATGCCTTCTTCCTTGTGTGTTTGCATGCGTGCTGTTTTAGACTACCAGTATGCGAAAATGTCTTTCCACATATATCACAAGTGAATGACTTCTCCCCTGTGTGTACGAGTGCATGCTTTTTTGGATTATCAGACAGCGAAAATTTCTGTTCACATATGTCACTATTCAATGCCTTCTTCCCTGTATGTCCAAGTACATGAATTTTAAGTTTATCAGATTGAGAAAATTTCTTTCCACAAATATGACAACAGAATGGCTTGTCACCGGTGTGAGTAAGTACATGACTTTTCAGAATTCTCAATTCAGAAAATTTCTTTCCACGTGTATCACAAGTGAATGGCTTCTCCGTTGTGTTTAGGAGTGCGTTTTTTTTCAGTATACAAGATTGCCAGTTTTTTTTCGCACCTTCATCACAATCAAATGGCTTCTCGCCTTTGTCTACGCCTGAATGTCTTTCCAAATCATTCGATTTGGAAAATTTTTTTCCACACATATCAGATAACAATGGCTCCTTGCCTGTGTGTACGCCTGCGTGCTCTTTGAGATGATACAACTGCAAACAATCCTTACCATAAAGATCGCAAATGAACGATCTATTGCGCGTGTGTAGAACAGCATGCCTTTTGAGCATTGCCGAGTCGAAAAACCACTTTCCACAAACATCACATTTCAATGTCTTCTCACCTGTCTCCACATACTCATCTTCTGTAATAGTGTCGCAGAAAGGTGGCAGTCCAATGCTGTGAAGAAAATGTGCTCTTAGTTGAAGCAATGAAGACTATACCAGCATAAAACACCAAAAATTAAACCGCATCCAACAAAAACATATTATACTTAGACATTAGTAAATAAAGCCTACAATTATTTGGTAATATACAATAGTACTCAAGTTAATTCTCATAAATAGATTTTTAATTATCTATTTTAAGACACTTTGTCAACAGCTACGGTTTTCTGGCGTCTGAGTCAGATGAAGGCGGTAAATGATAATGCTAGTGAAATGAGTACAGGGTTCAGCACCGGAAGTTACCCAGCATTTGCTCTTAATCAGTTGAGGGAAAGCATAGGTAGAGATCTCAACCACGTCGTTGTCGCAACCAGGATTTCAACCCAGGCCCACTAGTTTCATGGTCAGACATGCTGTTACTCCACAGCAGTAAACCCAGTGCCTCCTAGATACACAAACCATGAACAGCGTGAATTGGTAACTATGGAACAAGTCCGTCTGCTTTGTAACCATTTTGTAGTGTCGACATAGCATCCAAATGTTAGATGTGATTATTTTCACCTAATATTAAATTTATGATTTATATTTTAAATATTGTATAGCAAAAGCGTATAGAAGGATCATACAATTTAATATTGGAGATAAGTCAAAAGATAATATTACGATAAAATGAACTCAACTAATAAACGGAATAAAGTAATTTCTAACCTCAATATATGACCTATTATTTGTGACTACTTTCTTGTCATTACTACTAAACCTTGTTTTGTATTGTTATTATATAGATGCCGCGGAAATGTTGCATGCCACAATATACTGCAAATTGCGACAGTACTTAAAAGAAAAGCTGTCCAAGCGTTACTACTTTCCAATTTCCAAGGGAAGATGCTTTGAGAAGACTATGGCTTAAAGCCATTCCACGTAAAGCTTGGAAACCTACGAATTCTTCTGCTGTCTGCATTAATCATTTTCATGATGATGATGATAATGATGTAATACCATAAAAGAATTGAGGGCTTTGTCGGAAGAAAGGCGGATAGACCTATACACCCTTCTTCGGGAAAACGGTCTAAAATGTAGTGAATAATTATAGTAGCGAAATTTTGTTTTCATTGTACTGTACGTACCTGCAGGACAGGGCTGCGTGCGTGTATAACATTTTATTCAGGTGCGTTTTAAAATCTTAGATTGCATGTATCTCAATTCGCCATATTGACGTATACGCCCTTTTTCCGGCAAACCCCTCAATTATAAAAGGGAAAACGGGAAAATTTCATAAACTTTGCTCAGTCATCCTACATTGAAAAGTGTTGCAGTTCCTAAACTATTCAGTGGTTTGCCATCACATTTATCGAAGGAGGTCACTTGATCCAGAATAGATCCTGAGTGTAGAAGAAAAATGATTTTGGAATCTCACGAGAAAATGTTCAGGAATTTATCCAGTCTTATATGGTCGTGGATTTTGAAGACTGTGTACAACATTTCCCTGCTAAAATAATGATTCATGATTGGGACTATAAAATAGGAAAAAAGTGTGCGTGGATTTACATAGTGTGATTTTCAAGAAAATGATAACAACAATATGTATAGTTTACACGTTGTATGTAGTGTGAAACTGTCAGAAAATGTAATAGTACTTGTGAATGTCAATGGTGTTGATATCCCTCCAAATAATTTAGGTTGAATATTGCCTTGTGATTCCAAGCTCAGCAGATGGTCTCAAATAGAAAACATTTGAGCAGATACAAGTCAGTTACAAGTGAAAGCTGTGAGAAGCAAACTGTTCATTCTCTTCTTCATAAATGTAAGCAGAATTTACTTGAATGCTGTTCCGTTGCATAGAGTGACGGGTGCTATACCTGAAAGCCAGATTTGTAGACATAAAGATAGACAGATACCTACATAAAGAGACATACAGATACATTTACAGGCAGACATGGCAGTTCGGAATAATGAGTTGTTCATTTGAACAAAAATCATGTTGATTTGAAGTACATATTTATATTCTTCGACGTTACAACTAAAATAACGCACTGAAACCAACAACGAAGCAGAGGTTTACATACTTTACTCACCCCTCAGTAAAGACTTCATCCTCTTCTGCTGTTACTTCCAGTTTGACCTCCTCCTCCACTTGGTCTAACTCATGTGTCTCCTCCTGCAAGACATTTTGTAAAACGAAGCTATAGGACAATAGCAGTTGAAGAATCAATGCACTGCAGTTTATATGCTATAGACTTTATTTTAAATCCTACTTAATTCAGTAAAAAGTTCAAACATTGTCGGTGAAAAATGCAAACGAATGAAACAAATTCAAGAAGAAAATAACATGGCATTTTCTAAGAAACATCCCGTTTTAAATAAGAATTGCATAAACAATAAATAAATTGTAAGAGTAAATAAAAATGACACTTGAATCACATTCTGGGATGGTCATAGGTGAGTAAAATTCAGGAAGACCAAGTTGACATGTGATCAAACTGTCACGATAAAATTGGTAATGGAAAATGTTTGGTAGGGAAGTTTGAAACTATTTCAGATATTTCTGGATTTATAGCAAGCATACTTCTAAGCTAAACAAATGAAGGTGTGTAAAACTCTAAAAGAGTTTGAAAATGTAGGAAAAATAATTCTGAACGTGTAAGGAACAATGGAAAAAATTATTTCATGTGTGAATATTCAGGGTGATTCTTCCGCCTACTGTTATGTTCCATTACTTCTCTTATGGTCCCTCGAATTTTTACTTTTTCCAAAGTCTGGTTTGATATTATTGTTTCCAATTCAGTCTCTTGCTTTATTTCAGGAGTTTGGACTCGATAACATGATTAATGGTCCTCCCCATGTCACAGTCAGTGTGAGGTGGCTACTGCAGAGTGGAGGAGAAGGACAAGAGAACTCTGAAGATGTCTTCATAAATTGTGACGTTCGAGCATATTTATTAGCAATTTGTTCCAAGAAATAGACAATAATCATGTAAATTTTAGCTGCTAAAAGACGAATTACAAGAAATGTAATTAACAGTATTTCCTACACCAGACACAAAATAACTGGCATGTACCGCCAGCGTAATTGAGATTGACCCCACTCTATACTGCGCTGATCATTAAATCAGAGTGAACACTGGTATCAACAGTGATAAAAAATTCAAAATGTGTATGATTTAGTGAACGTTTAGCATCGCAGTCTCTAACAGAAAAATTGTTGGGTGGGAAAAATTCACAAAGGATAGCAGGATGAAGAAATGGACAGCATCAGAGCAACAGTCGTACCCCTGGTCACCTGAATGTAGCAACCACATCAGCCAGTATATAACACACTGTGAACTACCGACCAACACACTTCGTAAACAGCACTCACCTTAGCTTCACTGTTCATTATTGAAAAGCAAACTGGCACAGGAGTTTCCTCAAATGTTATCTCTGATTTCAAATCATAGCTTTTTACCATACATTCTGTCTTTATTTCACTCATGTGTAAATCTAATACATTTTCTTCCTGCAACACACAATTCATAATAATTATTTAATATATCATAATTATGTAGTTGTTCACGAAACACCTGTGACTATTTTAATGTCTCTCCAATCTATTACTAAATCCTGATGTCAATGAATGCAAGTAAACACATTCCAGAGTCAGTAATCATATAATTTGTATGAAAAACCTAGTCTAGAATGATTTTATTATTCATAATCTTGTGCATTGGTTTACTGAAGGTGTTGGAGTGGAAGATAGGAATAATACCTTGTCCCCAAATAACAGTCAGTGGAAAGATGCTACTGCAGAATGGAGGAGGATGGAAAAGGAACTATGAAGTAGTCTTTGTGATTTGTGATATTAATACGTAGTTACAAAGAACTGATCTCAAGAAATAGACACCAAATATGTGGAGTTTGGATAATAAACTAATATAAAAAAATAAAAAATCACAATTAAGTGTACTTCCTAAACCTACTGCAAACTACAAGTTTGGCCACCTAGCACGGGATTAACTGAGAGTGAACCCCATTCCATACAGGACTGTCAATTAAATTAAAAGAAACATGGCAAACATCATAAAAATGTATATAATTTAGTGAACGTTCAGGATTGTAGTTTCTATGATAAAATTGGGGTGGAAAAGATTTACGAATGATATAGGATGAAGAAATGCAGAACATGACAGCAAAAATCGTATCTCCTGGTCACCTGAATGTCAGTCACATCAGCCAGTACATAACAGAGGGAGAACTACCGACCAACTTACACCATAAACTGTACTCACCTCAACTTCACTTTTCATGACGGGAAAGTCAACTGGCACAGAGGTTTTATCAACTGTCATCTCTGATATGAGATCGTAGCTGTGGTCCTTATATTCCGTCTTTATTTCAGTGACATGCAGATCTAATATATTTCCTTCCTGCAACACACAAAACATAATAATTTTATTATGAAATATAACCTATTATATGTAACTGTTCACGAAAAATCAGAGACCATTTTCAATGTCTCAGAAATCTATTATTAAGTCCTCATGTCAATGAACACACGCGTACACACTTCAGAGTCAATAGTGAAATATAAGTTGTATGAAAAGCCTTGCTATGCAGCATGTGAGTGAATAGCTCTACAATACAGTATATTGTTTTATTTAAACATATGTTTACTTCACTTATATTTCCACATACAAATATATTTCATTTCAGAATTACTTAATTCATTCCAAAAAGAGTATGTCGGGAAATATGAGATATGTTTTAAAATTAGTTAACTTATTGTGTGTTAGATGTTTCGCCTGAGAGTAGGCTAATCAGTGGCAGAATATAGTACAGTTGTTCTCTTTAATATTGATCATCATCAAATGCTCTTCGGATTAGGCAGTTGGGTCGCATCTCTGCTGCTTCTAGTCTTCTGATCTGCTGTGAGGTGAGTGTCCATGGTTCAGAACCATATAATAGTGTTGGTACGATTAGTGGTTTGTAGAATTTTAAAACAGTCTCAGTTCTAACCTTCTTCAACAGTGTTCTTTTAGTAGTGCTTATGAGTTGCTGATATTTAGCCATTTTATTGTCAAAAACCTTAGGAGAAATGTGAGAGAGGCTGCAACCTAAATAATCAAAAGAGTTAACTTGTTCTAATATATGATTATCTACAACTATTTTTGATCTGATGGAATTTGACCCAGAGAATGTTAAAACCTTGGCTTTTTTTGTTGTTGAGATTTTAAAATTATATGTTTTCCAAAGTTTTTCTAACTTTAATATTATTCGAGCAGGAATTATCCACGATCTCTAACATCTCTTCTTATATTACTATAGCGAAACAAGTTCTAATGGATGCTATTTAATCTGTAACTCAAAGCTATGGCCAAAGTAAGAAATAAATGAGTGCCATGTTTTAAGCAGCAACATCTCCTTGCTGGTGAAACTAAACAAACAACCTATTCTTCCAGTTAAAGAATTGAATCTGCCAGACTCACTAGCCAATGAGTCTTCATCGGGGAAGATATTTTGTCATGAAACTTTCACCTTAGTCCACCAAGCATTCTGATGAATATGAGCAGCTACTATAGCTGGCGAAATCTGGTCCAGTGGACCAGCTCTAACAGTTATAATAGCACAATATAAGAATTTAACTTGTGATGTGATAGTGAACACTAGCTACTGTTGACTTGACTTTTTTTAGTGTATGCCTACATGCCATTTGGTATTCCCAAGAAACTAGTTTGATTAATTAAAATGTGTCTCAGTGAAACTTACAGCAGAGTCCGTATAGGCCAGTTTCTATCTGATGCTTTTCCAATTCAATGCGGGCTAAAGCAGGGAGATGCACTATCACCTTTACTTTTTAACTTCGCTCTAGAATATGCCATTAGGAAAGTTCAGGAAAATAGACAGGGTTTGGAGTTCAATGGGTTACATCAGCTTCTTGTCTATGCGGATGACGTGAATATGCTAGGAGAAAATCCACAAACGATTAGGGAGAACACGGAAATTCTAGTTGAAGCAAGTAAAGCGATAGGGTTGGAAGTAAATCCCGAAAAGACAAAGTATATGATTATGTCTCGTGACCAGAATATTGTACGAAATGGAACTATAAAAATTGGAGATTTATCTTTCGAAGAGGTGGAAAAATTCAAATATCTTGGAGCAACAGTAACACATATAAATAACACTCGGGAGGAAATTAAACGCAGAATAAACATGGGAAATGCGTGTTATTATTCGGTTGAGAAGCTTTGTCATCTAGTCTTCTGTCAAAAAAATCTGAAAGTTAGAATTTATAAAACAGTTATGTTACCGGTTGTTCTGTATGGTTGTGAAACTTGGACTCTCACTTTGAGAGAGGAACAGAGATTAAGGGTGTTTGAGAATAAGGTTCTTAGAAAAATATTTGGGGTTAAGAGGGATGAAGTTACAGGAGAATGGAGGAAGTTACAGGAGAATGGAGCAAGTTACACAACGCAGAGCTGCATGCATTGTATTCTTCACCTGACATAATTAGGAACATAAAATCCAGACGTTTGAGATGGGCAGGTCATGTAGCACGTATGGGCGAATCCAGAAATGCATATAGAGTGTTAGTTGGGAGGCCAGAGGGAAAAAGACCTTTGGGGAGGCCGAGACGTAGGTGGGAAGATAATATTAAAATGGATTTGAGGGAGGTGGGATATGATGGTAGAGACTGGATTAATCTTGCTCAGGATAGGGACCAATGACGGGCTTATGTGAGGGCGGCAATGAATCTCCGGGTTCCTTAAAAGCCAGTAAGTAAGTAAGTAAGTATGCCTACATCAGTCTGCTAACTATAAATTGAAACATGTAGCTTATAATTATTGTGTTAAAGTTTACAGTGTTATGTATTTCGAACATAAAAAGATCACCTAATTTACCTCTGATAAGGACTTCTCTTCTGCATCACTTGTCTGCATATGCAATGCGTTGATGTCGGGTTCCATCTTTATCACATCCATCTCAACTGAAAGAGGAATTTATAGAGAGTAACATTAATCTGCAGGATGTAAGACATTAGAAGTGTCTTATTTATAGTGGTTGTAACATAGTTTGCTGAATGCTCCGAACTTGTTCTGAATAAATTATCTGCTATAGCAGGAACATAAGACATGTTGATATTAACAGCTAAGTCTCTATGAATTGGATTACGCAGAGAAGAAATCTTAATTTGTGTATTAGCAGGTCTGTATCAACTGCGTCAGAAGTCTTACTAAAGTGAATTAGTATCAATAAAGCCAGTTGCTTTTTGCATCAGAGGCTCGCGAATATCCTTATTGACTTTAACAATTTGTAGTTGTACTTTGTCCAGTTCTAAATCATGACTGATATTCGTCAAGTAAGTCGTGCTCGGATAGATAACTCATTAGTTGATTGTGAACAATACGTTCCTGAACTTTCGATAGAGCAGGGAGAATGATGATAGGTCTGTAATCATTCGGACTTAAAGGGGTCTTAGTCTTGGGAAGTGAACAGATTACATTGGGATGGGTAAGTGGAGGTCATGAGCGAGAGTTAAATATATGGATCACTGTTGTCAATATTATCTCTAGAATTTTCTGCAGTAATTTAATGTTTGTTTTATCTATTCCTTCGTTTCAGTGCCGTTCTTACTTCAGTTCCTGCTACGTAATGAAAGTAAAATTCGTCTCTTGTAATAGGCGTACTGATTTAAATATTAATAAGAATGAAAGACAGGGGACTTTGTTTAATTTTGTTATTACAATATTTCGCACCGACGGTAAAGTGACACAATAACTAACTTAGTGATGTATTCGCCTCAAGTCTCCATAAGAAAAAGGAAGGAAAAACTACCAGCAAACTGAACCAAAAGTCTGCGTTCTCTCGTTAAGTATATGGACAACTATTTAAAATTTGGTTTCCTACAATACAGTTACCACGACCTCAATGTGTAATTTATGCTGTTGTTCTGAGAAATAAATCTATTAAGACATCGAGACTTTTCGAAATCTCAACACAAAATGGACCGATTTAGTCAACACACCCATTGTATTGCTCATGCGTACAAGAGATGCACTTAAAATAGAAAATAAAATTATTTCTCAAGTTTCACCCACTGATACTTCACTTCTGACATCCTTTTAATATCAATAAAGATACCAAATGTAAGAAACCGTATTCAATTGGCAATTGACTGCTGCTTGTAAAATGAAATATTAGGCCATGCTGCGGCAAGTAAAATGAAAAAAATGAAATTTTCGAATGATAGACCTACAGCTGAAAGGCGGATATCTGATATGGTAAAAGATGCAGACACGCAACTCATTAAAAAAGTTAAATTATCAAATTATGTTCATTTCAACTAGACGAATCTATAGGCATGCAGAAAAACGCCATGATACTTACACACTGTACGATAGCCTATATTAATTGTGATCAAAGTGATATTTTAAGAAACATTAATACATTTTGATACATAAAATTACACACATATTTTTTTTGTGTGTGTGTGTGTGAGTGTGTGAGTGTGTGTGTGTGTATACCGGAGTACAGGAAGTCGCAGGTTCGATTCCCGCTCGAGGTTGTGAAATTTTTCTTTCATACCATGGCATGATTGTGACTATAATAGTATTTAAATTCATTAATATGTCACATCAACGGACGTATATACGTCATCCAACATCGTAAGATGAAGAATATAATACAGTACCTTAATTCATTGGAATAATAATAATAATAATAATAATAATAATAATAATAATAATAATAATAAATGAATACGTGAAAAGGGTAGACTACAGTGTTCATTTAAAATATATTAAGTTTCTTTCATTATTTCCGAAAAGTAGGGTATATGAATTATTGAACAACAGAAAGGTAGTACCTTAGTTTATAATATGTAATATCTTTTAATAACAAGAATGACAGCCTTTTATTGTAATATAATTGAGACGTAGAAGTTTGGATATTACGTCTATTGTCCATAAAATATTGTACGAAGCATTTAATAAGCAATGGTGAGTCCTTTAAATGTCCCAAATGTCAATGTCATTTAAGTGTTCTGCTATGAATATTTAGTATAGAACAGCGCTCCGAGCGGCGGAAATGGCATTACGAGGGAACCCCTTCAGACTCGTATTTCAAGCGCTATGCACCAGTTTGTATAATCTCGTAAGCAACGGTATTTTCAATTAGAGTAATGTTTCCATCAGTGTTGCCAACTGGACGGGAATTCCGTCAAAATTGACGGAATTTCAACGTAGCGGACGGGAAAAAAATGGCTTTGACGGGTGACGGATTTCCTGGCGGAAATTACGATTTACATCGGCGGCTTTTGACTTTTTTTGCTGCTGTCATTTTCAATTATTTAATTTTTTTGGGAATCTTACTTTTTCTTTGAATAGCCCTGTCCGTACCGTACCATGTTAAGGAATCTTCCGTTTCGAATTCCTCGTAATCAAGTCAGAGGTTGGTTACGCCGAGTATGAACGTTGCAACTTTCCTGCGACTTGAAGACACGATTACTACCGTGTATTGGAATGTGAGGTGGAAGGTCGGCATAACAACAGTGTATCCCAGATAAGACCTCGCTCATAACAGAAGCTGTCTTTATCAGGCCTGCAGCAAGTGGACATCTAGCTTGGCATTGGTTAAAAAAATTAAACAAACATATTCTAATAAAACGAATCGGTGACTCACGTGTCCAGAATCTTGAGATGGAGCTGATTGCATCAGAAAGTGTAAGTCAGTATTCTGTGTGCGTTCTGTATAGTGGAATGTAGTGTACGTTTGTTTCTATATCGCGTTACCTACATTGTATTTTTTTTAAGGTGAAACGATTATTAGTGTCTGTACTGCTTTGTGAATGTGTATTTTTTAAGGTGAAACGATTGTTAGTGTCTCTACTGCTTTGTGAATGTTTTATTGACAGATTTAACATGTCAGAAAAGAAAGATAAGAGCTATACTAGAAAATTTAGAAAAGAGTGGTTAAGTGATGAAAGAGTGAAGGATTGGCTGTTGGAGGTGCCTGGAGACCCTGGTATTGCGCGGTGCAAGTATTGTCAGTGCAGTCTGAATGTGCGATTGTCAGATTTAGTCGATCATGGAAGAACTAAGAAACATTTAAAAGCATCAGAACCATTTTCAACATCGCGCCAGTCAAAATTGCAATTTATACCAATCAAACATACGTACGAATGTGCAGCTGCTGAGGCTACTCTTTCACTTTTTGTAATTAACCATTGCTCAATAAGGTCTGTTGATCATCTTTCCGATCTTACCAAGAGATTTTTCAAAGGTGCTGACCATGCTTCTCTTTTACGACTCCACCGCACAAAGTGTAGTGGTTTGATTAGGAATATTCTTTTCCAACATTTTAAATCAGAACTACAGAGCGATATTGATAGTGGCCACTTTAGTCTTCTTATTGACGAATCGACAGATATTTCTGTCATAAAACTACTGGCTGTGTGCATTGTATATTATTCGAAACAACAAAATACAATTGTATCCACTTTTCTTGGAATTGTTGAACTTGAACAGGGAAATGCAGATTGTATTGTGAGTGCAATAAAGTCATTACTTTCAGACTACGGGTTAGACATTAAACAAATGAGAGGCGTGGGGACCGACAATGTGTCAGTAATGGTAGGCATTAACAATGGGGTCTATCAGAAACTGAAGCAGGAAGTCGGTAATCTTGTATTGATTCCTTGTGTTTGTCACTCAGTTCAGTTAGCTGTGTCTTCTGCTGCAGAAATGTTGCCAAGAAATGTTGAATTTTTAATATCTGAAACTTATTCTTGGTTTTCAAAGTCATCTCGACAGATCACATACAGGTTTTATTCCAAGCAATAAATGATGGAGCCGATCCCCTTAAAATTGTACAGCAGTCAAATACAAGGTGGCTATCGATTGAAGTTGCTGTCAGTCGCATACTAAATCAGTGGCTTGAATTACAGACACATTTTGAGATATCTAGACTTCAAAATAAGTGCTACACAGCTGAACTCTTATATGGTATGTACTGTAACGTCATCAATAAACTCTATCTTGTATTTCTTAAACCATATCTAGAAGAATGTCAGAAAGTCAATAAGTCATTCCAGTCAAGAACAGCAGATCCTTCGAAGCTTCTTAAAGATTTAATTCTACTAATTGTAGGTATTACTAGACGAATTGTTGTGCCTGGTTATAGGGGAGATCTGCTAACCGTGGAAGTTAGAAAATACAAGTCCCCTAATATTTATCTTGGCCATGAAGTAGAAATTTTATTAACTGATTTGAAAAAGGACAATAAAATCAGCCCTGATAATGAAAAAGTGTTTCGCAATAGGTGCGAAAATTTTCTGTTTTGCTTAGCAGACGAACTCCAACGGCGACTGCCGAGAAATGTACAGGTTTTGCAAAAAGTGTCTTTAATTGCACCAGAACAGTGTTTGAGAGTAGTTAAAGAGAGTATAATCCCATTAGCCAAAGAATTAGGGTTAACTGGAAATATAATAACAAAAATTGATTTTCAATGGTCTAAATTAACCACTGTTCAATGGCAAAATGTTACCAACACAATTGAATTTTGGCATGAGATCGCGTCATATAAGAATGCAAGTTCTCAAAATCCATTTCAAGAACTCTCAGACTTTGCCATGATGATTTTGGTTTTACCGTGGTCGAATGCTGACGTGGAGAGAGCATTTAGTATGCTCAACAATGTGAAAACTTCCCTTAGAAATAGACTTAAAACCAATATGGTGAATTCGATTCTAACTGTGCGTGCTGGACTTAAGCGTGTAAAAAAATGCTGTCATGACTATACCCTACCAGACGATGTTCTCAACCAAATTGGCACAATGGCAGCGTACCGCATCGTAGACCAACCCAGCACATCAACTGCAGAACTAGAGGCAGATGATGTGGATGAATTATTACTTTAATCAAGATTGGTAAGTTGTGTTAAAATTTGCTTTTTTATTTATATATAAGTAGGTATATTGTGTCGGTCCTTTTTTTTCTTTTTCTTTTTTTTTAATTTTGACGGATACTGACGGATTTCCAGGTGTTTTACTGACGGGAATATAATTTATGTGTTGGCAACACTGGTTTCCATTTGTCAACTGACTTGTGTCACACGGTAGTTGGTAGGGGCCGCCGGTTTTTTTTTTTTACAAGGTATGTGACAAGGTTAGTGGATTAGTTCAGGAGAAATCTTGAGTGACGTGTGGCCGAGGAATATGTGAAAAGATTTCAGTTATTTGAGATCCTCGGCCTCACGTCACTTAGATATCACCTCAACTAACCCACTAACCTTGTCACATACCTTGTACAAGTTACCAAATAGTTGAACGACCTAAGCAGGGACCGCTGAAGTTTACCATTGCCATGTACCTTTAAATTCGTAATATCTCTTAAAATTGATAATTGCAACCTACCTCATCGACAGTAATTACTGCACTTGTATGAAAGTCGAAACTTGAGAGGATAAAAAAAGGTCTAAACACATACCAGATAACCAAAACTTTATTGCCAGAGAAACAAATCAAGCACTGAGATCAATGATGCCGTGAAAAAAAGTACAAGCCCTTGAGTAATGTCGTCATCGTTGTTGTTTCACTTTATTTTCAGACGTCCTATGCAATAGGGCTGTAAATCCCCCCATAACAAATTAAAATGAGAAAATCGTTCCATTCCTTTAGACGAACTAAACAAGAATGGCCATTTAAAGTCAAAGCTTCAGTCATTCTTAGTTATTTAGATGACCCAAATGCTTGATTTGTTCTAAAATGTCATAATACATTCACACTCCATATTGGTGGTAAAACAGAAACTTTACAATATAAGCATGGAATTTTAAAGCAAATACCACCTGATTTGGCATTTTCCCTGCAATTTTCAAGAATATTTATATTTTTTTCTGCTTCCTAGCGACAAAACTCAAAAGAAGTCAATGTACTGCTGGAAAAAATCACTTTTGTGATGAGTAGCTTGAAAATGTAGCTCTCAAGAGTTACCGGTAACTAATATTTTCGATAAATTCATTTAACGTACCTTTTATTACTTTGCGCTTATCGAGGGGAAATGAAATGGCACTAACGTTTAGGCTATGGTACTAGTGAAAAATTGTTGTCTACTGTATCTGTATGAATTGAATCAATAATATTACCACTTAAGTCAGAAGCAGTGGACACAGAAGTATCAGGTTGCTGGGCCGAACTTTTCGAATCGGATTTCTTAAAAAATAATTCTAGTTTTAAGATTTGTCTGATTAATGCACTGTTCCAAAGTGTACTTCCTTTGATTGATTTTTGTATTGCGTAAAATTTAATGTAACTTCACTGTCACTTATTCTTTAATAATCACTAAATCACACACCAACTGACCAATCTCCCAGGCTACCATCACTCCACATATGGAACTGAGAAGTTGCAAACAATCGTATCGTGAATAGTTCAACAGTGAGTACAATTGTTTTATTGGGTACCGGTATGCTATATTACAAACTCTAAGTACACGGCCAATGTTACACTAGTCAATCCCTTTCCATTTTTTTTTTTTTTCAGAATATTACAGTGTTATTAATGTTGCTATTTTCAGTATAATACAAACAAATACACCGACTGTCTTAATGCATGCTACATGTTTATTGTTGCTTTCAGAATGAGAGCGACACCGCGTGCTATTTCACAAATGAATTGGAAATCACTCTTTGTTAGCAAAAGTATTAATGTATTGGGCTTGTTAGAATGTCATATCATGTTTTTTTTTTCGGAAAGAATTGCATAAAAAATGTAAACATGTTATTGATTTTTAAGTTTCCTGTTTCTTCACTCATAACGAAATTCTCGAATGTTTCGCTAACCTTTCGCGCAAAACACGCCAGCCTCTAAATTCTGTCGTCCCAGAGCAACTACCTCGATCTGTCCATTGAAAAATTGGGCCTGAATAAAACTTCGAAACATTCGGTCTTTAGCATTAACAGTCGCATACCAATGGGGGGGGGGGGGTCAGCTACTGACACCAGAAAATATCTTTAATGATTTCTTTTTTATTACTGGGAAATTTATGCTATGCTTTTCAGACATTTTTTGTTGTTAAGTTGTAGGCGTTGTAGCAGAAAATTAACTTTTGGCGGCAATCCATTGTGGAGTTATAGTGATTGTTGTCGGTACATGCGCATTGGATTTCTTATTTCCATATTTTATGTTCCAGTAATTATATTGGAGCTAGGTGGTTGTATTTATTTCTTTGACGATAAATATGGCTAAGAGGAAGTGTATGACAGAGGCAGAGATTGATGAGGCGATATTTGACAGTTCTTGTAGTGAAACTGAAGATGTTATTCCGCAGCCTATAGGTGAAGATATATCAAGAGAAAGTAGTGAATCGGAGGAAGAAGAAGGTAGGCTTAATGTTTGGCTTTACTCCTTTGTATAAAAACACTATTTTTTTTTGTAAATAAACTACTGGTCAGAAACTAGGCCTAATAAGTTTCTGGTTAGGTACGTGATGTATGTAAATACTTATTGTTTTAGAAGTTCAGCTCGTACGAAGGCGTCCACGTCCGGAAGCAAAAATCGATCAACCCCCGGCAAATTTGACTGCTCCATCTGGTATGATATGGAAAAATGAACCCAATATAAATCAGAGAAGGCGTCACTCCGCTAACATCATGAGAACCCAAGGAGGACCTAAGTCGGGAGTGAAGCCTGACACTCCAATGGACGCATTCTGTATGTATTTCGATCATGAAGTTCTAATATTATTTTGATCCACACGAACCAGATATTGGAAATATTCAGATAATCATGTACTGATGCATTTATTCGAAATTCGAAAGATTTTGTTCAAGAGGAAATTCTAGGTGTTATTGGAGTTCTTCTAAACTGTGGGGTGAATCGACAAAATAAAGACAATGTTCGTGTGCTATATAGTGAAGAAAATGTTCCAATATATAGAGCTACACTTTCACAACACAGATTTAGATTGTTACTGAAATGTCTGCGTTTTGATAATTCAGTTACACGTGAAGATCGGAAGAAGAGAGATAAATTTGCTCCTATCATAGATATTTGGAATATGGTGGTGAGAAAGTTTCCTATGTTTTACAACCCTAACGTGTCTGTCACTGTTGACGAAGAACTAATAACATTCCATGGGCGCTGTCCATTTAGGTTATATATATCCCAACCAAACCAGGTAAATATGGGATAGAAGTAAACCAGTTGTGTGATTCCAACACAAACTACTGCCTCGCAGCAGACCCTTATGCAGGAAAGATTGAATCTGAGCAAAGAAATCATAACAATGGTCCTGAAGTGGTGAAAAGACTGGTTCATATGTCTAACTTGGAACAATCAGGACGAAACATCACAATGGACAGGAAATTCACAACCATGTTGCTTGCAACGGAATTGTTGAAGGAGAAAGTAACTACAGTTGGCACCATGCGAAGTGACAGAAGAGATTTACCGACAGAACTTCGCCCTGTTTCTTTGAAAAATGCCCAACCTGGAACAGTTAGATTCGCCTTCACTGAAGATACCACCTTGGTCAGCTATGTCCCAAACAAAGGAAAAGTTTTGACAGTCCTTTGACATGAAGGTGACTGATGATAAGCCAGATATAATCCTGTTTCACAATTCTGCTAAAGCAGGAGTGGATGCTCTTGACAAGTGTACAAGAACATACTCTTGTCGTCGAGGAACGCAGTGATGGCCAATGGCAGTTCTATTCAACCTCATTGACTTTGCAGCATATAATGCATATATATTGTTTCGTGAAACTAATGATCAATGGGCTAAACAGTACTAAAAAAAGGATTCTGGAAGGAAATATTTTTGAAAGAACTGAGTCGAAAACTTTGCATCATGAATATAAAGAGGCGTGTTGAAAATTCAGTTGGCCTACACACAAAGTACAGTATATAGATGCTTTATGTATCTTTGGCTATAATTGCAATCAACACCAAGGTACAGTGAGCAGAGGAACTGTACGTTCAGAATCACAAAGAAAAGTAACTCGTAGTGCGGTGACAAATATTCCAAACAAAGGCCGTTGTTATTTATGCCCAGGAAGTAAGGACCGCAAATACATGAAGACCTGTACTTCATGTAATAAGTACATTTGTTCTGCTCATATGACGAAAGAAGAGTCCATTCCTATTAGAACCTGTTCGCAGTGTGATTCTGAATGATTGTTTCTGTTTGCATAAGACTTGAATACAGCAAGTAAAATTGTGTCAGAATACCTGTATTTCTCAGAATTTTTATATATTTTGTATCTGTTCAAAAGTGCCTTCTGTAAAGTAAAATTCATTCAATAAAATTGATATAAAATTCCTTAAGCCGTAAAGATTACAAAAATATAAAATTTATATAAATTAATTGCAGAAAAATATAAACTCCGTGGGGTCAGTCACTGACCCCACCATTGATATCAGTTGGTGTAATAATGGGCATTGGTGTGCGACTGTTAAACTTGATACATGCACGTTTTCAGTGTTTTATAATGTTAAAGCTTATGAGAAAATCATGAACTTCTTTTTATCAACTTAAATTACTAGTATGAACTTTTTTATTTTGGAGGCAAACAATTTAACACTTGCAATTTGGTAAAACAAAGAGGCTAAGCTGATTTTTTTTTTTTTTTTTTTTTTTTTTTGCTTCCCGAAAAATGATGCACAGTATACTTATGAAGTTTTGGAACTCACAGCCTCGAATATATTTATTTAATTCAAAAGTATGCAAAATGTTCTAGACTCTGAAAAGGTACTACTTTTTATTCTTAAAAATAATAAAAGTACATTGTACAAAGAAAACATTACATCAGTTGAGGTGGGTTCCATCAAGTTTCCGACTTGGAGAAGCAATAGTGGCTCTCATTCTCTTCTTTTCGCTCATTTACTTTTTGAACTTGATTTTTTCAGTATTCTCCCCATATTGAATGTGTACATGTGTAGAAAATTGAATCGAGTAGATGTAATTACATCACAATTTTTGCAGATCACAATCCAGAGAAACTCTTCTACTCTGAAGTGTAAATAACGAAGCAATCCGAAAAGCAGCGACTGCTGAACCAGTTTCTCGCTACTTTTCCATGTTGTACACATGAAGGTAGCTAATAGGGTTCTCAGGGTCGCAGTCGCAGCATTTTTGATAATGGTAGAGCTCAAAAAGTTCCTGTACAGGTTCTAATAGGAATGAACTCTTCTTTCGTCATATGAGCAGAACATATGTTCCTGTACTTTTAGCTCGCAATCTTATTCGCAACATTTTTGCAGCAATTGGTTTAGGAAACAGTAAAGTAGTGTGATACTAAATAACGTTTTTGACTGACCCATATTAATGGCTTTGTTGTAAAGAGAACGCGCAACTTTAGCAGCTGCAAGAGAAAAGTTGCGCAGCAAAAGTAGACACGGGTAATTGTCAGGGGCGTATTTTGCGGACTACCGGGGCTACCGCCCCAAGGATATTACAAAAGAAAAAGTTTATAATATAACATAATGTAATAATTTTGTATTACCGTATTAGTTTTACCACAGTAATTAAAATTAAAGTAATTGTTAGATTTATATGCGCTCTCTGCTCTGGAAAGAAACAAGTTGTCAAGGCGGCATCACTGGAGAAACCGCTGCTACGAAGGGTAGCCTGTGACCGTTCCGCTCACGTCGCACAACTCCCCGTCCCCCCGCTCCCTCCTGTTTCCATCGTGCACTGTAGGTGGGTGAGTTGCCGCTCTCGTGATCGGTTTCTTGGAAGGCGCGAAGCAACAATATGCTTAGTACGCTAGCTCATTAATGTGATTGTGTTCTTGCAGTGCAGTATTTTAAATCTGTGATTTGTTCGAGTGTCTAAGAGTTATATTAATTGTGAATTATTAAGTTTTTAATTTCCCAATTAAGTGATATTGTGAAAAATATGGGAGAACAAGTTTCTGGAGAGGTTTGTGTTGAAAATGACTGTGTAATAGAAGGTTTATTAAAAGTGCCTTTTAACCGTCGTACATACAACGAGAAAGTTGAAATTGTGAAAATGGAAAGACCAAGTCCTGAGTTAAATTTGTCCATGGACGTAAAAGAAAAACAGCGTGAGTACACACGCCATTTCACTTCAACATCATATGGTAAGTGGAATTGGTTGTGTGGTAGTTCTAAACTGTCTAAACTATTTTGCTGGCCATGTTTGTTATTTAGCCGCGAAACTAATGTGTGGTCAAAAGAGGGGTTTTCTAATATGAACTCCCTTCGAACGGCAGTCCTAAAACACGACAAATCAAAAGCTCATATTTATAGTAGCATGAACTTTGCAAACTTTGGGAAGACAAGAATTGATTTACAGCTAGATAAGCAAAAAGTTCTACACATTAACCAACACAATGCTCTTGTGAAAAAAAATCGGGAGATTTTACTGCGTCTTATTAACGCAGTCTGCTTTCTAGGAAAACAAGAATTGGCTTTTCGGGGTCATAATGAGAGTGTGGAATCAGACAATAGAGGAAATTATAATGAATATTTATGTTCCTTAAGTGAATTTGACCATTTACTGGCCAATCATCTTGAGAGTTCAACAGTATTCCGTGGTACTTCTCCCGCAATTCAGAATGACTTAATATTTGCTATAAGTGGGGTTATGATAGAGAACATAAAATCTGAAATAGAAGAAGCACCTTTTGTGGCCATTGTTGTTGATGAAACAAGTGACTGCTCTAATCAGAGTCAATTGTCCACTGTTTTAAGATACGTCGACAGTACTGCCCATAGACAAATAAATAGGAAGACCCCCAACTCAATGCATTACCTTCGACACGCTATTGACGCGACGTCGAGACACTTGGCGGCAAAACATCGGAACTACATCTCGTTACACATAGGGGCAGAATGCGGAACTACATCCCTTGTTACACGGCCCGATCGGTATTACAGGTATCCGTTATGACAACATTAGAGCACGATCGGTACTGCAGATACCTATTATACCAACACATACTGGTATTTTTCATATCGCCAAAGGAGTGTGTAATGGTTTATCAGTTTAAATAACATGTTTAACCACAATATTTATATCACATTTTTGTTTTAACATGTGAATATAAATATAATGGTTGAACATGAAACTGAAAACCATTAACACACTCCCTCTTATAACACCGTCATTTAACCCTTTTATTAAATTAATTTATCAAATTTGACTAATAAATGTTTTTGCATCTTCTAGATCACATATGTAATTGAGGTACAGGATGCGAATAGGATAGGATACTTCTCTCCAAAACACCTTAAGCACTATTTTTAAATAATGTTATGTATCATGTATTGGAAGATAAAAACAAAGATTGACTTTGGAATATTGACTTCGAAGTTATTATTGGTCAGTTATATAATTATCATTCGCTGTTATTTTTTTTATGTCAAACATTAGCTTGAAAATAGTCATAAGATGTTTTGCTATAACATAGTACAACTCACGTTCATAAACATTTATAAAACACCACTTTATTTGTTTTACACCGTCAGAGCTGAACATCTATTTTTAAAAGTAACTGCCATTAGTTTAATATATGGATATTAAAAATCTAAGTAATCAATAATCACCACTGATAAAGAATACAAAGAAAACTATTTGTCTACAACAGACATAAAATTAACTTAGACTTTTAATAAAAACACCATTAAGAAATAGGCCTACAAGTAAAAAAATCATTTTTCATTCTCTGATGTATAGTTGATTCAAAACACTGAACATATTAGAAAAAGTGCAATACAGTTTATTAGAGATAAGTCTATACTTCGCAATATTTCCTAATTTTGAGCTTTGATACTGAGTGTTTGATTTGGTTGTGGCCCCATTGCTCAAAATATGTTGTTGTTGTATTCTAATGCCAGGGGTTTGACAAAGTCATTTGACCTCTTGCACTCCAATATTTTTCGAAGATATTATCATGGCCAGCCACTGAAGCACAGATTTTGAGGTGTTCCGAATCCATTTCTTGGTTTGAGTTGCACAGTGGGTAGTTAGGGGACTGATATATTCCAATTCTATGCAGGTGTTTGTTTGGCCAGACAGTCATGGCCTGTTGCCAATCTAAATGCAGCTACAGACGATTTTCGTGGTAAATCGGGAATTAACTGTGGATTATGATGCAGAGAGTTCCATTTTTCCCTTGAGATTAGTGTTATCAAATTTTGTTTGTTGAAGTCTAAGTATGTAGATTTAATAAATCTTTTCACAGAGTAATACGTAGATTTAGTAAGAGGTCTGTAAGTAGCAGTGCTGCCCTTCTTTGCTAAAGCATCCGCATTCTCATTTCTCAGGATTCCACAATGGGATGGTATCCATTGGAATACAATTCTTTTATTGAGTGATATTAATTGAGAGAGCATTTTAGTTATTTCTGCTGTTTGAGATGAGAGTATGTATTTAGAGACTATTGATGGAATAGCTGCTTTGGAGTCTGACAATATAACTGCATTCTTAAATTTATTGATGTGGCATAGAAGATTCCTGAGACTTTCACTTATTACAATGATTTCTCCGTCAAAACTTGTTCCAAATCCAAGAGATCTATAAAGTGAGCAGAGACAAAATATTGTACCATATTTACTCTCTTCTTAGCTGATGTTATACGACAAGCATTCCATTATAAAAAATTTAGTTGCTTCTGTACCATTAAAGTAGTCCCGCCCAGAAATCCGATTGGGGGACTATTTTGCTGCATAGAATTGGAATATATCAGTCTCCTAACTGTCCATTGTGCTACTCAAACCAAGAAATGGATTCGGAACACCTCAAAATCTGTGCTTCGGTGGCTGACCATGACAATAATTTTGAAAAATACTGGAGTGCAAGAGGTCAAATGACTTTGTCAAATGCCTGGCATTAGAAAACATCAATATATTTACTCTGGTCATGATAATATCTTTGAAAAATATTGGAGTGCAAGAGGTCAAATGACTTTATGTCAAATGCCTGACATTAGAAAACAACAACATATTTACTGTCTAAAAATTCTAAATAATGCACCCAAATCTCACCAGTTGCAGAAGCTGCAGATTCGCATCGCTGCCACTGGACTCCCTCCTATGCCCTATAGATAACACAACTGAAATGCTCATTGTATTATTAATTATTATTTGTATTTATATTACTATGTAATGTTAACTTAGGGTCTTAAAGATCGTTAGATTTATCATTGCCCTATATATTACAAAAATTATATTGCTCATAATGTAGAAGTCAAGTACTCTACTTTTTTTTTCAGATGAATCAATGAATTCCTCTTATTTTCTTTCAATTAACTGAAGAAATCAACACATTAAACGAAATGAGATAACAATGATAATAATGATAATAATAATAATAATAATTCATTCTAGTACCGAGGTCATGGAAAGCATGGGGCTCTACCTCCATGTCCCCCAAATGCCTTCTTGGCATGTTACGGGGATACCTTTACCATTTACCTTTAATAATAATAATAATAATAATAATAATAATAATAATAATAATAATAATAATAATAATAATAATAATGAATGAAGTCCATTACCATACACTTGTCAACAAAATTAAACACAATTTTGTTCAAACATAAAGACAATGAATGAATCACTCAATGAAAGAGAATACAGGTTCAAATTGATGCCACAGTGAAGTGCAATGAATGAAGCAATTATGTCAGGTGGTGAAAAAGGTTAATGTAAGTAGCCTGGTGATGAAGTGGGTCGTAGTTCTTGAGTGGGATACCAAGCATCCCTTGATGGAATGGCCCCTCTTAGTAAGTTATATCTGAAGTCACCGTTATACTGATTACTGCGAAAATGGCTTGCACATATATAGGCCCTTCTGTAAGGATGAGGACTTTCTGCCACAGCTGCCCACATGTGGTACCTGTTACAATCAAAATTCTATTATTATCTTAAAAAAAATACACAAACCAGGGTTGGTATTAATTTAAATTAATGATTTAATCATGATGTAAATAAAATTATTTTCATTTTATTTACATCAAATAATTGTTACTACTTAAATCACAGATTAAAATTATATGCACCTAACATGATTAAGATGAGAAATTAACTTCCTGAAAAAAAAAATATAAACGTTTTTACATATGACTGTTCTGCTGCTTCTTAAAACTATTAGCAATATATATGAGTAGCAAACTTGCATCTCTGCAATGAACAAAATATTTTCTATGGTGAAATATATTTTTCTTCCTATGAATTCACATAAAATTTCACCACAGAAAAATCTTTGTTTATTACAGACATATAATTCTAGCATTTTCTGAAGAAATGGACAGGTTTTGAAAGTTTGCTTCTCATATGTCTTTTCCCAACTCCTAATTAAGGAGCAACAGAACACATGGTACAGGTAGTCAAGTAGAGCCTACTTTCGGAATCACCACCTAATTAAAGCACAGTATGATGCTGAGGATTGAAATGAATAGTTGTAGCTCATAACAATATTCAAAGTAAAAGTTGCACAATGCCAAATGGACTACGTATTTATTCTGAAAACACACAATGCTAAGCTCTTCTGATAAATTTATTTGTAAATATTAATCTCCCTAAATAGTTTAATTCTTTTCTAATGAATAACAAACTGAGCATAATATCAGGATTGAAATGAATAGTTGTAGCTCATAACAATATTCAAAGTAAAAGTTGCACAATGCCAAATGGACTACGTATTTATTCTGAAAACACACAATGCTAAGCTCTTCTGATAAATTTATTTGTAAATATTAATCTCCCTAAATAGTTTAATTCTTTTCTAATGAATAACAAACTGAGCATAATATCTTGCCTAAGTCTAAAACGTTATTATTTCCGGTTTCTTTTCCTCTCTGGTGTCTGGATCAATTGAATCATCATAATGCATAGTGGAAGCTACTAGAACAACTTTTCCTGGTTTTGGAACATAGGAAGTGAGAGTCAGTCTATTCTGGAATCCAAAAATACTGGAAAATTGTTCACGCTTTTTCTGCACAAATTCAGGAGGAATGTCACGTTTATTTAGTCTTACAGTTCCAACACATGTTAAGCTGTGATCACTGAGAAGTTCTTTGGCAAGTGGCACACTCATAACCAGTTATCAAACGTAACATTTCTTCCAGTTCCACTAATAGTAGTAATCAGCCGTTTGACCACATCAGATGGAGAATTTGATTGATGGTATTGGCCTTCTGGTTGCATACCACAGTATATTTCCAAGTTCAACACATAGAAAGTGTGGGAATCAGCTAGTCCAAATATTTTATGCCATATTTGGCTGGTTTGCTTTTGATATACTGTCTGAATAAGCAGTGTCCTCGGAAGGGCTCCAATTTTTCATCGATAGTGCAATATTCAGCAACTGTATAACTTTTCTGGAAGTTCTTTATGATAGAGTCAAAAACACTTCTTATTGGAGCGAATCTATCACTCGCTTTTCTAATTTGTCTTGTAGTAATGTCGTCGAAACGAAGGCACCGCAAAAGAAAGAAGAATCTGTTTATTCTCATTGTTGCTGGAAACAAAGGAATTCCTGTTCCATCAGTTGTCCACACATCTTTAGCATTGAGTTTAGCTGACTTCAGTGCACTAGCAAAATATAACAGACCAAAAAGTGCTTTTATCTCAGTCTGATCAGTTATCGAAGCATCACGTTCGCGAATGAAGTTGTTCTGGATAGATCTGATGTAAATATCTGTGTACTTGACAATATCATCTATGATGTTATCATCTATTAGACACGACCAGGTTTCTAGTGATAACTTTGCTTGGCGAGCTTGTCCCTTACAGCCCGGAAGGTGAGTAACTATATTACACGCTCTGGTCTTAACATTTCGAGGTGGTACACTCTTCCTCCAAGAAATCCCGTCTTTACCTTTGTAAGTAGTAAACTGAGATAGTGGAGCGTTGTCATCACAGTCGTCATCACTACTCTCTGCTTCCTGTTCCTGTACCTGTTCTGTATCAGTATTATGTTCACTTTCCGAAATATGATCATCTTCATCTTCCGATTCACCTTGAATAATTTCTTGTTCGTCCTCTTCATCCAGCCAGCCTACTATTTGACGACTTTGTCTAGACTCTAAGTCCATTTTGAAATGTAAAATACAAATGGAACACTATCAAAATTATTCACTACTACTGCTTCTTAAACACACGCGCGGGGTATTTCTTATCCGGTCTTTATGTAAACATTTGTAAACTTGTGCAGCCACAAGAAAACTAACTCAATCATGCGTACAACACTGCACAAAGACCTGAAAGAAAGATAATGAAAACGCGGGGTGAATTTAAAATTGATAGACAGTGTTGCCAACAAATAAAATTACGCTTGGGTATTTTTTACCCCAGCGCGTGTGCTTACGGGTTAAAGAGTTGCGAGTTAATAATTTCAGAACAAAATTTGAGACCACAATACACTCTTCTTCTAAGAAGAAATTGTTATGTGTAGATGAAGAAAATTGGTTTTATTAACTGTGTATAAGTACTATAATATTAATTCTGCCATTTCTCAAATGCAATTCTGTTCTTAACATCATGTTCACTCAATTTTACATTAAATATTTTTGAAATATATATTTTGTGTTTTCTGAATTTATCTATAGTCTATTGATTATTATAATCACATCTTGCACACACACATGTACATGATTCTACACTTTGCACACACATACATGATTCTTTAAGAACATAGGCCACACAAAAATTTGTTACACTTTGCGCAGACATGTGATGTCTTATTTCTGCTATAACACCCTCCAATCTGACAGGTCTTCCTCCCTGGTTTCCTGGACACTGCTAGGATATATAATCTCGCGAGATATAATTAAAATCACCAGTCTCATTTTCACCTTCGTCACAAACACTAACTGGATATTCTCTTTCCGAATCTATTTCTGACAGTGTTTCTAAATAATGCAGAATTCTTCATCACTCATAATCTTTCATAACAGAAGTTCATCGCTCAAACCCTTTCGTGCCATGTTTGCAAAATAACTACAGTACATGGCAAATAGAAATCTTGAGATAGACTAATGAAATACTTCACACAGTTGTCAAAAGAATTGCCGCTGTTAGCCAGAATATATTGACTATATTGTAATGTCACAGGAAAGCGGTTATAAACTCCCTATTGTCGTTTGTATGTTTTGAGTATCAACCAGTCTACGTAAAGGGAATATTTTCGGTAATATGAAAGACTTGCCACATACATTCAGTAAACTTGTCACATGGGGACAATGTAGGCCTATTGAGTTCATTATTAGAAGGCGTAAGACGATCATAAAACAGCAATATTTGTAGTTTGCTGCTGCATGAAAATAAGACAGTGCAGACCAGTAAAAATGACCTATGTTCGTCCTTCTAGGTAACTGTACTTTTACCCCCATAAATAATGATAGGGACTTGACATTTTCAGAGGATCTAAAGAGAGTAAATTCAATAAAAGTCCTGAAGAACTAGCTTGATGAGGAAATACACAGAGGAGGTACAAGTAAATTAAATATCGAAATGAGTCAAATGATCGGTTGGTTCTTCTAGTGTTAAACAAGTTTTTTTATACTTATAAAATTATTAGTGGAATAGTTGAAGTCGCTTTGCGAAGTCTGGCTCAATTTTAGGTACTCTAAGGCTGCAGTTTGTTTACGGTGATCATTGCTTGGAGTTGCTGGCAGTTAAAATGAATGCGCACTGTTTCTTTACAGCGATGATTGTTGGACACAGCGCAGATCGCTGGAGGTTGCTTCTGAAGCAAATTCAGGACGCATATCACTCCATGTTCAATAATCGATATTTAGAGAAGGCCATGTAGAAATATTGAATTGAGTTATAGCAGCAAAACAAATGAGAATTGACAGCGATTTACACTGATAAAGAAACCACTTCCTAACGATCATCGCCAGCATTTATAATTGCCGGCGATGTGCATCCAGTGATGATCACCATAAACAAACCGTAGCTTAAGTCGCAAATATACCTTAACATTACGTTTACTTCTATACTCGTATTTGTTCTTCAAGAAGACCAGAGCAGAAAATGTACTCTCACTGAAATATACTGATGCAAATGGAATTAAGTGTAGTACTGCAATCCAGAAAACATTGATATACTGGTGAGTCATGCAACCAAGATTGCAACAGAGATGTTTTAGGAAACACGATTTTTAACCACGATATCAGTAGATAATTCTAATAATTTTAAGAGGCCCTCTTCTTTGGTCAAACTATTAATTGTTTGTCATCGGGAATACATTTTTCATACAATTGTCTTTATTAGATATTTCCGTAATTTTAATGTCAATCAATGAAGATACTTTTATGCTTCGAAACATATTGGACGAAAGTCACAGAGTGGAACATTAATCGAATTCTCGATTGATAACTCAGCAAGACAAGTTTAATTTCTTTATTGTTGCTTTAGTCTTATCCTGAATGCTGAACACAGTTGGATCCTGAAGATTAAAATAAAGAAAAATAATAATAATATCGGATATGTAAGCAAGAGTTTCAAGCCAAGGGAAGTCCTTGGACAAACTCATTCCTCTTAAAATCTCAGAAGTGTCAGATAAAAAATATTTCAGCCAGCTGATATGTCAGATAATGCGATGAAGTTAAAATAACGTTTGAAAACATACATTGGTTCCACACACCCAGGTGGGCAACCACTTGCTTAGGTAATTTGTCAACTATGAATGCCATAAATTGTGTATTAAGTTATACTTCAATATTATATAGCATTGTTACATGTTTTAATAATTTTTGTCCTGTAAATATCTTACAGATGATTGTAACACAGTTTGTTAACAGGTATTGTCTTTACTTGTCCTCTTATATTTTGACACACATGCAGATATTTTCCCTAATGCATATACTGCCTATTACATTCTCAGTGTGAAATATTATGTTCTTATATTATAACCTAATTCTTATTTGTGTAAGTATTTATTTAAATACTGTATGTGGAAGTATGTACTCTGTCTATAACTCCTGTACATGATGTTAATACCTGACGGTTTTTAAATTGAAATAAGAACTACACGGAATGGTTTATATTCAATATTTTATATTTGAATTACAGTTTAACTCAAAGTATTTGCATAAACTGCCTTACTTTTTGAAAATTGTATTCTGAAGATGGTGTCCATCATTGTCAGTACATTCTTGGAGCCTCAATGGGAGACTCCGCATTACTCGCTACAAAACGTTTGGAGAAATTGCTGCCACTTCAGTCCTAATGTTCCGCTTCAAATCTTGAATTGTCCTTGGTCGGTCCTGGTACACTCTACTCTTGAGATAACCCCAAAGGAAGTAATCGCAAGCGTTCAGGTCGGGGAATCTTGGAGGCCATTGAACGTCCCCTCGGTGTGAGATCACTCTAGCTCCAAACATCTCTCTCAATTCGCCCATCGACGCTCTTGAGGTGTGAGCAGTTGCTCCATCCTGCTGGAACCACGTGACATCTGCAATACCCCGTTGCTTTAACTCGGGTGCAAGAAATATCTGCAGCATGTTGATGTAATGCTGTGAATTTACAGTTACTGCTCTCCCTTCTCCGTCTTCAAAGAAATAGGGACCAATTATCCCAAACGACGCTACGCCACACCACACAACAATCTTTTCGTTGTGTAAAGGTCGTTCATGCATCTCTTGAGGATTGTCCGATGCCCAGAACCGACAGTTGTGAGTATTCACATAGCCACAAACGTGGAAATTTGCCTCATCTGTCATGAGAAGCTGGTTTAGAACCTGGTCATTCACAGTAGTCAGCAATTCATTACAGCAAACATTGCAAGTTCTCTTATCCCGCTCACTGAGTTCTTGCACCGTAACAATTTTGTATGGATGAAAGTGGAGGTCCACATGCAAAATTCTGCGTACAGAGCGATCAGAAATCCCTAGAGCACTTGCCTGTTTCACTGCTGAACGTCTAGGACTACGAAGAACAGCGTGACGCACTCGTTCAACATTCTCCGGGGTTCGAACAGTACGCTGTTTCCCTGGTGGTTTCTTCTTTGTGGCACAAGCCGTTTCACGAAAGTTCCTCACCCACAACAAGATGGTATTGCGGCTTGGAACACTGTCATTTTGATGAATATGAAAATGCTGGTGAAATGCGCACTGAGTCACAATAACTGAACTGTTGTTTTTAAAAAATGTCTCCACTACAAAAGCTCGATGTTGTACCGACCAGCGCTCCATTCTGACTGAAATGGTGAAAACATGTTGTCAAGGTCAGTCACTGCTGCCACTGTCCCGTCTTTTCTCTCTCGCAGTCACCCCACTCCTCACTCCATGCACTTATGTGCAATCCTTTGAAACTGTTGTTATTTCTATTGTTGAAGCTCAAACAATGTATTGACAGTAAATACTTTTAGTTAAACTGTAATTCTAAAATAAAATATTGAATATAAACCATTCCGTGTAGTTCTTATTTCAATTTAAAAACCGTCAGGTTTCTCTGCCGGACCCTATATAATCTATGCAAGAGTCTAGTGGACTACAGGAATAAAATACAATTTTTATCACTCTCCTCATGATTTATATTTTTATTAACACAATATAATTCAACCTCCTTATTTATTTATTTTGCTAATAATTGTAACATAAAATATAATATATACAGAAAAACTTTAGCTCGCCCCTGAAAGAGTAGAACTCGTGCTCAGGGACGGATTCCTGAATTGAAATTAAGAAGTATATAATACAATTTTCTTATGTCTACTATGCAATTAGAATATATAAATTTAAATTTACAATTTTTATAAAATCCATACATGACTTTTTAAATTTAATTCTATAACTATTAGAATTGACAAGATTAGGATACTTAAGTATAAATTTGTTATATATTCTTGGACCTAAATTACTACTATGATTAAATACTGTAGCAGTGTTGCATTTTGGTTCAAACAATCTTAAATAATTCATACCTTTTGTTTCATAACTATGAGAATACAATTGAAAATTATTTCGATTTTTAGGTATGAATTTTATTAATACAATATAATAAATTTGTCTTATGTTAAGAACATTAAAGTCTAAAAACAATTAAGGTTTATGAAGATTTATTTTAATTATTTTCTTCTGTAATAAATAAAGTGGATTAAAATTGGATTTAAATGAGCTACCCCATCCTATAATTCCATACATAATTGAAATAAAGTTAAGTATAATGTGCGTAATAAACTTACTGACAAGTAATTCCTCAATAAAACATTTATTACATGGTAATTAATGTGTTGGTTCCATTTTAAATGATTGTCGATAATTATGCCTAAATACTTAACTTCAGAGGACTCCTTAATAATCGGATATTTACACTGTATAAGACAGTGATCAGAATTATGTAATTTAATACTTCATATACAGTAGATGTAGGAGGTTTGACTTGAAGACTTTCAAGACTTAAGTGGGGTTCAAGAAAAAACATGATTAACACATTTTTCGCTTCTATAATGAAAAATATAACAAAAAGATGCTGGAATGCCGTTCTGGAGCATTCCACCAGAAAAAAAACCACTGGTTCTAGATATTAAATTATGAACACTAATTTGTACTCATCATGTAAAATAATCCAAAGGAAATAAAAGAAATTCAAGTCACCATGAAATAAATGAGTGTATTCTCTATATGCACTTCATTGATCTCATTTGTTTTAGCACAAGTCGTCGAAAATAATGACCATATATGAAGCATTACTATGAGATTTTCAACACCTGGACACATGCACATTCAAGAGGTTGAAAAAAATATATATGTATATATATATATATATATATATATATATATATATATATATATATTATAGCCTAGAAAAAGCTTGAACTGTTTGAAGTTAGGTCACCTATACCTTTGATTAGGAAAATTTTTGTCATGTCACTCTACAATGTGATTAGGATGGGTACACAAGGATTTTTCATTATACACAATAAAAAAAATTGATCAATGTAAATTTCCCTATAAACATATTTCATTAAGAGTTGAACAAAGCAATCTGCTGTAGAGGTGGCAGATGGAAGGAGACCAACTTGATAAGTAACAACATTCAGTCAGCATAGCTGCCATGATGGTCCAATGTCTAAAGTGCTGAACTTATAATCCTGCAGACCTTGGTTCGATCCTTGATGTATCTCTGATTTGTAACTTGTCTTGGGAAAGTCACTGGTCCAGATAACATAGGAGTTTTCTCTGGGAGCTCCGGTTCACATGTGGCATCCCAACAAGTCCCCCTCATCTTGGGTGTAGTGTAGACCAGCGTCCTATGTGCACCCTGGGCAATGGCTGTCGGTAAATTGGTCTACACAACTGGATTTATATGGGTGAATGACGAACAGTCAAGTAAGCTTACCCGCCCAGAAAAAAAAAATCAGCAAAGAAGCACAATATTGAAGTAATAAATTCCATCAGGCTTGAGTATCAAGAAAAAGTTAAGATAAAATACATTAAGTCTGTAGTGCAACATCTATGCAGACAGGATCTGCTAAGCTGACTGCTGGAAATGAGGATGTTACATAGTCAGTGCAATAACTCAACAACCTTAATCTCAGATTTTGAGACGTGGTTTCCTATTTCTCTGTCAAGCAGCTACTCAGTTTCCTCACAAGGCTGAGTGAACCCCGTTCCAGATTCATCTCCTTCACAAAAATATGTTGGGATTGCTGGGAATCAAATCTGGAATATTTGTGTTGGTAACCAGACATGCTAACCTAGACCACGGAGGTGGCCAAAGGAAATGATAAAAACATTAAATCAATAATTAAGTAGGACGCCAAAGAAGTTGATATTGAATAATATCAATATGAGGTGAGATAATGTTTGTTTCTTATGCACTGGAAAACTGTTGGTGTCAAAAGGTTGTATCTGCTTACAACAATTGATTATAAAATAATTAATACTTAGCGTCATATTCTGATAAATGGATAGGCACTAGACGTTCAAAATTCCAATATGTGTTCTTTATTTCAAAGCAATATCCAGTTCCCTAACAATAATGTACTCCCTCTCCTAAAAAATTCTGGTTTTGACCTCGTGAATAGTAATTTTATGTTCTTAGCTATATTTGGTGACGGGCGCCGACTTATACATTCCCCTTTCACTTTCCATTTTCACCCTTGCAGCGATGACGAACATGATGTCGGTCGGCAACCAAAACCTCGTAACTCCATTTACATCCAAAATCGGTTCTTTTCCATTACCTGGCAAGAAATAACTTTTCCCATGTTCTATTAAAGCATTGTGACTTCGAATCTTACAGAAGCTATCTATTGACCAATTACAAAGACCTCGTATCTCCTTAGTCTTTAATCTCAGGCTCAAAACTTTGCTTTGTTGAAATGGTACTGAAACAATATTTTTTTTAATTTACTGTTAGCAATAAAGTGGCAGAACTTAATATATAAGAAATAAGGATGCGGCTAAGAAAAGTAATGAATGGAAACTGACAGTCAACAAGAAAGAACGAATGAAAGTACTAGATTACACGGAGCTGACGAAAGATGAGGCAAAGAAATGGAGATATGAGACGGAAAGAAGCATTCATGTAATGCAAAAGTAGGTGTTGTAAAATAATTTCAGGAAATCAGCAAAAGACAATTTTCGATAATTTCTGGAATAATCTATTATGGGAGGAAAAAAAAATGTTTGTAATAGGGCTTGTAGATTGTATTGTAGTTCAGCTTCGAAGGGGAGATACAAAACAATCAAATCGATTTACTATGCACAATTATTTTATCATTGTCGGTAAAAGATAGAAAGTCTACAAGACCATGTTTCTTAACACATTTTCCATAGGGGAATGTGTCTGTAAGAAATGGGACCTAAGTCTAAATCTACCCATCAAAACAAAGAAGCTGTAAATAGTCAAAAAAGGTAATGACTTAAGAATAAATACTTCTCAATTTTTTTTTTCTGAGCTGCCAAAATTGGAGTTCTATCATTGCCAAACTACTTCCAGAAAAGTATATCTTGAACCAAATTGGCAGAGTAAAGCTACCCTCTACAATGAACATGAGACATTCTATACAGAAAAAAATCACAGATCTCAATAAATATATTTATGTATGTGTTTGAGGAATAAAATTTAAGTATCTTTTCACCTAAAAAAACAACATTGTGATTTGAGCTGCTCTCGTGATGCAGGAAATGTTGATGATGAAAAATATCTATATCATATTCTTAGGAAAGATGAAGCAAAAAAGCCTAAGGAAACTGACAAAAAAAGACACTAAAAGAGTACTGACTATTGACTTGCAGGATGTACTTCTGTGCTCATCTCTCCATGTCTCAGCTCTGTTCCATTAAGACGAAACTGAAACGCGTAACTTTACACTGTTTTATTCACAATGAAAGGTTGTATTTTGTTATTGATAGCATGAGGCTGAAGATAGACTAAATTCTAATTAATTTACCAATATAATAGTGAATTTTATTTACACAAAATTACCTGAAGATGAAGTAATTTTATATAGTGATGGATGTACTTACCAAAATAGAAATAGTATTTTGGCAAATGATTTAATCGCCTTACCATGAGAAGAAACATGGTAATTGTTCAGGAGTTTCTTGAGATAGGTTACAATCAAATGAAGTGTGATTTTGTTCACTCTACTATACAAAGAACATTAAGCAACTGGTAAATTTAGCCATACATCATGTAATATCTTCACCATGACTTCTTCAAAGTGTATAGCAAAGTTTCGAGGTACTTCTCCATTGGACTTACTTCAAAACCAGAAGACCCAACTGTCGCCGAGAATTCGGGAATAATTATTGAATAAAAATTGAATTTCAATTATACATGGGGCATTCTTTCCAAAAGGATGTCAAAGAACAGAGAAAAATGTGTCTGTACCACAGCTTTATACAAATCCTCTCAAAATTAAAATTGAGTTACCTCACCTACTTGCAGCAAATAAATAAAATTATGCCCCATGATTTCAATGTATTCTACGACTTCCTACAAAACCCCAGCAGACACTTTCTTCCAGTTTAGTGGAAAGTATATAATTTTGTATAAATCCCAACACAATGAATAACAGAAATATTTATAAAAGTGGGAAAATTAAAAATTAAAGTTGTCTTTATTTCGTTTATGTTAATTTTTTTAACATTTTGTATGATGATTGACTCTAAAGTTGGTATTAATTTTTTTTATCGTCGTTAAATTTGTCATAAAATATACAAACATGCCTGTATTCCACTTATAGTGTAGGTAAAAAAAAAAAAAGGTAAAGGTATCCCTGTAACACGCCATGAAGGTAGTTGGGAGGGCATGGAGGTAGAGCCCCATGCTTTCCATGACCTTGGCACTAGAATGAGGTGGTGTGGTCGGCACCATGCTCTGACTGCCTTTTACCCCCGGGAAAGACCCGGTACTCAATTTTATAGGAGGCTGAGTGAATCTTGGGGCCGTTCTGGAAGTCTGGCAAAGAGAAAAAATCCTGTCACCACCTGGAATCGAACCCCGGACCTTCCAGTCCATAGCCAGCTGCTTATAGTGTAGTCACTAATTTTGCATCGCATAAAGTTGTGAACAACTATTGAGATTAATTAAAAGAACATAAGAAAGAAGTGTGTTCATTTAGTAAAAACCACGTAAATACAAATCCTAACCAGTAACAAAAACCCGTAACTCCACAACACACAAATGTATATAATTTACAGTATATACTGCTATAATACATCTAATGTATCACATTTCGGTTGCTAAATTCAAAACCACATCGATTTTGCTTTAAAAACATAGTCACAGTAATATTATTTCTTTCTCTTCTAAAATTTTCAGTTTTGGAATTACGAGGTTTTGATTGCCACCTGGCGATGAGCTATTAGTTTCACTGTCATTAATATAACCCAATTTATCATTGTATTCCCGTTCACTGCACTTTTAGTGGGGACAATTTTCTTTATTAAGCATTTATCCATTATCAGTAGTTATATAGCCGTTGCTAATCAATTAATGAGCACACACCTACGACGACGATCATAACAAAAAAAAATCAACCTAAAAACGAGTGTTGATAATGGTTAGTTTTAAATTTTGGGTAATTATGTAGTAATCACCAGCCAGGCCATCTTCCCGTAATAGAGATCCAAGATAGATACATTACCAAGTATATACATATATTTTAATAATTGTGTAGAAACAAACCATCGACCAGGTCATATCGGCCAGGCTATCATCTTACCACAACAGAGATCCAGGGTGTAAAGTGGATACTGGATGACAAGTTAATCATATACAAACGAAATTTAATAAAAGAAAATACATATGATAACGAAGGTGCCCTGGACCTCTATTGCGGGAATATGGAGGCCTGGCCGATTATTACTACATAATTACCATACACTGTTAATTAACTGTTAGCTCTGTGTTATTTCTGCTTGGTAAGACTTAGGACCATTACTGTTCGACCCCAATAGTTCATAGATTTGAACTGAACTACAAAAATGTGGATCATGGATAGAGAAGTGGAGTCACTCTGTTGCATGTGTGAAGATTCACCGATCTCAAATTCAGGAAAGATAGCAGCATTGTGAATTGCTTTACTAACATGTTCGACAGCTGACCTCCTCTATCAGTGGTTTAGATGGATAAAAACATTTAGGGCCTACAGGAACTCATAAAGTTAGTGGTATGTTTCCTAATTTACCATGATATTTAAAATGCTATTGTTCTAAGGGTGTCCCGATTTGTTCTTTTGGATGGTTCCTTGTCCATTTTGTTACTCAACTGTGGAATAATAAATAATAATGAATATAGGTCTATACCGGTAATAATAAAAAAATATATATCTTCTTTTTTCCGAGATGTTCCAGTCGAACCATCTTTGGCCTATATCCTACTTCATCTTTCAAACAAATTAATTCAATTTTTGGCTAAACTAGTGCTGAAGTAGTTCCCCGCTTATATACATGTTGCATATACGAATCTGTGACAGGTTAGATTTGGTTAGTTTAGGCTTTTGTTATGGCATGCATATATTTGTCTATGATGCATATACGATCAACTGTATCTACATAAAAAGAATCCCTTATAAATTCAACAATTTTCACTTCCGAAATCACCAGAACTACCTCAGCGCTAGTTTCGCCGCTTTATTTACATAGGAACATCTCTTCGAATTGTTAACAAGGTTGAGATCACTCTTAATTTTACTGGACACAAAGTGTCTTGTAGCCCCTCTGAAGTTGGCACCTACGTTTGATGATATTTATTTGCATATCACGAGATTCGTAAGTTGGTTTACAGTTGAAATATCCAGAACTATCTAAGCACTAGTTCTTGCCGTCCCTCTGAAGTTGTAGATGGAATATTGTGTTAGCCAAGTTTAATATCAATACTACCATCAGAAATTAACTCTTAATACATATAGCCTATCAAGACTTATGAGGAAATATTCTGGAGTAATAATTGCGAAATCTATCAATGCACTATTATTATAATTACGTAACTTGTATCCTAGATCTAGGCTTGTATCACCGAAATGTAAATAATATATGATCGTGACGAAGATGAATTTAGCATGCGGTGAATAAAACAATTTTTATGCTTACAATGGGGCCCAGCATCACACCGGAAGCGGATATACTACCCCGATGGCGCATGCGTCGTCAAAAAGAGAGCCGAGGGTGACTTTTATCGTCTCGTTGAATATACTGTTAAATTAATCTTCATAGGATCTGAGTTTGTATTATGTATTAACGCTGTTAATGCTTCAGTGAAAAAGGTAGGGCTATATAAATCTATTATATTCTTCCACAAAGGTCCAAAATTCCAACCTTATGTACACAAAATAAATTATTGGCACTGAAAAGTGCTTTTTCGTCAGGGTTGCTATGAGAAGAAATATTATAGGAGGGTATCGAATCTAAAATAAGAGGACATTGCTGAAAAAGGACTTTTTAAAAATTGGTAGGAACAAAATTAAAGAGGAAAATAATGGCGTTCTCAGTTAGTTTTCTAACTAGTTGCTGGATCAGTATTACATCTGTACTTATCGGTGGAGCCAACTTTGTGCAGAAGAGCCTGAAAAGACAAACATATCTTGTAGCAAATACAGTAGCGTGCAATTTAATCCGAACGCAACATATTTTTACATTTTCTGTCATTGTTGGCCTCACAGCTGCTCATACCGTTTTAATTGACATCTGTAGTAGCCTACGTGTAATTCCATTGTTGAAGTTCTGTCATTTTTTTTTTATAATATGTGACATTTTGCCTGTCGTTTTGTATTTATAAGCATTTCAGTTGTGTTGAAGACTTAATACTGCAATCCTGTGTACATTCTGTCGTCTTCACAAATGGATACAACTCCACGAAAACGGTCTAAAATTATAACATTAGCAGAGCATTCTTCTATGACACACAGGCAAATTGCTGCAGAATGTCACATCGGTTTGGCTACTGTTAATTCGATCATAAAACGATACAGGGAGACTGGATCCATCACACCCCAGAAAAAAGGAAACTGTGGCCGGAAAAGGAAGACTTCACCTGCAGATGATCGTTTAATTGTCAGGAAAAGTAAATTAAATCCTAGACTAACTGCTGTCGACTTAACCCGCGAGTTAATGGCTACCACTAGAGCGAATATTCACGTCACAACAGTGTGGCGTAGGCTTTTGGAAGCTGGACGAAGGGCTCGTAAGCCTATTAAGAAGCAACTGCTAACCCCTGTTATGTGCATAAAACGCTTAATGTGGGCAAAATTACATCAACACTGGACAGTGAATGACTGGAAGAATGTACTTTTTTCCGATGAGTCTCATTTCGAGGTCCACGGCCACCGTGTTTCTTACGTACGGAAAGGATCCGAAAAAGTAACAGCAGCTCATCTCCAACAAGCACCCAAATACCCCCCCCCCCAAAAGTAATGTTTTGGGGTTGTTTTACACATGAAGGGCCTGGAGCATTAATACCTATCAAGGGAATGATGAATTCTGACAAATATATTCACTTATTGGAAACCAGAATCGTACCCCAGCTGCAAAAATCATTTCCAGATGGCAGAAGTGTGTTCCAACAAGACCTGGCACAATGCCATACGTCTCGAAAAACTACAGAATTTTTCAACAAGAAGAATATTCAGGTACTCCCCTGGCCAGGCAACTCACCCGACATCAACCCCATTGAGAACTTGTGGTCAATTTGCAAAAGAAGAATGCAAAAAATGGATTGTTCTACAAAGGAGAAGATGATTTCTGCCCTCATTGGTGTATGGTTTCGCGATGAAGAAATGAAGAATATTTGTGGGAAATTAGTGGAATCCATGCCAAATCGTCTCAGAGCTATTATTAGGAACAAGGGAGGCCACATAGATTACTGAGGTATGTCTTAGATCTTTTTTTTTACCCCGTTTGAGTGTTTTTGCATAAGTACTTACGTTGTTCGGATTAATTTGCACGCTACTGTAACTAAGGCACTGCCGACGTCTTTGAAATTATATTTCATGAAGATGATACCTCTGACTGTCACCGATAGCATGCGATTTCGTTCTTTTGTCCATTGAGCAGATATTAGGGAAAATAGTCTCTCAACACTTCCATTGTGACTTGGGATAGATAAATAGAATTGACATATTTTTAAAAGTTCGAAGAAACCTTCAGTGCTCACAGAACTATTGGAATTGAAAAATTTGCACCATTGTTTATCTAAAGTTAAATCTTTGTCAAAATTAACTTGATTGGCATATCTTTGTACATTGCACAATTGGTCAAATAGTTTAGCATCATGAATAATGACATTTTTAGGGTCCATTCAGACGAGGCCACTTTATTGACGCGTTAATTGCTCTGCGAACGCGCATTAATGGCGCTGCTTAATACACTAAATTTTTATAGTAAATAATTTTTCAGTCTTCCAGTGAACATGGACGTAGAAGAAGATATACTTTTGGCAACTTTGCTCAGACGGAGAAAGAATAGACATAAAAATAGAAGAAGACCTTGGATTAATCCATTAGTTTTGGAAAGACAGAATCGAGGACTATTCTATACCTTGTTTGATGATTTACATCAGGACTATAAAAAATATTAGCCTAATTTAAAATTACGCAAATGAGGGACAATATGGCATAAAACATATTTTTTTTTAACATTTCAGAATTCAAAATTAAATATAATAGGCAGAAAACATTAAACCATTCATAGCACGTAATTCAACCAATAGGCTATATTATAATAGGTGCCTGTAGTGTAGGCCTGATGGTAAAGTCAAACGCCTGGTACAATTGAGGGGCTTAGAACAAAAAGCAGGTAAGTGACATTATTAAAAAAATGAGGTAAGTGCGTGTTGTGATAGTCCAAAAGGATGTTTCTTTGGGATTAAATCAGGTAAGAGATCACACTGTGCAGTGCTGCTATATGGGCATCATTTCACCAAACTAGTGTATAATATTGCATTGCATGTAGAACTTTAACTGTAATTTCCTCAAAACTAGGTTTGTGTCACTTACCTGCTTTTTGTTCTAAGCCCCTCAATTGAGGACCATTTTTGCAAAACTTGCTAACTGCGAAATTTGCAAAATTGAAAATTTGGTGGATTCATTAGCATAAGGCAGGGCTGTACACGATGTTAAAGGCATCTTAGTAAAATTGAATTATTTCTCTTCATTGTAGTGCGTCAAAGTGTGATCGTTGCACCTATAACCTACTTGTCTCCATTCAGTTTTTTGTCTCTCCTGTAAAATTTAGTTTTTTCAGTTAGCAAGTTTTGCAAAAAAGGTCCTCAATTGAACCTAATTTCGAACCTGAGTTCAACTCATTTTTTTATATCTTTATTAATTTATTTACATTATTTTAGATGCGTTATTTTATTTTAGGCCTACATCAAATGAAGGAGATTTTATTATATAAATAATATATCCGTAATTCACACTAGTCCAAGTATTTAATTGTCTAGTCTATGGTTTTATTATTATTATTATTATTATTATTATTGTTATTATTATTATGAAAATGTTTACATTCTGAATGAAACACATTTTTAGAAAATAAATTTATTGGCTATTTTACGTACAGTGGAAAAAACTTATTTTTCAGCATCCTGCATCGAAACGAGAACTGACATGTCATAGACAGGATTATGTTCCCTTTTAACACCTGAGATTTTAGTATTGAAGACGTACATTATCGAATAAAGGAACGAAAGATACAGTTCTGAGAAATCATTTTCAAAAAGGACCTTATCATCACTGGCACAGTTTTAGATGTCTGGGACATAAAATATGATTTCACAGCTGGGAACATTTTAATTAGCTTTCCAAATCACAAAGTAAGCTTAACCATCTTGTTTGAGAAGTTGTTGATACTTTATATCAACACATTTACACAAGTCCTTCAATTCCTCTGTACAAACTGTATATATACTGAAATAATTGAACATTTTTGGTGTAACACTGTCCACATCAATCGGAAAATTGTCATCACCAAGTTGTATGCAGTTGTGCAATATGTGAGCGGAACAGCCTACTGCTATGATGTTGCTGTTCAAGTTACGTTTAAGTTCGGTAAAAATGTTTTTTACTCTGGGTGGTTGACATCCCCGAAATTAACATTAGCATTGTCTCCAGACATTTGGAGGAAATTTTGTGTTTTGCTAAGGTCTCTGAAATACATAGTTTTAGTTTTGGCAACTATTTTCTTCTCAATACAAAGCATATTTACATGGTTCTAAGTTTTACAAGCCTTCGATGTAGTCACCAGCGTTGCGTTCAACGTATTCCCAGTGATGCAGAAGCCGTTGGATCCCATTGGCACTGCGTAATCTGTTGATGGTGCGAACAGAGTGGTCGGTAGCCTGGAAAACGTCCTCAACTGTTCAAAAGCAAATTCCACGAAGTGGGTCCTTCATCTTAGGGATGAGATCTAAGTCGCAGGGACTTAAATCCGGAAAATATGGCGGGTGATAGAGCACTTCCCAGCCCCAGCGATTGCATAATGCAGACACAACTCCTGCTGTATGTGCCCTAGCATTGTCATGCAGAACGATGGATGGGTTATCCATAAAGTGCCGCCGTTTTCTTCTCAGAGCTGTTCGCAGATTGTTTCGCAAAAAAGAACAGTAGTACTCCGCATTAACGTTCTGCCTTGGGGGAAGGGTATGCTTTAAAATCTTACCATCCCAATCATAGGCAAGAATCAGCATAGCCTTCACGTTGGTGGGGTCTGCCGAACTGTGTTTTTCGTGGTGACCCGTGATGACGCCACTTGTTTGATTGGTGTTTCCAGCTGAGGTTTATAAGATCTGGCCCAGGTCTCATCAATTGTAATGATACGCCGTAAGAAGACTTCTTCTTCGCTCTCATAGTGTTGCAAGAGAGTACGAGAAGCGTCATACCGCTGCCATTTCTACATGTCCGTTAAATCATGCGGAACTCATTTTGAGTCAATTTTCCGCATTGTCAGGTATTGTCAGGATGTGAAGAACTGTCGAAGGCGCCAATCCTGCATATTGCGCTAACTCACGAATCGTTAAGTTCCTATCTGTCTCCACTAACGCAGACACAGTCTCTACATGTTCGTCACTCACTGGTAGGTGACCAGATCGTGGCATGTCCAACACACTTCCGCATTCTTGTCTGAAGGCTCTAACCCACCTTGCTACTGTTCGGTATGGTAACGCAGCCGCACCGCAAGCCTCTTGCATCCTTGATGACACTGTCATGCCATGCGACCTCTAGCACATTGAATTTTTAATCAGTTTCTCTGACCCTTCTTCGAAAACATTGCGACTGCATTCTGCGACCACTTGCTCACAACTGCTCATCTTATTCTTGTCATTGTGAACGGACATGGAGGGGGAAAGCGAGTTCATTAGCTCTGATGGAGGGGAAGCATGTAAGCAACCTGTGGTATAAAAGATATTGCCTGGTTCCTTTGCATGGCATTGCTGCAGCGTAATTGCCACTACTAAAAATTCAACCCATGCAGTTTCAGATTTTTCATTACTACAGGTGTCTGAACTCAATAACTTTTGTTTACATACCATTCTTCTCCCACTCTAAATACTGTATGACTATTGGAAACAGTTTCAAAGGACCGTGATTGCTAGTATCAGTCGAAATAACAAAATATGGTGTTTTTTCATTCAAAGCTTCAATAACAGTAGAAACAGAATGAGGTACGAGAATGTAATTTACAATAGCTTCCGTCTTGGTTCTGGCGCAGCTAGTGTGTTTTTTTTTTTTTTTCAGAGTCTGAAAACAAAACTTTACTTAATTTCGACGTGCAACCCATCGATTTATATGGCTGATCATGGTGTGCTCTGTGAAATGCCATTGGCGCTTCTACTGCACGAGCTTTCTTTTGAGCGGAACTTGTGGTGATTGCCATAAAAGTATAGATATTTTGTGAAGTACTACTTATTCCAAGAAGTTTTCTGTGCTTTTCACAACTAATATGCCTCTCAAGATCTCCTACCCCCTTATTTCATAATTATGTTCACAAAACTGTCACTTACACTACACTTGGCTTCATTTTTAGTGCATCCTTCTTTAAAATACGAATATTTCACCGCCAGTTTTTCGGAATATTTGCACTTTCTCTTTTTAGCAACAGTCACCCACTGATGACATTTATATTTCAAGTTTGTACACTAGACATTAATACATTGAACTAAGCCAGTAACGCAGGCCTAATATTTTTAGTTACTGTTGTTAGGATTACTTATCACATTCACAGCAACACACGACTTACAGGCTGTTCTGTGCTTACATGTCTGAGTTCGATAATTCCAATTCCCCGATTCTTTCACTCGTGATAGGACAACAGAATCAAGCACCAATGAGAAACCTATTTGATAGTAGTTTTGCATCATTAGAAGGGCAGCCAGTGTCTGGCAGGTCAAGCATTTCAAGGTCTTATGATTCAAGCTACGACACGGTAGAAGTTATTCCCCGTCATTTGTCTCGCTTGCAGTGAGTCACTGCTCTATTTCTTGCTCCTCCGACAAACTCTAACAATAGCATTTGTCACAATATCGCACATTGTTCAATATTCATATTCTATTCGAAATATGAAGTGCCGGACATTTCAAAATGCCTGCCGGACAGGATAAAATGATTAAAAAACATTACATGTCCTCCTTTGCAGGATGAATGGTAACCCTACATGTCAGCAGAAAATTAGATAGCACTAACTAAGTTTGGAGGCAATAATTCTGGTGAATCATTTAGCATTGGATGTTGGAGACAAGTTTAAGGCTTATTTTTCTACTAAAGAAGGAAGAGTTAAATGGCATCAGTGAGATATATTTTTGTATTTATGCCACTTTAAACAGAGACATTCTGTATATTTAAATTATTTTTGGAGCGAGCTATCCATGTCAAAATTGATTACATCGTTCGTTCTAAATTTTATTATAGTGGTTACAGTATCCAAGCTTTTGGCCAAGTTATTAACTTAAAACTAAAACACACCTCATTAGGATTTTAAAATTATCTCAAGTAAATGGTTACATTAATCGTCATTATTAAAAGTTGGGGAAGATTTTCCTTTGTTACTTTGGTGAATGTCTCAAGAAGTCTGGAAAGTTTAACGTTTATGAAGAAGTACATTGTATTTCGTCCACTGGCTCCACCAAACGTGCCGACATCATAGCAATTGATAACAATCAAAAGATTGGCTTTATAATAGATCCCACTATCAGATTTGAGAGAACTGAATTACAACCACAAGAAGTAGATCTGGAAAAGAAAAGACGTTATGAACTCTGCTTTACTTATCTGGAAGAGAAATACCACATAACCCGTTATTTGCTGGGAAGTAATTGGCTTGCTGTTTGGTGCAAGGGGCACTATCTCAAGATTTTGTATCAGTTTCTTTCATCGTTTCCATATTGATCTTTTGGAACTTAAAGATACAGCCATTAATGTTTTAAGACATTCCTTGTTAATTGTAAATAACCATCTGTACAGTTCTATATATGAAAAATAAATTATTCCTGTCGAGGACAGCTGCTCCCCCCCCCCCAAAAAAAAAACATAAAAATAAAATTAAATTAAAATTTAAAATAGAATATTGTTGATCTACAATTGATTTAGGTGCTGTTACCGCTCGGTACCCATTTTTCAAGGGCAGATATCCTTTTTGAATTCTTCTCTCTAAGTTGTTGTTCTAACAACATTAAAATTAGTGTTTTTTTATAAACACTGTCTTTAAAATAGATAGTTTTAACTATATTTTTCTCTAATGTATTGAAATATACATAGAATTAACGTGTGTTGAAATACAGATACTTTACCAATCTTGTCTGCAATTTCACTAACTTCCTTCCACAAAATTTCCTTTTCCACTGAAGTTGGAAATTTAATCAGAGATATGTGTTAAAAGTGTATATAGGAAAATGAAAATTTCCTTTTTATGGATATATCTGTATTTTTTAACTCATATCGTACAGGGCAGAATGATTGCAAACATGGTTAATTAAAGTTTCATCATTATTTGTGAGAAATTTCTAAATATACGATGTTTTGCAGCCATATTTGTGATATCATCATTCGTTTGTTTTCTGAGCTAATTGAATGGCGTTGTTTGCTCGGTGATGATCTCCATAGCAGAGTCATAGCTTAAGAGAGACAACTTGTGAGCCATGAAAACGCTAAGAATCTTAACTTGTAAGACTGATTCACCTATGTCATGTTATATTATTAAATGCAAGAGTGGAATATAACATGCTAGAAATTTTACTAGTGAATTGCGAGAAACATTGTTATGTCGTGACACGATCTATGACATAACCTAACACTAACATCCTAACTCTGCTTCCTCTCATAACTATTCACTGATGTTGAAAGTGAAACAGATTCATTTACAATCTGAAATCATTTATAATTTCATTTGACTTGGAAAAATTGGAACATCCAAACGTCCCGACTGGACCTGGTGGGGACAATGGGACAAGACTCTGAAGAAAATAACTGTCCCGGATAAATCGGGATGTCTTGAGATGCCTAGTGTAGAGAAAGTTTTTTTTTTTTTTTAACTAACGACGTGAATTGACTCATCGTCATTCACCCATATGATGCCAGTTGTGTAGACCAATATTATTTACAGATAGAATTGTTGTTCAGGGTGTACCATAGAAGGCAGGTCTATGCTACAACCCACGATGAGATAGGATGATGATGGGGATTTGTTGGGATGCTGCAGGGGAACCTGAGATATTGGAGAAAACCCCATTCATCTGCAGTACCTAATGGATTTTTCGTTATACATACATACATACATACATACATACATACATAACTGTTCTGCCCATGGACAGATCTTTCACTACAAGCCCAGTATTCTCCAATCTTTCCTATTTTCTGCCTTCCTCTTAGCCTCCGCATATGAAATCTTCAGCCCCGAACTCTTCTCACGTTCATACATGGAGACTTCGTCCAGCAGATGTGCGGTTTCGTGAACTGCGCTCTGAGCTCGACATCCGCCTGCTATCTGTTCGCACACTGGTTTATACCGGACTCCACTGTGGATTATGCGACGACCCATGTTTGATATAGGCCTGAGCCGAAGTTTTAAGAATTTTACACCAGCTTTCGTTTATAGATTTCGTTTTAGTAAATGTTCATTCATTTTTATTGACGGATCTAGAGTAAATGATTGTATTGCTTGTTCCTTCGTTACAAATGGCGAGATATTTAAATATGAACTGAGCCAATATAGTAGTGTTTTACCGCTGAACTCTATGCTTTTACAGAGATTTATTGTTTTTAATTAGACAAACCTGGGGCAGATTCCTTATCTGTTCCGACTCTTTAAGTGCTATTCAGTCCTTGCAGTCTTTCAATTCTGAAGATCATCTTGTGTTGAGAACCCAGGAGCTCTTTCACACTCTCTTTAGCTATGATTGTGAGAATGGAGAAGTGTGGATTCCTGGTCATGTAGGAATTCCGGGTAATGAGTCTGCAGATGCTGCAGCCAGGGCTGGTGCAATGAATGGCTCTCAGGTGTATGGCGGCAATGGGAAGGAGGATGGTCTGCACAACAAATTACGAAGTATAAAGAATACTGTTCGAGTTTGGGATTCGTCAACAAGAGCGTCACGACACGAAGTTTTACTCACCCGATTGAGGATTGGCTACTGTCGTCTGATAATTGGCCATCTCCTACGTAGCGAACCTCAACTGGAGAGTGAGATATGCTATGTAGCAATTATGGTCGAGCATATTTTATTACGTTGCAGGAAATATGACCATGACCGTCGACAAAATGCATTTCGGCCGACTCTACGTGACGCTGTTGCAAATTATTTTAATTGTACAAATGCAGTTCTTGAGATTTTTATCGAATATAGGACTTGGCAGGGTGATTTCGTTTTTATGTACCCTTTTTGATTATACTCTGGACCCTATACATTCAGGGGTTACATTTGCTTTATATTTGATTTTAACTACCTGACATTTCGGACCTTTTGCATCCGAATATTTTATAAAATTTTATTGTTTTGAATTTTCTACACAATTTGTCTCTGGTGGCCATAGTTTTATTACTCTCCTGATCTGAGAACTGCTCACTTTTATGAATTCTATGAATCACCTTTTTGATACTGTATTTGTGTACCTCGTTTTTATTGTGACAAAGTTTTTTAGTTCTTTTCAGCATTCTGCTTATTGTATTGTTTTTGTTTTGTGAGTAATTTGAGATAAGGGCTCAAATAGCCATAGTAGCTGACGCACCCTTTTTAAATCCCAGTAAGTGTCTCCCGTTCGCCATTCCTTCCAATGCATCCTTCAGTGGCAGTTTCTTCTCAGCCAGTGACCCAATCAATTCCTTTTTCTCTTTCGTATCAGTTTCAGCATCATTCTTTCTTCACCCGCTCTTTCCAACACAACTTCATTTCTTATTCTGTCTGTCCACTTCACACACTCCATTCTTCTCCATATTCGCATTTCAAATGCTTCTATTCTTTTCTGTTCATTTCGTCGTAATGTCCATGTTTCTATCTCATACAGTGCCACACTCCAGACAAAGCACTTCACTAGTCTCTTTCTTAGTTATTTTTCCAGAGATCCACACAAGGTGTGCCTTTTTCTATTAAAAGCTTCCTTTGCCATTGCTATCCTCCTTTTGCCAATTTCCAGTTTTTCTTTGGAATAATAAATGCGGTAGGTTCCCGCTGCTTTCCGCACACCACTCTCTCTTTCACATCTTAAAAGATCCCAGGAGGCTACAGCGTGGAGGTGAGGAGAATGGATCTGACTAACTCGGCCCTTCGGACTTCGCCGAAATTCACCACAAGGGTTAAATATCACTTCTATCAATAATACCAAATATGTTCCATATTGTTTTATAGCAGAATATTGTTTTCAGGCGTGTTTAGATATCTAAAATAAAGTACCGATATTTATTGTTTATCCTATTTATTTAACCTGGTAGAGATAAGACCATCAGATCTTCGCTTTTCCTCTTCCAGGGGATTACAACTAGAATACCCTGGATACAATTAAAATAACAATTACAGTAAACCCTAGGTGTTAAAATATTACCTACACAATTTACTGATGAAGTACTAAGTTATTTAAGTGAAATAAATAATCATTTGACATTGTTAACAATTGATATTATGGTGTTGTTATACCTGATTATTGAGAAGTCGTTATTTATTTAATTAAAATGACAATAGTTCGTCAGTGATTATACAAAACGTGTTAGAGGAGTGTATTCAAGAATGTGGGTAGACTTATTGTAGAAGTTAAGAAATTATTTATTGAAGTGCAAATTAAACGGAGAATAATAATAAGTTACTGGTGACTGAAGTATTTTGTGCTTGAATAAGACAACTTTTGTACGAAATGTCTGCATAAGTCTCAGTTACTGACCAAATACCTACTTAATAATTTTGCGTTTCAATTTTAACGTAAAGATTAATTTTTGGTCCTACAGAATTTATCTGTTATGGTAACAACGCTTATTAGAGGAAAAAAATTCGCTCCGCATCGGGGATCGAACCCGGGTCCTTGGTTCTACGTACCAAGCGCACTAACCACTGGGCTACTCCAAAGTTCACTCCACGGTACTGGATCGAATAATAGGTACCATAATAGACATATTCTGTAGGACTAAAAATTAATCTCTACGTAGATTGTTCGCCCAACAGTGCATATACTGTGGAATCCCGGCCACCAAGCCACCTTATATAATGACAGTTGAATTAATATTATGTCAACATACATATATATCTCGAACATGGAGTAAGGCCACAAAGGGAAAATCACTAGAGAAGATGGATTCGATCCGGTACTGTGGATTGAACTTCGGCGTAACTCAGTGATTAGAGCGCTTGGTACGGTAAAACCAAGGACCCGGGTTCGATCCCCGGCGCCATTACGAATTTTTCTCCTCTAATAACTATTGTTTCAATTTTATTTTATTTTGACCGACCTTAATACTAACAGGTATCGAATTTGACGGTCTTGGCAGAGCTATTGTGAAAGTACAAGTTTACGGGGAAGTGTCATGAGAATTAGATCATAGAAACTTGTATGAAAGTTTCTCAACAACTCAATTTCTATAAATCACTGTCAGTTACATAACCTTTTTCTTTCAGTTGTGATGGATTTAATCGTGATGGAACCTGAGGAAGATTCTTTAGACTTACAACATGACAACACATACAAAATAGAAGACAATAAGGGTTCATCAGAGGTAAAGTGAAAGGTCTCCCTGTTTTTTTCTATTTGTTTGCATAAATCTGCCACAGTGGGATAGATTTGTTATTGTTCTGAATAATGGTTCATAAAATATCTTACTCGAAAAGACATTCGCAGACATGCTGCAGAATATATATCAGATTCTTGTACACACATCACAGAATGTAAATTATTTGCACAAGGAACACCTGACCCATTATTATCAGTGACTGTCTGTGTCCCTAAGATCTTGTTCTCTTTTTGCCTTCAATTGTCTTATCTAGGCCTATCTTGTTGCCTGTGTTGTGATAGCCAATAACGGCCATGCAGAACCAGATTGACAGCTATTAAAAATTAAATCAATTTCAAAACAGCGAAATAAAATCATTAATGTTGTCATTTTGGTCTGTAGGAAGGGGACTTATCGCATCTGGAAGTGACAGGCATGAAAGTAGACCACAGTTATGAAATCAAATCAGAGATAAAAGTTGAAGACACTCCAGTGCCTACGAGCTTTGCATTCGTGAAATGTGAAGTTGATGTAAGTTCTTCACTATCACTGTAGAGATATACATGTAGTGAATTTTTAATTATGTTAAAACCATTAACAGTGTGCATTATTAATTTTTTTCTTGTTTGCAGTAATTTGTAAACTTGGACGTTCTTCATTTCTAGATTTGAAATAGAATAATAATTCACTAGTAAATATATCTGATAGTTAACAGAGAACAATCTGGAATGTATGGACAAAGTTACTGTGTATAGTGACAGGATTTAATAACTTTACAAAATTACTCTTTCTTGTACTGGTCTATCAATTACTATGCTTGACATTCATTGATAGGTTGAAACTGATATATTGGTTTACCCAAAACTCACATGAGGTTTGCAAGTTCTCTAACTGTGTTAAGAAGTAAGTTTATAGAAAAAAAGCAACAATAATACAGCTTTGTGTATATGAGTTTGGGTGTATTTTGTTACAAAACATCTGTGAAAATATGCCACATTGTTCAATAACTCATCTGCTGTCCCATCTCAACTTGATTCAGAGTATATATAATCCTCTCAGAATGATTTTTCTAATTTTCTGAGCATAAATTTATAAAATCAGCAATAACACCGTTTATTACGAATTTTGGTCTGCCATAACTCTCTTTATCTCCCAAGAAACTGATTTTTTTTTTAATATTTTACAAATTTCCATACTGACAAATTTCAAGATGTGAATCTTCTCAGTCCGCTGAAACTATCTGTATTACATATTATTACTGAATACGGCCAATTTGTATTTGTGTAGGAAGGGAATTTATCGCATCTGAAATTGATGGGTATAAAGACAGAATGCGTGGACCAGATTTACGATATTAAATCATAGATGAATTTTGAAAACACCACACTAGTGCCTATTAGCTTTCCTATGCTAAGAACTGAAATTGATATAAGTAGTTCTCTGTCAATATACACATATACAAGTAGTGGATTTTTAAGTATGCCAGATCTATTAACAGCCTCCATGTACTAAACGTTTTCTCTTTTTCCATAACATTCACAAATTAGACTGTTTTCATTTTAGATTTGAAATGACATAGTAATTTGTAAATATATATTTCTGGTAGCTAGCAAAATATTAATGTTTCAGTATAACCTTTTTACTCTCTATTTACTTGATGTATTCTTCCGTGTTATGGTTAAGTTTTCTGCAGGCCATTTGTACATGATATGCACATATTTTCAAGGCTCAAACTTGATTTCAATATCTTACAATAGAAGCAAGTGGCTTGAGTTTTGAGGAAGGATGCATGAAGGACGTAAATCAATGCAGTTCGGGGGAACCAATTGGATTTTGTGTAAAAGTAATTAAAATCTTATCGAAAAGTTAGATTGGATCCATTAGGTTTGAATAGTGAGTTGTGTGACATAGGAAACCAATGAGCCATATGGTCACTTAATGCTTTCATTATTTACTCACTTTTCTAGGAACATTTGTTCGATATGGACAGGGTTCAGCAGGAACAGAAAATGGAAGTATCTTCAGAAGACGATGAAGTGTTGACTGAAAGGTGAGCGTACTGTGCTGGTTTTGCTTCTCCCATTCTTTCAGAACTTAATTACATATTGACGTAGGAAATATATTTTATAATGTATGATACTGTTTTTATTTGTTATATATCTTTGTGGTTATTCTTATTAAAACCACAATATATCTTGCTACTGAAATGACATAAGATCGCTAAAACGATCATTACCAGACATGTAACACACTACAACTCCTATTATATCTGTTGCTTTATTATTCTGCTGTCTTTCGAGAACAATGATCTTTTTTAGGTTGTGATCATGTCACTACTTTGATTGGCAACATTTCTACTGCGGCTGCAAACTCTGTACATTGTGCTAGTTGGCAGGTTTTCGTGCTGCGCAATTCAAGTGCTGTGAAAGTTCCTACAAGTTTTGCGGATCTGTACTTACATATTTACAGGTTGCGTTACTTTTACAGCGGCAGCTAGCTTTTCTTCTTTGTGCTTATACTTCAGTCTATTTTTATGTTGCGTTCCCTGTCAGATTTTCATATTATCATAGGCATGGAAATGTAACTAAAATAGCTATTTTTTTATTCTGAAACAAGAGAAAAAATTTTGTACTATAAGGAAAGGAAGGGCCTTAGTGAAGAAACTGAATGAAAATAGAGAGCAGTGTGAAGTTCCGAGATCAATTTAATAGAAAGTGCTTTAAATTCTCAGCTAGCATTACCTTTTTATTTTAATAGCCCATTATCCTATAGAGCCCAAAGAGTTTGAATTATTACATAATATTTCCATTGCATTAAGAAATTCTCCTATAGCTTTTTATTTGTATGTGTATGTATGTATGTATGTATGTATGTATGTATGTATGTATGTATGTATTTATTCACACTGCAATGGGTATATACCTGGTGGCAGTATATACCTGGTGGCAGATATATACCCGGTGGCAGTAAAACAACACGCGTTAGCCAACTGAGCTAAACAGACACGAGAGAAAGCAATCATTTGTTTAATTAATTAATTTATTTGTTTGTTTGCTCTGGTGGACTTAAGGCCATCAGACCTTCTCTTCCACACCACCAGAAATACAATACAACTACAAGAAAATTATACATCAATGCAATTAATCTACAGTAATAACGAGTTACGGAATGAATATGAAATAAAAAAACTGAACATTCAAATAAAAATTGAAAATAATAAAAATTAGTCTAACATACTAAATTATGCAAAAAAGAACAAACAAAAATTGAAAAGATATACAACAAATACAGACACAAAATAACATTGATCACTGTTATTAACTAAGGGACAATAAGCTGTTATAGTATCCTGGCACAAAGCCAAGAGAAATGATTAATCTAACAAAAGGAAATTATTGCCAAAAGACTAAAGATAAAAATTCGGCATAAATCTAGCAACTTCTCAGAAACAGATTTCGTGAGATAAAACATACTTTTCTAATTTACTTTTAAACTGTGACAGTATCTGGCAATCCCTGACGTCACTAGGTAATGTATTCCAGAGGCGAGGCAATGATACAGTATAGGAAGATGAGTATAGGGAAGTTCTGTAACGAGGAATAGAAAGGAGAGATTGATGCTGATTTCGTGAAGTAGTTAGGAACTGAAAGCGTGAAGACAAGTAATTTGGAGAAGAGTTACGTAAAATTTTGTAAAGAAGTAAAAGAGCTTGTATGATTCTTCGTTCCTTCAGACGAGTCCACGAGAGGGATCTTGTTTAGTAAATTGACCTATCGAATGTATCACACTTTGAGAAGATATGTTGTGATAAGTTGATAAAATATCATCATATGGTTACGTTCTGATCACTTAATCTTCTAAAAGACTGGGTGGGGTTTTTGACACTCCAGTCGCAGTTTTTTAAATTAAAAACACATTAAAATCTCTTCTTATTTAATGATATTTCTTATTGTGTGAGAGTTGTTAATGTTTTCATGTGTCAACTTTTAAAAGTAAGACAGTTTATTTTCTTAGAAAACGCATAACTAGTAGATGGGGTGTTGAAACACCCCAACTAATCTTTACCGTCCCTTTCTAATTACTTCACTTCATTTTTATTTTGAAATATTTTGTAGATTATTATGTTGGTAGCAGCCTACTGGTTTTACAACAGAGTTATTCAAATATTTCAATATGTTCCACATTTTAACTTATCATTTAGTACTTTTCAACATGTTGCACAAAGAAACCACATTTCAAGATAGTAAGACAGTAAGTGATCCTCAATAATGAACCAATAAGTTAAAATGTGGAACATTTTTAAATGTGTAAATAACATTGTAATGCCACACTCCACACAAATCACTTCACTTGTCTCTTCCTTAGTTGTTTTTTCAGAGGTCAGCAAAAGGAGCATCTTCTGCGGACTTCTGGAAAAAAGTAAGGAAGAGACTAGTGAAGTGCTTTGTGTGGAGTGTGACCTTGTATGGGGCAGAAACATGAATATTACGACGGAGTGAAGAACAAATAGAAGCATTTGAAATGTGGATATGGAGAAAAATGGAGCGTGTGAAGTGGACAGACAGAATAAGAAATGAAGTTGTGCTGGAAAGGGTGGGTGAAGAAGGAATGATGCTGAAACTGATCAGGAAGAGACAAAGGAATTGGTTGGGCGACTGGCTGAGGAAAAACTGCTTACTGAAGGATGCTCTGGAAGGAATGCTGAACGGGAGAAGAGTTCGGTGTAGAAAAAGGTATCAGATGATAAACGATATTAGGATGTATGGATTATATGTGGAAACTAATAGAAAGGCAGAAAATAGGAAAGATTGGAGAATGCTGAGTTTGTAGTGAAAGATCTGCCCATGGGCAGAACACATGCATGTGTGTGTCTCTGTATGTATGTGTTTCTTTCTTGTAAAACCGGTAGGCTCCGACCAATATAAGTAATCTAGAAGATATTAAAAAAATAAAATAAATTAGAAAGTGAGGGTAAAGGCAATGTGGGGTGTTTGAACACCCCATCTACAACTTATGTGTCCACATTGGTTCAATGTTGATCCTGAGTTACTGAGCGTGCATAGAAAGAACAAACTGTATTATGTTTTTTCTCCTTATTTTATGTAATAAGAAATAAAACTGTATGTGAACATTGTTGCTAGTTACCATTATTGGTAGTCTCGGTTTTGCAACAGTGTTCATTATTGAGGTCCATTTATTTTCTTATTATGAGTTAGAATATAATTATGCAGACATCCTATACTATTATTACTTTGATGTAATTAAGAACTTCCATTTCAGAATTCAATGTTTCGGATGTAAAATTACACTTAGGAACATGTAACACTCCCAATACACTAAATAGTACGCACGAAATAAAAACAAATTAGGAAAAAGAAGACAATCTATAACAGTGATATCAAAGCAAGAGCATTTTTCTGACCTTGACGTCGTGCGCGGGCAGCAAGTGCTAAGTATGGAAAGAGGAAGGGTTGTGTATAAGAATAAGCAACCTGTTGGATTAAGAAAACATTGGTGCACAAACTTCAAACGGAACGTGAAATTTTATGTCGTTACTTTTATATGGCTTCTTTCTGTTTAATATTATCTAGATTGTCTGTAAAACAAAAGTACATACACTGATTTCTTAATATTGCAGTTGTGTTTTAAATGTTAATAACATAACAGAGAGTTAAGAGGAGTATTCACTTAAATTCCATAGTAGTATAATATCATACTGTATTAAGTGGATGAAACACATCATTCATAAAGAAAGTGATATTCCAAAGAAAGAGATTGAGTATGACATGATAAGTTGGAATTTATATTGATGGTATCTTTAGCCTTACAAAAGTAATCAATAAACTAATCAAAACAATATTACATTACAAAGCAAAGTTACCTAGGTACTGTATCTGTTTTAAATGTAACTAATATTACATAACAAAACTCTTATCGCATTATGCTTTTAAGGTTATATTTGTGAGCAACTTCCTATCATCAGAATATTAAATTATTTTCTCGAAATCTGCTGAAGCTATAGAGCTGACATTTTTACAACACATGGGCACGTATCTTTTGCTTATGATGTAACAGTAGTTGCTTTGTTAATTCATTTCCTTACAAACAATTTCCATGCGAATATTTTCAAAATTTTCAATACACTATCTTCAGTAATACGCATATACGGTATATTAGATTTACTAAAACATTCTGTAAGGCTACTAAATAAATAGGCCTATACCTTACCTGAAAAGCTCACTTTTCTAATACGAAAAGTTGAGAAAATATTTCTTTTGAATAAAAAAATCAAACTTGTGAAAAATGAGCATTAAAATTAAAACTTACATTCTTATAATGCACTAATACTTCTCAGACAAATCTAAAAATTAATATGGATACAGTTTTAATAAGTTCTCTTCTCTTTATCTATTGAATGAGTGCTGGCCATCCCTGAATATAGTTCGACCAAGCGACATATACCACCTCTTTCGTCTGTCTCTTTCCTTTCTGCTGTAAAGCGCTCAGGCTCTCCTGGGCTCTAAAGCACGCGCTTGCTACTGTGGGCATCAATTGACATGCCTGATCTACTGTATAAGATGAAATCCATATTTTATTTAGTCTACAAAACCATATCACCATCTGGAATTTACTATGGTTAATGTAAGAAATCAGAATTGTATTATATTTTATTGCGTAATTGTTACAAAATTAAGGAATACCTATGAAACTAGAGCTATCCCGTATCATTTTTTGAATCAGCGCCTTAAATGACCCCAACATGTTTAAAAATCAAGGCACCAACAAAAAATGTTATTCGCTTGTGTTATCTTTGTGTTTGTGTGTGTTTGTGCGTGCGTGAACTTTGAAACATTTTGATGTCAACATGTTGAATATAGTGCAGACCGATACATTTTTATATTTATTTTAGGGTTATGGATGATGTTGAGAAGATTGTGTCTCAAGAATGCACCGACATTGATCATGAATTGACACAGTGTGGTAGCGACAGACCAGACTGTTCAAACATCAGCGACGTAAGCCGTAATTCCTTCAAGTGTAATATATGCAACGAGGATTTTACAACACAGCAATGTCTGAAACTGCATTCTCAAATACACACAACAAAAGGGTCATTGAAATGCGACGTCTGTGGAAAGTGTTTCCAACGATTAGGAAATTTAAAGCAACATGTACGCATTCACACAGGAGAAAGACCATTCAAATGTGCGGTGTGTGGAAAGTGTTTCTCACAATCAGGACCTTTAAAGCGACATGCACGCATTCACTCTGGCGAAATGCCATTCAAATGCGAGGGATGTGGAAAGTGTTTCTCACAATTAGATCATTTACAGCGACATGCACGCATTCACTCAGGCGAAATGCCATTCAAATGCGAGGTATGTGGAAAATGTTTCTCACGATTAGATCATTTAAAGCAGCATATACGCATTCATACAGGCGAAATGCCATTCAAATGCGAAGTGTGTGAAAAATTATTCTCACAAATAGTGCGTTTAAAGCGACATGCACTCATTCACACAGGCGAAAGGCCTTTTAAATGCGAGGTGTGTGGAAAGTGTTTCTCACAATCAGCAAATTTAAAGAAACATGAACGCATTCACACAGGAGAAATGCCATTCAAATGCGAGGTGTGTGGAAAGTGTTTCTCACAATCAGGACGTTTAAAGCGTCATGCACGCATTCACTCAGGCGAAATGCCATTCAAATGCGAGGTATGTGGAAAGTGTTTCTCACAATTAGATTCTTTAAAGCGACATGCACGCATTCACTCAGGGGAAATGCCATTCAAATGCGAGGTGTGTCGTAAGTGTTTCTCACGATTAGAACATTTAAAGAAACATGCACGTATTCATACAGGCGAAATGCCATTCAAATGCGAGGTATGTGAAAAGTGTTTCTCACGATTAGAACATTTAAAGAAACATGCACGTATTCATACAGGCGAAATGCCATTCAAATGCGAGGTATGTGAAAAGTGTTTTCCACAATTAGCACATTTAAAGAGACATAAACGCATTCACACAGGAGAAATGTCTTTCAAATGCGAAATGTGTGGAAAGTGTTTCTTAACATCGGCAGATTTAAATGCATGCACGCATAGACAGTAGCGAATGTCCTTTTAAATACAAATCTTCTGGAAATTGTTTCTCTGTATCGAATAAAAACATACATTCACGCACACACAACGCGATAGTTCAGTCAACTGCAACGTGTGTATAATGAGTTTCTCACAATTCAGACATTTAAAGAAAGTTGTATGCATTCACAGGCTGAAGGTATTCCAATGTTATCCTGTAGAAACAATTTGTCACATTCGGAACTTATCTACGATAATATCCGCCTACATGTAGAGAAGAGACCATTCAAATGCGTTGTCTGAGGAAAGAGTTTCTCGATATCCCGTCAGCTCAAAATTCACGGCCACTTACACTGAATGAATGCATTGAAATGCGAAGTAGGTGGATTTATCCGTACTCGTGAAGTCTAAAAAAACGTAAGATTATTGTCATAGGCGAAATGCCTTTCAAATATGGTATTTGCTGAATATCTTTCACTTATAAGGATAAGTCAAAAGACTAAGGGGACATTGCTTGTTCAATGTGACAGGAAAAAGAAAAATATATAATTTTTGTATTTTGATATAATATATTACAAAATAAGTGAGCACAAATTAATTTCTCCACAACATTAGCTTCGTCTCTCCAATAGTATCCATGATGTCAAATGTTGAATGTAATGTCTTTATCCGTCAGTCAACTTTTTCGAGGACGGTTACTCGTCAAGTATTAACAGTTAAATGTCCATTTCTTCACAATTGGAAAGGCGATTTTATGTCGAGTAAAATGATAATTGCCTGAATTATCCCGTTATTTATTTACATATATTTGTAAAATTCGATCTACTTCACCAAAGCAGAAAATTACTTTTATAGTTACTGTGGCTCCCTCTCTGAAGCAAAATATGTTTTTAAAACTTAGGGTGCATTCCCGAAATTATAAAAATCATTTTTTTATGTTGCGTTTTAATTTTATACAACCCTCTACGATCTCAATTGATTAATTCGATCTCATATTCACAACTTTTCAGACGATCGCATGATCCCTGCCACTTTTGAGTGAACTAGTAACATTATAATGGGTTTGGAATGAATGGGGCTGTCTGAATGGGATTACCGATCATAAACGAACAAATAAGTAATACTTCCAACCCATTATTCAATTTATTCAAATTAATCCCCCTCCAAAAAAACAATCTAGGCAAATTTCCATATAGGTTCCCCCACCCCTTCCCTCACTTCCGGTACCGCCGGACGTACACTAACGTAAGGTTACATAATATGAGCATGTCTCGAATGCCAGTCAAAGCCGAGCAACCGGAACGAACACACCACCACAACAACACCAGCTATTGTACGTAAGTTATTTCTCCACAATTACGTACCGGAGATCACAAAAAAGTACTTTATTTTTTAAAATAGACCTAAAATAAATTTCGCGTGTTTGCAGCATATCCGGCTGATGAACTTCGAGAAGTGACACCTTGAAAAAACTGTTAACATACGTCCATGTCAAGCTGTTATCTAGTATTAACATCATTGTACTTCAATTTGATTGTTAACGCCAGAAAACTTTGCAACACTTGATATAGTCAAACAATCCACCACATAACACAGCTATCCAATTGTGTTTGACTTGTTTTATCAGAACATGTAAACAAAATGAACGACGTAAACTACATCCGTCTTATAAGAATTATATCAAGTGTCACCTGTTAATGTTTTTAATGTTAATGTTTTATAGATCTGTTTTAATCTGTTTCATTCAACTACTGTTTTGTGTTTTAACTTATTATGTAGTGACATTGTACAATCAACAGCTGATTGAGGACACAGTAATCACAAGTTCGCATTAAAATAGTGTAATTATGATTTCGTTGTTTGTTAGATATTATTGCAATTAACCAATGTGGCATAATATTAAGTATGTATATAAGACAAATTTTTAAGATCTGAAGATGGCATAAATATGCCGAAAACATTCATCAATAAAATGTAATATATTAATACTACATTGTAAGATAAGCATTAGACGGCCCCATTCATTCCAAACCCATTGTATTTCTGCTTATCAGTTAAAACTACCAACAAAATGAAAATAGTAACATTATGCTATGCACTTCTTGTAGAAGCGTAATGCTCATCACTGTACTGCTTTATTTCTTATTAATGATTAATTAAACCCAGTGATCGCATTGTTGAATTATATGTTTATCAGTTACTTTAGTAAAAAAAAAACAGTTGCTGCTTCCATGAGCATCGAAAGTTATTCAAATGAATAAACGCAGTTAATGATACGCAACTTTTAAGATTTTATTTTTAGTTATTTCTTCACCACAGCCTGAAACTTATTGTACCTAGACCCACACACACACCCAGCACGACTTCTCCGTTTACCGGGGTCATGGTATCTAGGGGTCACTGCGAGATACCACACACAATTGGACAATGGAGAGACAACCAGTCCCCGTGAATAGGTCCGAATTAAAATTCCTCTGACTTCATGACCGGGTATCGAACCCGAGCTACCTTGATGAGGAGTCTAACACGCTACCTCGAGACCAAGGAGACAGGCAACGTATATGTTACTGAAAGAAAGTGTAATTTTTTGCTTACGTTTAGTGTACAATAATTTGCAGTACGGTATCATTTGTGTACTTTTTTTTCGTAAAGAAGGGAGACAGAGTTTATAGAAGTGATCGATGTTTAGACCCATTTTAATGTCTTCATAAATTAGTATCTCTTAGAGACGTCAGGACAAATCTCGGTTTGTTTTTGTCACAAGTTAGGCATTCCTGAAATCAAAAGGAAAGATTATGTTCAATTTGCAGGAAAAAACTGTTGAGTTCCAAAGTATATGCTCCTATGAAAAAGTGTGCCAGCAAAATAGTGCAACTCATTTGTAGTGGCAGTGATGTGCAACCGTGCTGTAGTGTCGAGTGTGACATTGAAGTTACTGAAATGGGACATAATTAAGAAATTATCGATTTGAACGGACCATTAAAAAATATTGGCGACAGCGGTAGAGCATTGAAGAAAATAAATTGCTCACAAAATTATTCGACGAGGGAAGTGCAAACATAAGCAAATCATTTAGATATAAAAATTTTGAACAGAAGGAGAATTCCGAGCCATAACAAGACAACGAGCAGGAAGTTTTGGACAACATAAAGAACTGTGTTTCTAATGCAAATGATAGAAGTTATGAAATTCGAATTTAAACATTACAGCCTTTGTCTCGGACGATAACGAAAATTGGAAGACTTTAAATGCAGTAAACACATGATACAAATCGCCAAAGTGCTAGTAAGCGAAGGAGTAGTTTTGGTACCGTACATCACACAGGAAGAAAGGAAAATCTCTGCCACAGTCCACAGTAAAATTAGTGACATACTGTATTTCTATTGGTCTGTAGATATCAGCCGCACGATGCCTGGGAAGGAGGATTTTGTCACAGAAAGGGTTTTTCGAAAACAAATGTTAAAGAGATCTGTATAATCTGACGAATATGATCCAATGCTGTTCCTACATTCAAAACATGTACTGTTTGCGCCATATGTTTGTAACAGTATGTATGGAAAGATTGTATAATAGTTATATGAAACTTCTAATAGAGTAATAAGGATACAGTAAATTATTTGTGTACGTGTTTGTCTTCTTCGGTTTTGTAATTATGCATGAATCTCTTAACCCTAGAATGCTATCGTCATTGAGTGGTTCTGTATTTACTATTGTTACGTAAAAATTACATAATAGGCGAATAAATTGTTTCTGAACACTATATTCGTTTCGGAATACAATTTTTATGTTTTTAATTGTAATTTAATTATCACATTTTTATTTTCATGAAAATAAATTTACAAGAAATACAAAATCATAAAGAACTGACTACAAAAAATTTTTCTTAATATAACTTTTGTTTCCTTTCTTTAATTGTATTTGTTTTTGTTCCTAATTTCATTTATATTGAAGTAAATTTACAGGAAAAGAAGTCGTACAACTACCTATAAGAAAATATTTCAAAATACAATTTTATTGCTTTCCTTAATCTCATTAAATTTATTTTATTTTATTTTATTTTATTTTTTTTTTGCTGAATAATTTCATTTACATGAATATCGATGGACTCCTATCAATCTTGGAATTAGTGGCAGCCTGAAATGCACTCACCAATGTACAAACATGTTTGATACAACATATTGTGGTGAGCATTATTATGCTACTATGTCAAACTCATCAGCTTCATTTGCGAGAGCACCACTGGTAGGAGGTAAAACTTTCTCTCATAAAAATAGTTTGAGAAATTTGGCTTCAGAATTCGATTAGAGATTTATTGCTGAAATTTCAGTATAGGAATTCTGTTCAGCTTCAGCTGGAGGTGTTTTGGTTGAATTTCGTACATTTTCTTTTCTTTTCTTTGATAGCTGAATACGTGGTGAGTTCCTCGTTTTCTGTTTTCTTGCTTCTTTCCTTTCTTTCTCCATTCGCTTGTTTCCCTTGTTTCCTACAATTTATTCCCAATCTTTCCTACTCGATCTTCCATTAATATTTGTCCTTGAGCTGCAATTTCATCTCGATATCTATTCAGGATCCTGGTCACAGTCACAAACTTCATAATCAAACTCTACTTTGTCTTCAGCAGTATCATCTGTACTTCCACCTATACTTTTCATAATATTGTCAAGATCATCACATAAGTTTTCATGCTTTGTTACTGAGTTAATAAAACACAATTATAACAAAATAAATAAACTGCACTGGCAGAAACTTTTCTATAAGTATTATTGATATCTAAATCTGACGTACATTTCCAAATATATCTTATAGTCAACAACTGACAGATGGAGGCATAGCTAGAAGGAGAAGAGAGTCGATTGGTGAAGTATGTAGTGAGCATGAATTGTTGACCCATTATACGTCAAAATTACGTACGATAGCATTCTAGGATTAATGTAAGTATAAAGGGAATTAAATAGGTACAATGTGCTTAACACTTGTCCTTTTACGAAGTATGGTGACGTCCATAAGTATTTCTTTGCAAGGACATTATATAATCTGCAGGTAAGATAACTGGTTTGAATAACATATTACATTTTATTCTTTTCATTGTACCTATAAAGACAACAAAATATTTCTCTTATTCTGTTATATCTCAGTCTGGCCTCGTAGTATTAAGTGTAGGTTATAGCAAACTTTTACTACAATGCAATGTAAATGTAAAGTAATTGGAAGAATATAGCCTGAGGAAAGAGAACGCACGGAAATGGAACCTGCAAGTATGTCGTTAGAGACAGACCCTGGAAGACTTAGAGGAGAAGAGTAGAAGAGATGCGAGAGGCTAGGAAATGCCAGGCAGCCTAAACTTACTGGATAAAAATAGAGAAAAGTGTTTCAGTAGGTGACACGGGATTTAATAGATTAAATTTGTATTTTCTTTTTAATTTTTCATATTCGTATATTATTTTAACTGTGGTAAAGCAAGTGTTTCGCATTATAAATTCCGAAGAGTATTGTGTTTGGAGTAAATTAAAATTATGCTAAATTTACCTCTTGTTTTTTCTATCGTCTTTTAAAAGCTTTGTGGCTAACATGACAGTGCATCACTGGAGGAGTGATATCTGTTTTGTCAATAGCAGAGATGGGATAAACTGTTCTTTTTAAGAAACAGTTTCGATTGTAACTGTTTCATGAACGAAGCTGTTCCAAAATAAGAGTTTCAAAAGAATATGTTACAACATCAGTGTCAACTGTTCCAAGTGTTTCAACAGTTTCAACTTCTCATCTGCTTCAGGAACATGTTTCAAAACCCTTGCATCGTCTTTAAATCAGCTGTTCAGTGTATTATGACGACGAAAGTCATTTTTCGTAGGTTACTGTTAAAGAGTACAGTAAATAACTACAATTCAAAATCGATTTTAGTAGAAATAACGCATATAACCCTAGGAGAGTTTAATAACGATAAGACATTAGCCGATAATATTTTTGAGGGATATTAATAATGAACAAATATTCTCCATCATTGGGTGGCTAATAATAATTAATAGCACATTTATTAGGAAATTTGATTCGTACAATTAAATTGCCTTGTCCTACATAGGCTAGTGCTGCACGAAAGCAGTGTGTAACATCAATATTATGTCTACTTTCGATTGGAGGTCGATGATAGCGCTATACGTGGTCTTTGCAGACAGAAATTATCTGTTCATCTCTTGGAGTCCACACCTGTGGAGTAACGGCTAGCGCGTCTGGCCCCGAAACCAGGTGGCCCAGGTTCGATTCCCGGTCGGGGAAAGTTGAGGTTTTTTTCCGGGGTTTTCCCTCAACCCATTATGAGCAAATGCTGGGTAACTTTAGATGCTGGACCCCGGACTCCATTTCACCAGCATTATCACCTTCATCACATTCAGACGCTAAATAACCTGAGATGTTGATAAAGGGTCGTAAAATAACCCACTAAAATAAAAAATTCATCTCTTGGAACCACGTGGAATGTTGAAGTGATCACTGGAGCAGTGTAACACTCTTGGAACAATTGAAACAGGTTATTTCACGAAACTGTTTCGAAAAAAGTGTTCCAGCTTTTTCTACCCATCTCTAGACCAAGCCCCTAACCAGTAGCTGCACAGAACATACGGGACGAGTCAAATAGAACATGCGCGTGACGCCATTTCTGGAGGCAGCTCCAGTTTGCGGACTACTAAGTTTCTAGCTACAAATATTACAAATATAAGTATCCAGACCCTTAATAATGCATAGAAGTATAATAAACTGTCAAATTATTGTTTATCCTTACTATAATAAAATAATAAGTACACACAATACTATTTATAAAACCAATACAACTAGGCTGAATTGCGTCAGTAAAGTTTCATACGAAGGCCTGCATGCTGCAGTTGAAATAAAGTATCTATGGCATATGCTGTATAATTATATTATTTTTGTCGAAACTAACAATCCTCTTGATATTCATATACACTGCTCAAAATAATAGAGGAACACTTGTAATAAATTGAATAAGTTAGTGATTTTTGAAGCTGTAATGCTGAAAATTGGACAATACCGGTATGTAAATTGGAACATTAATTTAATCTATGCGTACAAATTTTAAAGATTCATGGCCTAAATACAGAGTACCTGTAATTACCTGCAATAACAAATATGACGAAATACTTGATTATGGAAGGCACTGACAACTTCTAATTGGTAAGCTTTGTGACGTTGCTATAGTGACAAATGCTGATTATTGCATTGTTTATTAATGTCTCTGACGAAATGAGGCATTTAAATGAGTTTTAAGTGTATCATGCTCTACTTCTTTTACGACAAGGTCAATCACTGAGACAAGTGGCTAGAGAGCTTGAGGTTTCTCCTTGAGGTGTCCAGGTTACCCAACAGGCACAAAGAGACAGAGCAGTATTGTAGAAGACCTGGCCAGAGCCGTAAATGTAAAACAAACCCCCAAAACGACTGATACATTGTCCTATCTGCTCTTCTACAACGTACAAAAACTGCAAGAGACCTGCAGAATGACCTCTATATGGCTTCCGGAATCCGGATTTCAGACCAAACAGTAAGGAACAGATTAAGGAAAGAGAATATTAGTCCAAAAAGGCCTGTTAAAAACAGTGTTTGACAAATGAGCATAAGGCAGCAACACTTACGTTTGCTGAAAACCATGCGGATTGGAACCTGAACCATTGGCAGTCTGTGCTCTTCTCGGACGAATCCAGGTATTGTCTTGCACGTTGTGATGGTCGTTTAAGGGTGTGGGGACGGCCAGGAGAAAGATTTTCTGTAGGAGCTGTACAGGAAATTGGAGGTTCCATAATGGTGTGCACCAGAATTATGTACAACAATCGTACGGATCTCGTAATTGTTCACCAGTGACTAAATGCTGTCTGGTATATCGAGGACGTTCTAGAAGAGCGTCTAGTACCTGCTGCCATTGGAGTAGGCCCTGGATTTCTGTTTGTTCGGGATAATGCCAGGGCACATTCTGCGTCTGTCACCAGGGATTTCCTAATAGAGAATGAAATTGAGGTAATGGAGTGGCCAGCGATCAGCCCAGATCTCAACCCTATTGAACACTTGTGGAGTATTCTGGATAGGAAAGTCAGGAACCGACATCAAGCTCTACAAATCCTGCAGGAACTTGGAGTTGCTCTAAAGGAGGAATGGGAGATTATCCCCCAAGAGGAAATACAGAATGTCATAGGGAGCATGCCACGAAGGTGCAAAGTTGTCGTCGAATGTCGTGGAGGTCATACATGATACTAGACCTTTATAACAGGTGTTTAAGTTTTATAAGTAAGGACAAGATTCAGTTTCTTATATATTGCAATGTTTTAAAAAGTTATTTGTTGACATTATTAATTTGTTTTTATTGACATGGGGATAAATGTGGCCATAAATAACCATAAATAATATACTTTATTAATTTCATGTCTTTCCTTTATCCAATGAAAACATATTTAAATAATTCATAGTGTTCCTCTAATTGTTTTCAGCAGTATATTAAATAATATACAAGTGTTATTGTGACGAACAAAGTGACAATAAAAAAGGACAGGCAAGAAGAAAATGTAGACCTAAGCATGTAAAAAGACTATTATGTTGAGCGTTACTAATCAATCCACTAAATCTTACTTCAAAATGCATTAAATTGGAATCCCAATAATAATAATAATAATAATAATAATAATAATAATAATAATAATAATAATAATAATAATAATAATAATAATAACAATAACAATAATAATGTAGGCCTATTATTATTATTATTATTATTACTATTATTATTATTATTATTATTATTATTATTATTAATATTATTATTATTAGACATTGTAAATCTCTTTATTAAATCAATCATCAGATCTAAAAATTTGCTGTTTACAATTTCATGCAAATTTTCGTTAATCAGGTTGTTTTTCCATCAGTTTCTTTGTCAAGCTTCTGATATTATAACAGCATATCTGTCGCATCCTCTGATTGAGGTTCTGGCTGATATGTAGGCCTACATCTGTATCACTTGACGATATGTGTCAGAGGAAGAACAATTCTTTGTATACACTGATCAGTGTAATACTGTATGTAGTTACTCGGCGATGTATGCAATGGAGAGGGAAAGGAACTGGCCACTCTACTCCATTACCTCCTGGCCTAGTTGTCTCATAGTGGTGCCTTCTTTGTATCACTTGTGATGTTCACACCTGTCTTCGGACAGTTGACTAAACAACAATCTGTCACATTTTCTTTTACAAGCCAGGTTTTCTTTTTTCAAACTCCTAATCTGTTCGTTCTTTTTCTGTAACTCACCTTCCATTAATCTCAATCTTTTCTTGGGACTGAGCAAATAATTGTGTTCCGCACTAATAGTGTCAGGGACGTGTGAACAATTAGCAAAAACAGGTCCATTGTCTGGTTCTGAGACTCCAGTACTTCTTTTCAGAATCCTTATAGGGTGTTTTTCTACGTAAAAACAATATTATACCACGAAAAAAATTAATTCCACTAAACATAGGCTACTTTTAAGTGATGAAGTTCAAGCCAATGAAAATTAGGTCTCTGTAAATTTAACTTGTTTCAACAATGAACCTATCCGCATAAGATGTTCTGGAAAATTAAAGAGGGATGCACCTGCGTCAGCTTCCATATTTTTATGTTATTTCCAAAGCAATCTTCTGTCAAATGTTCAGAATAGGTACAATTTGTGTTGTGATCATTTGTTCGAATAAAATTATCTCTTCCAATGGCAGATAGCCATCGCAATAGGAGTTCTGCCTTTTTTTAGGGAGAATGTCAGAAATAACACATATTTTATTATAATGCCTCTACTGTATCATATTTAAAAAATACTAGCAATATATATGCCGAAATAGTTTTACTGTAAGCTAACAGAAACATGTAAACGAGGTACGTTGAAATTTAACACAGGAAAGTCTTACCATACATATTCCGAAGTGATACAGTGTTGAAAGGTGTGTAATCAAGATGTACTAACAGAATAATTCAATCTTTATGAAAGTGCTATTTATTGCCTGCATTAATTGAACATTAGACTATTAGATGCAATTAAATATCGTTATTTAAGCAAGAAAAATGATGCTGTAGCCTTTCCTGAAGCGATTTGTGCAGTTACAAGCCTTACAAGAAAGCATCATTATGGTAGATTCATCAAATTTAAACTGCTTACACTCGCAATCAGTATCACAACCACCTTTTAAATGCCACACATGCCACAATGATGACGATGCGCGAAAGGTTTCAATTTTGTACAATACAGCGGCGCTCGCTGTGCGTCTAGGTAAGTAACAAATAACAATGTCATTGCTCTAGAAGTCTAGACCATCGTTTCCCAACCTGTGGTTCGCGAACCGGTTCGCAAAATATTTCAAGGGATTCGCCAAAACTTTTTCGTAATGGTGGGTTTCGAGGTTAGGCCTATTATTGTTTCCTTCATTTCTGCGGCATATAATAATAATAATAATAATAATAATAATAATAATAATAATAATAATAATAATAATACTTACTTAGTTACTGGCTTTAAGGAACCTGGAGGTTCATTGCCGCCCTCACATAAGCCCGCCATAGGTCCCTATTCTGAGCAAGATTAATGCAGTCTCTATCATGATATCCCACCTCCCTCAAGTCCATTTTAATATTATCTTCCCATCTACGTCTTGGCCTCCCCAAAGGTCTTTTTCCCTCCGGCCTCCCAACTAACACTCTATATGCATTTATAGATTCGCCCATACGTGCTACATGCCCTGCCTATCTCAAACGTCTGGATTTAATGTTCCTAATTATGTCAGGTGAAGAATACAATGCATGCAGTTCTGTGTTGTGTATCTTTCTCCATTCTCCTGTAACTTCATCCCTCTTAGCCCCAAATATTTTCCGAAGCACCTTATTCTCAAACACCCTTAATCTATGTTTCTCTCTCAAAGTGAGAGTCCACGTTTCACAACCATAAAGAACAACCCGTAATATGACTGTTTTATAAATTCTAACTTTCAGATTTTTTGACAGCAGACTGGATGATAAAATCTTCTCAACCGAATAATAACAGACATTTCCCATATTTATTCTGTGTTTAATTTCCTCCCGAGTATCATTTATATTTGTTACTGTTGCTCCCAGATATTTGAATTTTTCCACCTCTTTCAAGGATAAATTTCCAATTTTTATATTTCCATTTCATACAATATTCTCGTCACGAGACATAATCATATACTTGTCTTTTTGAGATTTACTTCCAAACCTATCTGGACCACAGACGGCATTATTTTTGTTAAAATTGGGAATGTAAAACACAAAATTTTAAAAGCTTCTGATCTGCCGTAGTTAATATGCAAGCACTAGGTCATAATATCATACACTACCACATTTTCTTAGTTAGTAATTCAATTTTTAGTGGTAGGCTTGTAATATTCACTATTACTGTTATCATATCAATATTATTATTAATCTCTGTCATTATTGCATTACTATTAGTTTATACTAATTTAGTTTCTGTAAGTTGTCAGTATCGACTGCTTCGAGGTGAATGACTTGCTGTCTGCAGCCCCTCACACAAACGACTTTCACTTTTCTGAATTCCCTTCCACAGCCTCACCCCCACCCACCCCAGCCACCCCTAACCCACTACCTGCTCTTTCGACCAGTGCCCTGTTAAAATCGTCTTTCAGCTCGCATCCTAACACTTTAAAAGTAGCCCACATAAATTCTCAAAGCCTTCTCTGTCATTTCAATGAAGTTCAATCTATTTTCTCTCCTTTGTCTCTTCACGCTATTCTTATCTCTGAAACGTGGTTGAAGCCTTCCCTATCATCTTCTCTTGTAAGTTTAGATAATTACACCCTCTGTAGAAATGACCGAATCGGTAAACGCGGAGGTGGTGTTGCGATGTATGTGCGATCGGACTTACCGTTTAAAATTGTCTACCAGTCTTCGAATGAAGTCTTAGAACGTCCTGAATATCTATTCATCGAAGTCGGTGCAAGCAACAAAAAGTGCCTCCTTGGAGTTGTATACAAACCCCCTAAATCAGGATTCTTAAGTGACCTTGAAACACCTTTGCTTAATCTTGTGCCTCACTATGACCATACTGTTATTTTAGGCGATTTCAATACAAACTTATTAAATTCAAGTAATTACGCTACAGTTCAACTTAAGAACATGTTTGAGTCTTACAATATATCCATCCTTCCTTCCGCAGCTACCCACCACACCCAGGAATCGGAGACACTTCTTGACATTATTGCCACGACTAATCCTCAGCTAGTATTAACGAATGGACAACTACCAGCGCCGGGTATCTCAGCACACGACATAATCTTTTTAGAATATTCCTTGTATTGTCCAAAATATAAACCTCGCATCACATCATACCGGGACTTAAAGCATATTGAGCATGAGGAATTAATCAATGACGCACTTAGCCTGCCTTGGACTGAAGTGTGGAATTTACCAGACATTGACGACAAAATCGAAAAATTTAACGACCTAGTAATTCAGTTATACGATAAACACGCACCTTTGAAAACCAGACGAGTTGGTAGACACCCTGCGCCTTGGATGTGCGATGCCATAAAATTACTCATGACAGACAGAGACACTGCTTATCGTAAATACAGACGGAGCAAGGACGAATTAGATTTTAATACTTACAAAGTTTTAAGAAATAAATGTAATCAAGCAGTAAGAAATGCTAAATTACGCCATGCACATTCCCTTATTCTACCTTCGGTCAGTGCGAAAGAATTGTGGCGTAACCTTAATAACCTGGGTCTAACAAAAGCAAAGCCTCGGGTAGATAACATCAACTTGTCACTCAATAGTCTAAATGAACATTTTGTCACTGCTCCACCTGAACCATTACATAAGCAAGAGACTCTTGAATTTCTCAGATCTTACCCCCAACCTGTGTGGGATAAATTCTTCTTTAAATACATTAACCCGACTGACGTAATGAAGACGCTGCGACGTATGAAATCTAAAGCCCAAGGTTTAGACAATATAAATATCACTCTCCTGTATAAAATAATAGATGTGATCCTGCCGACCATCACACATATATTCAATGCATCTATTATGACTGGGTCCTACCCCTCACTCTGGAAAATGGCATTAGTGAAACCTTTACCTAAATCTAACACACCTTCTACAGTAAACCAATACAGACCGATATCAATTCTTCCCACTCTTTCAAAAGCATTAGAACATATTGTACATGGACAACTTATGAACTATCTCGACGAACACAAACTCCTTGATGACTATCAATCGGGTTTTAGACATGGACACAGCACTTCTACAGCCCTACTTAAAGTGACTGAGGACATCCGTGAAGCTATGGATAGGGGTGAAGTAACGGCACTAACTCTTCTCGATTTCAGCAATGCCTTTGGTTCTGTTGATATCGACTTGCTTCTTGCAAAGATGAAGGCTTTGCACCTGTCAGACAATACCTTGAGCTGGATGGACTCCTACCTACGTGACCGCCAACAGTGTGTTTCACTTGATAATCAATTCTCCCAATGGAGATGCACAAAGGCGGGAGTGCCGCAGGGCTCCGTATTAGGTCCACTACTTTTCTCTATCTACATTAATGACGTATCAAAGAACTTACAGTATTGCCGATATCACCTCTATGCCGACGACCTACAACTTTACATACATTCCAGACCCAATACGATCAATGAATCGATTGACAAGTTAAATTGTGACCTAGCCACTGTCTCCACTTGGGCGGCCAATTTCGGACTCGCACTTAATCCAAGTAAGACTCAAGCCATAATTATTGGACATAAGCGTTTAGTTAACTCCCTTAATAACAGTAATCTTTCAGTTGTTACTCTTAACAACACGCTAATCCCTTATTCATCTGTCGTAAAAAATCTTGGCTTCTTTTTTGATAATAATCTAAGTTGGAATTTTCAAGTTAAAGTAACGATAAAAAAAATCTGTTCCTCCATTCACTGTTTGAGTCGCTTGAGAAACTTCTTGCCCCAGCAACTGAAACTTACCCTAGTGCAAACCCTAGTAACGCCGCACTTCGATTATTGTGACGTTTTGTTAAGTGACCTAAGTTCTGAATTGTCAGTCAAGTTACAGCGAGCTCAGAATATGTGCGTCAGATACGTGTGCAACATCCGACGGTATGATCACATATCACCGTCCTTCGCAAGTCTCTCGTGGCTCCGACTTAAAGAACGTAGAACTTTACACTCTTTGTCTTTACTCTTTCGAATTCTGCACACTTCAACACCAAATTACCTTTCGTCTCGTTTCTCTTATCTATACTCTAACCACGACGTAAATACCAGATCACTTATCTGTGGCACGCTAAGTATACCTCTTCATAGAACATCTTGTTATTCATCATCTTTTACAATATCCACCTCGCGTCAATGGAATTCCTTGTCACAAAGTATTAGGGGCTGCAAGACAATAAACACCTTTAAGAACAGCTTAAAAGATAACCTTATTAGCATTTCACTCCAATCATACTGATTTAAACTATCACTGACTACATTGTTACTTTTTTCTTTAGACATCATCCTGATTGTGCTGTATTTTAATTGTCTCGTAATAATCTCTTTCTATTATCTAATATTATTTGAAATATATTAACATTCTATGTATTTTAGTTTAATTCTGCTACACAGTTTATTTCAGTGTTTAATTAATAGTTCATAGTATTTTGTTGTTTAATTTGTAAATAACTCTTGTATACATGTAACTCTCATCTCAATGAAATTGTTGGATTCTTTGTAAGTTCATGCATATGTATATACACTTTTTGCTGGTTGAGTGGAAGAGAAGGCCTTACGGCCTTAACTCTGCCAGCTAAAATAAATCATTATTATTATTATTATTATTATTATTATTATTATTATTATTATTATTATTATTATTATTATATCTCTTTACTTCCTTCAAGTAAAATGCCCGTGTTTTCCCTAATAGTTTGTGGATTTTCTCCTAACATATTAACGTCATCCGCATAGACAAGAAGCTGATGTAACCCGTTCAGTTCCAAACCTTTTCTGTTATCCTGGACTTTCCTAATGGCATACTCTAGAGCAGACATGGGCATCAGTAGTACATGTCGCACTGAGTCGAACGCAACTACGTGATCTCCCTCCCTCCACATTCCTAGCTGTTCACCATACCGAGGTACCTGTCAGACCGGTTGAGGTACTGGCAGTCAGCGGTGGATTTCAGTAAAAAATTTCGCTCTCTAAGGAAGCTCCTGAAATAAAAAAGTCGAAAAATATTACTTCCACAAAGAATAGAAAAATGGATTCTTTCGTTGCGAAGAAGGGGAAAGTGTTAGGTTCTTATTATGATACAAAATTTTACTAGCAGTGAAGAAGAGCAACGTTCAGCGACATTATGAAAAGGCGTCGTTTTAATAGAACATAATTCTTTATTTTATTTTTATAATAATAGTAATAATAATAATAATAGTGGTGATAGTGGTGGTGATGGTGGTGGATAGTAAGTAGTATTAACGTAATAATATCGTCGGTTTACAAGCAAAACACATTAAGTCAAAAATGTTATGTCTGAGAAGAAGACGTTTTTATTCCGACAAAACTGAATCCACAAAATATTATTAATTTGAGTAAGTTATTTCTTTTTAATTTTATTTTATTTTCCAATTCTAAGTTTATACATATGCGGTATGTACAATACATACGCCTTTTTCTCAGAAGTAATATTTCTGACTTAATGTATTTTGCATGTAAACCGACGATATAAACATAATGCGTTTCCTTTTCAGAGTGAAACGATAAATGAATTGACAGACGAGACGTGGGTCATTGATTTGGCTTTTCTGTACGACATAACCTGTACTCTTAACGATTTCAGCATTTCTCTTCAAGGAAAAGATAAAAATATCGTACACATGTTCGATGAATTAAAGCTGTTTGTGTCACAACTGCGTCTATTTCTGATGCAGTTAAATCACAGAGAATTTTATCATTTTCCTTCTTTAAAATCGCCACTTCTATCAAATACTGGAAAATGTAATAAATGAATTCATCGACAAAAGATTCAGTGATTTTAAGAAATTAGAGAATGAATTTTTATTATTTGCTAATTCATTCTCCGTTAATGATCAATGTGTAAGATTAGATCTTCAGTTAGAAGTTCTTCGACTGGAAAATGACACGTTTACCAAGTGAAAATGCACAAATATGACTGGTTTATATATATGTACTTACTTTCTTATTTACAAATGGCTTTTAAGGAACCCGAAGGTTCATTGCCGCCCTCACATAAGCCCGCCATCGGTCCCTATCCTGTGCAAGATTAATTCAGTCTCTGTCATCATATCCCACCTCCCTCAAATCCATTTTAATATTATCCTCCCATCTACGTCTCGGCATATATATATGTATATACAACTTTGCAAAGTAAAATATCCACAGCTTCGGAGTTTTGTTATGAAAATGGATTCTATGTTTGGCTCAATCTATACTTGTGAACAGTTGTTTTCTCAGTTGGCCATTGTAAAATCCAAATCAAGATCACGCATTTCAGACGAAAATTTATTCCTATAGCTCACAATTGCAATGTCTGACATGACTTCAAATTTGGAACACTTGTTGATTTACGTGACGAAGAAGAATAAATTAATCCCTTCTTTTAAGGGCATGAGTTAATTGACGTAAATTGACAACAACAAAAAAACTATAGTAATAGGTTTAAAAATAGCCTAATTGTTGTTTTTTCTGTTTGTTAGTAATGTGCTTGATATTTTATTAAGAATCTGTTTTTCAAAATTTCCTTAATTTGATTTTCAAGTGATGCAAATTAGTGATTGATGCCCTTTCAAAACAAATAGGTTCACATTATGGCATTACATTTTAACTGTTGTGGAATTGTACGTTTTATGTCATTTTATAAGGTTTTTACAGTAGTTGTTTAAATTAGAAATACAGTTATGTTTCAGCTTTTTTTTTTAATAGTTTGTATTTGTTTTGGAAAATTTGTATTCTTTCATTGTTATTATTCATAAAAATAACATTCAGAAGCAGTGTATATTTTTGTCCTGCTTAATTGCTTAACTTTCCGTGTTTCAGTACTTCACGCGATCCACTGCTGAGTATTACGTTAACAGGTCATGCGTGTTGCAGCAATCAGAGTAGTACGACGCATCTCTTTAAATGCCCACGTCTGCTCTAGAGCAAAGTTAAAAAGTAAAGGTGATAGAGCATCTCCTTGCTTTAGTGAATTGGAAAAGCATCTTACAGAAACTGACCTATACGGACTCTGCTGTACGTTTCACTGAGACACATTTTAATTAATCGAACTAGTTTCTTGGGAATACCAAATTCAATAAGAATATCATATAAAACTTCCCTCTTAACCGAGTCATATGCCTTTTTGCAATTTATGAATAACTGATGCACTGTTCCCTTATATTCCCATTTTTTCTCCATTATCTGTCGAATACAAAATATCTGATGAATAGTTGATCTATTACGCCTAAAACCACACTGATGATTCCCAATAATTTCATCTACATATGAAATTAATTTTCTCAAACTAATATTGGACAACATTTTGTAGGACGTCAACGAAAGGGATATTCCTCGAAAGTTACTACAGTTAGTCTTGTCCCCCTTCTTAAAGATAGGTACGATTATGGATTCCTTCCATTGCTCTGGTACAATTTCCTTTTCCCAAATAGCAAGTACCGGTACAAGCTTTTAAATTTCGTTAGATAATGCGCTTCCACCCTCTTGTATTAATTCTGCTGGAATTTAATCTATACCTGGAGACTTATAATTTTTTCAGATTTTCTATCGCAATTTCGACTTCAGAAAGTGTGGGTTCGGGTATAAATGTCTCAGCAGTTTGTATTTGAATTTCGTCACGATCATTTCTATTTGGCCTATGTATATTTAGTAGTTGCCCAAAATAGTTTTTCCACCTGTTCAGGATTGAATGAGAGTCTGCAAGCAAGTTACCATTCTCATCCTTGATCACATTTACCTTGCCTGTTATCCATCCCTGTTATAAATCTCTAATGGTTTTATTTTTATTATTTGTTTCTACCTCATTCAGTTTTTCCTTAAAATAATCTCTCGTTTTATTCCTAAGTGTACGATTTGCTTCCCGTCTTTTATTGAATGAATTATCACTATTCGCCTCAACTGGATCCTGTAAGAATTTCAATTTTGCCTGTTTCCTTCTTTCTACTACCATGCAACAATCTTCATCAAACTACGGTTTCTTTTTCTTAGTTTCATAATAACCTATGCTCTGTTCAGCTGCAATTTTGATATTAACACGGATATTTTCCCATACGCTATTAATATCTAACTCTTCCTCAACTTCGTGGGAACTTGCTAATACGGCAGACCTATTTGAAATTTCGACCTGATAATGTTGTTTAGTTTCCTCGTCCTTTAATTTCGGAATATTGAATCTTCTAATATTAACTTGTTGCTCTACTCGCTTGACTACTGATAGTCTTTCTCTTAGTTCTCCAATTGCCAAATAATTGTCAGAATTACAGCCTGCCCGCCCCTGAAGGTTCGAATGTCTACTCTGTCCTGCTAAGGGTAAGTGCCGTATCCACAAAAAGCAAAGTATCGAGAAAAATGAGTTTAAAGTTTTCTGTACAGCCCCTTTCGATTTTTACGTTTGATTACATAATTTAGGTGGTTTCCAGCTATATACATTACAAAATTACGCCGGTCTCCGTGGTCGTTCCTCTCCGACGTGTTGTCGAGGTGGGGAGGGGAAACGGGAGTGACGTGACAAGATGGCTGTCGCTTGTGGGTGGGGTGATGATAAGAAACTGTGGTGAAGTTTAAAAGAAAGACTGTTTTTAAAGTAACATTTGTTTATTACAGAAATAACAGTGAAAGTGTACCTGTGGTTCCCTCCTAGTTCTGGGGTAGGGGTAACGGGAGAGTCGTGATAGAAATTGATAGTTTAGAAATTCGTCCTGAGGCTTCGATGCGAGGAGAGATATGATGGGTGATAGTAAAGTACGACTTGAATGAGAGGGAGGTAGGGGTAACGGGAGTGCCTGGGGAAAATCGGCTTGCTTTCATGTGTGTTGTGGGGTGGGCAGGATAACGAGAGAGATGGAATCGGGATGATGGTTGATTCTTTAGGTCGAAGGATCAAACACAGCGTACTGTGCGACTTATCGACGTTCGAGAACACACTCCTTTGGATTCGGAGGATCAACACAGCGCACTATGCGACTTACCGACTCCAAGAGGGGGAGGAATGGTGGCCTCTAGCGTTCGGAGGATCAACACAGCGTACTATGCGACTTACCGACACTAGGGGGGGTGTGGTGGTCTCTAGCGTTCGGAGGATCAACACAGCGTACTATGCGACTTACCGACACTAGAGGGTGGGAGTCTGAGGAGATGGTTGTGTTTAACTGAACAAGCGGGGAGTCGAAGTCAGGGTGGTGAGAGATAAGGGTGACCAGGGGAGAGAAGTGTGTGGGTTGGAGGTGCTGATGAGGCCTGTGGCGAGACGAGAAGAAAATAAGTACGTAAGAAGTGAAGAAGATTCGGCTGGTGTAGGAAAGAATACAGGAGACAGGGGCGCGGCTGGCTCCCTGTTCCTGGGGTGGTGGCCGTGTGTAGACACGTCCGAACAAAAGGCAAGTCTCTGCGCCTAAGCGAGAGGAGTGAGCACTGGACGAGGGCAGCTGCTAGCTAACCCCCGTCTGACCAGTCTGCCGCTATCTTTTTTTTTTATCTTGAGAATTAAGTGAAGTGAATTTTTATGGCAGGCAGAGTAACTATCTCATGCCCCCATGTTTTAAATTGCTTCCAGTGTACTTCATTAGAACCAGGTACCCAGCTTCGAAGCCGTTAGCCCTGTGAACTTACAGTATATTTATTTTCCCCTATTATCATAATACAGGTTTTATCTAAGAAATTAGCAAGTTCTTTGTGATAGTAGAAGAGAAAGAGTGGGGGAAGGGAAGTGGTCCGTGGCCCATTTCTTTTAGGGCTCATCCCGGCATTTGTCTTATTGCTCAAGGGAAACCACGGAAAAACCTAGAGCAGGATGAGATGTCGTGCTGACGACAAGCCAATTGGCTATAGTGGGGTCGGAATATGTTCAGGTGGGAGGTTTTGGTTTAATCATCATTCAAAGTACAAATACATTAAAGGTACATAAAAAATGTTTACAATAGGAACAATGCATCTATGCTGCCAATAACGTGATGACCCTGAAACAGAGAAATAACATTATTAGTGCATTAATAGACTTGTCTGTGTGTAGAGTCAAGTGGTTATTTAGTGTTCAAGTTGGTATTCGTCTTGTACGTTGTCGTTCCAAGCTAGAGGGTGGAGTACGCTCTTTGGTCTTTTATGTTTGTCTAATGCAGGGTTGTAATTTCCTAGTGAAGAAATTAGTGGGTTTGTGCTGCTGTACGACTTGGTGTACGTGCAGAAGGCTTGATTTGAAACATATTCTTGAATGGTCGAAATTTCTAGTTCTTCATGAATCAATCTAACAGGAGTTACTCTAGGAAGTCCTGTGATGAATCTTAAAATTTTGTTTTGGAAAACTTGTAATTTTTTACGGACTGTAATAGGTGCATGTCCCCAAGCAGGACAAGCATATAGTATTACCGACCTAATTAATGTTTTATACAAAGTTAGAGCTGTGTGTATGTTTAGATGTCTGCTTTTATTTAATATTGGATAAAGCTCCACCATTCTAGCATTGGCAAGCCTGAGTTTTTGTAGTACATGTTCAGAGAAAGTGAGCCGTCTGTCTAGTGTTACTCCGAGATATTTTACTGAAGTTTTCCACTCGATTTGTGATCCATTTATGGCTAATTTTGTGTGATTTATGCCCGGTCTATTGAATTTATTTCTCCTGCTAAATAATGTGGCTTGTGTTTTTGATATATTTAATTTGATTCTCCATCTGAGGAGCCATGGTTCAATGTCACATAGGTGACCTTGTAGCCTGGTAATGGTGACAGTTGGCTTCCACGATGCCGTGAGAAATGCCGAATCGTCAGCGTATAGTGCTAAAATGCTATTATTGAAATTTTGATTAAAAGGCAGGTCATTAATATAGATTTGGAAAAGTATCAGTGCCAGAATGCTGCCCTGCGGCACTCCAGCGTTAATACCTCGCGACGTGGAGTGCACGTCGTTCAGTTTAACCTGGAACGTTCTGCCCCGAATATAATTTTCTAACAGTTTTACTAGGCGGCAATTTAAATTATTGTTAATTAATTTGTATATCAAGCCCGCATGCCATACCCTGTCAAAGGCTTGTGTATAATCTAGGAATATGGCCGCTACTGTTCGATTTAAATCGAATGCGGTGGTAATGAATTCCGTTGTGCGCAGCAATTGCTGTGTGCACGAATGACCTGAACGGAATCCAAACTGTTCGTTTCGGATTAGATCATTGTTTCCGAGTTCGGATTTCAATCTTTTTTGTATGATCTTTTTTTCGCAATTTTACCTACCACATTTAGTAAACTAATGGGGCGATAATTACGTGGATCAGATTTATTCTTTCCTGGCTTAGGAATTTGAATAATGTTCGAGTGTTTCCAAATGTTAGGAAAATACCCTATCCGAAAGATAGCATTTATGATATTCGTAATTAATTTAAACGATTTTTGTGATGGCTCTTTCAGTACTTCAGCCTGTATGCCATCGGGGCCAGGAGCTTTTTTATTTGGCAAGTGTCTAACTTGCCATTTTACCTCGTGAACGCTAGCAGGACGGATCTGTGGTGCGTCGTTATTGTTGAGGTCCACGTTAAGTAAGTACGTAGTTATGTCTTGTGTTATTTGGTCATGTAGTTGTCTGTCATACAAGTCACCATGTGGATTGAAGGAGTTCTCGAGGACTTCCGCAAAAACCGTAGCTTTCTCTTCTGGACTATTATATATTCTCCCATTGTGCTGGATGGGAGGGATATTACTATATGGCTTAGTGAAGAATTTTATGATTTTCCACACCTCGCTCATATTGTCGGTATCTAATTTATTAACTTTTTGAGTCCAGGCTTAGATAATCTGATCGTTTATTTTCTGAGAAATTTCTTTTTCAAACGATTTATCCGTGGTCTTAGACGAGGGTCCCGCGTTCTTTGCCAGGCGCGCCGACAGTCGTTTCTTTCCCTAATTAATATTAAGGTGTCATTTGGAAGCTCTAATTTTCCCGGAATAATAATTTTTGTTGGAATTACCAACAAAAATTATTATTCCGGGAAAATTAGAGCTTCCATCGGCCGCTGGGCCTTCTTATATACCCCTCTCGGAGCTGACGTCACTAAGCTCTTCTTTGTTTGGGGTGCTAGCGTGGGTTCACGTCACAGTGCCTGGGGGTATTTCTACTGCCAACGTTACTCGTCGCCGCGTGATCTTTGCTTTCTTCCTCATAAGAGGGAAAAGCGAGCAAACCTGCTTTCTCAGAGAGAGAAAAACAGAGACCGTCGTTCGCGCGGGTAGGTTTGAACCATTTAAAGTAGGACGCACGGGCATCGAAAATTGAGGTACACAACAACTGAAACAAACAAAAATTATATTAATTCAGCCATTTAATAGAAACTGCAGATACCGCTCTTCATCACAGCATGACAATATATAAATATCTGCCTTAACTACAAAATGCCGTATGTTGCCGCCCTGCTAAGAAGAAGTGCGGTATCTGCATAAAATTAAGAAATGAAAGAATAGGCATCCAGAGCCATAAGGGCCCAAAGTACGGAATCGAAGTTCTGAGGAAAATTCACATTAATTTATGATATTCAAATTATTATTCAAATTTCTATGTGATGTTTTGATTTGTTCATGGTACAATCTTATACAGCCCACAATATCTATTAAAATATATCAGAACATGCATATATGCCAAAATATACAAATTCACCAGAGTGTGCTTTAGGCTCTTATGATTCTAGGCGTCTCTTATGTTGAAGTTGACGATTCTCTATTTTAATGAATAATGCTACATTAATAATATGCAATAGCAAATGCAGAAACCCATTAGTAACAAAAATTGAATACATATGATAAATCCTTTCTAATTAATTCATAACATGACATTATGAGAGACAAAAAAATCACAATTTATGTAAGTCATGAACAAAATTATACTTTTAACAATGTAATATTATTAATAATAATCAATCTTTAAACATAAGTATGCACAAAATATTTACTGTATTAGTAAATCTCGCCAGAATTTAAGTCTGTTTTCTGGAATGACTCCTTTCAAAGTGTTCTCAATTCTATCTCTCTTCTCAAGATCAAATCAACAGGGCTTATCCATATGTTCAGGGAATTGCATGCCATGTCTTTTCTGTGCTTTCTTTTGCAGGAAATCTAAAGTTTTGTAACTTTCAGTTTCATTATATGTTGTTTTGTACTTCAATACATAGCTACCTCTCACTTATTTCACATGAACGATATCCTTAAGGTAGTTGTTTTGCAGTTTTTTTCTGATGGGCAGTGTAATCTTTCCTTTGTGAAAGTTTGTGTGATCCATCTTTATTACTTCCATTTTTCCATTATTTTCATCTTGACAAGCGTCTGCAAAACTGTCAAAGTCGTATGTTCTTTTCTGCTTTTTGAGAGACATTTCAACTTGGTGATGAATACTGTCAGCAGAATAAATGTGTGTCCTGGTTCAAAATAGAAAATATCGATTTGTTGGGCAGCAATTTCCTTGGAATTCACAAGGAAGATCAAGAAAGAATGCAGACTCCAGTTCTTGTTCTGCTTGAACAATTATCTACTCAAATTACTATATTTTGACATTTCTGTGTCTTTCAGGAACATGTAAAACATTGCTATAATACCTTCCTTACATTTCGTCCTGTAATAGCTTCATTCCAAACAAATGCAAAAGTTTTCAATTTAGATTTCTTTCCCACTGGAGCGAATATCTCATGATAAGCTAGAATTCGTAAGTTGACTTGCAACACTTTAATTAAAATTTTCATTTTGTATCATGTTGGATGAAGAACATTTTTCCAAAGGTAACTTCACTAATTATTTAGATCTAGAAGAAGTAGATATAATTATAATTGTTGCTGTTTAATATAACACTGACAGGTGGATACTGAAGCAGAAAGCGGCATGTGGATAAAAAGAGTATGACAATGCTAAGAAAGACCGCGGTATAAGCTTGGTACTAAGCAACAATGCAGTATCTGCAACTCACATACCGCACTTTTGCGTAGCATGAGACACATACTGCAGTCTTGCTTAGTTTATCTAACAATTTTGTGCAGATACGGTAAAATAAAAAGCTTACATTTCATTTGTCATTGCAGATACTGCATTTTTACTTAGTCCAACGAATTTCTGACAATACAAAACCCTATGAAGTGCGAAAACCCCATTTTTCAAATTTCCTGCAGATACGGCACTTTTGCTTAGCAGAGCAGGACTATACTAGTGTGTCTTCCTGTATCTGTTAAGATGAGATGATGATAATAATAATAATAATAATAATAATAATAATAATAATAATAATGATAATAATAGTTATTATTATTATTATTATTATTATTATTATTATTATTATTATTATTATTTAAAAATTAAATTCACCATATAATGCCCCATGTTACATATGTGTAACATCAGGAATTTATCACATTTTTTCCATAATAAATTAATATTTACCGCGAATGCCTGATTTACAGTTATGTAACAAAGTTAGAAAAGCATATGATTTCGCTACAATGGAAATTTAGTCTGTGAGCTTCTTTGTGTTCTAACAATACTAACAACAGTATCGCGACCCGACTAAGGAATGGTTACATGGCGGTCAGGCCTTTGATTTTAGATGTTAATGTGGAATTTCAACAAACTTATATTTAATTTTGTATTTTTATCAGTAGCCTACTTCTTCTTTCCTTGTGGGAAAATGCAGTAAGTTGTCAGTTGTGTATCAGAATTGTTTCTGTTCACATTAAAATGAATAACTGGTTGAAAAGTGGAAGCTTGAAAGGGAAAGAGGGTTTAACAAAATCGCAAGTTAGTGTTGTGTCAACAGGTCATTCAGCTTCTAGTGATGTGTGTCAATCCGACAAAAGTGAACCGTGTGTAAAGAAAAGAAAGTACGATGATAATTATATTAGGTTTGGATTTTCATATATAGGTGACAAGGGCTGTCCAAGACACTACAGTGGGTTGTTTGTGGCGACATTCTTGTTAACAGTAGTCTGAAACCTCTACTTAAACACCATGTAGAAACTAAATATTCTACCCACGCAAAGAAATCTGCTGATTTTTTTACACGAAAAGGTTAGGAATGGAAAAGTGATTTAATTACTTTTGTATCCGCTGCAAACAGTGACAATGAGAATGCTCTTGAAGCGTCTTATGGCGTTAGCTACAGAATTGCTAAAACTGCAAAACCTCATTCAATAGCTGAAGATTCAGTGCGGCCATGTATAAATGATGTAGTACAGTGCATGCTTGGAGAATCTTTCACTAAAGAAGTCAATATGGTACCATTGTCCGACAATACGATCAACCGCCGGATTAAAGACATGGCAAATTATGTTGAAAATGAAATTTTGGAAAGAGTTCGTGCCAGTCCTTCTTTTGCGATTCAACTTGACGAATCGACTGATGTTGCCAATTTAGTCATTTTGTTACTTTTCATCCGTTATATTAATGGAGAGTCTGTAGAAGAGGAGATACTATTCTGCAAACCCTTAAAAGAGAGAACTAAGGGAGGAGATATATTTAAGTTAACCGACGAATACTTTCGCGAAAATTCAATAGACTGGACTCGCTGTGTAGGCATTTGTTGAGATGGTGCGAAATCTATGGCAGGATGTTATGCTGGGTTTGTTGCAAAAATGAAATTGGTAGCGCCGAACTCTTCTTGGACACATTGTTGCATTCAGTGACAGGCTCTTGTTTCTAAATGCATGCCCGATGGATTGATGAAAATAATTAATTTTATTAAGGCTCGCCGTACAAATTCCCGCATCGTTGCAGTGCTTTGTGAGGAAATTTGAAGCATTTATAAGTGTTTACTGTCTCACACTGAAGTTAAGTGGCTATCTCGAGGTAGAACTATTTCGAGGCTGTATGAGCTTAAAGACGAAGTTTACGTTTTTCTTACAGTCATGCCTTTCACCGAGCAAAGTGCATGGAAGATAAAATCTGGTTTCAGACTTTAGATTATTTGGCACTTGGCAGATATTTTCTAAAAAATTAACAGTTTAAACTTATCTATCCAGGAGTCAAATATCAACGTTTATATTGTGCAAGACCGTATCGAATCATACATAAAAAAAAAACCTAGGTTTTTTTTTTTTTGGGGGGGGGGAAACGTGTTTCAATAGCAATCAAACGGAGTGCTTTGATATCTACTCTTCACGACTTCCTGGTGGAAAATCATCTTTCTTTGGACGAAAATGTCAAGAACATGGTTAAAGAACATTTTAAAGGACTTGGAAAAATATTCAGAGAATATTTCCCTGATATGTCCAATAATAACAATTGGATTAGCAATCCCTTCGCAGGGTTAACAATTTTAGAATCCACATTAAGCGTAGATGAAAAAGAGCAATTTCTTGAAATTTCCACTGATTTTCAGTTACAGAAAAGTTATAAATCTTTGTCATTAATTGGTTTTTGGTTGAGTTTAAAGGAGTTCCCAGTGTGAGCGAATAAAGCCATAACGTCTTTATTAGGCCTACCCTTTTCATCAACATATTTGTGGGAAAAGTCTGTTTATTCATATGCCGTTTAAAAAAATAAATAAAGAAACAGAGTTTGTGCTGAAAGTGATTTGAGACTTTATTTAACTTTTGTGGTTCCTGCGTCAAAAAGCTCTGTGCCATGGAAAGCAGGCGCAAGCTTCTCACTGAATTCCAAGGAAGAGGTGAATAATTAGAATGGTGGGAATATAATGGTGAAGCAGTGCGCAGTCTCGCCCGTTCTCCTACTACGTGATGACGTCACGCGGGAAGCATTGGAGGCTCTCTCGCAGCTTGCTAGCTTGCGTCAGCTCAGCTCCGTAAGGTTTTGGAAGTGGGGTAGGTTAATTGATTATGAATACCAAGAAGCTATATTAACTAATCCCTTCCCTACTAACGTTTTGTCGGGAACGTGATGCTCTCCCAAAGCATAGCCGTCTAGACATGACGTCTTTGTGACCCTGCGACTTTTATTGACAGTTTTCATTCAAGCTGTCAAATGCAGTTTTTTCAAGCTGTGTTGTATGTTTTAAAACGAACTTTCGTGAAGAAGAGTAATTATTTTCCTCTAAATATACGCGAAAGGTTTTCCAGAATTCTGCTTGAATAAAAGTGCATTGAAGTTCCAAATGGAATGAACAAAGTTTAAGAAAGGGAGTCAGAATCGAGGTCTTGTAAGAGTTATTGGCAGTAAAGTGACATGATAGAAAAGATCTGTCTACGAAGCACAACATTCACATGGTCAACATAAAAGAAAAAAGGATAACAATGAACGGGAATAAACAGTGGTGAAACTGAAGGGCGTAATAGAGTACAATAACGTTATGTTGTGGGTTGACTGTCAGATCAGCGTCAGAAAGAAGTCTTATATCCCTTCACCATTATGGGAAAATACGTTAAAAACTACAGAAATGTTTCCTTCAATATAATGTTTATGGCACTTTTCAGCTTTTCAATCTCTACGTAATTGCATGGAAGACCGTGAAGGGAAGCAAATCCAGCAAGGAAAGGATCTATACAAATCTTCGACTAGACCTGGAAGCAGGCATTTTATAGAGTGTTAACCTTGCCTAACAGCAATGTTAGTGAAAGGGGAGGGGATGCTGGAGTTACAACGACAATATTACAAGAAAACTGTTGGGCTTATTCCCCCCTCCCGTCATATACCTACCACCCACAGAAAAAGAAGCCAGCGAAAACCTGCAAAGTTTGTAAATCTCACAAGAAAGAAGCGAAACAACATCGGAGTGCAAACATTGTTTTGTACTGGAGTCTTTCGAAGCTTAACATACTGTTCAAATTGTTACCAAATTATGAGTATAATATGACAATTTATAGTAAAATACCCATGTTTATTGCAAACGACCTCCACCTGCCTTTAAATGGCACTTATCGCACACCACCAATTCACTGTCTGGACGTGGAGATTTAAATAGAGATTTCAGGCAATAAACCGTCCTTTTAAATCTTACTGCATGGACTTAAAGGTAGCAACAAGCAAACTTTAGAAAAGAGTCAATAATGAACATTTGTTAAAGGCAGGTGTCGAATTAATTACGTTCATTCTGGTGTACTGCTTTCGTTAGAAGATATCTTAAGTTCATTGACTTAACTCGGTTTGATCCATTCAGGGTGATGGACAGAATACGTTCTGAATCAGACCTTCGATTTCAGGCTGGCTTTAAAGAGGCTAAAAATGTGAATTGCAACAAATGTCAAGTGTAGCATAATGAAGTGTCCCTAAAAGAACGCAAATTTGGAAAAAAACGTATTTTCGATAAAATGTGGACTTAATGCGTTTTGATTCCGAGCTCCTCAAATACGTTCAATAAAGTTTCATCGTCAACATTTTTACATTACTTAAAAAAGAACACATATCAGTTTTTCATTCCAGTGATTCTGCATATTTCTTTTAGTAAAATGTTCCTGCACACAATTTTAATATCTGAATATTTTTTACACAAATTAAGTCCACAATTTCCACATCTGACATTAATTTTCGTAATGTGAACGGCTTTCTTGTTAGCAGCTAATACTTGAAATAGACCTTGATTCACCCTCACCAACCACTTCTGTATTATCTTCCTCAGTACCACTTTCTTTCTTCAACTCCGCCGGTAAATCAATTTCCAATAGCATTATAATATCACTTTCACCCAAAACATTAAGGCTGCTATTATCCACAAAACAACTCATGTCTATGTTCTGTATCCCTGAATACAACTAGATTTGAATAAACAGCAATAAAGAAAGAACAAATTTACCAACTCAAGTTTCTACACTGCAAGTAAATGGTAAAGTGGAGAATTGAAACAGTAAACGACTTTAACGACATTACAAACAGTTACAACAATGGACAAAAATGACAGAATTCAAACTTGAAAATGTTTAAAAGTGTAGGTCATATGAAATGCCAAGGGTGGGTAAAATCTGTCCACTAATAAATACTTCAAATTATTAGTCTGCTATATTTGAAATCTAAAACAGAACACATGTGTGTATACTTTATCATTTAAAGACAGAGTAAAGGTGAAAGCTGTCAGATTTAATTAATTCAAAACAATTTAGAAAATAAAAACGATGGGCAAATTTTTCCCAACCGTGATAATGCTAGGGTTAAGCGAGAAAATAATTATTTTATGTCCATTGATTGACGCCTTTTTTGCTCCTCTATTGAAATTCGAGACAATTGAATCCTTCCATTTACTGAAGCCTTTTCTGTCTGGAATTTGTTAAAAGATACCACAGCTTTAACATTTTATTAGGCATGCAATTAAGTCCTTTTAGCTTAGAAAGTTTCCAAGAACTATGAGAAAATTATTCCCTTCTCCGGAGCGACTCATATGTGAAAATTTTTAACAATATGATAAACAGGAACATACCAGTTAATAGTTATTATAATTATACAATTGCTGTAATTACTCACGTTTCGTTATTTAGGTCTAATGCACTATCCTCTGATACATGTTCGTCTGAATTGGTTTTGGAAGTGGCCTGAACAGTACATGAACTATTGGCAATGATGTCATTAATTTCTTTTCTCATTCTCCGTTTTTCACATCTGTCGAATCTCAGATTATCTGTTGATTTTCGTTTCAAACAAAACTGCGCCAGAGCTTTTGTGGGTACAGCGTTTACTTTCAGATTACGACTGTTTTTTGTTCATAATTTAGAAGTTTCTGCTTTAAAGGTACTTCGTAACTTGACTCCTCAAAATGAAGTGAACATATTCGAGCTGAAACAACATTGTCTTAGGGCCGAATTCATAGTCAACACTTATTTTAAGGAAACACTTAAGCAGTTGCTTATAATCATTTTCAATTCATAAATCCCACTCAAGTGAACACTTATTCAAATAAGATAGCTAGTCAGCTTACTCAAGTGTTTCCTCATATTCATTGTAATCAGCTGATTAAGTATAAAATGGATGATGATTTTGATGAATTTATTGAGTTCTACAATGAAAATGAAAATGAAAATGTGTTTCGACCAAACAAAAGATATAGCAGAGATATGGAAAACCCTTTAGAGATGTACAATGACCAACAATTTAAAAGGAGATACCGTTTCAACAAGAACACTATTGTGGATATTCTGGTGCCTCTCATTGAAAATCACAATACAACCATGAGAGGCTTACCGATTTCACCACTGCTGAAAATACTGGTTGCTTTGAGATTTTATGCTGCAGCATCATTTCAGGCAGGTTTATGCAATAATACATTAACAACTGATAATAATGTAATAATAACCTATTTTTACAACACATCAAGCTATTCTGGTTTTGTTATTATTTTGCAGTTGGTTTGTGCAGATTTATACCACTTGAGCCAATCAACTGTGTGCCGGATTATTTCAGAGGTTTCCGAAACTCTTGCGCGACATGTGAAGAGGTTCATAAAATTTCCATCAACACAACAAGCTTTTAATAATATTCGTGTACAAATTTTTTCAAAAAGCTGGTTTTCCTGGAGTTATTGGAATTGTTGATGGTACCCAAATTCCAATAAAAAGTCCTGAGAGAAATAGGGGAGAAATAGGAAGTCTTATTTTTCTATCAATGTACAGATTGTTAGTGGACCTAATGATGAAATTCTAGACGTAGTTGTAAGATGGCCTGGTTCAGCACACGATAGTAGAATTTTTGAAAACAGTGGCATAAGAGTTGCATTGAGTGAGAGACAAATTCCTGGACACTTACTTGCTGATAGTGGGTATCCCCAACGGAGTTATATTTATACTCCAGTTCCACGTCCAGTCAATCAGCGAGAGCACAACTACAATAACAGCCTGAAAATTACTAGAAGTGGAGTTGAAAGAACAATTGGAAGATGGAAACGAAGATTCCCTTGTCTTTATTTTGAAATGCAAAATAAGTTAAGAAATATCACAAGAATAATAACCTCTTGTGCCATTTTATATAATTTGGGAATACAAGCTGGAGATCTTTCGGAAGTAGAAGAATTAGAAGGAGGCAGAGACATTATTGAGATTCCAGCAGCTCCACTTCCAGAAAATCCAGAGGTGTAGAAATTAGACATAATTTTATCCAAACTCATTTTTAATTAGTTTGAAGTGCACATTTGTACAATGAACTGTATAAAAAACTATTCATAAGCTTTTTCTCAGTTCTATGAGACTATCTCAAAATACCAAAATCAACACTGAAGCTAACACATATTCCAATACAAATAATAATATAAAAACAACAGAATGCAATTGGAAGTAATGTATCAACTGAATTTGTAATATACCGGTACCCAAATTGGATCCCATATCAATAACACTTAATTAAAGGAAAAAAAAGTTTTCTTTCAATTTCACTCAGATTTGTGATTTTTCATTTACCTGACTTTCTAAAATATTCCCATTTCTCTTTCAGGAAATCATTCTCTTGTATGGCTGTTTCTAACAATTGTTTTTGTAATTTAATTTTAAGCAGCTCTTGCTCTTTCCTCATCTCTCCCAACTCTTTCTCTAAATTTAATGAGTACTTCAACTTTTCAATTCTTAAATCTGATTCGGTTTTCAAAAAATGAGCTTTGTTAAACTTCGTCTTCTTCTTGCCATCTACAATTGCCTGTCCTGAAGTTCCTACCTCTTGTCTGTTGTCTGTCGATGGAGTCAATACAACTGGGGTTTGTTCTTTTTCTGCTCCGGAATCATTATTAAATAAACTAGTGGGTGGTTCCAACTGAAAAGCAGTGGTTTCTCTTGTTTCTTGCGGAAACAGAACATCATCTATGATTATATTAATCTTGCAAAGTTGTATTATTTTCTATTAATTTAATACTATCATTGTCAATTGTGTCTACCAGTTCTATATCTACGCCACAAGAGTCCAGTTCTGGATCACTTTGAATTTTTACGTCAAGGGTTGGACCACCACCAGTCTTCAACAATGTCCTCTTCTCCTTCGCAAGTTCCAGCTTCCTTCGGAATTTTATGTTATTCCACAGCTTCCTCAATTGGTCTGAATTTCTCTGTAACAAAAACTTAATTTAAGAAGTAATACATTATGTTTATTTTATATAAATAATAATTAATTATTATAGGCCTACAAAGTTGAAGTGATATTTTTTTCGAAAAGTATTCACGTTCCAACAAAGTGTTATTTGCATTTTCGTTTGTATTCTACCTAAGGAATAGGCTGTTAAAATTTGCGTAATTATGCCACTTCCACTTTGTATACCATAAAATAACTGAAAAATAAATTTAAATTATTTACTTACAGGAATATTTCCGGAGTTTGCATTAAACTCAACTGCAATTTTGTCCCATGTCAATTTCTTCTTTTGGAGAGAACAATTATCGGATTTTTTACTTTCGATGATATCTCTATATTTCATAACTAGTTCTCTTAGCTCACTTCTTTCTTCTTCTGTGAAATGCTTTCTCGACATTTTGTATAATTTTTAGTTCTGTAATATTTACTTTTGTATTTGTCTACGATAATATTGCCGATTTTACAATAATTGAAGGCGTGGGAAAACAATTGAATGTAGGAAAGAGCTCACGTCTAGCCATGTTGCCATATTTCTTTCGATGTCAAGGGAATGCTCAGGGCATATGAATGAGTAGCGTCTCTGCAATACGATCTGAAATAAGTGCTTAGGAGATGCTCATTACTTAAGTGTTTCCTCATTTTATAAGTGACGACTATGAATTCGACCCTTAATAACCCCCTTTCTTTTCCCTCAAAGCAATCTATGGAATAAGTCAAACAATAAGTTTAACATGAAAATATATTTTGCAAATGAGTTGCGAAGCAAATAAAATTTAGTAACATGCGAGAAAACTCATCGTGCTGTAAATTGACTTCATCCTCCCTTCTACAAGCATGCAACCATTGTCTTGCCAAGTCTTCATTCTTCGGAAACCTATAATATTTTACGTCAGTTCCTTTTGTTTTTCGATTGTAACTCAACCAGATACTACAAATCCAGGCATACTAATAGCATGTGTCACATAATAGCATCACTGATACAAGAATAACATTCAATATAATATATATAAACAAAGAATTAACACCGTGCATGTACACACAACAGCTGTTTGTTTTGTTCCTCGAGGACTGCGGTGCGAATTAGCGCGCCGCTGCTGCTTCCCAAGTGACGACATGCGCAACAGAAGACGAGTTTGAGTCAACCGTCTGCTACACCATTATATTCCCACCACGAGGTTGTGTAACTTTTAAGCCGTAACTAGAGTATCCATTTTGAATCTTGCTAGATTAACTAGAGTAATTATAGGTTTTAACTATTAAGGGTTAAATTAATTTAAGGTTATTAAACCTTTTGCTTGGAATTGCATTTTATGCATGTCTACTGTATGCATATTTAAAAGTCAGTGGCTCACTAAACTCAGATCGTTATGGAAGGGGTTCGCGAGTCGAAAAAGGTTGAGAACCGCTGCTTTAGAATAGAGGTTTTGTCCTAGACTTACTAAATAACCGCCATATTCACGCAACATTGATACCTTTCGTTCCTGAGAGTCCATGCACAGTGTCGCGAATTGAGCGATTTTCCTGCTAGATCTAGCGTTTTTCGCCGTTAGTTTAGCGGGTAAAATTTGTGAAATTTGTATTGCTGGTATAGAGATTTAGCGGGTAATTTAAGCATTCATAGCGGCAAAATAATATAATTTTACATTGACAATATATCAATTTAGCGGTTTCTGCACGACTTCATTAATTTTTTTATCATTTAGTACTGTAAATACTACTACTACTACTACTTCACAGCGGATTTTAAGAATCGAGTTGGCAACACTGTCCATGCAGTAGCAATAAAGTTTTCACTTTCGGTGGATATACTTACCTACGTAATTTATTTCGTAGGATTGGAATTGTGGAAGAGGTAAATTGCAAAATTTTACCTCCAACGTACGTAACACATCATAAACTTCAGACTAGAATATAACCGTCGTTGTGCTTTCATTACATATGTTTTACTAATACCACTGTTTCGTGGCACGTTATAGTTTGAGGAAATGTAATGTTAAATGAGGGGGAAACAACTGGCCACCCTACCGACTGAATTTTCCTCGCTTAGTTGCCTCATGAGTGATGTCTTATTTGTCATTAATTAGATTCCAACCTGTCTAAGGACAGTTGACTAAACAACAGCAAACAATAATATACAATGTTTAAAGTGATTTTCTATTGTTTTTGACAGTTTACTTAGCACACGGATTGTTTCGATCTTGGAATTTGCTATAATATACTTACGTCTTACTTATAGGTGTGTTACTTACAATGTGCTGCATAAGGTCCCTTAAGAAGTAGCATGATACGAGAATTAAACAATGGCACGAGTAGCAGTAGATTAGCGATAATTAAAAAATAATAAATAAATTATACTGTATTTCTTGGACAAAAAATGCAATACAAAATGGAGGAAATTTTAGTATCTCTGATAACAGAGTAATTACAGTGGCTCAGTGGCTAGAGCGCTTGGTACGTAGAACCAAGGACCCGGGTTCGATGCCCGGCGCCGGGGCGAATTTTTTTTCTCTAATAGCAACTGTTATACCAAACTTGTTAAAAGAGAGTGTTCAAGAATTAAGGTAGACAAATACAAAGAGGAAATTAGTTACTGAAGTACAAATTAAAGATAGAATAAATATATATGGATGAAATTACTGGAGATTGAAGTATTTTATGATTTACCATTTGCAAGAGGCCATGTCTGGATGAGTCTCTGTTACTGACCAAGTACCTAGTAAGTTTGCATTTGAATTTAATTTTATTTCGGCAGTCCTGATACTAGTACGTAGCGAATTTCAGAATCTTGGCACGTCTATTGCGAAAATAGATGAGTACGCTTAAATGCCATCTGAATTAGATCGTAGCAATTTGTATGAAAGTTTCTATAAATCACTGTCATTTACATAATCTCTTCTTTCAGTTGTGATGGATTTAATCAAGATGGAATGTGAGGTTGATCAGTTTCATTTACTATATGACAACACATACAAATTAGAAGAAAATAAATCTTAATCAGAGGTAAAGTGAAACGTCTCCCTGTATTTTATTTCTTTGTCTAAAAGTGCCAGAGGACGATATTTATTTTGTTATTGTTCTTAGTAATGATTAATAAAATATCATGTACTCGAAAAGACAGGATGTAGAATATAAATCACAGTATGTAAATTAGCTATTTGCACAAGGAACATTTGGCCTTCAGTGTCCCTAAGATCTTGTTCCCTTTTTGTCTTCATTTGTCTTATCTAACTTGTTACCCGTGTTGAGAGAGTTAGCCAATAATGGCCATGCAGGACCAGATTGATGGTTGTTACAAGTGAAGTCAATTGAAGAAGCAGCAAAATAAAATTATTCATGTTGTCATTTTGTTGTGTAGGAAGGGAATTTATCGTATCTGGAAGTGACGGGAATGAAGACAGAATGCGTGGACAACAGTTACGAAATCAAATCAGAGATAAAAACTGAACACACTCCAATGCGTACGAGGTTTGCATTCGTGAAATGTGAAATTGATGTAAGTTCTTTACTATAAATATACGGATATATAGGTACTGAATTTTTAATTATGTCAAGAACATTAACAGTGTGCATTATTAACTGTTCTCTTGTTACCAATAGTTTATAAACTTGGACAGCCTTCATTTTTAGATTGAAATAGAATAATAATTCGCTAATATATAGTTCTGGTAGTGAACGGAACACTATCTCGAATATACGGATAAAGTGCTTGCCATTTAGAACAGGATTTCTTTTAACTTTACAAATTATTCCTTTCTTGTGCTGGTCTATCATTTACTGTGCTAGACATTCATCGATATGTTGAAGCTGATATAGGCCTACAGGTTTATCCAAAACTCACAAGAGATTTGGAAATGAACTAAATGTTTTAAGAAGTAAATTTATAAATAATAATAATAATAATAATAATAATAATAATAATAATAATAATAATAATAATAATAATAATAATACAGCTTTCCATTTTGAATCTTGCATATACTACTTTTAACACTTGAATATAATTAAATGATTAACTAGTGGAATTACTAGTGTTAATTATGTAAGATTTGTCCGGCTTACAGCTGTTTGAGTGCTTCACGCACCATCCTCAGAGCCTACAAGATCGCGGCGTCATCTCGGACAAATCTTACATAATTAACACTAGTAAGTCCACTAGTTAATCATTTAATAATACAGCTTTGTTTAAAACGGTTTGCGTTTATTTTGTTACAAGCAGATGTGAAAATATGCCACAATGTTGAGTAACTCATCTGCTGTCCCTTCTCAATTTTATTCACAGTATATAGGTATAATCCTTCGAGAATGCTTTTTATAAATTTCTGGATTTATATTTATGAAATCTGCATTAACACCGTTTATTTCGGAATTTGATCTGCCCTAACTCTCTTTATCTTTCACAAAACTGATTTATTTAATATCTTACAAACTTCCACAATGCAGGTTCCCCCCCCCCAATCCATTTCAATATGTGAATATTCTCAGTCCGCTGAAACTGTTTATATTACATATTACTGAATAAGGGCAATTTGAATTAGTTAGAAAGAGAATTTATCGCATCTGAAATTGACGGGCATGAAGACAGAATGCGTGGACCAGAGTTACGAACTCAAATCAGAGATAAAATTAGAAGACACCATAATAGTGCTTATTAGCTTTCCTGTCGCGAAAACCATATTTTATGTAAGTGGTTCACTGTCTATATATAGATATACGGGTAGAGCATTTTTAAATATGTTAGACGTATTAAAAGTCCCTTTTCGGATTAACTCTTTACCCTTTTTCCATAACGTTCACAAATTAGACGGTTTTCATTTTAGTTTTGAAATAACATAATAATTTGTAAATATATATTTCTGGTATGAAACCGAGAATTGTCCGGGATACATGGAGAAAATTGTGCGAAAGGAGAGATTTAATTCTAAGTTTACGAAATTCTTTGTTTACTTGTTATTAAAATAGCAATTCGTATTCTAGATATTGAATGATGAGTTGTAACAGATGTAAATGTATGTACAAAACAAAAGATTTGGAAGTCCTCTAACTTTGCTATAAATTAAGTTTACTTAAAATAATAATAATAATAATAATAATAATAATAATAATAATAATAATAATAATAATAATAATAATAATAATAATAATAATAATAATAACAGTATTAATAATATTATTATAATAATTTATTTATTTACTTACTTTTTTAAGTAAATTATTTTACGACTCTTTATCAACAGCTTAGGTTATTTAGCGTCTGAATGAGATGAAGGTGATAATGCCGGTGAAATGCGTCCGGAGTCCAGCACCGAAAGTTACCCAACATATGCTTATATTGGGTTGAGGGAAAACCCCGGAAAAACCTCAACCAGGTAACTTGCCCCGACCAAGAATCGAACCCGGGCCACTTGGTTTCGCGGCCAGACGCGCTAGCTGTTACTCCACAGGTGTGGACCTTACTTACTTACTTACACTTACTTTTACTTACTTACTGTTACTTTTACTTACTTACGTACTTATTTATTTATTTATTTATTTATTTATACTTACTTGCCTGCATGCCAGCCCGCCCACCCCGTCCCGCCCCGCCTGCCTGCCTGCTGGACAACAGCCATTGGCCAATAAAAGTCTAGCACAGTGATACAATTAATACATGAAAATGAACAACTATGGTACAAATTAAATACTTGAGTTAACAACAAAATAAAATACATGGATTACAATAATTAATTTACAAGAATTAATACTATAATATATTAGGGAAAGGAGATGATTCTTACTACTAATTCGTGTATATTAGCAGAGACATCGCCATATTCTAATACTTCTATACATTGAATGGATCGAAATCTCCTACATGTAAGTTAGCATGTAATAATAATAATAATAATAATAATAATAATAATAATAATAATAAATAATTTATTTTATTTATTTAGTTATTTATTTATTTATGTATTTATTTATTTAGAATATTAACGTGCAAAACAACAGCACAAGGCCAATTACAGTTTAGCACAAGATACAAAAGAAAACAAAACAACATATGATGATGAGAATGAATGATAGAAAATGGCAGTGAGATGAAATACAATCAACATAATAGTCAACAACATTAATCATTGACCAAATGCAACAAAATAAATAGCACAAATAATTATTAAAATTAGTAAAGTGAGATAATTAAAATAACGGCAATTAACTAAAATGAATTACAAATGATGATGATAATAATAATAATACTAATAATAATAATAATAATAATAATTTATTAATTTATTGATATTTATGTGCTGGACAACAGCCATTGGCCAATAAAAGTCCAGCACAGCGATACAATTAATACATTAAAATGAACAATTATGGTACAAATTAAATACTTGTGTTAACAACAAAATAAAGAACATAGATTACAATAATTAATTTACAAGAATTAAAACTATAAATTATTAGGGAAAGGAGTTGATTTGTACAACCAATTTGTGTATAAGGATTATGCAAATAATGTTAGCAAAGACATTGCCGTATTCTAATACTTCTATACATTGAATGGATCGAAATCACCTACATGTAAGTTAGCATGATTAATACATCTGGAGACCAGCGAGGAAGATTTAGAATGTCTAATATAGAAGGCTGACACTGTTTGAGAAAAATTGACAATTAATGTCATCTTTAAGGACCTTACATAAGAATAAGTAATCGAGATCATGACGTCTGGCATACAGGCTTCGACATTTAAAGTGCTTGCATTTTTTAATCATAGTTATACTCAGAGTTATTAGGCAGGAATCTGTACGAACATAATGAAATAAATTTCCTTTGAATATTTTCCAGTTTTGCCGAATCAGAACTAGTAATAGAGTTCCAAACTACAGATGCATATTCGAGTTTCGATCTCACTAATGTATAGTATAGTATTAAAAGAGATTCAGTTGTTGAAAAAGAATAAGTAATTGATCGAATTATTCCTAACATTCTTATTGCATGGTTATAAATATAATCAATGTGGTTGTGAAAATATAAATTTATTGTCAATTAATACACCGAGGTCTCTAATGCAATCTTTTCTGTTAATTAATACATTTTTTAGATGATAGTTATATTTTAGTGTAGAGGTTTTCCTTGAAAATGATATTACGTAAGTTTTGGATTCATTAATCATCATCCCGTTATCAACTGACCAATTGGTAATTGAATTAATGTCATCCTGAAGAAATTGACAGGCGACAACACTATTGATTTTTCGAAAAATTTTAAGATCATTAGCGAATAATAGGTAGTCAGAACTTATTCTTTTGCAAATGTCGTCAATGAATATTAAAAATAGAAGAGGTCCTAAAGTTGAGCCCTGGGGCACACCACAAATAATATTAAATGGATCAGAGGGAGTATTCGAAATTCGTACACTAGATTGTGTATCATGTAAATAATTTTCAAACCAGCTTACGTAGCTTACCGGTAGTCCTATATTATCTAATATAGACAAAAGAATAGAATGTGGAACTACATCCAACGCCTTACTGAAATCAAAATATATTGCATCAGTTTGGCCCTGGGATTCAACAACTGGTACAATCTGATTCAAATAAGAGACTAAGTTAGTGGTAGTAGATTTGGATTTAGTAAATCCGTGCTGTGCAGAATTTAATTTTTTTTTTTTTTTTTTTTTTACAAATAAAAGAAGTATGTTTGTAAATCATATTTTGAAAAATTTTTGAGAAATTATTTAAAATAGAGATAGGTCTGTAATTACCAACTACATTCCGTTTGCCATTTTTAAATACACGAATAACTCTTTGTCTTTACTCTTTCGAATTCTGCACACTTCAACACCAAATTACCTTTCGTCTCGTTTCTCTTATCTATACTCTAACCACGATGTAAATACCAGATCACTTATCTGTGGCACGCTAAGTATACCTCTTCATAGAACATCTTGTTATTCATCATCTTTTACAATATCCACCTCGCGTCAATGGAATTCCTTGTCACAAAGTATTAGGGGCTGCAAGACAATAAACACCTTTAAGAACAGCTTAAAAGATAACCTTATTAGCATTTCACTCCAATCATACTGATTTAAACTATCACTGACTACATTGTTACTTTTTTCTTTAGACATCATCCTGATTGTGCTGTATTTTAATTGTCTCGTAATAATCTCTTTCTATTATCTAATATTATTTGAAATATATTAACATTCTATGTATTTTAGTTTAATTCTGCTACACAGTTTATTTCAGTGTTTAATTAATAGTTCATAGTATTTTGTTGTTTAATTTGTAAATAACTTTTGTATACATGTAACTCTCATCTCAATCAAATTGTTGGATTCTTTGTAAGTTCATGCATATGTATCTACACTTTTTGCTGGTTGAGTGGAAGAGAAGGCCTTACGGCCTTAACTCTGCCAGCTAAAATAAATCATTATTATTATTATTATTATTATAATAACTGCTGCTTGTTTCCAGTATGATGGAAATACTCCAATTTCAAGCTTAAGTTAAATATGTGAACTGATAAGAGTACAAGAATTTCAGAACACTCTTTTATTATAAAATTTGGAATACCATCAGTGCCCATTGACTTCGTGGGCTTTAATTAATAATAATAATAATAATAATAATAATAATAATAATAATAATAATAATAATAATAATTGTTTATAACAGAGATGGGTGTATTCTGTTATTTAGATATCTGCGAAAATATGCGACACTGTTGAGCATCTCATCTGCTGTCCCCTGGCAACCTAATTTACAGTTGGTGTCCCATATTCAGATTTTTTATAATGTTCTCGACTTACAGTTATAAAATCGGCATTTACATCGTTTCCCACGGACTTCGATCTGCCATATGTTTCTATATCTGCCACGATTCTTTCTTTTTCAATCTTGCACAATGACCACAAATTCCAGCTTCAGTACCTCAATTGATTTGTGGTTGTAAATCTTCTGAATCCGCAGCAACAATCTGTATTACATATTTGCAAGTGTGGTGGCAAAACCTTTATTTTCTGCTATCTTACGTCAAAAGGAGAAGTCGTGTTAGATAGTCTGCATCTTGAGGTACCGGTAATACAAATTTCAACAGGAAAATATATTGTTTGAATATATAACCTTTTTCTCTTTCTATACGTCAAATATTCTTGCAGATTATGTTTACTGCAGGCCATTTTTACATGACAGGCAAATATTTCAAAGTTCAAACTTGATTCCAGTGCATGTTACAATACAAGCAAACAGCCTGAATTTAAGGAAAGATGTATGAAGGACATAAATCAATGCAGTTAGAGGGAACCAACTGGATTTTATCTAAAAGTCTTTCCAACCTCGCTGAAAAGTTAGATTAGAATCATTAAATTTGAATACTGAGGTCTCTGACATGGGAACCAAACTATTAAAGCTAGCTTATTAATTACTCACTTTTCCAGGAAGATTTGTTAGATGTGGACAGAGTTGAGCAGGAAGAGAAATTGGAAATATCTTCAGAAGAGGATGAAGTGTTGACTAGGAGGTGAGTGTACTGTGCTGGTTTTGCTTCTTCCATTGTGTTGGAACTTCATTTAGTTACGACGAAGGAAATAAATTTTATAATGGATGACACTATCTTCATGCACTAAATTTGTATAGATTTTCTTGTTAACTTCTCAATACATCTTGGTACTAAAATGACATAAGATTCACTAAAATGTTGCTGAACTTGATAAGTAACATACTAAAACTCCCACTATTGCTGCTGCTTTATTATTCTGCTGTCCTATAACCATGATCTCTTTAGGATATGATCAAGTCACTACGTTGATTGGCAACATTATAACTGTGGCTGCAATCCTTGTGCATTGCACTACTTCGCTGTTTTGCTTTCTGCGCAATTGGAGTGCTGCGAAAGTTTCGACAAGTTTTGCAGGTCTGTACTTCTGTACTTAACAGGTTGCAGCGGCAGCTAGCTGAAGCTTTTCCTCTCTGGTGATACTTCACTGTACTATTAGGTTGCGTCCCCTTTTAGATTTTCATAATATGAAATGCAGACAAATTAATCTTAAAGAGCTGTTTTTGATTTTTAAACAGAGGACTATGTCTTAAAAGATAAAGAATGGAATGGCCTTCGTAATAAAATGAATGAGAACAAAGAAAGTGTGAAGTTCCAATCATCTTGGAAGTAGTGTTGCCAACTAGCCGGTATTTCACTGTCTTGGTCGGATATTTTGGCAGGTCCCAACAAAAGACCGGTTACCGATATCAACTTATTACTGTTCCTATTTGTAGCCAGTAATTTTATACAAGTGTTTGAGGAATTGTGATAGGTCTGAGAGCTTTTTACAAATGGGCTAAAAGAGATTTTTTTATCTCTATTGTGGGATATTTTAACCTTTAACTTCGAGCAGCTAAAGATATGGGAATTTTCTTGTATTTTTCAGACCTAAAACTAGATGGGTCTAGACCAAAAATGGATTAACTAAGTGTTGAACAAAAACTAGGCTTGAACTGGATGAAGTTACACTCCATGATTCACTGACGCATAGTGTTCTGCCCAAGGGCAGGTCTTTCACTGCAAACTCAGCTTTCTTCAATCTCTTCTATTTAGTGCCTTTCTGTGTCTCCTCATATGATTCATATGAGAGGCAGTCAAATGAAAACAGGTCATATGCCAAAAAATGTAATAGAACATTTATTACCTCGAAAGTAATCTCCTAAATGGTTTATATTTTTTCCCACTGCGAGACAAGACGATCAATCCCATTCTTGAAAAACCTTGTGGACTGTCTACCGAACCAGTTCCTTACCCAATCACACACGTCTCCGTCCGATGTCCGATGCAAAATGAAGTCCACGAATGTCTTCCTTCAACTTTCCAAAACTGTGAAAATCGCATGGGGTGTGATCAGGGATGTAGTGGGGGGGTTGTTTCAGCGTTTCCCAACCAAATCTGTGATTTGTATTCCTCACGGAGTTCGCAGTAAGTGGGCGGGCATTATCATGAAGAATAACGCCGTTCGATGGCATTCCAGGGCATTTTGACTTAATGGCGCATCTCAGTCTCTGTAAAGTTTCTTCATAATGCTGTGCATTGATTGTGGCGCTATGCTCTAGAAATTCAACAAACAGAGGATCCCTAGAATCAAAGAAGTATGTCAAAATGACCTTAGCGGAATTTGTGTATATTGCTTTGGACTTTTTCGGTGGGGAGAATCCTTGTTTTTTCATTGTTGTCTGTTTGCTCTCTGGCTCAAATGGTGACACCACGATTCATCCCCAGCGACAAAATGGGAGAGAAATGCATACTATTCCTCGTTGTGTCGTTAGAAGTAACCCAGTGAAGCAGCCATTCTGTTTGTTTTTTGTTCTTCCGTCAACTGATATGTATGTATGTATGTTGTATGTATGTATGTATTTATTAACACTACAATTGGGTATACACCCGGTGGCAGTGATATATAATGTACAATAATTGCAAATACATGAAATAAAATAAAATAAACCTAAATGAAATAAAATGTCAGTGATATTATAATATACAATAATTTCAATTACATGAAATAAAATAAAATAAACCTAAATGAAACAAAATAAAATAAACGTAAATCTATAAATAGTAGATGCAATAAACCTAGGATTATAATTAAAAACTATTCTATAATAACGCCTACGATAAGCAAAAGTAAATCTAACTTATAAGTACTTCTGTTTCACCCAACTATTACCAATTTAAATAATTACATATCACCTTAATTAATTACATACCAACTTAATTACATATCGTCTTAATTAATTACATATTACCTTAATTTATTTACATATTAACTAAATTACATATCATCTTAATTAATTACATATCACCTTAATTATTTTACATATCAACTTAATAATTACGTATCAACTTAATTAATTATATATCAATTCAATTAAGTACATGACACAACTTAAATAATTACACTGCACCTCCAATTACATTTTCAGTCTAATCTTCTCAACCTTTCCTTAAATGTATTGATTTTAAGAGGACCATTCTGAAAGATTGCCGCAGGTAAGCTGTTCCAATCTACTATTGTGCGGTTAACAAAAGAAAATTTTGCCACGTCCGTTCTTTGTTTTCTACATTTAAACTTCCTAATATGATCAGCCCTTCCTAAGTATGATGGTGTTGCTAATCTAGCATTGATATCGGTCCATGCTTTGTGTCCCATTTGTGCTTTAAACAATGTGGTGAGTCTGGTTTTTCGTCGCCTTGATTTGAGAAGTTCCCACCCTAAGTCTTTTACTATCTCCTCACCAAGTCCCTTCCCCATTTTGACATATTTTGCTGCCTTGCGTTGGACCTTTTCTATTGAATCGATTTGGTTTTGTCTGTACGGATCCCAACCTAATGCTCCATATTCCATAATTGGGCGAACAAGGGTTTTGTACGCTAATTCTTTTGACTTTCGGTTAGATTTCTTCAGAATACGCATAGAGAAATGTAGTGCTTTCCAGGCTTTCCTTGTGGTATTAGTGACTTCTTCCTTCCAACCCAGTTTGTTACTTAAATATATACCCAGGTATTTACAAGTGTTCACTTGTGGCACCGAAGTACCATTCAGCTGATATCCGAGACAAATTTCTTTATGTGTTCTACAGAAGGATATTGACTAACTTACTTTTATTGACATTGATTTTCATTTTATTTTTTGTCGTCCAGGTTTCAATAACGTTAAGATCATTTTTTAAGGCGGCGATATCGGATTCATCATTAATTTGTCTATATATTATACAGTCGTCTGCGAATAACCTTATCTGTGACGTAGTATTTCTATTTATATCGTTTATATATATATAAGAAACAATAGAGGTGCAAGGACCGCCCCTTGAGGCACGCCTGATGTTACATTTCCTAGTTCCAATATTTCTTTTCCTAGTCTGACCTTTTGGGTTCTGTTCTCTTGGAATTTATTTATCCATCTTACTACCCGATTATCTATAGGAAGTCTGCTTAGTTTCTCTAAAAGTTTTTCGTGAGGCACTATGTCGAAAGCTTTAGCGAAATCGATCAGAACTCCGTCTATTCTTCCCCCCCCCCCATCAACTTCATCGGATAAATCTTATATTAAGGATGCGATTTGACTTTCGCAAGAGTATCCTGGTCTGAAGCCGTGTTGATTTTTGTTCAGCCATTCGTTATTTTCTAAGATGTTGCGAATATATTGTGTTATTAGATGTTCCATTATTTTGCAGATAACTGATGTGACACTGACAGGTCTGTAATTGTTCGCATCGCATTTGTCTCCTGCTTTATATATGGGGATTATGATAGCCGATTTCCAGTCGTCTGGGATACTACAATTATTTACTGATATATTAAAAATTCGCATTAAGTACGGGATCATGGCTTCACCTCCTAACTTTATAATTTCTGTGGGAATATCGTCTGGACCGCGCGATTTTCGGTTTTGTAGTCTATTCTGTTCCGAACATCTTTAGCCGTTATTTCGAACATCTCTGTGCATTCATTTTCATCGATTGTAATCTCTCTTTCCTTTTTATTGAAAATAGAAATAAATTTTGAGTTTAGTAAGTCTGCTTTTTGTTTGTCCCCTGTAATTATTTGGTCATTAGTGTCTCTCAAAACTGGTATTGATTCCTGATTTCCCCTCCTTCTGCGCATGTAATTATAAAACCTACCCCAGTTATTTTCACCTTCTTTCAATAAATTTTGCAGGTAGTTCGCTTCTGCCTGTTTCTTTCCTCTTTCTAACTGTTTCGTAAGGTCCTTGAATTTCTGGTAATTTTCTAAGCTCACATTCCTTTTGTTGTACGCTCGCCTAGCCTTTTTCTTAAGTTGTCTGACATATTTTGTATAATATTCCGGGTCTGAATTACTTTTTACTATTTTGTATGGCACATATTTGGAGGTAGCCTCGGTTAATATTAGTTTATAATTTTCCCATACTTGATCCATGTTTTTGCCCTCGTCTAAGAATTTGTTATATTGATCTATAAGGTAACCTTGCAAACCGTTTATGTCTGCTTTGTTATACTGCCATATTTTCCTAGTGATATCTATGCGGACATTTGTCTGAAGCCAGTTTAACTCGAGTTGAACACTGTTATGATCACTGATTCCAGTTAATACTTGTGAAGAATGAAAACTATCCCAGGGTCGTATCAAGAAGACATCTAAAAGGTTATTGTTTCTTGTAGGTTCATTTTTTACTTGTGTAAATCCTTGTTCCCATACCAGGTAATTAACAAAGGTTTGTGAAAGGGTGTTTGTCTCTACCTGACCATTCCAGTTCACTGCGGGTAGATTTAAATCCCCTGCTAACACGACCTTCCGTTCTAACGATATTGAGGAAATCTTTTCTTGTAACTTACTCAAAGTAAATAAGTTTGTTTCGTTCGGAGGCCTATAGCATGCTATTATATCCCACGTTTCACCATTGTGTTTATTATTGATTTGTACTGCTATAATTTCTGCTTCTGCATGTAACCATAACAAGCTGCTGTCTATACCTGTTTTAATAGAAACAAATACTCCTCCCCCCCCCTGGAATCTCTATCTCTTCTGTAAATCCTATAATCATTCCTGCATATTTCCCCATCGTATATGTTACTGTGAAGCCATGACTCCGTACCTATAATTGTCTCCGGATAGTAGACATCAACTAAATTCCAAAATTCAGTTATTTTATTTACTATACTTCTGCAGTTAACCTGTAGCAACCTTAACACATTGGTCCTCACCTGTTCACTGTTCGACTCCGCGTTGACCCATCTTCATTGCTGACTCCTGTCCTCTCTCGTCGTTGCCGCCACCCTAGCGAAGAGAGCTCCCATCGCTACCGTCCCTCTCCGGTTCAGGTGCACCCCGTCCCGACCGATATCTCTGTCGTCCAGCCACGAGTTGTCGTCCACGTACCGTGTTCCCAGCTGCTCCGCAACCCACTCGAACGCCTTGTTTGTCCGTCCCACCTTCCTCCAGTTGATGTCGCGACGCCTGACGATCCCGCTGATGATGATGTCCACCGTCGGGTACCGTTTCTTCGTAGACGACACCAGATCATATAAGTCCGCCATGATGTAGTCCACGCTTCTTCTTCTCAAGTCGTTCGTCCCCACATGTAGAATGATTTTCTTAGGATCTCCTCTCTCGCGCTACTCAATTTCGTCTTTCATTTTGTCGACTCTTATTCCCAGGTAGCATTCCACTTCCAGTTCCGGATTTTCTTCTGCCACATATCTAACCATCGAGTCCCCTATGACGACAAACCCCGTACTTCCTTTTTCCTTCCTCTGTCGTAGTAGTACATTTTCTTCTTCCAGGTCTTTCATTGCGCCATTGGAACCCATTGCGCGCAGATTTTTCAGTAATGCAGGTGCTTCGTCACAATGACATGTACGAAACCGAGACTTACTCCCACCAAACGACGAACTTCTTCCACAGTGATACGTCGATTTTCCCGTATAAGACCATCAACTTGAGCAATATCAGCAGGAGTGGTGGCATGATGAGTCTGTCCTGGGTGAGTATCATCTTGCATTGACACGCGACCCTCTCGAAATCTCTTGTGCCATTCCAGTACAAGAGAACATGACATTCTGTGTTCGCCGTAAACAACAGACATGCAACGATGGATTTCTCGTTCTACTCTTTGCAGTCAAACATCGCACTACACCTAGCTGTTCTTCACTTCCTGCCTCTATTAGTGATGTTAGGAGAACACACGTATTTCTAACCTCACTTCCAGCACAATAAACGAACGACTAATGTGAAAGAAGAGGTTGTAACTGTGCTTTCGCGAATCGCCACCAGAGTTCAGTTCAGGAATCAAATTCCAGTGGTATCAACTTGCCCGCTGTGTGATACACGCATGGTGACCCGTTTTCATTTGACTGCATACATCACATTTTATTCCCTGATATTGAAAACATCCTAATGAAGAAGAATACATTATTGTTTTATTTCGGAAAGCATGAAAATCAGGAAGTATCTCAAATAGATCACATCTTGATAGATAAACGGAGACATACTAGTATAGTAGATATTCGAACTTTCAGGGGTGCAGACTGTAATTCTGACCATTATTTGGTGATTGGAGAATTAAGAGAAAGATTATCAGTAGCCAAGCGAGTAGAGCAACAAGTTAATATTACTAAATTCAATATTTTGAAATTAAAGGACGAGGAAGCTAAGCAAAATTATCAGGTCGAAATTTCGAATAGGTTTGCCACTTTAGAAAGTTCCGACGAAGTTGAGAAAGAATTAGATGTTAATAGCGTGTGGGAAAATATCAGAGATAGTATCAAAATTGCAGCTGAGCAGAGCATAGGTTATTATGAAACTAAGAAAAAGAAACCGTGGTTTGATGAAGATTGTTGCATGGTAGTAGAAAGAAGGAAACAGGCAAAATTGAAATTCTTACAGGATCCAGTTGAGGAGAAGAGAGATAATTATTTCAATGAAAGACGGGAAGCAAGTCGTACACTTAGGAATAAAAAGAGAGGTTACTTGAAGGAAAAACTGAATGAGGTAGAAACAAATAGTAAGAATAAAAACATTCGAGATTTATATAAGGGTATAAAGGAATTTAAGAACGGATATCAGCCAAGGCTAAACGTGATCAAGGATGAGAATGGTGACTTGCTTGCAGACTCTCCATCAATCCTAAACAGATGGAAAAACTATTTTGCGCAACTACTAAATGTACATAGGCCAAATAGAAATGATCGGGACGAAATTGAAATACAAACTGCTGAGCCATTTATACCCGAACCCACGCTTTCAGAAGTCGAAATTGCGATAGAAAATCTGAAAAAGTACAAGTCTCCAGGTATCGATCAAATTCCAGCAGAATTAATACAAGAGGGTGGGAGTGCATTATATAGCGAAATCTATAAACTTGTACTTGCTATTTGGGAAAAGGAAATTGTACCAGAACAATGGAAGGAGTCCATAATTGTACCTATTTTTAAAAAGGGGGACAAAACCAACTGTGGTAACTTTCGAGGAATATCACTTTTGTTGACGTCGTACAAAATTTTGTCCAATATTCTTTTGAGAAGATTAGCTCCGTACGTAGATGAAATTATTGGGGATCATCAGTGCGGTTTTCGGCGTAATAGATCGACTATTGATCAGATTTTTTGTATTCGACAGATAATGGAGAAAAAATGGGAGTATAAGGGTACAGTACATCAGTTATTCATAGATTTCAAAAAGGCTTATGACTCGGTTAAGAGGGAAGTATTATATGATATTCTTATTGAATTTGGTATTCCCAAGAAACTAGTTCGATTAATTAAAATGTGTCTCAGTGAAACATACAGCAGAGTCCGTATAGGTCAGTTTCTATCTGATGCTTTTCCAATTCACTGCGGGCTAAAGCAGGGAGATGCACTATCACCTTTACTTTTTAACTTCGCGCTAGAATATGCCATTAGGAAAGTTCAGGATAACAGGCAGGGTTTGGAATTGAACGGGTTACATCAGCTTCTTGTCTATGCGGATGACGTGAATATGTTAGGAGAAAATACACAAACGATTAGGGAAAACACGGAAATTTTACTTGAAGCAAGTAGAGCGATCGGTTTGGAAGTAAATCCCGAAAAGACAAAGTATATGATTATGTCTCGTGACCAGAATATTGTACGAAATGGAAATATAAAAATTGGAGATTTATCCTTCGAAGAGGTGGAAAAATTCAAATATGTTGGAGCAACAGTAACAAATATAAATGACACTCGGGAGGAAATTAAACGCAGAATAAATATGGGAAATGCGTGTTATTATTCGGTTGAGAAGCTCTTATCATCCAGTCTGCTGTCGAAAAATCTGAAAGTTAGAATTTATAAAACAGTTATATTACCGGTTCTTCTGTATGGTTGTGAAACTTGGACTCTCACTCTGAGAGAGGAACATAGGTTCAGGGTGTTTGAGAATAAGGTGCTAAGGAAAATATTTGGGGCTAAGCGGGATGAAGTTACAGGAGAATGGAGAAAGTTACATAACACAGAACTGCACGCATTGTATTCTTCACCTGACATAATTAGGAACATTAAATCCAGACGTTTGAGATGGGCAGGGCATGTAGCACGTATGGGCGAATCCAGAAATGCATATAGAGTGTTAGTTGGGAGACCGGAGGGAAAAAGACCTTTAGGGAGGCCGAGACGTAGATGGGAGGATAATATTAAAATGGATTTGAGGGAGGTGGGATATGATGATAGAGACTGGATTAATCTTGCACAGGATAGGGACCGCTGGCGGGCTTATGTGAGGTCGGCAATGAACCTTCGGGTTCCTTAAAAGCCATTTGTAAGTAAGTAAGTAAGTAACATAATCTTTGAATGGAACATATCGTTAAATGAAACAACCCTTCAAATTATTATCAATTATGTTATTCAACATCCTTCTTGTTAAACTCATTTTATTGTTAATGAAAATATATTTGATCGCATACTGTGATTTTTTAAATGTCTTCAAATGCAGACATAACCTGTCTCAGTCACAGTATTAAAAATATAAACAAAACTGCAGGTTCACTTTACTTAAAATTTTTACAATAGTATGTATTAAGTAATGCTTAATCGCAGATAAGTGGATGCATATTCTCTCATTTCACATCCAACGACCATATCACGAAATATCAAGGATAACGCAAACAAAATTCGTGCTGAAGAAAAAAAATAGCCAATGGAAAAATCGCCATTTTGTTTTAAAATTAACAATTTTTGTTCAATCTCAACTAGAAGACTTTTCTCTTGGTTTTTTTTTTATTGAGCGCCGAAAGTTACCCAGCATTTTCACGTAATGAGTTGACGAAAAACCCCGGAGAAAACCTCAACTAGGTCACTTGGGCCAACCAGATTTGAACCCCCGGGTACGCTCATTTCACGGTTAAGCACGCAAAGAGTTACTCCACAATGGTTATACATTAAAGGTAAGTATTCAGTTGCCCAAACTGAACCGTTCGGTTTTTAATCTTTGCAGTATTACAAATGAAGCATCTACCACTTGGGCATATCACCTGTGTTCGCATGACTGGATTCCGTCCAGAATTAGCCTATGCCTAGAGAATTTTATATAGATTGACATATGGACGGTGATTAAAAGAAAGGATATTATGACAATTATATTGATTGCAAGGCCTCCATTCGCGGTAATATTCAAAGTATACTTGAATTACCGACGCGAATTTTATTTTCTTAGTCCAACAGTATTTCCAATTGGGCATATAGCAATTTGATATGCAAAAAAAAAAAAAAAAAAAAAAAACCGCGATGGGATAGAGGAAATAATGAATCGGGGTTTGGCTCGATTCTCGTGTGGGCTACTTTCCTTGTTGGGTTTTTCCGAGTTTCTCCAATCGTAAGGCGAATGTAATGCAATCTGTCGAATCCTTTACTTCATCTCGCCACTTCATCACGAATCCCATCGACGTGAAATAACAGAGCAGTTCGTACAGCATCATTAAATAACCTAGTAAATATATATATTTTTTTATTCTGCCTGTTCTACATTTTCTACTGATGTCGTTTGGTTCATTTTGTTTAATATTTCTTGGTTGTATATTGCATAATATTAACTTAATAGTCTTTCTGTGAATCGTATAAAAATTAAACCGAGATGATTATTTACAAAGATGTGTTTTTAACGCTGACGTACCTCCGGGTTAAATAGGACTTGTTATACTCTTGGTATTCAATAATTAATTAAATGTATATTTGTTGCGACTATCTTATGGACTGATGCATATTTTCCTCATAGGTTTGCGACTTCCTCTAACAAGAATTCATCAAAATTCGACAGTATTTCACATGAAGAGAACGCGACTTTATGTCAGATTCCAAATAATTCAGATACCTCGGAAAAACCTGTGCGGACTCGTGAAGGTGAGAAGCACGCAGGCAAGAACCCATTCAAATGCGATATTTGTGGTAAGGTTGTCTCGAAATCGTTTTGCCTAAAACGACATAAACGCTTGCACACAGACGAGAAACCTTTCAAATGTGAAGTTTGTGCTCAGCGGTGCACGGAGAAAAGCAGCCTTAAAGTCCATGAGCGCAAGCACACAGGCGAGAAGCCTTTCAAATGCGATGTTTGTAATAAGTGTTTCTCGGTATCTCTGCATTTAATATGTCATAAACGAATACACTCTGGTGAGAAGCCTTTTAAATGCGATGTTTGTGGTAAGGGTTTCCCACATTCCGGTTGCCTAAATCATCATAAACGCATGCACACGGGAGAGAAACCTTTCAAATGTGATGTTTGTGCTCAGCGTTTCTCTCTTGCTAGTGGTTTAAAAAGCCATAAACTGATTCACACTGGTCTGAAACCTTTCAAATGCAATTATTGTGGAAAATGCTACTCGCGAGTAACTTATCTACAACGCCACCACACTGGCGAGAAACCTTTCAAATGTGATGTTTGTCAAAATTGTTTTGTTGATAGGAGTAACTTAATTAAACATATACAAAGGCGAAGCTTCTGGTAAATGAAATTAACGATTTGGCCTAAGATAGTCCTTTGCCACATTTTGGCAAAAATTTTGATTTTATCACCTATAAATGCTATATGCCTTCTAGCTTTTGTAAGTGGGAATAGTGTTACCCTTTTACAACAGATTGCATAGCAATATAGCTTTGTTTGTTTTTTATTCCTGTGCTAGTTTGTTACTTTTTGATTTGTATAATCCAACGAGTTAGAAAGAGAAATATATAGAGTGGCCATGTTGTCCTGTCTTTGCGGTACCACCGCGAAAAACGTCAGATCTGAAGTAAGCGCCCACAGTTGTAAAAATTCGTCTGCTTACAATGTTGTATATACGGAGGTAAGTACTACGAAAAAAAACAAAGAAAAACCATGCCTGTTGTGTGTACTGTATATAACTGCAATGTCAAAAGGAAAAAGACAACTGGTATATCATATTTCATGTGAATTTTATGGAGTTAAGTCCATAGCTTTGTTAATTAGCAGCATTTTTTTTTCATGCATAAATGTGTAACAACGCCCGGCATAAACAAAATAAATGGTTCACTGGTAATGTACTTTAACTACGGATAAAACCACTATAATTCCGTTTCTGACCCAGTGAAAAACAAATAGCAATACAATATTCAAATTGTATTTCGACTCCGGCATCCTTTATTTCTGCTCCTTCTGTCCTTACTGCTTATAGAAGAAGACTACGAGCTGTAGCTTATAAAAAGTAGGCCTATTTCGAAGACAAACGATTAATCAAATAAATGGTTCACTAGAAATAAAGTTAAAATAAATACGGATAAAACCACTACAATTCCGTTTCAAACCCAGTAATAGCAATATAATATTAAAGTTGTATTTCGACACTCGCATCCAAAATAACGCAACATTCTGGGGTAGGTCGTATTGTTGTTAGTATTTTGACTGGAAAGACATGAAAGAACATAATTGAGCACCCACGTGCAATAATGGGGTAAGTATGAATATATTTAGTAACTACTTACCCCATTATTTTACGTGGGTGCTCAATTATACACTGATAATAAACTGTGGTGCCACAGCCTTTGAAAGGCTCAGACAGACCAGCCGGCTGGTGGCCTTACGTTCACATGTCGATAATTACACTCTACTGTAACAAAAAAAAAAAAAAAAACAAAAAAAACAAAGCGTGTTTGGTCTTGTTTTACCCAAGTTACAAGCTTGGAGGTAAAGGTTGTTTACTACAGTTAGGGCCTACTTTCATTGTATATCTGATGATATAATAAAAGTCCACACCTGTGGAGTAACGGTTAGCACGTCTAGCCGCGAAACCAGGTGGCCCGGCTTCGATTCCTGGTCGGAATAAGTTACCTGGTTGAGGTTTTTTCCGGGGTTTTCCCTCAACCCAATATGAGCAAATGCTGGGTAACTTACGGTGTTGGTCCCCGGACTCATTTCACTGGCATTATCACCATCTCATTCAGACGCTAAATAACCAAAGCTGTTGATAAAGCGTCGTAAAATAACCTACTAAAATAAAAAATAAAGATATAATAAATAGTTTTGCAACGTGTAGAGATGGGAAAACAATTTAATAAAATCATCCGAATCATACTCGTTCATTTTATAAGCAATCTTGCAGGTCGCATTTAAAAGAACCTAGGAATCTTAACATTTTGTTCAGTATATTTGCTAGGATTTCTTATCATACGTACATGACAATTTTGCTTAGGTTATTCTTTTAAGCATTCCTTCTAGGAAAAGCTGACGTGTTTTAAATTTAGGGTACCGGTACATAAGTTCTTTATTTTAGATTAAGTTCCTAGCACGTATTTTACGAAATACTAGATTTTTCCACTTCAGTTTAACTGATCTATGCAAACGAAATTTGACAGCTGACGATTTTAATGTCATTTATCGCCACGCCCACTTTGTTTTGGGCGCATAAGTTAATGGCGGACGGTCGTTCAATTTTCTTCAAACATGGCGGCGCAATGACCACTCTATATCTTTCTCTTTCTAACTCGTTGGTATATTTCTATGGCACTTAATTGAAGATGGCTGGGAATGAGGAGCGATGTAGGATGTTGCGACCCTATAAAAACCAAGTCATTTGTGTGTGAAAATGATGAAGAATCTACTGATACTGATGCAAAGAGATCAGAAGAACTCGTACCAAATGAATTGGAAGACGCAGATAAAACATTTAATCTGTATGTAAGATAATGATATTAATTAGTTATTGTGGCATATGATTGTTTTGATGCTGAATTTGTAGTTTATATGTAAGAGTGAATTTTAAAGCAATTAATTCATTATTCATATGCTACCATGTTGTTTGTTCATATAATTGTCAAAGGCTTAATAAGAACTGAAACATAACTGCATTGTGGATGCACCTCGTTCGTTGAGAGTATTGTGCCCCGTTTTCAATTAGCAGGTCACACACACCTGCCTTCTGATCGTGACTTTACTAAAATTGAAAAGTTTGCAAGGAAGCGAACCCAAGCTGTTAGTGATCCATATAGATGGCGACGAATTTTACTCAAATATTAAAAAAGAAAGCTATTTCATATTACAGCAATGACGCAAGATGACTTCGTTGGCAGTGTACAAACTAGTTAAGTTGATAAGAAAGACAACTAAATATGAAGATTGGACTGATCAGTTTTCGGCTGTTTACACATTTAGGTTCACGCAGAGAAATCCAGATACTATGTTTGTAAAGTATGCCTGCAGTGATAATTCCCTAGGAGTGTCATTAGAGAAATGTCGTCAGCCATGTGAGCAGATCCCACTGGGATTAAAATACTTAGAACGTTTCCGATTTAATCTTTTGAAATTCAAAGATTTTCAAGAACTGTTCCCCTATATTCCAGCAGTAAATCACACGACCAGGTGACAGGTCTGAAGATACCACTATGAACTAACATAATATTGAGGATTTATTGTATTTGGGACCAGCTATGTGCTCGTTGGCTAAAACAAAAGCCTTGCTTGGTAACAACACATGTTCCATTATATCTGGAAACAATGATGACTTTGGATACGATTTGGAACTACTTTCAAGTCCCATGTTTCTTAGCCTATTATAAATATTGAAATAATGCACCTATCATAGCACACTTTAGGATAAAATAGAATTGACGTTTTTGTCACTTAACTATATTTAAACACTTCAATTAATCCTGTATTGCCAAAACTTTCAATGTTAACCAGGCATCAAATTTGCGATTTCTTTATTCAATGTACACGAAAGCAGTTCACTCTATTGGAATATACTAAAGTAGGAAATCATTCTTAATTGCATTCTCTTCGACATTAGGCAGAAATCAAGATTCTATGTATATTAGTTACCTATTAAGATCGTGTCAGACATATAGGACCTTTTTTTTTATATAAGAAAGCTATGAATTTCGTATCGTTATGGTGATTGCTTTTGTTTCATAAAACATGATCAATTCGATGTAAATATTCACTTGTAAAATGAAAATGTATTAGGTATTTGGACAGTAACAATGGCATAAGTACTTAGTTGTGTGGTGCATTAAAATGTATTCTATTGTGCATCATGTTTCCTTTAAATAACAACAAGAACATGGCATCATATGACTACGACTGAGTCATAGACCTCTCCTTCAGATATCTTTTGATCCTTGGGCTTAGCCGCTTTTTTTTATAGCAATAAACTCTTGGTTAATGGCCTGGTTCGCCGAAGTGTTACATTGTTGAAGAGATGGAGTGCAATTCTTTACATTTACTATTACAATTAATTTCTAATAATCAGTTATATTAGAAGAAAACTTAGTAATACCAAAGATAATAACAATGAAGAATGAAACATGAAATTACAGCCATTCTAAACCTTCTTGTAGCGTTTACAGTACCTGGCCACATTATTATAATCACTCACATTTTTACTATATTTGACATATTACTTCCTCATTTCAACTCTGGTTTCCTTTTTTAAGCAGAATTCACATTACATATTTAATTTTTAAACAATATTAAGTATAATTACAATTATAACAATGTTAATTCAAGAAATATTGATAAAAAACCAGCCGCACCTCATTTTTACAGATATTTCAGTATTTCGTACGACCTCCTTTGGCTTTAATTACAGCTTCAATTCTCTTTGGCATGTTTACAATACACTTCTGTATTATTTCCTGGATCCTCTCATTGTGATTCCAAACATGTATCAGCCTTTCAATAAATCGAACTCTGGTAGTAATAAATTCTTTTTCCATCTCTCTTTTTACGAGTTCCCAGACGTTCTCAATGGGATTCAAGTCCGGTGAGTTTCCCGGCCATGGCAAAAGTGGAATGTTTTTGGAAGCCAAAAGCGTTTTGACTCTCCTAGCAGTGCGGCAATGTACACCATCTTGCATAAAAATATATTTTTCCCCATTTGGGAACCATTCGTTCAGCTGAAGGATAAGTCTGTTTTCCAATACCTGGATATATTGATCTTGTTTCATTGTTCCCTAAACAATGTAGAGTCGTCCTGAACCGTTGCCTGATATCACAGACCATATCATGACTGATATTGGTTGTTTAACTGTGTTAACCAGGCATCCAGGAGCAAAATTTTCTCCCTTTCGTCGACGAACAAACATTGCTTTGTCCATCAAACACTGAAAAGTTGATTCATCGGAGAAGCAAACCTGAAAGTTGTCAAAGAAACTGATAAAAACTCTAAATTTTGTCTTTAAGTATTAAATAAATTGAGCGCGAATTCCGAATTGTGTAGCCCGACAGGGCGTCCAGCATCGAAGCGATAGTGGACCCTTCATACTGCCCCTATATGCAAGTTTAGGTGCCGAGCCCCGACCAGAGGTCAAGTACATTCACGTAGAGCCTCAATGGGGATCCGGGGCGATTTAGACGCTCCGGTTACCGACTGTGCTGGCCGGGGCGGATATATCGCTCCGACGTGTTACCACTAACTAATGGATCCCGCAGTGTAATCAACCACAATTCCTATGAAGCATTGCAGTCTCAAATTATTCCGCCTTTGATGGGCGAGGTCGGAGTTAGTTGCGTAGTCCGGCGGTTGTGTTCATTGTGGAGTGGGGAGCCACAGGCGGTTATTTCCGTGGTATGGGGCATGAAATTGCAGCTCGCCTCTGGTGTAGGACTTGCAGTTACGTATGTGATGCGCAGTTTCAAGGGTAACTTCCGCGAATAATTTTTTAGGTGTCTTCTCTTACTCCCTCCCGGTGGCAGGCTGACACCCTACGTTCCGAAGGGGGGGGGCAGTTCAATATGCCTTCGCGCTCTTCTCCCCTCCTTCAGAACAACATGAGAAACAGAAGGTAGCAATAGACACGACTAATAGTAATGTGACGAACATAGCAATGGACTTGGACCCTGAGAAAGTAACAGTTAAAGTGACGCTTCCACAGTTTATTAGTATCACCTTGGACGGAACAGAAAAGACTATGAAAAACATAGTCCATTTTACGTGAGACGCGCACTCGACGGACTCGTTGGGAATGTCAAAAACGCAACTCGACTACGCAACATATATATATATATATATATATCCACAACAGAGGGAGACGCTTTTGAAAGCGAAGTTGTTGAGTGTTACCCTATTAAAGTCCTCGCTGAATACCACGCGAGAAGTGGTGCGTACGGACTCCCTAGGCGATATGTCTGATGAAGAGATCCAACTAGAACTGGCGGAGCAGTCCGTGTTCAAGACTTACCGTTTATTGCGTAAGCGGGACGGGAGGACTGTTCCCCTGAGCACAGCCTTTTTGACCTTCAAAAAGTAGTAGTATTAGTAGTATTTATTTATTTAACCAGGTAGAGATAAGGCCGTCAGGCCTTCTCTGCCCCTCTACCAGGAGATTCCAACTATAATACGAAGAATAAAATTGCAATTAGTATTAAATTCACAATTACAATTACAAGTAAAATTACAATTAGTATTAAATTTACAATTACAATTACAATAAAAATCAAAGTACGAAAAGATTACCTCACTAATTAAAGCTAGATAATTTATCGTAGAAAAACAAAGAATATTTAATATTTACTGAATTACAAATTAAACCTAGAATAACAAAATTCTATACTGATGAAATTACTGTATATTCAAATATTTTGTGATAGATTAAGCAACTATTTACAAGAAATCAATTACTGACCAAGTGCCTAGTAAGTTTGCGTTTGAATTTAATTTTATTTCGACAGTCCCTGATGCTAGCAGGTAGCGAATTCCAGAGTCTTGGCAGGGCTATTGTGAAAGAGGATGAGTATGAGGAGGTGATGGGATGGTATTGTTAGTATTGTTTCATGGCGAGAGCGTGTGTTCAGATTATAGTGGGAAGAAAGGTAAGTGAAGCGAGACGACAGGTACGAAGGAATAGAAGAGTTCAAGATTTCGAAGAGAAAGAGGAATGAATGTAAATTTCTTTTCTTATCTAGTTTAAGCCAACCTATTGCTTCCAGGGATGGGGTAATATGATCATATTTACGAATATTGCTTACAGAACGTACACACAAATTATGAGCACGTTGAAGTTTCGTTTTGTTGTCGCTGGAGAGGTCAATCTGTAAAATGTCAGCATAGTCAAAATAGGGAAATACAAGTGTCTGCACAAGGGACTTTTTTAAGCAAGAGGGGAGATGAACATTTATCCTTTTTAGCACATGGATAATAGAATATACTTTTCTGCAGGTTTCTGTGATTTGCAGGTCCCAGTTGAGATTATTATCCATATGAATGCCAAGATTTGTTATTGAAGAACTGAAAGGGATATGAACTGTACTTACTTTAACGGGGCAAATGTCAAGGTGTTTCACAGCGTCGGTTTGCCGTTTTTGTCCTAATATAATTGCTTGTGTCTTTCCAGGATTGATTTTAAGATGGAGTTTCTTTGTCCATGTCACAATCGAGTCAATGTCTTCGTTCAATTTATCTATAGCGTCATTTACTCGGTCTAAGCGGGAAGAGATGTAGCATAGAAGGTCGTCAGCATACAAGTGATAGTTACAGTGCCTTACAAGAGATGTAATATCATTGATATATATTGTGAACAACAATGGTCCGAGTACCGACCCCTGTGGTATACCTGATGTTATGTCAAGCCAGGAGGAGCTTCGATTCCCGGACACAACGCATTGTTGTCTTTCCCGCAAGTAGAATTCGAACCAACTCACAGCAGTCTCTGACAAATACAGATTTCTCAATTTATGGGTGAGTAGGTCAACATTTACAGAGTTGAAAGCTTTGCTAAGGTCAAGAAGTGTTAGTATTGTTACTTTATTAGAGTCGATTGCTTCACGAATGTCTTCGGTCACTTTAAGTAGAGCAATGCTTTGTTGTGTCCAGCTCTGAAACCTGACTGATACTTGTCGAACAGTTTGTGCTCGTGCATGTAGTTAGTGATTTGTCTGTGTACGATTCTTTCCAGTGCTTTTGAAATGGCTGGCAGGATGCTTATTGGTCTACGTATAGTCGTTCGGGTCGGTGGGAACTTTGACTTTTGGAAGAGGAAGAACGAAAGCGTGCTTCCATATTTTAGGGAAAGTTGAAGTGATTAAGGAACTATTGAATATTTGTGCAATTGTAGGTATTACTATGTCTTGTATTTTCTGTATGAGTAATATGCTAATGTTGTCCGGCCCTTGAGCTTTCTTCTTGATGCGTCGGATGGCTTTCATTACGTCAATAGGAGTGACGTCGGTAAAATAGAATTTGTCTCGAGTTGGGGGAACTGGGTCAGGCAAAACTGTGTCTCGTTTCGTTGTGTTGTTTAAGGTCGGGTCCTTTACAAAGTGTTCGTTCAAGCGGTCAAGTGGGATGGGAATGTTTGCTTGTTCACTAGCCCTTCCAAGTCCAATAATCTTCAGATTTTTCCATAATTCGGAATATGGGGGTTTGAATGATGAGGGTTTTAGACATTTTACAGTCAATTATAGAGTTGGGTTTAAGAATTATGAAACTGGTTGTTGCACAAATAGTATAGAGGGACGTGGTCTGCAGTAAAACTTCAGGTTGGGAGGGGTAAAAGGGTGGGTTCAACTATACAGGGTCATTTAGATGAGTATGTATGGAGAAAGAATGTAAATGCGGGTGATTGTGTTGTGAATGCATTTTTGAGAGATGTGACTGTTTTGTATATTCCAACGAATAAGAATGTGTGAGTGTTCTTGTTTTATTTCGGAGTGATATTTATATTGTTCTAGTTGGAATTATTATTTATTATTACCCTTATTGTTTCTGTATTTTTTTTAATTAGGTTATTTTACGACGCTGTATCAACATCTAAGGTTATTTAGCGTCTGAATGAGATGAAGGTGATAATGCCGGTGAAATGAGTCCGGGGTCCAGCACCGAAAGTTACCCAGCATTTGCTCATATTGGGTTGAGGGAAAACCCCGGAAAAAACCTCAACCAGGTAACTTGCCCCGAACCCGGGCCACCTGGTTTCATGGCCAGACGCGCTGACCGTTACTCCACAGGTGTGGACGTTTCTGTAGAGGAAGTATCTTTTTCGCAAAGTAGAGCGTTTTATTTCTGTTTTAAAATGATGGATATTATTTTCTTGAGGGCAGTAATGACGCATGATGGATGGTATTTATTTTATTTATTGAAGAAATAGGTTTTTATTTTTGTTGATTTTGTATATATGAGCGAGTGTGGGGATCTGTTTGTTGTTTCTTTTTATTTGAGATGCGAGTGTTTAACATGTTCCAAAGAAGGATGTGTGGATGTTCTTGTTTTGTTATTTTTGAGTGATATTCATTTTGTTGTGGTTGGAATTGTTATTTTAGTTATTGCTACCCTTATTATTTGTGTTCAGTTTGAAAATTTTTCGTGGAGGAAAGCGTTTTATTTGTGTTTTATAATGATGGGTATTCTTTTGTTAGGGTAGTGATTACGCATGAAGAATAGTATTTATTTTATTTATTGAAGAAATAGGTTTTTATTTTTGTTGGTTTTGTATATATGAGCGTGTATGGATCTGTTCTTTGTTTCTTTTTATTTGATTTTAATTTGGAGTTCAAAATTGTAAGAGGACTGCAGTAGGAATTTGTGTTTTGTAAATGATTTCAAGGTTACTTTCTTCAAATTCGGTCTTTTTATTATATTATTGTGCTGTATTTTTATTATTTGTGTGAAAGCCGAGGTATGTAACAAGGTTAGTGGGTTAGTTGAGGTGATATTTGAGTGTCGACGTATGTGAGAAGGTTAGTGGGTTAGTTGAGGTGATATCTGTGACATGTGGTCGACGTATGTAAGATGGTTAGTGGGTTAGTTCAGGTGACATATGTGCGAAGGTTAGTGGGTTAGTTGAGGTGATATCTCAGTGACATGAGGTCATCGTATGTGAGAAGGTTAGTGGGTTAGTTGAGGTGATATTTCAGTGACATGAGCTCAACTTATGTGAGAAGGTTAGTGGGTTAGTTGAGGTGGTATTTCAGAGACATGACGTTGACGTATGTGAGAAGGTTAGAGGGTTAGTTGAGGTGGTGTTTCAGAGACATGACGTTGACGTATGTGAGAAGGTTAGTGAGTTAGTTGAGGTGATATTTCAGTGACATGAGGTCAACGTATGTGAGAAGGATAGTGGGTTGAGGTTATATTTCAGTGACATGAGGTCGACGTATGTCAGAATGTTAGTGGGTTAGTTGAGGTGATATTTCAGTGACATGAGGTCAACCTATGTGAGAAGGTCAGTGGGTTAGTTGAGGTGATATCTCAGTGACATGAAGTCAACGTATGTGAGGTTACTGGGTTAGTTGAGGTGATATCTCAGTGACATGAGATCGACGTATGTGAGAAGGTTAGTGGGTTATGGTGATATTTCAGTGACATGTGGTCGACGTATGCGAGAAGGTTAGTGGGTTAGTTCAGGTGATATCTCAGTGACATGAAGTCAACGTATGTGAGGTTACTGGGTTACTTGAGGTGATATCTCAGTGACATGAGATCGACGTATGTGAGAAGGTTAGTGGGTTGTGGTGATATTTCAGTGACATGTGGTCGAAGTATGCGAGAAGGTTAGTGGGTTAGTTGAAGTGATATTTCAGTGACATGAGGTCAACGTATGTGAGAAGGTTAGTGGGTTAGTTGAGGTGATATCTCAGTGATATGAGGTCAACGTATATGAGAAGGTTAGTGGGTTAGTTGAGGTGATATTTCAGTGACATGAGGTCAACGTATGTGAGAAGGTTAGTGGGTTAGTTGAGGTGATATTTCAGTGACATGAGATCACGTATGTGAGAAGGTTAGTGGGTTAGTTGAGGTGATATCTCAGTGACATGAGGTCAACCTATGTGAGAAGGTTAGTGGTTTAGTTGAGGTGATATCTCAGTGACATGAGGTCAACATATGTGAGAAGGTTAGTGGGTTAGTTGAGGTGATATTTCAGTGACATGAGGTCGACGTATGTCAGAAGGTTAGTGGGATAGTTGAGATGATATTTCAGTGACTTGAGGTCAACGTATGTGAGAAGGTTAGTGTGTTAGTTGAAGTGATATCTCAGTGAAATGAGGTCAACGTATGTGAGAAAGATAGTGGGTTAGTTGAGGTGATATCTCAATGACATGAGGTCAACGTATATGAGAAAGTTAGTGGGTTAATTGAGGGTCTAGCGCAGTGATGTGACGCCGAATACTGTGAATTCAAGTATATAAGTGCGTTTTCGCTGTCATATTTAGTTGCCGAAATTTGACCTATGTGATCGTGTTGATTATATCCTATTTTGAATAAGAGCGGATGGATTATATTCCAGAACGGGATGTTGTGAAATTGGTTTGCTGATGTCCTATTTTGGATAAGAGCAAATGGGCTCTGTTCCAGAATGAGATATCGTTAATTTGTGTGATTATTGTGTTTAGATAGGTTTATTTACTCATCGTGTTGGTTTACGTCGGCCAAGTTGTGACGTCAGAGTGTGACGTCACTACCGACATATCGTGACGTCATCGTTTGGCAAACGACGAAAATTAAGCGATATCCTATTATAAAAGAATCCCCTCTTGAGGCTCAAATTCCGATGATGACAGAGGAAATAAAATAGAAGAGGTATGTATCCGTCTAAATCCCATTAACCTGAATTCAGGGGAAGCAACACACCTTTTCTTTGCTTACGGTACTTATTCCATGATAGATATGTCCGTTTGTAGCCCAAATTTGTCCACGCATTTCGAATGATCTGTGATTCACGACCTACATGTTAGTGACCTCTACCCTATCCGAATGCGCATGTCCGCTTAACGTCCTGAATCGTCATTAAATCAGCTGTTCAGTGTATTATGACGACGAAAGTCATTTTTCGTAGGTTACTGTTAAAGAGTACAGTAAATAACTGGAATTCAAAATGAATGGATTTTATAACCCTAGGAGAGTTTAATAACGATAAAATATTAGCCGATAATATTTTCGCGGTATATTAATTATGAATATATTCTCCATCAATGGGCGGCTAATAATAACCCTAGGAGAGTTTAATAACGATAAAATATTAGCCGATAATATTTTCGCGGTATATTAATAATGAGCATATTCTCCATCAATGGGAGGCTAATAATAATTAATAGCACATTTACTAGAGAATTTGATTCGTACAATTAAATTGCGTTGTCCTACATAGGCTACTGTTGCACGAAAGCAGTGTGTAACATCAATATTATGTCTACTTTCGATTGGAGATCGATGATAGCGCTACATGTGGTCTTTGAAGACAGCAAAGATCAGGGAAGCTGTTTAGAAATTGAACTGTTCATCTCTTGCAAAGACGTTGTAGTTATATATCTAGACACACAATTGGCGCTGATGTCGTGTACAAATTTGAAACCTCTCGCGCAGGTTCGCGCGACGCCATGTCTTGGGAGTAGAAGCACTTTATCAAGCATCAACATATGGAGATTCACGTGTTCATTTATGTTGTTTACTTTCAATAGTGCATTAAAGTTAAACTTAACAGCAAGTTTAGTTTTTAGCCATTGATGGAGTGCATTAATAGTCATTTCTAATAATAAAATTAGGTATTTTAAAAATGCGTAATATCTTCGAAGTGTGAATGTGTTCCTACAACTTAGAGATGCACGTTCCTAACGTGTAGAAGTTATTAATTGAATTTAATTGGGTGACTAGTGCCATTCTTTATGGTGAATTCGTGTACAACGTTTAATTGTACGTATACGTACAAAGAAGGATCTGGAACCACTTTATCAACACATGGAGATTCACGTGTTCATTTGTGTTTACTTTTAATAGTGTGTTAATTTGTGTTATTTTATATAGTGCATTAAAGTTAAAGTTAATAGGAAGTTCAGTTTTTTAGTCAGTGATGGAGTACATTAATAGTCGTTTCTAACAATTAGTGTATTTTAAAAATGCGTAATATCTTCGAAGTGTGAATGTGTTCCTACAAGTTAGAGATACACGTTGCCAACGTGTATGGTTGTTATTGTTTAATAAGTTCTATGCCTAAGTAGTAAATTTGAGTGTGCCGTTCACTATGGTGAATTCGTGTGCAGCGTTTAATTGTACATATACGTACAAGAAAGGAACTAGAATTTCTCTGCACAAGTAAGTACAGTAATATAATTACCGTACAATTTATTTCTTGCTTGCTTAACCTAGTTGGACATGTACCGAGATAATAGCCACAGACGAAGACGAATATCTAACACAAAAAAGCGTTGTTCTGAATATTAGGTTTTCAAAATATCGCTGATAAACTTGTTTAAACTTATAACTTAGTGCTACTAATTACTAATTCAACATTTGTTTGACAGAGTAATTAATGCCTGTAAAGTATATTTTATAGTCCTACTACTGCTATGGTAATAAGCTAATGAATGGTACTTACGCCAATATTTTGAAAATAAAACAATAGGCTTACATATTTTTTTTTACAGGTATGGAAGCAGAGATATTAATATTTTTAGACGTATTAAATTGACCATAATGACCATATATACATAAAGATCAGATGTCACCATACACCTAAAAGTTCTAACATGAATTTACATAAATTTGTAAGAAATTTAAGGAAGTCCATCTTATTAATTAAGAATCAATACGTAAGCTCTTATTCTGTACACTAGGCCTAAAATTCATATAGCCTATAAGTGTTCAAGTACATATATTTGACGGAGTAATTCCTGCATGTAAAGTTTACTTTATATTACTATGATAATAAGCTAATGAATGGTATTTATATCTTAAAACTAGAACATTAGTGTACATGTTTTTATTTTACAGATGTATAATACTATACAATATGAAAGCAGATCAAATTGTTCGTTTCTCCTCTACATCAAAGGAAACATATGTACATAGGATATATATTGTTTTATGTAATGTACAATACATAGCTAACAGTGTTTTACGAATAACAGGTAATAGACTACTAATACATAACTTTATTTTCACCTGAACTGGCTTACAATATGCATTTGTATTTTTTATTCGCTCTAAAATGATGTCAAATAACTACAACGTCTTTGATAATTATCAAATTATTTCCGTCATCTTTCGTTTCACGTCATACTAACGGTAACTTGAATTATGTCCACAACGTAGTCGCTTTAAATCTCAACAGGATTTTGTTTCATTTAGTTACTCCGATTGGTTTATAAAATATAAAAAAAAACATGTTATTTTAAACCTTAAACATTGCATATGCGGATGTCTGCTAGCCGGCGCTCTCCCCAAACATGGCGGCGGGCGCAAGCTTCAATTTGTCCCGACTCTAAACCAAGCCCCTACAGTCTCGACTGCGCGAAACGAGGAAACCGGGGCAAATTGAACGCTGCGCTTGCCGTCATATTGTTGGAGAGCAGACAAATAATAGCAGTGCGTAAATCACGCAGTTTAACGCTGTGATGATCTAAAATTGACATATTATGGCCATTTTCGACGTTTAACGTAAAATTAGGACGAAATAAACATATTCAAAGTTTCATTGATATGTGTTAGAACATTAAAGAAAAGAAAATACGTATGCAGCAATTTATAGCAAACATGCTGATACATCCATAAATAGGCCTACACAATACACATTATAGATTGTATAATTTTACGATAATCAGCAAATTGTTAGGTTTCAGAGAATCTAAATTTATATTAACATATTAACTCTTAGATCACAAGACATAAATATATGCGCCTTGATTACACAAGTTCTTGTTATAATCAAATTCCTAAGTGAAATAAATATGCAATAATCAGTATAGACTTGTTAAGTTTTAGAGAATCAAAAATAAATTATATTACCGGTACTTTTAGACCACAGGACATAGGTAATCTGGCAAAATATAATATGCGAAGGTAGCCAAATTACATTGAATTCATTCTTCAATTAATAAAGGGAATGCTATCAATTATAAAAAGTATCGGTACCTAATACATTGCAAACAATAGGTAACGTGAAGACCTAAAAACTAAACAATCACTTTATGCAAGATAAAAAAACCACATACTTTTTATGTGTGGATTTTTTACATATTGTATTTTTATTTTAAATAAATAAAATAGATATATTATCATTGCTTGCAGAGTGATGGTACATAATTTTTATGCACATATGCAATATCAATAAGATGCTATTCCTTGCTTTTGTTAATAAAATATATCCGGCAAAATGTAAAAGTTATTTATAGGTGAACTCTGAATCATAAATTCACAAAGGAGGCTTAGCTATTATAGCTATTTATTTATTTATTATCTGTATATTTATTTATCCAAATATGGATCTTGAATGAAAGTTTATTATCTTGCAGATAAATTCACTTACATAATAAAAACAAAAAGTTATCTTTCCACTAATGTTTTAACATCTGATGTGTAAGTCTAAATAATTCACTCAGTGGGATTTCTCTACAGTCTGATATACCTGTACTAACAATTAAGTATTCTTTATTGTCGTAAACTACTGATTGATTTTTAATGATATTGATATTGTAACAACAGAAATAATATTATATCGTACCTTTTGCAAATAGCTTGGAAAATTAAACAGGGATGGTATTATCGCCGCGCTCTCATGGTTAACATTCGGCAGGTCTTTGAGCGGCCTCATGCGTTCGGCAGGTCTTTGAAATTTAATTGTATTATTGTTTTCAATTTCTTGTGTCGCCGCTCCAATCACTCGCCTCAATTTCAATAATGCAACCAATAAGCTGCTTCAATTATTATTAAATGACACTTACTTGTCTAATCCACGTAGACTAAACCCGAGGTTGCAATGTCTTGTGCTGAGGACGAACATTAAGGTATGTGATTAAAAATTATTATTAAAGAGTTATTATTAAGAGTTAAGAAAGCCAACGTACTCGTGTATGAAATAATAATAATAATAATAATAATAATAATAATAATAATAATAATAATAATAATAATAATAGCCATTTAACAATGTAACAAACTAGTGCTTATTCTTATCGAGAAAGTAGACGTGACAACGTGACGCTTAGAGTGAAACCTACAGAGCAACAATCGGTCGGCAAAATTATTTTTTTAAACCACACCGCACGTTATTGTATGATGCCGACATGTTAAGCATGAGTCCGCGGCGATAATATATCATCTTTCAAAATTATATTGCCATTACTTTCACACTATTCACTAAAAACACCCGAGACAAAACAAAGGACAAGTATGACAATCGTGTTTACCGCTCTATTTCTACCAGTAGCATGGCGGCGTAAACATGCGCAGACTGGTTTCAATTTTGGACAGCACACCAGAGCTGTGTGAGTCTAGTATACTATTATAACGTCTTTGCTCTAAACTTCTGCGCAGCCTGGGCTGTAGGGGCTCGATCTCTTGGAACCATGTGGAACGTTGAAGTGATCACTGGAGCAGTGAACAATTGAAACAGGTTATTTCCATAGACTTACTAAATAACCGCTAGACCGCTCACTGGCGCTAGTGTTATGTTCCCAAATTGAACAGTCGACGAGCGGCCATTTGCTTGGTAGAGCTGAATAAGTACGGTTCTTTCGTGTGCTGCTTTTTATTGCAATAATGCACACGGATGTAACGATAAAGAAGGAAGGAATGTTATATTTCACTGGTTAGATAATCCTTAATTTCTACGACGATTTTTTCTCCATATTATGTTACAGAAGACAAACTATTGTAGGCCTACTTGCCATGTGACTCTTTATGCTTCAAGTTTCCTCTGAGTAAAGATTCCCTTAACCGAAAGTGGATAGGTGCAATCCGCAGAGAGAATTTCTACCCTACATTGAATCATTCAGTGTGTTCAACTCATTTCGAAGATAGTAATTGCCTTTCAAACTACGTTATTATAGATTGTTATTGTCCTTCACTCACTCTATATCATTCATTTTCTTCAAACAGCTGTTGTTTCAGTGCATACATGACTAATAAAATTATTCACCGAACTTAAACATACAGAAACTGCATAAATTAAAAAAAAATATTTTTTAATGTAACTGATTGAAAGTAATTCCTGTCTTAGTTACGGATTAGTGAAACATTTTCTTATGCTATTGCTGCTATTATTACTACTACTATTCCTGCTACTGCTGCTACTACTTTTTTTACTTCATGCAGCAGTTTAACCTACAGATTGAATTAAAAAGTTGACATATTAATTCTTTTATTAATCGTGGTTATGAATGTTCACATTCAGAGTTCCTATGAAAATGATGCAAGTCTGAACACAGTACCTATGTCTGACAGCCAGGGTTGTTGGGTAACCCAATTTAGGCTGGATTCTCCCAATTTCCTGGTCGAGTCCCGATTAAAGGGAGTCGGGATTGACAAAAATCCCGATTTTACAGATATTAGCCTTGAACATATTATTTTAAGCAAATTAGTCTGTATTTCCCATTATCCGATATTTTATTTATATATTGACTCAAATGGTATCATTGTAAACATAGAGATAATCCGCGGATATTTAGGAAGTCTATGAAGTAGCCCAGCTAATTGTCGTAAGGCAACTAAACTCGCAAAATAATACTTCTTCTAGTTCTACCGCATTGTTGATAATTCCGTTCCGGTCCCTAGTCGCTGTTCTCACAATTAGTAAACATTGTGTATTTCAAGTGCGTTGACTGGCAAGAAAGATAGCGTTTTGATATCGTACTTTACACTAATAACAGAGACATACAATTGCTGCGTTTTGTAGTTTAGTGAACTATGTTTAAACATGGATTCATCGTCAGATAGTGAAACTGTTGCAGTACCGTTCCAAAATTAATTTATTAGCAAATTGTTAAAACATAGGCTATTCGTGGTTAGTAAAAGAAAAAATTATTGTAGTGTTCACTGTACTGTGTATCTTTCGTATTTTAGTGTTTCTCGCGGAGGTGAATAGGCCTATTGTATTAAAAAGCACGTGAACACTATGCAGAAAACTGTTATCTTATGATAGGCTAAATTGTTGACAAGTCTAATGTCTTAGGTTAGCTTCTGATATCCCGACTTCCCTCGCAGAAAACCTAGCAACTCTGCTGACAGTAGAAACACGGTATTAAAGGTATCACAAAGGAAGTATTGTTCCTTTAAACAAAAACATTTAGCTTTCGGATACGCAATACAACACGTATTCAAATAGCGCTTTCGAAATCCCGCGCGTTTTCTACCTAACAAATGGCGGCTTTCTGCTGCTTCAATTTGGGAACATATTTCTCAGTTCTCCGCTACAGCGTGGTACGGGCTCGGTTATTTCACGAAACTTTTTCGATACGCCATTTCTGAGGCAGCTCCAGCTTGCGGACTATTAAGTTTCTAGCTACACAAATATAAGTATCAGGACCCTTAATAATGTATAGAAATATAATAATCTGTGAAATCATTGTTTATCTTTACTACGATAAAGTAATGGCAGATATTAATAAAATTGCTTGAGTGTGAGTGAGATGTATCGGACAACTCAGTGAGTGGTAAAGGGTCGAGTGAGTGATTAGTCTGAATTTCATATTAATAAATATTTTCCCCTCCTGGACATATCTCACTCGTGACTCTGAGTTGTTACTCACATTTTATCGCCTAGACATAGCTGTGCAAGTTATCAATGTTTAGACTAGAGCTCCTTGCAGAGGGAAGTCTTCGTCACATTCGGTTTGTAAATATACTTTTGTTTCGATCATAGAGGAGGAAAGTGTGTAGTTTCAAACTTCATTTGTTAATATTTTGAAACAACACCATATATTATTCACTAAATCAGTTACCGGAAACGAGAAACAGGAAGTCTTTTCCTATCATTGAAGACAAATGCAAAGGAATTTGCAACATGGTCTTCACTGAAGCACAATATATATATATATATATATATATATATGTTATGTTTTATTTAACGACGCTCGCAACTACAGAGGTTATATCAGCGTCACCGGATGTGCCGGAATTTTGTCCCGCAGGAGTTCTTTTACATGCCAGTAAATCTACTGACATGAGCCTGTCGCATTTAAGCACACTTAAATGTCATCGACCTGGCCCGGGATCGAACCCGCAACCTTGGGCATAGAAGGCCAGCGCTATACCAACTCGCCAACCAGGTCGACTATATATATATATATATATATCTTATGAATGTGTAAAAATATAATGTGATGAGTAATGACTCGTCTGAGTGATACAAATAACCTGTTCGGTAATTCTACTCTATCTTCCTCCACTTCATCCTACAGTAATGGAATTTCATAATCTTCTAGTAGGTGTTTAGTTACCTTGTGCGATATACGGTAACGCAGCATAATATGATCAAACGCACTTTCCATTGTAACTTTTATTTTGCTTCGGAGAAATGGAAATCGTTGCTTCACTTGGCCGAAACATCTCTATAATTGCACGTTCTTTCGTTACCAGTATATATTTATTGTAGGCTCTTTGCTGTGAAGTGATGGTAAAGTAATAAGCCAAGGAGCAATTCTGTGGCTTCAAGGCAAAATTAGGCCTCTATGTCATTTCTTTCACTTTTCAAGAACGAGCATGCACAGATATAATTTGAACAAGCTTATAAAGTCGTAGGAATCATGTTTCATAACAATGGATTAGACAAAAAAATAATAGAGATAAATACAGTACATGTTACCTTTTGCCACAATAAAGATTGCAGCAGGATGCACAACATATCGCAAAACCTCATTTTCAACAAAAATTTAAATATCATCTTTTGCCTTGGAACCACAGAATTCCATAACCCATATCACCTAGAAGAAGTGCATTGGAATTATTTCCAATCATTACTCTACAAACAGCCGAATTTCTTCATATACTCCAAAATTTAGAAATCTTTATTGTACATTGTGAGTAGGTCTACACTCTTTCACTGAGTCCACACCTGTGGAGTAATTGCTAGCGCGTCTGGCCGCGAAACCAGGTGGCCCGGGTTCGATTCTCGGTCGGTTTTCCCTCAACCCAAATTGAGCAAATGCTGAGTAACATTCGATGCTGGATCCGGACTCATTTCACTGGCATTATCATCTTCATCTCATTCAGACGCTAAATAACCTGAGATGTTGATACAGCGTCGTAAAATAACCTACTCTTTCCCTGATTATGTTTTAAATAAAAAATCAAGGTATATTCAATACTACTCAAAACATTTACAATTTTAATACAAGACACAAATCAGATCTCCATTTATCCTCTGTTAGTCTAAGCTGTTATGAAAAAGGAGCTCACTATTCATGTACCTATTACGGTCTTTAATGCACTGCCTAATTATTTTAATGCTTCGAAGGACCTTGTTGAGAACAGAATTAACCAAATTTCTACATATAGGCCTACACGTTAAAATGTTATGTTTTATTTAATGACGCTCGCAACTGCCGAGGTTATATCAGCATCGCCGGTGTGCCAGAATTTTGTCCCGCAGGAGTTCTTTTACATTCCAGTAAATCTACTGACATGAGCCTGTTATATTTAAGCACATTTAAATTCCATCGACCTAGCCCGGGATCGAACCCGCAACCTCGGGCACAGAAGGCCAGCGCTATACCAACTGCACCAACCATGCCGACTTTACATATACATACCTTCTACATAGCTGACGAATTGTTTACTTATTATTATTTATTTATTTAATCTAACAAAATTTATGCTTGTCAATTGAATTACTCTGCTTTGTATATTTTTGTATAGATCAACTGATGAAACTTCTTGTTATGCATTGCACTATAATTTTGTACAGCCATCTGGGTAATTTACGTTAGTCGGCAGACTCGCTAGTTGCTGATCAGGAGCTGCACTCGGGCTTGGGTTAGATTTCTCCTTGTACTGATTACCTGGTCGAGTTTTTTTTTCCGAGGTTTCCCCAAATATAAGGCAAATGCCAAGTAATCTATAGCGAATCCTCGGCATCATTTCATCTCACAAAAAATTGTTTAAGTCTTGTTTCGTATCTTGAAGCTTTAATGCTAACATAAGATCTATGGAATACAATGAAATGAAAAGTGACACGGTACCATGAAAAATATCCATATCCTCTAGAACGCCCATTTGAAAACCTGGATTCGCCCATATATAGTAAGAAAATTCTCATTTTCATTTCATTATCGAGAGCTCTTCCTTTTCTCCCATTTGAATCTTGCAAGAAATGCAGCGCTAGCACTGTACGTTCTCCTTCTTAAATTTGCACAAATCTTTGTAACTATGTTTACAAGCTTCTCTGTGATGTTTATACCTTTTCTTCTGGGCTATCTAACAATAATATACCTCGTCATTACGATTTTTTAACTTCACTCAACCGCCTTGATTCATCTATTCAGTTAACTCAGAAAGTTGATAATATAAACTCAATTATAAGAGTGAAAGGCAACGTTTATTAATATCGAATAGTGACTTGTCTCTCGTCTGTTGCGTCATCAAGAGTTGTTACTCAAGGATCAAAGGTGAGTGCCAGACTGAGTGAGAGATAAGTATGTTTATTAGTACACATGCGAGTTAGAACTCGGAATTGTCGAGTGATAAGTAACAACTCAACATTATTAATATCTCCCAATAAGTACACAATACGATTTATAAAACCAATACAACTGGACTGAATTGCGTCAATAAAGTTTCATACGAAGACCTGCATGCTGCAGTTGAAGAAATAAAGTACCTACAGCATATACTCTATAATTACATTATTTTTGTCGAAACTAACAATCCTCTTGATATTCATATATTAAGTACTATACAAGTATTATTGCGACGAACAAAGTGACAATAAAAACGGACAGGCATAAAGAAAATGTAGAAATTCTAAACATTTAAAAAGACTATTTATTATGTTGAGTGTTACTAATCAGTCCACTAAATCTTACTTCAAAATGCATTAAATTGAATTCCAATAATAATAATACTAATAATAATAATAATAATAATAATATAGACCTATTATTATTATTATTATTATTATTATTATTATTATTATTATTATTATTATTGGATATTGTAGTTCTCGTTCAAGGCTTTTTAACTTTACCCAGGTTGCATAAGTATGTATTGACCAATCAGAACGCAGTCCCCGTATGACGTATGAGGATTCCTGGCACATGGCGACTATCATCTGATAATATTATGTTGTGCCGAGAAATGTTGAAATAAATTGAAAATAATGCAAAATATCAGCCGTGAAACGTTAAAATACATATATAATATATAGAAAATACTTGCATATTATGAATTTGTGTTGTTCACTGTTTATTTTTCAATTGATAGTGGTAATAGCCAACATCTGTATCTGCAGGACGTTTTCGTGTTTTCCCGATTTTATTCTTGTTATACTTCATTTAATTCACGAGTCAGAGTTTTGCAGTGGTTTCACTATGATGGAATGGCATAACCATGTTCTGCCTATATTGCGTGTGAACATGTGCAATTTTATTATGAAGCTGCGGAAATTTATTTTTTAGTTTAAAGACAACATAACCTATAGGCATAACACAAATACAATGAATGTAGAGATCAGCTCGTATGATAGTTAAGGAAACCCTAAAATTAAATTTAAAGTAGTTGAAACGGGGGGGGGGACGATCATCCTCTTTACCGGATTGTTATTCGCCAGATGGAATGGTGCATCGGATAATTGGGATGTGCGCAGTGGAAGACTTACAAAATAAATAGTGTGAATTTTTAGTAACAAATATAATTAACAAATAAATGGATAACAAATACATAAATGATTGAATGAAAGTAACATACAAGTATGAAGTTAAATGAAAATAAAAGATATGCTAAACTAATCTCAGATATAACAATAAACAAATTACTAAATCGTCGAGACTTTGAACAACCTGGGACCAATATACCTGCAAGTCATGATACAATCTATTTAACAAATTCCAAGTAATAGATTCTTGATCTATTAAAACATTTGCCCGCTGGAACATTCTCGCAATATGTCCAACAACATATGAGACTTTAACATCAATGCCCAGCCATTATGATAACTCTTAATAAATGCCCCATTAGATTACAAATTACCATAAAAATGCAACTAGCGAGTTCAATGTATATATTGACTCAGTATAGCACAAAGAAGTAACCCAATATAAACAGTCACACGGTTGATCGATGTACACATAATTAATTAAAGATTAATCTCAAATAAACCACACACATAGTAATAATCTCTGTACTATTACAACAAACCTGATGCCCAAAAGAGAGAGAGAGAGAGAGAGAGAGAGAGAAACACTGAGTAATATACAACCGACAATAGCTTCAAATTCGCGTACTCATTTAAATACTCACTGACACTCAATACACTCGAATTCATGAATACCACGGTGTAGAAAGCAACGATAATCAATTTGGAAAATAGAAAGTACTAGAATAATCAAGAGAGCAATATGACTCCGGTTTTCATTACGTACACTATTACGATATAAGCCATAAAGATCGTTAATCACCGCAATTTCGCCAGCCTACCTTGGAATCTCAATTCGAGGTAGCTTATCACAACTATATAACCTCACACAAACTCGAATACATAAACTAAGACCTATCACTAGCGAATGATCTCCATATACGATCCACCAAATATATTGCAAACACATATAAGCAAAATATCAAAATAACTTCATAACTTCAATTTAACTACTCCAATGATAAATCTAATACAACCTTATATCATTGCACTGAAGCCCAGAATAGATTTAACTGTCCGAGATATTCTCCAAACAAACTTTCATATCAAGCGTAGATTCCTGCGTGAAGCTAATAATACCACAATTCTCGGAACAACCTTTACACATCGAACTTAAGTTCCTAAGTGACGTTTTCTAGATGAGGCCTGGTTCCTACGTGTAGTTTACTAGTTGGACGAGTATTCCTGAGTGTAGTTTACTAGTCGGATGGGTGTTCCTGAGTGTCGTTTACTAGACGAGCCCTGGTTCCTGAGTGTAGTTAACTAGACGAGTCCTGGTTCCTGAGTGAAGTCGAAAATAACTGAGCGTAACCAAGAAACCTCGCTTCCCTCTCTCTTTTGTTTAACAAATACCAGCTGGCCAATGGGAAATTAGGTAAGAAACTAGGAGGATAAATGGCGCTATCTATGATATGCTGTCAGAGTGAACTCTGTCGGTGGAGATGATGTACTAGCGGGATGACTGATGCGTCGAGCTCGGCTCATAGTGCAAATTATAACGTGTGATGTGATATTTATACGTAGTTATAAAATACTTACGAGTGCATACATATGTTTGCTCTATCTAGTTTTCACTGTGGTTTCGAAAATATCCGTAGGAATATCTTTGATGCAGGCCTATTGTATATTCAGCTGTCCTTTTTAATATATTTTTGCCAACCTGAAATTCAGTGACATCATGAAATTCAAGAACATTAATTTTTCAAACGGTTTCTTCTACTTTGTCGTACAAAAATGCTTGTTTAACTACCATAGTACTTAAAAGTAATACATTAAAATGGCATAGAAGTGAATTACTTACTTGTTAATTAATTATTTTCTTGTACTTATTATTCATCTGTCTCGCTTCTGCATTATCAGGCACTCCTAACCTCTTCCTTTTGTGTGCTTCAGTGATTGAATTTAGATATTTTATCCTTACGAAGAATATAGTTTTCACGGCTGTTTCAAGTACCTCTGAAGGGATATGTTGTAGGTCTGCGCTTGAAGCTACGAAGTCTGTGGTCCTTTTTAAAACATTTTTCCCCCGTTGAACATTGTCTTTATGAAATAATTTGAATGAGGACACAATATTTTTTAATTCTTGTAGCCAGGTTTCAGAAGGTGAAGTAAGGCCTTTGTATGAAAGATGTATAATCCAGGATGGAACTGTGTAATTATGTTCTGTGTGAATTTTGTGCGTGAAGTTTCCCAGATACTGATATTTATCTTTAAACTTCTTGGCAATGTAACCTGCAATATATTTTAAACCATCCTCTTCACTCTGTTGTACAATTTCAGCATGGGAAATTTGTTCATTTCCAAGATGTTTAATGTGTAGTTCAGCAGGCACACAGCTTGATTCAGGTATGGTTATTTGAGCTTTGTTTAGAGCTTTCGCTACTATAAATTCATCCTGGTCAGCATCAGTTGTATTTGTTTGCCTCTGAATAACTCCAGGGTTCTTACCTAAGATAATCATTCTTATTCTGTTCATACAGTCCAATGGAGAAGGATGATCATGTAGTTCACCTCGAGTCCGGATTTGAGAAAAGAAATTTTCTACCAGATCTTGGTTTAGTCTGTGTGTTAAAATGTATTTGATGTTGTGCTTTTCAACCATATCTTGAAACAAGAGGCGAAGGGATTTAATGGAAACAATTACAGCTTTCTGAAAGGCCTGTAAACTATTTTTTCCAGTCCAGAGTGAGGTGGTCATGACTGTTTCCATTTTATTTAAAATTATATTTTGCTGCTCTAGATATGTTCCATAGGGCATTTTAGTTGGAACTGAATGGTTAGGGGTATAAGAATTAAATATGACATACCATTCATTTACCAGTTCTATGAAGGCTCCTGTTACTTCAGCTAACTTTTTGTCAGGTCCAGGTTTGTAATGTTTCAAAGCAGTGGCTGTAGTGTGAGAGAGTAACTGTGCAGCTAACAGAACATTTTGCCTTTTAGTTGTTTCACATTTCACATGGCTGGCACTTAATTTGTGACATGAAGTTATTTCTGTCGCAGTACTTTTGATCAATTCTTCCACAGGAACACTACTGATTTGTTCTCCATTTTCCAAAGCAAATCCGTTGTCTAGGAACCAGTTACGAATCAAGTTTAAATGATGGGGGCATCAGCAAAAAAGTAGATGGTTTCCTGTGACACGGGACGCCTGTAGATTGTATTCTGAATTGATATTAACAGCTCCCTCCAGAGACCCATATTCCTTCCACCACAGTCACTAACACAGGCAACTACTTTATAACCAATATTATTTAATTTAATGATAATATCATCCAGTATGACCTGAGTGATTTTGCAATCAAAGCCAATATATATTGCCTGCTTCCATTTCGCGAAAAGTCCTCTAGCCATTACAATCTGGAGATAAGAATGAGGTCCCACAACTTCATCCTCTTTCTGGTCATATTCGAGAGTACTGGCTATTTTCATTTCGTCATAGGATAGAACTGTTGTTTTTTCAAAATTATTCATATTCTGTCCTGCAACATCCATTATTTGTATGACATCAAGCAAAACACCTTGTCGCAGTGACAGATTTGAAGCCCACCTTTCAAGCGATGAAATTCCAGGTAAGGGAATATTCATTTTTTCTCTAAGGTATATGTAACACCTTTTATTATGGTATCTAATAGTGAAAGCATTAGAAATGTCATCAGGTGACCATTTCACATGTTTTATTTTTTTTATTTTTTATTTATTTATTTTATTTTATTTTTTTTTGGTTCATGATTATGTCTATTTGATTTTTACTAAAAACCTCTGAAAGTGCTTCCTGAATTTTGTGATTTAATGCACAGCATTTCAGCAGGTATTTATTTATTTATTTTTTTTTTCCAATTGGCTAATCTGTTTTTTATATCCTTCAACTTCATATCTACTTTGTACACATTGCTCTTTGAGTTTGTTATTTTCCTCTAGAACTATGTTATAATTTTTAAGTAGAATTTCATACCTCGCTTCTTCATTCTGTGGCTCAGGTTCTGGTACTGACTCACCCACTTCATTAATTTCAGCATCCTCTTTTAACATATTGTGAACAATAGTTTTTAGATTTCTCTTCTCCATTCTTATATTTCGAGGTGATACTGTCTTCTGAGACTGTTCTGGTGTTAAATTTAATGTTGGAACAGCTGAAAGTAACACAGAATTAATAATTATAATTAATAATAATAATAATAATAATAATAATGCCTATCATAATAAGAGTATAAAGAATCAGTCATGTGATAATTTATAGGCAGAGCTTGACAAACGGGACTTTATAATAAACAGGAATATTAAAAATTCATTAGTAGTAAAGGGAGAACACAAGTTATAGGTGATAACTTTCTTCACAACAGATATAATACTTGATTTGTTTTAAATTTCTTTACACAAATTTTAAATGTAATTAAATTATTAGCCTTATCAGTTGTTTTTAAAATCCTTGGTCTTTTTACTTGAATACCAAGTAATGAAGCCCTTAAATCCAACTTAAAATCTTCCTCTTTAAAATGTAGTGAGCATATTCTGCTTGTATCAGGGTTAAATTTATCTTGCCTTTTGCATGCTATTATTCATTGTTTCCTGTTGTCTTCTCTTTTAGGTATACAAAAAAGAAACATTTTCACCTTTGCTTTTGTGGTAAAAGCTTTTGTAGATAGCAACAGCACATCTTTGGCCTGGCATGGTTGAAAATGGACTAGAACATTAGGAGGGAACAATACTATATATCATTATCGGTATTATTATTATACATATTATTTTATTAAATACATGGTGTACAAAATTATTGAAATTTAAAAATAATTAATTTACTAATTTTTCCATAACATAACAGCAATAAAATAATAATGATATTAGATTGAAATACTATAAATTAAAATCGCGCGGGAACGTAAGTTTGTTTCCAAACGAGCCGTAATTCATTTAACATTAGTTTAAGTCATTTATAACGCAGTACTTCAAGTAGTTAGTCAATATTTATAAGGTAGAAACATTTATGCTATTACGAAATTCAAAAAGATCACTCAGAACACATTTAAATGCCGCTATACGTGGGAAACGTGTGACGTCATTGACGATCCCCGCTCCCCTCAGTAACCCTCGTCACCAAGCTCCATTTTGAGGCAACCTGTAGAGAGTTAAAAAGCCTAGGATCTCGTTATTAAATCAATCATCAGATCTAAAAATTTGCTGTTTACAATTTCATGCAAAGCTTCGTTAATCAGGTTATTTTTCCCTCAGTTTCTTAGTCAAGCTTCTGACATTATAACTACATATTTGTCGCATCCTCTGATTGACGTTCTGGCTGATATGTACATCTGATGTCAGGAAGTACATCTCGTTTGACGATGTGTCAGAGGAAGAACAATTGTTTGTATACACTGATCAGTGTAATATGTAGTTAGTCAGGGATGTATGCCATACCACGAAAAAAAATAAATTCTTCTACTCTTAAATGATGAAGTTAAAACCAATGGTAATTAGGTCTATGTGAATTTAACTTGTTTCAACAATGAACCTATCCGTATAAGATGTTCTGGAAAATTAAAGAGGGATGAAACTGCATCATCTTCCATTTTTTTATATTATTTCCAAAGCCATCTTCTGTCAAATGTTCAGAATATGTGTTGTGATCATTTGTTCGAATAAAAGTATCTCTTCTAATGGCAGATAGCCATAGCAATAGTAGTTCTGTCTTTTTTTTTTTTAGGGGGAGAGCTAGAAATAACACATATTTTATTATAATGCCTCTATCATATTTAATAAATACCAGCAATATATTTGCCGAAATAGTTTTACTGTAAGCCAGTCTTGCGATGGTGACTAGTAATTTCGAGCTACTACAGCTCTTTTATGCCCGCTGCGCACGCGTGGAGCTCTTTTACCTGTAAACATTGCTCAAGAATGTACAGATATTACAGAAGACATCATGACGGAACGGAAGTGCTTAAAGCTTTCAAGGAAGAGTGGAAGATACAATATTTATGCTTCGAACATGGTGATGAAGTCCAGTGTTTGTTGTGTAAAAAAAATATCATTTGCAAAAAAGGAACATAAAACGGTATTATGAGACGCAACATGAAAAAAAAAATATATATATATATATATATATATATATATATATATATATATATATATATATATAGGCATTATTCAGGAGAAGAGAGAAATAAATTGATTTCGGTATTGACATCGAAGGTAAATTAATTTACATTTGGGTCATTAGATTGTATCTATATTCCTTTCATTGCTTTATTTTAAATGTATTGTTGATGTTTTGTTTGTTGCTTGTTTCTGGATATTTACTTTTATTAGACTACGTGTTTCTTTAATTTAGAAATAATATTTTATCTTTGATTGCACTTCAACTTATACTATTACTAAGCTCAAAAAAGCTAATTCACTTTTATTCCAATAACTATTTTCAAGATTTTGAGCAAATATGAACTAAACATTTTGAAAACTTTGATGCAAGGAGCTTTTTCAGTAACGTGAATATAAAATATACTTAAAAATATAAGAATTTCAAACCTATTAGATCTAATTGCATCAAATTTTGTACAGATGATATTATTATAGAGCTGTTTATGCAGTTTAAATTTCACAAATTTTGGCCGAAAATTGTGGAAGTTTTAAAAATTATACATATCCCCTTAAATGATTAACCCCAAAAATTACGATGGCCCTCAATATCTTAATTTAATCAATTTGTTTTTTCGTGTTACGTGCATCTCACAAATCTCTCTAAGAAAACTCATTACATAATCACGACTGGAGAGTAAGGACTACATTTTCACAATCACACAATTAATATAAGCTTACTCTATTTCAATCAATATTAACATTATTATTTTTTCAACAAATACTCAAAAGTACTTAGAGATCACACACGTCGAGCAGGTAGACCCTATTAGTTTCTCCTAACCAATGAAGTGAAGTATTTACATAATAAATAATTGCTTTTAACATGAAAATGGTTTACATTCAATTAACTTTACCTATTTCTCTTTTTGTTCCTAAAAAACCCTTCCTTTTGCGATTTGTTTATAGGCCTATATGCACATGTATATTAAATAACTGAATAATTAGCCCTATTACATAGCCAGAAATTTAGTAACGCAAGTTATTGTAATAATTGCTGCCTTTATTCGCTGCATGTGCATGTACAGTTGTCAAAAAAAAAAAAAAAAAGTGACCGCACTCGTGAACAATGAATATTTTCTAAGTCCACTTCGGATCACGGCGATGTTACACGATGCATGTGCTTATAGAAGCAGTTCCGGAACTATGTAAGTATTCCATATCTGCGTCTTGTAGACCAGCGGTAGAGTGCTTGCTTAATGATTCGAAGGTTGTGGGTTCACGACTTCTTCAAATTTTCATTTTATTTTTAATCGATCTTTAACGATATAAATAATATTCAAATTATCATTTATATTCTGTTATCGTCCTTTATCGATATCAAGTTATTTATATTTTTATGATTAGTTTAGCGATATAAATAATATTCAAGTTATATATATATATATATATATATATATATATATATATATATATTTTTGTATTCTGTTATCGTTCTTTAGAGATATAAATAATATTCAAGTCATCATTTGTATTCTGTTATCGTTCTTTAATATTCACGTTTTTTATATTCTGTTATCGTTCTTTAACGGTATAAATGATATTCAAGTTATCATTTATATTCTGTGTTCGTTCTTTAGCGTTTCAATATTCAAGTTATTTATATTCTGTTATTGTTCTTTCGCGATATAAATAATCTGTATTTTATGTAAACTAATTATTATAATACAAATAACCATTTTGTTTTGTAAAATAGGTTATTATATTTAAATAATTAAATATATATTATATAATATCTTATATTAATTAAACAAACCGATATTTATCATTTATACTCTGTGATACTATATAAATAATATCAAGTTACTAGTATTTATATTATCATTTGTATGCGGACGACCTTCAAGTATATATACACTTTCGGCCTGATACTGTTAATGAACTTTTGTCGAGCCTCAATGACGATCTTTTGTCAATTAATAATTGGGCAAGGAAATTTGGGCTAAATATCAATCCAGATAAAACCCAAGCCATTCTCTTGGGGCAGCAAAGGCTTTTATCCTCCATTAATATGAACACCCTTCAGCCTGTCTCTCTCAACAACAAAATAATTCCTTTCAGTGCAACTGTAAAAAACCTCGGCATCTATTTCGACTCTAATATGAACTGGAATACGCAAATCAGATATATTTGCAGAAAAGTTTTCTCTATCATGCATTCTTTGAAACGCCTGAAAAATTTCCTTCCTACTAAACTCAAACAAATTCTAGTACAGACTCTTGTAATGCCTCACTTTGACTATTGTGATGTTTTATATAGCGACCTAAGTGCTGAACTTTCCCAAAAACTTCAACGTGTACATAATGTCTGCGTCCGATTTATTTTCAATATCCGTCGACATGATCATATATCGGAATATTTTCTACAACTCTCCTGGCTCCGCTTGCAAGATAGACGTTTAGCACATTCTCTTTGCCTGCTATATCGAATTATACATGATTCCACACCCAACTACCTTGTGTCTCGGTTTACTCTCCTAGCTTCACATCATAATCGAAATACACGTTCACAGCACAATCTGTTGCTATCAATACCACGTCATCAGACATCTCTGTACTCAAGTTCTTTCTCAATAGCCATGGCCTGCTCATGGAATTCGCTGCCGCTCGAAATCAGGGGTAGTCTTAGTCCTCAGTTGTTTAAAATTAGGTTGTTTAGATATATTTTAAATGCAAAGAATTAGTTTTTTAGGTATCATTTTTATTTATTATTGTTATTATTATTATTATTATTATTATTATTATTATTATTATTATTATTTTACACAGTCATTACTTTATTTTTCCATTAACACTTATATCTATGTAATTGTCATTGTCTCAATGTAACACGTGCTGTGCTGATCATACTAATTCTAGTATTCCTTTAGTTGTGAGATTACATTTATATGTATTAATTCTTTTTTTTTAAGTTAATACTGTATACTAGATGTATTTTCCTGTTTGTGATTATGTATTCAATCTCTTTTTTTATTATATATATATTTTTTATTATTATTTTAAAGTTAATACTGATTGTGTATATGTATTCAATCTCTCTTTTTTACTTAATTATGTTTATTATTATTTTTAAGCTAATATTTGTATACCGGTATGTATTTTTTTGTATGTGATTTTATCCTGGTTGAGTGGAAAAGAAGGCCTGATGGCCTTAACTCTGCCAGGGAAAATAAAACTATTATTATTATTTTTGTTATCATTCTTTAGCCACAAAAACAACATTCGAGTTATAATTTATATTCAGTTATCGTTCCTTAGTGATATAAATAACATAAACTTAATATTAGGTTTGGAACAATACAGTTGCATAATACTGATGTTAGTTTTTTCTTTTTATATTATTATATTATAATATCTTGAACCACAATAAAATGAAAAAGAGTGACGAGGAATGAACCTGAGACGTTGACATCTAAATTCCGACGTTCTTCCGCTGATCTACGAGAGCACAAGTGTGGAAACATATGCGGAAAAATTGGCCCAATCCCACTCCAAGATTATCTGATGATATGTAGAAGCTAGCCCAAGATGCGGGGGGCAAAGACTAATTGGGATTTCCTGGTCTCTGATCGGGTCAAATATCCTTATAGAACTAATATTTAACCCTTGAGGTGAATTTCGGTGAAGTCTGGAGGCCCCAGTTAGTCACATCTACTCTTCTAATCTCCACGCCTGGGCCCCCTGGGATCTAATAAAATCCGAAAAAGACAGTGGTGTGCGGAAAGCAACGGGAAGTTACAGCATTTATCCTTCCCAAGAAAAACTGAAAACATGAGCAAAGGAATCTTTTAAAAGAAAAAGGAGCATCGTCTGCGGACCTCTGGACAAAGTATTAAGGAAGAGACTATGTGGAGTGTGGCATTGTATGGGGAAGAAACATGGACATTACGACGAAATGAAGATAAATGAATAGAAGCATTTGAAATGTGGATGTCGAGACGAACGGAGCGTGTGAAGTGGACAGACAGAATAAGAAATGAAGTTGTGTTGGAAAAAGTGGGTGAAGAAAGAATGATGGTGAAACTGATTAGAAAAAGGAACTGGTTGGGTCACTGGTTGAGAAGAATAATAGACGACATTAGGATATGTGGATCATATGCGGAGACTAAGAGGTAGGCAGAAAATAGGAAAAATGGCAGAATGCTGGGTTTGCAATGAAAGACCTATCCATGGGCACAACACTTATATATGTCCAGAATGCCTGGAATGTCGCGTCTAAGAACAGTCACTATTTGCAAATACTAGTCGATTCCATGCCCACTCGACTGCAAGGTGTGATGAAGATAAGGGAAAGATAGACTAAATATTGAATCGTGGGTTTTTGTTTTGTTTTTCGAACGCGTAATTGTTTGAATGTTCTAAGGTAGACACCAGTAAGTTTGTTTTGTTTATGCCACGAAAGATATTTTTGTTGAGAATAAAATCTTTTTTCTTTCCATTTGCAGCCACAATGTCATAATGATAAAGTTACGGCATAATACATTAATGAACCTGATGTTAATCTATACTAATAATAAATCTGTAGCCGAAATTTTTCCAGTAATTTTCGATTTTCCAAAAATAATTGGTCCTAACATATATAATTAACCACCATGAAACCGAAAATCACATTTTTGACAATTTTGTTTGTATGTCTGTCTGTATGTTTGTTATATTTTCATGCGATAATGGCTGAACCGTTATATGAAAATTGGAATATAAATTAAGTTCGTTGTAACTTAGATTTTAAGCTATATGGCATTCAAAATACTTTATTTAAAAGGGGGGGTTATAAGGGAGCTTGAATTAAATCAATCGAAATATCTCGCATATTATTGATTTTTGTGAAAAATGTTACATAAGAACAGTTTCTTTAAAAATGATTTCCGATAAGTTTTACTATTTACAAAATTTTGATAGGATTGATATTTAATGAGAAAATTAGTTTTAAAATTAAAATAACGCCATCTAAGACGATGCAATGAAATAACAAATGACTCCGTCTATAAGGGGCCTTGAACAACAACAATCGAAAAAGTGGCCTTGGACAGCACCAATCGAAAGTTATTAAACTTAGCCTACAGACAATGTTTCTGTGTTTGTATAAAGTAATATCGGAAGCTAAATTAACCGATTTGTATAATTAATTATTATTTCACCATTGGAAAGTGTAGTTTCTCTAGATGGACATACTGCTATAATGTTATTACAGTAACTTCTGAGTGAATTGAGGACAGGTAAGATTAAAACAGCTTCTTGTGCACAGAAAACGTGATAGGCTATTCTGTATATTCGTTTCATGTATTTCTTAAAATAATATTTATGTACACACTCATTTTAATCTCAGAGAATTAGCGAACAACGAGAGTGTATTGATTTAGTATGCAGTAATAGTACGTTAACTTAGCAATCCATTATTTTATAATTCAAATTTTAACTATGCTCAATCGAATCGTGTTGAAATACATAAAATAGACTATATATGCAATAAATGCAATGCAAAAAAAAAATGGGCAATGAGCCAAGCAGATTATGTTGCGCTGTTCTAAAAGTTGTTTTTTCTGAGATTCAAGAGTCCCCACAACAAATTAAAAGCTTTCTTATCGGAGTACATCCGTTATCAACGCACTTTTTATATAATGTAATGTAATGTAATATAATATAATATAATATAATACAATACAATACAATAAAACACAACACAATATAATCTATACTAATAATAAATCTGTAAGAGAAATATTTGTGGTAATTTTCGCTTTTCCAAAAATAATTGGTGTTAACATGTATAATAATTCATTCTGAGACCGATAATAGCTTTTTTGAAATTTTTGTTTGTATGTCTGTCTGTCTGTCTGGATGTTTGTTACCTTTTCACGCGATAATGGCTGAACGGATTTCGATGAAAATTGAAATATAAATTAAGTTCGTTGTAATTTAGATTTTAGGCTATATGACATTCAAAATACTTCATTTAACGTGGCCTGAATTAAATCGAAATATCTCGCTTATTATTGCTTTTTTGTGAAAAATGTTACATAACAAAAGTTTCTTTAAAAAATGATTTCCGATAAGTTTTATTCTATGCAAAATTTGGTAGGTCTGATAGACTTTTAAAATAACAATACAATACGTTTTCACCGCGCCTGAGATTGTAGCGTTGTTGTTCCTGCAGTAAATTCTTACATTTTCGAAAGAAAGAAATATAATGACATATCACTGTTTATGCTGTATCACTATTTAAGTTATTTGAAGGGTTCAGAACCATAGTGGGCCAAGCGCCATTTACTGAAGACGTAGAAAACAATGGTTAAAATTAAGTTATTACCATAATTCAATGGAACCATATAGCAAGTAATATAAAGTTTACACATTAAAACTAAATGATGTCAATCTTCATTAAACTATAGTTGCATGTAATAACAAATCAGAAACATGTTAAAGTTATTGTCATTGCACCAAAAGAGTGCTCTCTGGACCAAAATGATCGCAATTTAATTATTTAAATACAATTTAAATTAAGTAACATATTAAACGATTTATCCTTATAACAAACACCCTGGATCAAACGTCCTATTTTAATTATGTAATTACTTTATATTTATTTCTAACAGGTGCAACGGAGCGCACGGGTACGGCTAGTTACTAAAATAATCGTAAAAGAGAAAGAAACATTTATGTACATATTTTGTCTCTCTCTCTCTCTCTCTCTCTTAAAAATAAAACAAAAAAACAACATAAAAATAATTAGGTTGTATTCGAACGCAAAACCTTACGAATACCAGGCCGGAACACTGCCATTACACCATCAAGTAACATACGGAATATTTTAATTATAAGTGTAGATATCAGGCAACGTGGTCAAACAACATGTAACATCGCCGTCTCCGAATTGTAGCGAAAATACCCGAAGGGAACTTTGTTTCTGGTGAGCGGCCACTTTTTCTTTTGACAACTGTACATCCCTGATGTCTATGTTACGACGCTATGTAGCGGATGCGCTCGTGATCAAGGTCGATCTCTTCTACCGTGATTGGGAGCTAATATCGTCTCACCCCTGCTGTAAGCTAACAGAATAATTCAATCTATATGACAGTGCTATTTATTGCCTGCATTAATTGAACGTTAGACTGTTAGATGCAATTAAATATCGTTATTTAAGCATGAAAAGTGATGCTTTAGTCTTTCCTGAAGCGATTTGTGCAGTTACAAGCCTTTCAAGAAAGCATCATTAAAACAGATTCATCAAATGCACACTGGATACACTCTCAATCACTATAACCACCGCCTTTTAAATGCCACACTTGCCACAATGATGACCAGGGAACGGATTTATATGGACTAAAAATATATGAAATATGTACTTTAAATATATATGTAGTTATTTTTACCAAAATATGGAATTAAATATGGATTTTTACCAAAATATGGAATTAAATATGGACTTAAAATTATAAAAAAATGACTATGTACGTTAAATATTGGTACATTTTAATCAAACTAAACAAAAAATATAATGGACGTACCTTATCTTCCAATGTAGTTTCAACAAAACACAATTTTTATTGTCTGTTACCATAACAATAGGTTACAAACATTTCTTTCAAGTGCTGAAAAGTGAATCTTCTTCTATTGTCTCTGAGGATAGATTTATACTGACTAAAAGAGCGTTCGACGTCACAAGAAGTAACTGGTACATAATTCAATTTCACAATGTCTGCTGGGGATAAGTCCAAGTTAATCTTCACTGTTGATTCACCACTCATCACAGCAACAACCTTTTGTAGTTCTTCATATCCAGGGTTTTTTGAAAGTACAGTGTCCACCTTAGCTCTTACTGCATCTGCAACTTTACCTCTACCACGATTCAGTTGTTCCACAGTACTATTTATAATTTCAAAACTTTCAGATAGTGAAAGGTGCCTATTTTGGAGACTTTTGAGCGTTTTTATGATGCATGAAAATGTATGCTGAATGTGAGCTAAGTCATTCTTCACACTTATGTCACAGGTAACTGTTTTCGCAGTATCAATTGAGACTGCATCTTCAGAGTCCAATGCAAGGAGAACATTGTTAATAGAGTCTATATGTTCGGCATAATATTCAACTGCTTCTAGCCATGTACCCCATCTAGTTAAAATTGGCTTTGGTGGCAATGGAATTTCAGGGTACATTTCTTTCAACACGTTAACTCTACTGGGAGCTTTGAGAAATACTTTTTTCACTGATGAAATCAACAAATCTACTTTAGGGAAATTGTCTCTGACCACTTCTGCCACACGATGAAATGCATGCGCCACACAAGTAAAATGAGTCAATTTAGGATATACAACAGATAATGCTTGTCCAGCTTTGACCATATAAGGGGCAGCATCGCTAATAAAGAATAACACATTATCGTACATAATACCCTTTGGCCACAGGATACCCATAGCTTCGTTGAACAGTTTAACTATAGTTTTGTTATTGCACTTTTCTAGAACATCACAATGTAAAAGAATTCGTTCAGAATATTGTTCACTTAACAAACCGATAACTACATTACCAACAAGTCTACCTTCTTTGTCGGGAGTCTCATCAATGGAAACCCAAATTGAACTATCTTTAATTTCATCTCTTATCTTCTGTATTGTCTCATCGTAGATGGATGGAGCATACGTCTTCCTAAGTGTTGACTCATCCGGGATTGTATGCTGAGTATATTTTTCAAGGAATTCCCTGAAGACCTTATTCTTTAGTTTGTAGAGAGGAATATCAGCAGAGATGAGAGAACGGCACAGGTCGATGTTAAACTCAGATCTTACATTCGATGTTGTTGGTTGTGTTAAAAACAATTGTCTCTGCTTGGAATTTAGTTGTTTGTTGGCCTGATGTTTACTAGTTGTAATGTGTTGTTGCACCAGGAACTTTTGTGTAGATGATACTGCACACTGACACAAATTACAAAATAATATTTTATTGTCAGTTGATAAACCATCTTCTTTAAATTCTGAAATGTAACTTGTTAGTTTTGATTTTAAATTGACTGAATGACGTACTTTTGGCATATTTACCGTCTTTATAGTATGATTTACAAAACTGAACCTATGTGTACTCTGACTGGCATTTAACTGTTGAGCTGCACAACTGAAGTCTGTTAAAAATTTTAAATTAAATTAATACAGTTTTGTAACTTACTTTCCCATCGTTGATAGGACTGCTAATTTTCAAATAACTCTGATGTTAAAGGGATTACTGAACATGTGTTTAAATCTCTATTGTTGAAATGTATTTTTAAAAGTTAATGGAATTTTGTTTTGTTTTATTGTTAAACCTAATATAATATGGACTGTTTTATATGAAATATGGAAAATATATGGAAATTAACGAAAATATGTACTAAACTCTAAAATATGGAAAAATATGGAAAATAAAAGTAGGATTTTTCAACCCTACACATTGTGAAACATAAAGATAATGCAAAATATAAATTATATTAGCTTTATAAGTAAATATGTATTTACATATAAATCCTTTCCCTGATGATGACGATGCTCGAAGGATTTCAATTTTGTACAGCACAGCATCGCTCGCTGTGCGTCTAGGTAAGTAACAAATAACAATATTAACAATAACGTCATCATTGCTCTAGACTAAATGTTTTGCCCCACATTCACGGCAACATAGATACGTATCGTTCTTGAGAGTTCATGCAGTTATAGCGATGGGCGAAATAGTTCATTGTCAAGAGCTAGTTCGTTCGTTCCCGCACATGAACTTGAGTCGTTCAAATGAACTAGTTCGTTCATTTGAACTAATCAACGAGTTAGGAACTAAATAGTTCAATATCGCACACAACGCACATTCGTGCGCACTTAGTTGCCAGTATCTCTAAGTAGTGAATGAAATCGTCAACAGATGGCATAGCAATGTGTTCTGACCAACGAGTTAGAAAGAGAGAGATATTCTTCTCTTTCTAACTCGTTGGTTCTGACCTAAAGTTGTAGTGAGAGAATAGCGAACATAGCCTTCTCTCTCTCATTTCCTCCCTGTCCCTTCATATAAGGCGGACAACTAGGACAAAAAAAGTCTCCTTGAAACATAACTTCACCCTTCCTTATTGCAGATAAATAACATACCAACCGATCTTTTCTTGCAAGATAATATTTTAATCGATGAAATATTGAGCTATACATATCTTTATAGCTGTTAATTATGCTCTCTTTTAAGAACATACGATATCTATTAGTTTTCCATATTCTAATTAAATCACCAGAGATAGAAAGAATAAGTTAACATACAGTGTATTTCTTTTCCATTATGTTCGCTGACTAATACTGTATTGTAGGCCTATTGTATTACATTTATTTCTCTAATAATCTGTTAAATTTGTTAAAAGTGTGCAATCATGAAAGAATACGGTATTTATCTATTCCCTTGTACAATATATTACAGATTATAGATTCGTAAGAATTGGGTACCGGTACTCACACAAACACGCACAAAACAATATTTCTAATATTAACTTACATAGCCTTGATCTTATTTATGCTGTAGACTATAACTGTTGTTATGTATTTTGTAAGAGTAAATATAATCACTTGCAGCAAGGAATAAAGATAGGCTTTAATATAAAAAGTATAATTGTTTTAAAATTGGAAGGCATGGACTCATGAAAAATAGTTTTTGCCCTAGTTTTGAAACATTTATAATTTGCATTTTTAATATCTTCAGGTGTCCGGTTATATAATCGGCTTAAGATACCTGCTGTATATGGAAAGTACGGTATTGCTAAAACTTTCGGTAATCATAGCTTGTATGTATTAAGTTGCTTGCAGTCCTAGTGTTGTAGTCATGAATTTCAGATTTCCTTTTATTTGGTAATGCTTTTATGAATAAAGCAAACTGCTTCATGGATACAGGCGAACGGCAAGAGTTCTCTGGCGGCATCTTTGTTCTTGGTTTCACTAACTGGGGGAGCATGTCAGTCAAATTTATGACTTCCTGAAACCAACCCACTTCAGAAGGGTCTCTACTTCTAAAACCAAGAATAGGAAAGACGGTGAGGTCGAGGATGTCAGTTTCAGAAAGTCACCGTCCTGTCAGCTGTGTGGTTTTGTGAAACATTGTCGTAGTGTTAAACTTTAAAAAACTGGTCTTAATTATTATTAATTGTGTTACAAAGTTCGGTTTAACTCATTTTATTAACTTTATTAGAGAGCTTTAGTTAGTCACTTTTGTTAGTTTTATTGTCTTTCTTAAAAAGTTTTAGTTTTATTAATTTTATATTATCGGTAATCAATAATGTCTAGTAATTCAAGAACTCGGAGAACAAGCCACATTTGGGGCTATTTTACAGAACTAAGCGAGAATAAAGCGAAGTGTAATTTTTGTTCAAAATCGCTCTCGTATAAAGGTGGAAGTTTATTTAACCTAACAAGGCATTTGCGAACGCAACATCCTACAGTGTGTTTAACAAGCCAGCGTTTGACGCCACCATCAGAAGACACTCCAGGTGATCCAGATGCAGTTACCCCCATTCTCGTTAGTGGTGAATATTCAGCACAAAGAGACCAGAACGAACAGTCATCTTCGCAGGTATTGCCGTCATCTTCATCAGCAGCAGCAGCAGCGACATCAGCAGTATTACCTCAACCTCAACCACCAAGACATATCCAGAACCAAAGTGCCATTTCGCAATATTTCAACAGACCGCTCACTAATAAAAAATGCCAGGAAATGGACTTCTTGGTCGTGGAGACAATAGTTAAGAATTACTTACCATTTAGATTTGTGGAGAGCCCTTCATTTCTTAAACTTATGAAAAAGGCAATACCTGCGTACAATTTGCCAAGCCGCAAAACGGTATCCAACGTCTTGCTCCCGCAGATGTACGCAATGAAAAAAGAGGAAATATTCAGCGATATACGATCTGCAGAAATGGTGACAGTTACAACAGACGGTTGGACATCGACCAATAATGAAAGTTATTTGTCAGTAACTGCCCATTTCGTAAATCCTGAAATGAGCTTCAAGTCGTATTTACTTGAATGTTTCAAGTACGACGACAAACATACAGCTGCAAATCTGTCACAGGAGTTGAAAAGAGTGACAACAGACTGGCACATAGATGACAAGATAGCAGCTGTGGCTAGCGACAATGCTGCAATTATTGTGGCTGCCATTAGATTGACAGGATGGAATCATATCCCCTGCTTTGCCCATACTCTGAACTTAATTGTACAGTATGGCCTTCAGAGTGTGAAGGAAATAGTGGCAAAAATGAAGGAAATTGTGGAGTTCTTTAAGCGGAGCCCACAAGCAACTCTGAAACTGAAGGCAATGCAAGAAAACTTGAAAGAGGCTAACCTCAGTTTGAAGCAAGACGTCGTTACGCGATGGAATTCCACGTACGACATGCTTAAACGAATAGTCGACGTAAAAAACTCCTTGATGTCGGTTGTCGCTATTCATTACCCCGATCTTCCGAGCATCACAAATGAAGACATTATTATTATGGAACAAATTTGTGACCTGCTGAAGGTATTCAAAGATTGTACGGAGGAAATGAGTAGCGAGAAAGAAGTCACTATTTCGAAGGTCATACTGTTACATAAGGCTCTGAAGAAGTGGTGTTACAAATTCTTGAATAAACCAGGAATTAATGAGAATGTGCGTAAAATGTCCGAAAAGCTTATCGAAGCTATTGATAAGCGTTTTCGAAACATAGAAGAGAATCTAATTTTTTCCCAAGCCACATTTCTTGACCCACGTTTCAAGACGCATGCGTTCTCTGATCCAAGAAATGTGGAAAGAACAAAACAGGCAATAATATCGCATTGCGAAAAACTGATCAATACCTCAAGACGAACATCACCTTCAACAGAGCCGGCAGAAAGTTCAGAGTCAGGATCCGCCATTTGGGACGACTGGGATATGTCTGTTTTACCATTAATAAAAAACCCAAACCCCAAAGCATCGGCAATTGTCGAGGTCGACAAATTTGTACAGGAACCACTGCTATCGAGAAAGGGTAACCCACTTTCTTGGTGGAATGAAAGAAAAGAGGTATATCCAAATTTATACAAACTGGCAAAATCTCGGCTCTCTATTGTTGCTACATCTGTGCCTTGTGAGAGAGTGTTTTCCAAGGCAGGACACACAATTACGGATGCAAGAAATCGTCTGAGTGGCAAAAGAGTAGAACAACTCTTATTTTTAAGTGAAAATTTGTAAAGCGTTATTTTAGTTAGGGCCTACCTATTGTACTCACTACTCAGTTTTCAACAAAAACATGAACAATTGTGAGAGGCAGTGAAAGGAAAGACAAAGAAGTGATATTTTAAATTATTAATAACTATTTTAACGATGTGAACTATAGTGACTTTTTATTTTTTAAACCTCAGTTGTTATGGAGTTGGAGGGGATTGCAACATGCGGCGCGATGGAATTTGTTGAGGTAAGTTTTAAAAGTGACGTAGAAGTACCCATTCAAACCTTTGCCATTGACCACAAATTTATATTTACAGAACATCTACACAGTGTTGCCAATTCTCTGCTGATTCTGACAGATTTGAATTTCATAAAAGCTGGAAAATATGCTTGTATGCAGTGAATTGTAATTGTATACGTTAATTCATGCACAAAATAGGTATTTGTCCCATATGTGTTAAAATAAAAGAGGGATTCATCTGCTGGCTGAGTGCTGTGTGAATTATGTCAAAGTTCTAAGTTTTTTTACAATACATATTGACTCAAGTGAATTAATTCTTCACAGTAAACATAGCTATAAAATTAAATACAGAATATTATTTCCTGCCAGATTTTCGCATCAGTTTAGGAGATTCTATAGTAGAGAGATTATAATAGTTAGTCGGAACCTATTTGGTAGAGTTGGCTGCACTGCATCTACAGCACGCCAGTCGCCACACAGCTGACAAAGCACAGCCCGAATGAACGAATCATTAATCGTGTGTGAACTTGGTGAAGAGAAATGTGAACGATATCATTGAGCGCTATTAAAGTTATAAAACACGAATGTGCGCATTTCCTCAATTTATTATAAAAAATTCTGTTAATCACTCGGTATGAAGCGCAAAACAACTCAAAGTCATTTTACACGTATGTATTCAACTACAGTTGGTAATTCAGTCCATTCAGTGTTCGTTCGTTCGTTCAATTGTGCGGCACACGTGAACTGTATATGAACTATTAGTTCAAAAATAATGAACGAACTATGAGCAGTTCGTTTGAACGAGTCGTTCAAATGAACTAGTTCGTTCATGAACGACCCATCGCTAATGCAGTAGCAATTTAGTTTTCACTTTCGGTGGATTAACTTACTTAGTTTCGTACGTAATTTAGCTCGTAGGATTGCAGTTGTAGAAGAGGTAAATTGCAAAATTTTACCTCCAACGTATATAACACATCATAAACTTCAGACTAGAATATAACCGTCGTTGTGCTTTCATTACATCTGTTTTACTAATACCGCTGTTTCGTTGCACGTTTTAGTTTGAGGAAATGTAATGTTAAATGAGGGGGAAAATTTTGGCACCTTACCCTACTGAATTTTCCTTGCTTAGTTGCCTCATGAGTGATGCCTTATTTGTCATTTATTAGATTCCAACCTAAGAATAGTTGACTAAACAACAAACAATAAGGTAAAAGCACCAGTCTTTGACTGTGACCCAGTCATTGACACTTACGTAAACTTCACGAAATATTAAGAGAAATTATTTTATTTTCTCCTCTGTGAATATGGGTAAATTAAGTTTAGTTCATGTGGCAGTAATGGTAAACAGTTCAAGCTCAACTCTCAATTGGTTTGGCGGGAAAATTTTTGCGAAATTGTTGCAGCATAAGTTCGTAAGATTTTCCTAATTTTCCTTGCTACAACCTTTAAGGTAAGATATTATTTTGTATGTTATTAACAATTATATATTTTAATCGATAAATATTATTATGAAGGGCTGACCTATGATGATAAAGGAATGGATATGTTTGGTCAAACTTAATCCTAACCTAAATCAATGATTTATGGTACAAAGATTATTAGCTTGATTGTCATTAATTATTCCTAAATTGAACAGAATGAAAATGTTTTGGACGTGTATCTTGAAAATATTACTATACAACCAATTTTACCAATCTTCGACATGGTGTCAATCAATGGAACACCAACTGTCAATATTTGGAACATCATGTTTCAGGTATGGCTTGTAAGCGAAACTATACCTCTGATCAAATGGCTAAGGCCATAGAAGCTGTGGAGGAAGGCATGCCTACAGCTACTGCAGCCAAAAAGTTTGGTGTGCCTAGGGTTACACTATATTATAAAACGAGCGGGAAGAGTCCAAAAGTTTGTAGATTTGGACCTGCCACTGTTTTGAGTGATGATGAGGAGAAGATTTTAGTCCAGTGGCTTTTGTCAACAGCATGTCTACAGTATCCAGTAACAAAAGAACTTTTGTTGGATAGTGTTGAACAAATTTTGAAACAAATGAAAAGAGCAAATCCATTCACCGATGGAAGGCCAGGCAGGAAATGGTACACATCATTTTTAAAAAGACATCCTGAATTAAGTGAGCGTGTGGCACAAAATTTGACGACTGCTAGAGCAAATGTGACAGAAGAACAAGTTCGCAATTGGTTTTCAGAAGTTCATAAATATCTTAGGGACAAAAGCATCTTGGACATTACAAATGATCCAAATAGGGTATTTAATGCAGATGAAAGTGCATTTTTCCTGCAGCCTAAAGGGGGAAAAAGTGATTACGAAAAAAGGGAGTAAAGTTGTCTACAGTATTGGGAATGATGAGAAAGAAAATCTTACAGTTCTCATGACTGCTAATGCTGCTGGCAAGCTTGCTCCTCCTATGGTAATCTTTTCATATGCCAGAATACCCAGCTTAATAGCAAATAGTATACCTACAACGTGGGGGATTGGACGATCTGAAAGTGGATGGATGTGTAGTCCTACTTTCTATGAATATATGACTAATGTCTTCTATCCATGGTTAATTCGGGAAGAAATCCAGAGACCCATAATATTTTTCATTGACGGCCATGTGTCTCATATGACACTCAATTCGTCTCAGTTTTGTTCTGAGAATGGAATTGAATTAATTGCACTATTTCCAAATTCGACACATTTACTGCAGCCAATGGACGTAGCAGTATTTGGCCCACTGAAAAAGAAATGGAAGGTATCTGTTAAGAAATGGCGTCTAGCAAATTCCGGAAATAAAATAAAGAAAGAAAATTTTGGACCTGTCATGTCTGAAGCATTACAATGCATTACCGAGCAATCCATTCAGAATGGCTTCAAAAGTTGTGGGCTCTGTCCTTTTAGTGTTGCAAATATAAATTTCAACAAAATTGCACCCAAAGATTGTGAAGTTTCAGTGCCTGTAGTTTCATCAGTTACTTGCAGAAGTGAATTTAATCTAAAAGATTGGCTGTCATTTTTGGAAAGTAACATACCCGAACATAAAATGGCTGAGTTCAGAAACAGTTATGACAAACATGATTGGACTGGACGTATTGAAGATACTTCACTTTTTCTACTCTGGAAAACTATGACACAACAATTAGACAGTGACAATCAAACAAACAATCAGGTCATAACACAACAAAATGAATCTGAATCATTGCGTCTTCACCAAGTAAGTTCACAAACACCACGCCTCACAAATCTTCCTCATCAAATGTATCTGTAAGTCCTCATCCAACACTTTCAAACTCAACACAGTCTGATTTGGCTGTTCCCATGACACCACCAAGTAGACCTACATCCTCAAAACAACCTACCCTGATGTCAAATGTTCCTTCACCATTTAAAAAGATATTGTTTTGGCCTCAGCCAACAACCACTAAAAAACGAAAGAATAAGGAAAAATACCTTCTGTAGTAACTTCTGAGGCTTGGCAGAAATATCACATGAAGAAAGAAGAAGAGAAAGTAAGGAAACAGCTAGAGAAGGAAGAAAGGTCGAAAGCAAGATTAGAAAAGAGGGAACTAAAGGTGAAATCATTGAAGAAAGCAAAATTTGAGCCCAGCAGTTCAGAAAGTTCAGAGGAGTGGATTGAGAGTGAGGACAGCTTAGATGATATTGAACTAGTAGAAGAGTCGGAGGAAGAAACATGTGACATTATAACCTGCAAGAAACCTAATGTTGGCGATTATGTATTGGTCAAGTTTTGTGGTGGCAAACGGAATTCTACTGTGTATCGATATGCATGTGTGGTGCAGGAGATATATCCCAATGACAATGAAGTGGAAGTAATGTCAATGAAATGTATCAGCGATGACAAAAGAATCTTTAAGATGGATGAAGAAGATGTGTCTGTAGTAAAAATGACATCGGTCATTGGAAAACTACCTTCACCAATTCTCTTGCGCACTGGAGCAAGATTAAAATATGAATTTTCTAAGCCTGTGAACATTTTCGAAAAAGCCTAAACACAAGTTTTATGTATGTATTTCAGTGTAGGGTAACTATGTCTAATGTCAGCCAGCCCCTCAGTAATAAGTCTTCATATTTTCATGTTTATCCTATGACTATAAAAAGAAAGAATGTGTGTAGAAATATTTATATTTTTGTTTGTGTTAAGTTGATGATTATTGTAGTTGTTTATTATTGATTTTTCATACTGACTGTCTATTGGCGCATTTCCATATGTTTATTTTTCAATTTGCACCTTGAATGAAAGTGAAGTCAGTCACCAACGAAGGTATAAAGTACAAAATTAAGTGTTAAACAATTCTGTTAATTAACATTTTATCATTATATCACCTTCTTCTAAGTTTAATATATTATAAAGTGATTTAACATAAATGTCAATGACTGGTACATGGACACTGTCAAAGACTGGTACATGCTAAAATCTTGAGTGTCTATGACTGGTACAATAAACATGTGTTACAAAAAAAAATTATTGCTTCATTAATAAAGACTATTAATAATTAAAACTACCATTTAATTATTTCGTTTTGTAACTATACGCAAAATAAAGAAATTTCATCACTAAAGTGTCAAAGACTGGTGCTTTTACCTTAATATAGTCTACAATGTTTAAAGTGATTTTTTTTTTGTTTACAGTTTACTTAGCACACGTACTGTTTCGAATCTTGGAATTTGCTATAATATACTTATAATATAATATTTTCGCTGTAAGAAAAAACCTAATGTAAACAATAGCACGTGACTGAAGTGAGGCTTCATTGGCCGCTGTTTGGCGCCATAGATTCTCAGTACATGTTCCCGCCTACGTACTGTTGTACATTCTTTTTCATGTTAAACATTTCCCGTTACTCGTCATGTAGGCCTAACCTCACTACTATGCATTCGTTTGCTTAGGAGACATTTACTTTATAATTACTGCAATTAAATTATTTTTAAGTCTTATGTCCTCACAATGGGCAGTTGAGGGTTCAGAAGCCATACTTCAGTACCACGTGCTTACGTGAACAACTACGAACTCAAGTGACGCCAGCTTGTTACTAGAACAGACTACCTCGGTATTACTGTTGGTATTCATCCGCGTTCATAGTAAATAACATAATATAAAAGTAGCTTTTGTTTTACATAGCGTTTTACATATGAGTGAAGTTACATGTTTCATCGTAGGCCTATTTAACAACTAGAATTCTATTTTCAAGTAATACAAGATTGTGGTTTCCAAATACGAACTATATTTTCCTGCGTCATGTGAGTGTTTCGACAGGGAGCCAGTCACGGTTATGACAGCAATGTACTTATGTTTACATTAGGATTTTTCTTACAGCGAAAACAGTATAGTAGCTTGTAGCAGCAACTGCTGCTTGATAGAGCTTGAAAATCAAAATTCCTATACACAAAGTCTCACATTATTGATATTATTAATGACCTTCAAAAATACCTAACACAGCTGTATTAATAACTCAAATGAAGATGAAGTACATTACGTGAACCAGGGCCCTCTTCACAACACTACAAAATAAACTGCAAGATGTCCTACGGTATACGTTTTTACTGCGATGGACGCACATATTTTTAAAATGTTTACATTGTAATATGTAATACTATCTTCACGCAAAATTTCACTTCTTGAAACGTTCTTACAAACATCATTTTCTACATAGTCGTTTATGAGTTCTTAATGCAGTTACATTTCTAAACGTTCTACCACATTTTCTTGGTCGACCAGCTACACTCATAATAATGAACTAATAAAGAACTAAATTCACAACGTAACAACACTATTACTTTTAAAGTAATGCCAGATAAAAAACACAGTACTGTATTGAAACACGAAAAAAAAAGTGACAGTTGAAAGACGAACAAACTATTATTACGGTATCGAGATGTCGAAAAGCATGATATTGTGACGTCAACATCTCGCATGTACAGAAGGCTTCCATAACTATATTTGTGAACATTTTAAGGAAACACGATGTTTGAAATTTCATTATTTGAAATGTAGCCTTTTCTATACACAATATACAATACTGACACTATTCATGACCTTCAAAGAAACCTCAAAAAGCTGTATTAATAACTTCAATGAAGATATAGTACATTACGTGAACCACGGCCCTCTACACAACACTACGAAACGAACTGCAAGATGCCCTACGGTATACGCTTTACTGCGATAGTCGTACATATTTTTTAAATGTAAAGCTTTTTATGAACTTCGCTATAAACCATTTAGATTTTTCCGCAATATTAATATTATTAGCTTTCGATAGAGACATCACACAACCTCACCGGATGTAGGTCTATAGTTTTCGTAAAATTTTCCGCCACAGTTAAAATTAAATATATAGAAGTGTGGTACTTACAATGCTGCATATTTTCCCTTTGCAAGAAGGAGCATGATACGAGAATTAAACAATGGTACGAATAGAAGTAGATTAGCGATAATTAAAATATAATAAATAAGAAATTATACTGTATTTCTTGAACTAATAATGCAATACAAAACGGAGAAAATTTTAGTATCCCTGATAACTGAGGAATTACAGTGGCTCAGTGGATAGAGCGTAGTACGTAGAACCAAGGACCCGGGTTCGATGCCCGGCGCCGGAGCGAATTTTTGTTTTCTAATAGCATTTGTTATACCATACTTGTTAAAAGAGTGTGTTCAAGAAATAAGGTAGACAAATACGAAGAGGAAATTAGTTACTGAAGTACAAATTAAAGATAGAATAAATATATATGGATGAAGTTACTGGAGATTGAAGTATTTTATGATTTACCATTTGCAAGAGGCCATGTCTGGACGAGTCTCTGTTACTGACCAAGTACCTAGTAAGTTTGCGTTTGAATTTAATTTTATTTCGACAGTCTCTAATACTAGCACGTAGCGAATTCCAGAATCTTGGCACTTCTACTGCGAAAGTAGATGAGTACACTTAAGCGTCATGTAAATTAGATCGTAGCAACTTGTATGACAGTTTCTATAAATCACTGTCATTTACATAATCTCCTCTTTCAGTTGTGATGGATTTAATCAAGATGGAATGTGAGGTTGATCCGTTTGACTTACTATATGACAACACATACAAATTAGAAGAAAATAAGTCTTCATCAGAGGTAAAGTGAAACGTCCCCCTGATTTTGATTTCTTTGTCTACAAGTGCCAGAGGACGATATATTTGTTATTGTTCTTAGTAATCTATACTAATATTAAATCTGTAGCCAAAATTTTTCTGGTAATTTTAGGTTTTCCAAAAATAATTGGTGTTAACATGTATAATTAGCCATCCTGAACTCGAAAATTGCTTTTTGAAATTTTTGTTTGTATGTCTGTCTGTCTGGATGTTTGTTACCTTTTCACGCGATAATGGCTGAACCGATTTTTATGAAAATTGGAATATAAATTATGTTCATTGTAACTTCGATTTTAGGCTCTATGGCATTCAAAATATTTTATTTAAAAGGGGGGTTATGGGGGGCTTGAATTAAATCGAAATATCTCCCTTATTATTAATTTTCATGAAAAATGTTACATAACAAACGTTTCTTTAAAAATGATTTCCGATATGTTTTATTCTACGCAAAATTTTGATAGGACTCATATTTAATCAGATAAATGAGTTTTAAAATTAAAATAACTGCCATCTAAGGCACTATAATGAAATGAAAACAAATGACTTCGTCTATAAGGGGCCTTGGACAACAACAATCGAAAGCTATTAAACATAGCCTACAGAGAATGTTTGTGTGTTTGTATGAAATAATATCGAAAGCTAATTAACCGTTTGTATAATTAATTATTATTTCACCATTGGAAAGTGTAGTTTCTCTAGATGGACATACTGCTATAATGTTATTACAGTAACTTCTGAGTGAATTGAGGACAGGTAAGATTAAAACAGCTTCTTGTGCACAGAAAACGTGATAGGCTATTCTGTATATTCGTTTCATGTATTTCTTAAAATAATGTTTATGTACACATTCATTTTCACCTCAGAGAATTAACGAACAACGAGAGTGTACTGATTTAGTATGCAGTAATAGTACGTTAGCTTAGCATTCCATCATTTTATAATCCAAATTTAAACTATGCTCAATTGAATCGTGTTAAAATACATAAAATACATAGGCAATAAATGCAATGCAAAAAATTGGGTAATGAGCCAAGAAGATTATCTTACGCTGTTGTAAAAGTTGTACTCCTGAGATTCAAGAGATCACATAACAAATTAAAAACTTACTTATCAGAGTACATCCGTTATCAACACACTTTTTATATAATATAATATAATATAATATAATATAATATAATATAATATAATATAATATAATATAATATATAATATAATATAATATAATATAATATAACATAACATAACATAACATAACATAACATAACATAACATAACATAACATAACATAACATAACATAACATAATATAATATAATATAATATAATATAATATAATATAATGTAATGTAATGTAATGTAATATAATGCAATGCAATATATACTAATAATAAATCTGTAAGCGAAATTTTTGTGATAATTTTCGCTTTTCCAAAAATAATTCGTGTTAACATATATAATAATTCATTGAGAGACCGATATTCGTTTTTTTTTAATTTTTGTTTGTATGTCTGTCTGTCTGTCTGGATGTTTGTTACCTTTTGACACGATAATGGCTGAACCGATTTCGATGAAAACTGAAATATAAATTAAGTTCGTTGTAACTTAGATTTCAGACTATGTGATATTCAAAATACATTATATAAAGGGGCCTGATTTAAATCAATCGAAATAGGCTGTCTCGCTTATTATTGCTTTTTGTCAAAAATATTACGTAACAAAAGTTTATTTAAAACTGATTTTCGATAAGTTTTATTCTATGGAAAATTTTGATAGGACTGATATTTAAGGATATACAAGACTTTTAAAACAATAATACAATACATTTTCACCGCCGCCTCAGATTATAGCGTTGTTGTTCCTGCAATAACTCCTGTGTGCAAAATATAAAATTTTTGAGTAGGAAGAAAAAAAACACATTTATTCATTCCATGGAAATGGTACGTAGGAGATCGTGAATTCTTACATTTTCGAAAGAAAGGAATATAATTATATATCATTATATATTGTGACAGCCGAGAGTCGATCGCGCGCCCCGCGCGACATGACGGACGACACGGCGAAGAAGACTGCAGCCGCGCGGGTCTGGAGGGGACGGACGTACGGGGAACGTCTGCATGACGAGAGGGCAAGGGGAGGTGCACTGCGGCGCTTGCGAAAGGGGACGCAAAGCTGTAGGTGCTTCGCTGTGCGAGGTGAAGGGACGGAACGAAACCTCCAGAACAGACGTGCGGAAACAGAAGCTGCGAGTAACAGGTGGAAGACACCAGAAACGGAAACTCCCAGAATCGTACTTTCTGGAAACTATGGTTAGTAATAAATACAGGACGCGAGGAGAAGAGAGTTCAGTTTTTGGACAGCAAGCCAGTCAGTCTTGTGTAGCAGTGAAGCCAGCTTCGAGACCGGAGTTCGACTTGAGTATGTCCGCAACTGTGGGAGCGTCCTGGCGAGTGCGGCGTATCCGGAGTCTGTGGTTCGACGAGCAGTGGACCGCAGTTGGGGGACTTGAGTTCGAAGTTCAGTGGACTGTCTCTGCAAGTCTTGGGTCCGATATACGGTGACTTGAGTGAATGAGCTAGAAGAACTAGCTAAGGCAAACGAACTGAGAACTGACAGTTTTGTGTTGTAAATAGTGCTTTGTGGACATTAGTTGAGATTAGCAATACATTGTTGTTCTCAATAATCCAAGTGAATTGCCATTGTCGTCTGTGGAGTGCAGTAACGAATATTGTGTTGCTGTGTGGAGTGGAAATCCCATTGTTGACGGGAGTGTTTAAGTTAAATTATAGAAAGTGATTATTGTTGTGAAAATAGAAATTACATTATTGTTTGGAATAAAAGTTACAATATGTTGTATCACTATTTGAGTTATTTGAAGGGTTCAGAACCATAGTGGGCCAAGCGCCACTTATGACGACGTAGAAAACAAGGATTTAAGATATTACCATAATTCAATGGGAACATATAGCAAGTAATACAAAGTATACACATTAAAGCTAAATGAAATGTCAGTCTTCATTAAACTATAGTTGCATGTAATAGCAATTAAGAAACATATTAAAGGAATTGTCATTGCACCAAATGAGTGGTCTCTGGATCAAAATGATCGCATTTTAATTTTTTAATACAATTTAAATTAAGTAACATATTAAACGATTTATCCTTCTATCAAACAGAATGATCCCTGGATCAAATGTCCTATTTTAATTATGTAATTACTAGATATTTAATTCTAATGGTGCCGCGGAGCGCACGGGTACGCTAGTGATTAATAAAATATCATACTCGAAAGGACATATGTACACAGGATGTAGAATATAAATCACAGTATGTAAATTAGCTATTTGCACAAGGAACACCTGTCCCGTTATCAGTGATTGCCTGTGTCCCTAATATCTTGTTCCCTTTTTGTCTTTAGTTGTCTTATCTAACTTGCTACCTATGTTGAGAGAGTTAGCCAATAACGACCATCCAGGACCAGATTGACGGTTGTTACAAGTGAAATCAATTGAAGAAGCAACTAAATAAAATTATTCATGTTGTCATTTTGTTCTGTAGGAAGGGAATTCATCACATCTGGAAGTGACGGAAATGAAGATAGAATGCGTGGAGCATAGTTACGAAATCAAATCGGAGATAAAAGTTGACAACACTCCAATGCCTACGAGCTTAGCATTCGTGAACTGTGAAATTGATGTAAGTTCTTTACTATAAGTATACTGATATACAGGTACTGAATTTTTAATTATGTCAAAACCGTTAACAGTGTGCATTATTAACTGTTCTCTTGTTACCAATAGTTTGTAAACTTGGACAGCCTTCATTTTTAGATTGAAATAGAGTAATAATTCGCTAATATATAGTTCTGGTAGTTAACAGAACACTATCTCTAATATATGGACAGAGTGGTTGTCCTTTAGGACAGGATTTCTTTTAACTTTACAAAGTATTCCTTTCCTGTGCTGGTCTATCAATTACTGTGCTAGACATTCATCGATATGTTCAAGTTTATATAGGCCTAAAGGTTTATCCGAAATCCACAAGAGATTTGGAAATGATCTGTTTTAAGAAGTAAGTTTATAATAATAATAATAATAATAATAATAATAATAATAATAATGATAATAATAATAATAATAATAATAATAATAATAATGACAATGATAATGATGATGATAATAATAATAATAATAATAATAATAATAATAATAATAATAATAATACAACTTTATTTAAAACAGTTTGGGTTTATTTTGTTACAAGCAGATATGAAAATACGCCACACTGTTAAGTAACTCGTCTGCTGTTTCTTCTCAATTTTATCACAATATATAGGTATAATCCTTTCAGAATGCCGTTTATAAATTTATGGACTTGCATTTATAAAATCAGCATTAATACCGTTTGTTTCGGAATTTGATCTGCCCTAACTCTCTTTATCTTTCACGAAACTGGTTTATTTAATATCTTACAAACTTCCACAATGACAAATTGCAGGTTCCCCCCCCCCTCAATCCATTTCAAGATGTGAATCATCTTAGTCTGCTGAAACTATCTATATTACATATTACTGAATAAGGCCAATTTGCACTAGGTAGGAAGAGAATTTATCGCATCTGAAATTGACGGCATGAAGGCAGAATGCGTGGACCAGAGTTACGATATCAAACCAGAGATAAAATTAGAAGACACCACACTAGTGCTTATTAGCTTTCCTGTCGCGAAAACCGAATTTGATGTAAGTGGTTCGCTGTTTATATACAGATATGCCAGTAGTGCATTTTTAAGTATGTTAGACGTATTAACAGTCCCGTTGCACACTAACTCTTTACCCTTTTGTCCATAACGTTCACAAAGTAGACGTTTTTCATTTTAGTTTTGAAATAACAGAGTAATTTGCAAATATATATATCTGGTAGGAAACCGACAATTGTCTGAAATACATGGAGGAAATTGTGCGAAAGGAGAGATTTCATTGTAAGCTTACGGAATTTTTTGTTTAATTGTTACTGCTATAGCAATTCATATTCTAGATATTGAAACAGATGTAAATCTTCATACAAAACAAACAAAAAATTTGGAAGTCCTCAAACTTTGTTAAAAATTAAGTTTATTTAAATTGATGGTAATAATAATAATAATAATAATAATAATAATAATAATAATAATAATAATAATAATAATAATAATAATAATAATAGTAATAAAATTATCATTCTATTATTACTTTTTCTTTATAACAGGATGGGTGTATTCTGTTATATAGACATCTGAAGGGTACACGGGAATAACGAACAAGGTCCATCAAAAATCGAAATTGAGTTAAGAGTGCCATCTGATAGTAGAAGGAGAGTACTTTCATGTGGCTGCATTGGTTTTACGTAAGAATGAAAATTGTCCTCAGTATTCTGCGTTAAAGTTTCTGTATACTTTGGAAGAATGAACAATGTCACATTCATCCCAAGAAAGAACGAACAATGTCCATTTTAAACACAGAAACTAATGCAGACAGCTGTTACAAACTCGATCTTAGAGTCATAGCACATTGCTGGTTAGTTTATTTTTACATATGCCAATGTGATCTGTATTATACAATAATAATATTATTAAATGACTGTATGATGTTTACCTGTTATTCCATGTGACAATAAATTATATTAATTTTCATTAGAACTACTTGTGAGCATAATACAAACAGCTATACTGTTCTAGTGTTCAGATGTCTGTGGTAGGGTACTGATTATTTCCTTTATTATACTTTTATGGTAATATTGTAGTGTTTGTGGTTAGTGCAATTTATTTTTATAATGTCTGACATTAGAGAAAATGAATTATCCGGACCCATTCCATGTTCTGTAAATTCAAGGAAGAGAAAAGTTACAGGACGTGTTACAGATGCATAAAAAATTCGTGCTATGAGTCATATTATGGGAGAATTCTGTAAATGTTCTCATTTTCCGTGTTTTCATAAAATAAGCCAAAGTGAAAGAAGCGATCTTATTAAACATTTCAATGAATTAGCATCCTATGACACTCAAAATGCTCACCTTTCAGGACTAATTTCGGTACTTCCTGTGCAAAGAAGAAGATCCAGAAAAACACAAGCCGAAGCTGATTTTCATAATTTTTCTTACAGATATAAAATGGGTATAAACAAAGATGGGCAAAATACTGATGTTCCCGTTTGCTATAAAGCATTTATTGCTCTACGTGGAATAACAGGCAGACGTTTAGTCACTTTGAAAACGTCATTGGCTACCACTGGAAAAGCCCATACAGAAACAAGAGTTAAACATGGAAACAGGCCTCACCAACTGAAAGGAGAGATTTTATCTAAAATTTTTCAGCATATTCAATCACTTAGAGGTCAGAAAGTCCACTAATCTCGTCACGATAGCCGAAGGTTGTATCTTCCAGAGGACTTGAATATTTCTAAGCTGCTTAAGTTACACTTAGAAAAATTTCCTGCGAACCCTGTCTTACGAGCAACACAGAGTAATTTTTGTCACTAAATACAACATTAGCTGACATTTCACACATTAAATCAGAAATTTCCAATGAAAAAGATGCAAGTAAATTAGATAATTTTGAGAAGGAGAAACTAAATTTGAGAAGAGACAGAGAAAAGGACAGAAGTTTTATGAGGTAAAATGGGCTGCACGTCTAAAATCCAGGAAGTCAGAGTATAAAGAGGCTATCTGCATGGATTTCCAAAAGAAATACCAATTCCAAACTTTTCAACTATTGAGGGGTATTATCGTCGACAGCTGCCCTTTTATTCTTGTAACATACATACGCTGTCAACAGGAAGATTTGTTTTCTACATGTATGACCAAAATATTTAAAGCAAAGGCTCTGATGAAGTTTGCTCTAAGTTATGGCACCACTGTATGAATATTGTACCAAGCTGCGTTGGTGAACTCCATATCTTCTACGATTCTTGTTCTGGACAAAATAGGAACTTTACGGTATTTAGATTTTGTCATTATTTAGTACATACTAAGAAGAGGTTTGATGCTCAGTGGATCACATTTCCCACTCGAGGCCACTCGTACCTGGAATGTGACAAAAACATGGGACATGTCAATCAGAGACCAAGGTGTGAAGTACCCGATGACTGGAGGCAAGAGATTGCGAATTCTAGGAGGAAACCAAACCATTCATCATTGTAAACTGTAAACAGCTACAAGGCAAAGTACAAGGAATTACAAATTTTGAAAAATGTTTGTTCTCCAAGTGCTAGAGAATATTTCAGTCTTCCTCCCACCAATGACGAGTCACAAGAAGTCAATAACAGTGAATGAGACGATTTTATAGTTCAATATATTCATTCACAATGGAAAATTCAGTGCAATTAGATTAGTGTGTAGATTTGTTTTTCAATAATTGTTTGGAACAATGAACACTCAAAGATAAAAATATTTATAATGGGTCAACAATATTTATAACCTTTAAAAAGAATACCCTACACGAAAGTAAACATGTGCTACATTGTTTGAAAATATTATGCCTGATTCTATTTCCAACAAATATTCAATTAAATTGTGACATTGTTCGTTCTTCCCGTTTATAAAATGTAGTAAAGTAGACTTTTTGCAGTTTTGCATTGTTGTAATTCATAAAATCAAAAAATTATTTTGTCACATATTTCCTTTATAATGGTACATTCTTGTGTGATAAAAAATAACAATACGTTAACAATAAACTATACGTTTCAAGTCCTCAAACTTTAAATTTAATTTATCTCAAAATTATTCTGAATGGACATTGTTCGTTATTCCCGTGTACCCTTCATCTGTGAAAATATGTGAAACTGTTGAGTACCGGTATCTCATCTGCTGTCCCTTGGCAACCTAATATACAGTGCGTGTTCCATATTCAGATTTTTTCATAATGTTCTGGACTGACAGTTATATAATCAGCATTTACATCGTTTCCTACGGACTTCGATCTGCCACATGTTTCTATATCTGCCACGAAACCAGTCTTCCAATTCTTTTTCAATCTTTGCACAGTGATCACAAATTCCAGCTTCAGTACCTCAGTTGATTTGTGGTTATAAATCTTCTGAATCCGCAGCAACAATCTATATTACATATTTGCAAGTGTGGTGGCAAAACTTTTATTTTCTGCTATCTTTCGTCAAAAGGAGAAGTCGTGTTAGATAGTCTGTATCTTGAGGTAATACAACTTTGAACAGCAAAATATATTGTTTGAATATGTAACTTTTTTCTCTTTCTATACGCCAAATGTTCTTGCAGATTATGATTATGTTTTCTGAAAGCTATTTATACGTGACAGGTACATATTTGAAAGTTCAAACTTGATTCCAATGCGTGTTACAATACAAGCAAAGACCCTGAATTTAAGGAAAGATGTACGAAGGACATAAATCAATGCAGTTAGAGGGAACCATTTGGTTTTATCTAAAAGTCATTTCATCCTCGCTGAAAAGTTAGATTAGAATCATTAAGTTTGAATACTGACATGGGAATCAGTGAATCAGTCTATTAAAGCTAGCTTATTATTTACTCACTTTTCCAGGAAGATTTGTTAGATGTGGACAGAGTTGAGCAGGAAGAGAAATTGGAAATATCTTCAGAAGAGGATGAAGTGTTGACTGAGAGGTGAGTGTACTGTGCTGGTTTTGCTTCTTCCATTCTGCCAGAACTTCATTTAATATTGACGTAGGAAATATATTTTATAATGTATGATACTATCTTCATGCACTAAATTTGTGTAGATTTTCTTGTTCACGTCTCAATACATATTGGTACTGAAATGACATAAGATTCACTGAAATGATGCTTAATTTGATAAGTAACATACTAAATCTCTTACTACATCTGTTGCTTTATTATTCTGCTGTCCTATAACTATTCTCTTTAGGATATGATGAAGTCACTACGTTGATTGGCAACATTATTATTGTGGCTGCAATCCTTGTGCATTGCACTACTTCGCTGTTTTTTTTTCCTGCGCAATTCGACTGCTGCGAAAGATTCGACAAGTTTTACGGGTCTGTACTTCTGTACTTACAGGTTGCGTTACTTTTGCAGTGGCAGCTAGCTGGATCATTTCCTCTCTGGTGATACTTCACTTTACTACAGTGCCTCTGCAAACTCACTCCGCAGCGAGGAGACGGCAATGTATATTCTAGGGGCTGCAGTTAAGTTGGGAGGTGGGATTCACTCACTCGATGATCAAAACTGAACACGTGTGAATGATTTTCCTGCCGACTTAAAACTTCCCGCTAGGAGATTGAGCATGTCTCCTCACTGTGGAGTGATTTTGCGGATACATTGTATTAGGTTGCGTCCCCTTTTAGATTTTCATAATATGATATGCAGACAATTTTATCTTAACTAGCTGTTTTTGATTTTGAAACAGAAGACAATGTCTTAAAAGATAAAGAATGGCAGGGACTCTAATAAAATGTATGGCAACAGGGAAAGTGTGAAGTTCCAAACATCTTGGAGATAGGGTTGCCAACTGGCTGGTATTTCACCAGCCTGGTCGATTATTTTGGGAGGTCCCAACAAAAGGCTGGTTACTGATATCAACCCATTACCGTCCCTATTTGTAGCCAGTAATTTTATACACTTGTTTTAGGAATTGTGATAGGTCTAAGAGCTTTTTACAAATGGGCTAAAAGAGATTTTTTTATCTCTATTGTGGGACATTTTAACCTTTAACTTCGAGCAGCTAAAGATAAAGGAATTTTCAAGTCTTTTTCTGCCATGAAACTTAATGGGTCTACACCAAAAATGGATTAACTAAGTGTTGAACAAAAACTAGACTTGAACTAGATGAAGTTACACTCCATGATTCACTCACGCATAGTGTTCTGTCCAAGGGCAGGTCACTGCAAACTCAGCTTTCTTCAATCTCTCCTATTTTCTGCCTTTCTCTTTGTCTCCTCATATGATTCATATGAGGGGCAGTCAAATGAAAACAGATCAGCTGCCAAAAAATGTAATAGAAAATTTATTACCTCAAAAGTAATCTGCAAAGCAGTTTATATTTTTTCCCCACTGTGAGACAAGATGATCAATCCCATTCTTGAAAAATCTTGTGGACTGTCTACAGAACCAGTTCCTTACCTAGTCACACACATCTTCGTCCGATGTCCGATGCAAAATGAAGTCCACGAATGTCTTTCTTCAACTTTCAAAAACTGTGAAAATTGCATGTGGAGAGATCAGGGATGTAGTGGCGACGGGTGTTGTAGCGTTTCCCAGTCAAATCTTAGAATCGTATTCCTCACGAAGTTGGCAGTAAGTGGACAGGCATCATCATGAAGAAGGATAACGCCGTTCGATAGCATTCCAGGGCGTTTTGACTTAATGGCGCATCTCAGTCTCTGTAAAGTTTCTTCATAATGCTGTGAATTGATTATGGTCCCATGCTCGAGAAATTCAACAAACAGAGGAACTCTAGAATCGAAGAAGAATGTCAAAATGACTTTAGCGGAAATTGTGTATATTGCTTTGGACTTTTTCGGTGAGGAAAATCCTTGTTTTTTCATTGTTGGCTCTGCCGTTTGCTCTCTGGTTCAAATGGTCACACCACGATTCATGCCCAGTGACAATATAGGACAGAAATGCATACTATTCCTCCTGGTATCGTTGCAAGTGATCCAGTGAAGCAGCCATTCTGTTTGTTTTTTGTTCTTCCGTCAACTGATGTGGAACCCATTGCGCGCAGATTTTTCTGTAGCCTAATGCAGGTGCTTCATCGCAATGACGTCTACAAAACCGTGACTTATTCCCACCAAACGACGAAGTTCTCCCACAGTCATCCGTCGATTTACCCGTATAAGACCATCAACTTCAATAACAGCAGGAGTGATGGCATGATGAGCCTGTCCTGGGTGAGCATCATCTTGCAGTGACACGTGACTCTCTCGAAATCTCTTGTGCTATTCCAGTACATGCGAACATGAATGCTGTGTTCGGCATAAACAACAGACATGGAACGATGGATTTCTCGTCCCACTCCTTCTGCAGTCAAAAATTGCACTACACCTCGCTGTTCTTCTCTGCCTGCTTCCATTAATGATGTTGGGTGAACACACGTATCTCTAACCTAACTTCCAGCACAATAAACGAACGACTAGTGTGTAAGGAGAGGTTGTTACTGTGCTTTCGCGAGTCAACACCAGATTTCAGTTCAGCAATCAAATTCCAGTGGTATCAATTTTCCCACTGTGAGATACATGCATGGTGAACCATTTTCATTTGACTGTCCCTCATACATCACATTTTATTGGCTGATATTCAAAACATCCTAATGAAGAAGGTTACATTTGTTTTATTTCTGAAAGCATGAAAATCAAGAAGTATCTGAACATTTAAATTAAGAAAACATAATCTTTGAATGGAACATTTCGTTAAATGAAACAACACTTCAAATTATTATCAATGTTATTAAACATCCTTCTTGTTAAACTCATTTTATTGGTAATGAAAATATATGTGATTACATGCAAAGCACAGAGATTTTATGGTGCATTTGAAATGTCTTCAAATGCAGACATAACCTGTCTCAGTCACAGTATTTAATAATATAAACTGCATGTTCACTTTACATACATAAAATTGTTACAATAGTGTGTATTAAGTCATGCTTAATTGCAGACAAATGGATGCAAATTCTATCATTCCACATCCAACGACCATATCACCAAATATCAAGGATAATGCAAACAAAATTCGTGCTGAAGAAATGAAATAGTCAATGGAAAAATCACCATTTGGTTTTAGAATTAACAATTTTTGTTCAGTCTGAACTAGACTTTTTTTTTTTTTTTTTTTTTTTTACTTTCGTTCTCTAACATTACGAATACAATACTGTTACAAAATATTTGCGCGGAATTTATACAATATATAATATGTTGACAATTTATATCGATGGTTGATAAGAAGGCTGTTCTGGTTCCAGTATCGATAGCTGCACATGCACAGAGCTAGTTTCCGACCATTTCTGGTAGTTCTTCTGTTTGTGAGTGTCACATGTTGTAGCAAATGCTTTATATTTGTAGTCAGAAAACAAATAACTGTCGAATTTTCGTTAGGGGTTCCATAAAATATCTGCATTTCATGATAAACTCAGAAGACTCTGTGTACATTCAAGAATGCAAATAAAGTATGGTGTACGTTGTGTAACTCAATGTCAATGGTGGGAGAGCAGATATCAATGACCATATCAGCAAGAAGAAACATAAAGAAGCAACATTACCATCCTGCTCGAAAAAAAATGACGTCTTTTTTCAAGCCAACTTTCGCAAGTAAAAAGAACTGAAACTTGCAGCAGAGGAAGGCACATTGATTTACCACACCATCAGACATAGCCATAGTTTTCGTTCCATGGACTGTACTTCTTTAATTGTTAGGAAGGTTTTCGATAAAAGCAAATTTACTTGCAGTCATACCAAATGTGAAGAGATTTTAGTGGATGTATTGGCTCCTTTTGCTATGAAAGCAGTTGTGAAAGAGCTGGATTCATTTGTGTAATAATTGATTCCTCCATCCATAAACATTTTAAAATTGTGCCTATACTTATGAGTAGACTTCGTGGAATTGCCATGAGAATCGCAAGGTTTACTGTGCATGCGGTATAGACTGTAAGAGAAGGGGCCGTGCAACGGATGGAATATGCCTCTGATCTAAACACTGAGCAGTATACTGCGGTTACAATAAAACCTGTTCCCCGCATTCAAGAAATATAATGAAGGATCATTGAAGTAGGAAATGTCTAAACATGTAAATACACAATTATTTTATAGTGAGATATATTAACTCTCAAAATTTAATGTAAGATACATCATCCTTGAATATGTGCATTGCAGTGAAGAGTTACGTACATTTTGAGCGACTGCAAAGTAACCCCCTTCGATGGTCTCTTAAACAGTTTTTATTTTGGGAAAATGTACGTTCAACATCACACGATGTAATACATACATATTTGAAGAACGGAAAATCACTACGTTTTAGTACACCAACTTCAGATGTCTTGTCGTGACCTGGTAGTACATCATTTATAGTACGAAGTTGTGAATAGGCAAAATTTTTAGCAATAATGTTTCTCAACTTAGATTTCATTTTTTCTGAAATTAGTTAATTGTTATTTTGGATAACAGTTTGTGATACTTTATTCACTATATTAAGGGCTTCTGAGAGTTGTAGTTTAGACGATTCTAACAGGATGATGCTTTTGGGCACGATTTTAAAATTAGAATCAATGAACAGAATATCTTCCAATAGCTGTTCAGAAGGCAATGATTTTACAGCTGCAACAGCGGAACTGTCTGTGCTATCCAATGCATCAATTACATCCATTATTTTGCATAATAATGAACAGCATCCAACCACGCTCCCCAACGGATCAAGATTGGCTGCGGGGGTTAGGATATTCCAGGGGCAATTATTTGGAACAGCAACTCTCTCATTGTAGTATGTTTGATTTAATTCTTGTCTGCACTGAACAAATGTTAAGCTTTGACTATTCCAACCACAGTAATGCAAAAACAAGTGCTTTCATAGATATGCATTAGCTGTAGCTGCTCTATCTATTTGGACCAGTCACAACTCTTAACATGAACTGCTTATACTATGAGACCAGGCAGTCGCTCACCTCCTCTATACTACCGTACATCGGCAACCTGATGGCATGCTGCGTGTGGCAATTTAACGAAGTCTACTTATGAGGTATTTTGTTCCTAGCCTGAGTATTGGAATTAACATAATTGAATTTTAGTAATCTTGTAAATGAGACTGCTGAAAATCGGGTAGCATACATCACTGAAATTCTGACCAAATATAGTTTGCTGGGCAAAGTGATTGCATTAAGTGCTGATAACACCAATATTCATTTTGCAAAGTAGGATCTTTGGGATAAGTTTTGGTGCATACATAATTTGTAATAGTAATCAAACAGCAGCATATTCACTTATAGTAGATTTTGCCTGTGTATAAAATATTTCACTACTTTAATATTAATAATATTTAATATTATCAGAACAGAATCATTGAAAGACTTCAGTTCATTTACAGAGGGAAATGTAGAAAATCGTCTCAGCTAATTCTAAAACAAGGTGAATGAAATTACTGCAAACCAGAAATTATAGGCATGTATGGTGGCCTTAATGCATACATTGACATTAAAAATCTCATATTTCTTCAAAATAAATGGTATATGATATTTTTGCCTCATCTGGAACTCATTTCTTTTAGTTTTCTAAAAGATACAATTTGTACCCATTATCTCAATAGTTTCATAATTATTTGCGCAATTATAATATAGGTACACTATACTTTCTATGCCTTATGCCATTTTCAGTGTCTGTTTTCTTTTATGACACATTTTCCGACATTCTTATCTTTCCAATGCACAAAAAGTAGACTTCCAATTGGGCAGAGAACTCCATTTGGTACCAAATTAAAGCTTAAACATGTCTCATGTTGTAAACTAAAATTATTATTTTTAAGGGATTATACAGATTGTTTAAAAAATACGGGGCATAATTCCAGGTATGTATTTCCAACATGTAAACAATCAAAATAGTTCATTACAACATGTGTCCGGAAATGCTTTATTTCCGAGTTATGGCCTTCACAACATTGAAATTCACTGGAACGTTTTTCTTTCCGCAGGTCGTTGCCATCAAAGGAGACATTAAGAGGGCACTCTGACAGTTCATTCCGAGGTGAAGGTTACATTCAGTGTTGTGTAGGCGTTAGACTGTGTGACATGTATTCAAATCAAGAGATGGCAGAGATACACTTCATGTACGGTAAGGCGGACGGCAATGCTGCGCTGGCTCGTCGTTTGTACCAAGAGAGGTACCCACAGCGACAATGTCCAGATCGGAAGACATTTGTACGTCTCCATTACCGTCTGTGCGAGTATGGAAAATTTAACTCTCCTGGTTTGGGAAGGGGATGACCAAGATCTACAACTCCAGAAGTACAGGAGGAGATTCTGGAGGCAGTGAACATGACTCCTATCAGCACACGAAGGGTAGTGTTGCAAGTCAATGTTCCTCATACGACTGTCTGGAGACTGTTGAAAGAGTATCGATTATATCCTTATCATTTGCAACGTGTACAGGCCCTGTCACCAGCAGATTACCCTGCACGAGTTAGGTTCTGTCAGTGGTTCTTGCAGCAGTGTGGTGTAAATCCGAACTTTCCTGCCTTAGTATTATTTACAGATGAAGCACAATTCACACGAGATGGCATAACAAATTTCCACAATCAGCATGTATGGGCGTATGAAAACCCACGTGCAACTGTTCCATCTCATCACCAGGTGCAGTTCTCCCTCAACATGTGGGCCGGTATCATTGGTGATCGATTAGTTGGACCCCATGTACTTGTAAACAGACTTACGGGGCAGGCATACACAAACTTCCTGGAAAACACCATACCTCATGTTTTAGAAGACACTCCACTGATCAATCGTCAACACATTCACTTCTTGCATGATGGCTCTCCTGCACACTTCAGTCATACGGATCGCCAGTACTTGGATCGAAGGTTTCCTGATCGATGGATAGGTAGAGGTAGCCCAATTGCTTGGCCTCCACGCTCATCTGATCTGAACCCTCTCGATTTCTACTTGTGGGGCCATTTAAAATCATTGGTTTATTCGTCTCCGGTGCCTGATTTGGAATCCCTTCGGAATCGAATTGTGGCATGTTCTGAGGACATACGCAATACTCCTGGAGTTTGGGATCGTGTTCGCAGGTCAATGAGACATCGATGTGAGGTCTGTATTCAAGCAGGAGGTGGACATTTTGAACATCTTCTGTAATGACAACAACCTGCGGAAAGAAAAACGTTCTGGTGAATTTCAATGTTGTGAAGACCATAACTCGGAAATGAAGCATTTCCGGACACATGTTGTAATGAACTATTTTGATTGTCTACATGTGGGAAATACATACCTGAAATTATGCCCCGTATTTTTGGAACACCTTGTATATAAAGGTGATCATTTTGGCGAAAGATGTTTTACCCTGTGTCAAAGTCTAATGGACTTAGGTCGATACTAAGTTTTTTTACATTTTTTTTTTTCAAAAAGACAAGTGTTCTGTGGTTCCCAATTTCTATTTCAAAGTTTTAATTATATAAAGTGCTTAGTTTACTCCCTAGAACCATGTCACCAAAGTTTGACAAACATTAAGAAGAACAATTTGGATTTTTATCCTGAGAATCGATGTATAGCCTACCTTAAAGCATATTTCACGTCTACAGACTGATGGCCTAATGTTCTCAAAAAATTTTTGCGGATCCTACTTCTCTTTTTTGGCTGAAATAATGAAGTTCCTGGTAAGTCAGCTGGATGTTTATCAGGAATCCATTAAAACTCTTCAGTCTGAAAACATTTCTATTAAAGAGGTTTCTTTTTAAATTATTAAGCTGATAACTATATTAGAAAGCCGTAGATCTTGTAACTTTTGTAAAGTGACTGTGAAAGACATATTAACGAAACTGGAGTAAGAGCGCATCATTACATTGTCTCAGTCTTCATCTTCCATCGATGAATTTTCAATGACTTTGTTGAATATCTTCAGAGATGAACATAACATGATGCAGAGTTCAAAGTATTTGACTGAATTACTCTGAAGAAAAGGTATATGCTGAACTAAATTGGAGAAACCATGAAGATTCTTGAAAAAGTACAAAGGACTTCCAGATGAGTTTATTCACCTTGAAGAAGCTGTGAATATGTGTGGAAGGAACTAGAATTCCGAAAAAAAAGTGTAGCTGACAGGTGGATATTTGTTGTAAAGAAGTGTAAAAAAATTTTGTATTTCGGGGAAACGTATTAGTTTTTATTCAATTTATCTTGTGTGTTGCAGGCAGCAATGAAAGTGCCGAAATAATATTTAGTCTTATGGACATTTATTAGAATGATGAAAAAAAGCAGGGCTTCACTTAGCTTAGTTAAATCAGTTTTAATAATGAAATCTCATTTTGATCTTACTTGTGTAGATATTTATAATTGGATGCAGAAACAGACAAAATTGTTGTCAGAATACATATTTCAAGAAGTACAAAACTGAAAATATTAACTGAATTCTTGTCTTGTTTTGATCTAAGTAAATTCATTTTGACTCCATAGTTATTTGTCCTTGTTAACTGCTTTTATAAATTATTAATTTGTATATTGACAGTATATATTTTTTAATTTCACGAAGCTGTCCAGGTTTTTTGTTTCCAAAATCTGATCACCTTGGTGATACGACACCTGACAATTTAACATATTTTCCCTGCTGCAGGTTGTAAACACATCGATCGAAGACAGTTTTCAGACATGCTTGAAAAGACAGAGTCCGATAGTTGGTCGTGATGCTTCAGTTCGGTGTTTTCTTTCATGCGGAGTCAATATATGTGCACTCAGCTTGTTAGATATAGTAGGGTGCAACCTATCGCACATATCATGACTCTCGATTGGTTGTTTTTATTGCAATGCAGACCTCTAGTCTTCTTGTAGAGAGATCATTGTGTTATAAATTCCGTTTTCTTCCCTGTATAGTATCTGATTCGAATTCTTATCCAAGTTAAAAAAAAATGAGAGAATACTATTGGAATCTGCCAGGAGCAACAAAAGTATAAATGGAAGCATTCTTCATAGGTAGTATTAATGTTCCATAAAGTGCTTTGCGTTACATCTTTGTCCTCGAAATTATTTTCGGTTGTACATTAAGGTTAAAAAAGAATGGGCTGGCCAGAAATGTCTCAGTTCCAGAAACAACAGTGCACATGCCCGTCTACTTGAAGCTCCAGTTCACAAGATGACACAATTAAACCACGTAAATATACTGTATTTTATTCTAAAATAAGTTATTAAATAAAACGTAGCGTTGATTCTAGCTGCATCAGGGCCTCTGAAAATTGATAAATACTAAATCTATCGAAACGAGGTACAAAATTTATGGAAACGAAGATGAACGAGAAAGCTACGTAATACGTCGGATTAAAGTATGAGTCATAGGTGACTTGAGCATGAGTCTAAACCAGATAGCATTGCATTGTTTCTTTTTCACGTTAACACTTGTTTGAAACTTGAAAATATATTAATTGAACCATTAAAAGTGTTATAATTAGAAGAGGTTATGTACCGTATGATAGACGGGTCTCCATTTCGACACCGTGGTGTCATCTTCAGTGTCTTTCGAATTACTGCTGCTGCAGCTGATTTAGATTTCTGGCGTTTGCGTTCATCAGTACATTATTCGATATCATAATACAAGACACACAAACAATCACCCCCATCATAAGAGCAACACACCCCCTCCCCTACAAATGACGAACGCAAACGTCGGAAATCTAAATCAGCTGGAGCAGCAGTAATTCGAAGGACACTGAAGATTACACCACATCGGTGTCGAAACAGGACCCGTCTGTTTTAAGGTACATAACATCTTCTAATTATAACACTTTTCAGACTTTGCAGACGGATCACTATCAAAGAATTAACCGGAATAAACATCACAGCATAGCCTTCGAACGCAATGAGTTTACTACTGTGATTCTGGCTTAAAAACTTTACATTTAAACTACCAAGTGTCGGCCCAATCTTTTTGCACCCAATTGTACAATAACGGTTTCATTTAAATCCTTCATGTACGTTACTAAGTCTAGGTTAGTTGGGTTAGATAAGTGTGTGATATTGTACTGGTAGCAAGTTTGATTGTACACTAAGACGAGGCTGTTATTGTCTTGTGTAAAACAGGAGGCAGCTATTGAAAGTTTAAACAACTCGGATCCTATGGCTAAAGAATGTCCAAAGTTTTCACTGGTTCTGAAAAATGTAAGGTAACCTTGACCAAGGGAGGCAAAATATACTGTGACAGTTATGCCCACAATGTTTCCCAATCTGCTATATATGGTATAAATAAAAATTATAAGGTAAAGTGAAATGAAAATGAAACCTAGGTACTGGGTTGAGAGAAAACCTCAACTAGGTCATTTGGGCCAACCAGATTTGAACCCTAGTCCGCTCATTTCACGGTTAGGAATGCTAAGTATTACTCCACAATGGTTACACATTAAAGGTAAGCATCAAGTTGCCAGAAATGAACCGTTCGGTTTTTAGTCCTTGCACTATTATAAATGAAGCATCTACCACTTGGCCATATCACCTCTATTCGCATGACCGAATTCCGTCCAGAATTAGCCTATGCTTAGAGAATTTTATATAGATTGACGTATGGACGGTGACGAAAAGAAAGAATTTCATTACAATTATATTGATTGTAAGGCCTTTATTCGCGATAATATTCAAAGTATACTCGAATTACCGACGCGAAGTTTATTTTCTTAGTCCAGGAGTATAGAGAGATTTACAATATTTCAAATTGGTAATACAGCAATGTGATGTCAAAAAAAATACGCGATGGGATTGCAGAAATAATGAATCGGGCGTTGGTTCGATTCCCGTTTGAGCTGTTTTCCTTGTTCGGTTTTTCCGAGTTTTCTGCAATCGTAAGACGAATGTTATGCAATCTGTGTAGAATCCTATACTTCATCTCGCCAAATATCTGATCACAAATCCCATCAACGCCAAATAACATAGTTGATACAGCATCCTTAAATAACCTGTAGTAAAAATATATATATATTTTATTCTGCCCTTTTTACATATTTTATTGATGTCTTTTGGTTTATTTTGTTTAATGTTTCTTGGTTGTATATTGTATAATATTAATTTAAAAATCTTCCTGTGAATCGTATAAAAATAAACCGAGATGATTATTTACAAAGATGTATCTTTAACGCTGACGTACCTCCGGACTAAATAGGACTTGTTATACTCTTGGTATGCAATAATTAATTAAATGTATATTTGTAGTGAGTATCTTATAGACTGAAGTATATTTTCCTCATAGGATTGCGACTTCCTCTAAGAAGAATGCATCAGAATTCGGCAGTATTGCACATGAAGAGAACGCGAAATTATGTCAAATTCCAAATCATTCAGATACCTCGGAAGAACCTGTGCGGACTCGTGATGGTGAGAAGCACGCAGGCAAGAACCCATTCAAATGCGATATTTGTGGTAAGGTTGTCTCGAAATCGTTTTCTCTAAAACGACATAAACGCTTGCACATAGGTGAGAAACCTTTCAAATGTGTTTGTGCTCAGCGTTTCTCGCAGAAGAGCAGCCTTAAAGACGTGAGCTCAAGCACACAGGCGAGAACCCATTCAAATGCGATATTTGTGGTAAGGTTTTCTCCAAATCGGTTTGCCTAAAAAGATATAAACGCGTGCACACAGGCGAGAAACCTTTCAAATGTGATGTTTATGCTCAGTGTTTCTCGCAGAAGAGCAGCCTTAAACTCCATAAGCTAAAGCATACAGGCCAGACGCCTTTCAAATGCGATGTTTGTAATAAATGTTTCTCGGTATCTCAGCATTTAATATATCATAAACGAATACATTCTGCCGAGAAGCCTTTTAAATGCGATGTTTGTGGAAAGGGTTTCTCACATCCCGGTTGTAGATATTGTGAATTTTATTAGTTACAACAATGTAATTTATTCGTCACAACAATAATTCCTTTCTACAATTCACCTTAAACGCTCTCGTCAACAATTGGATCTCCACTTGACACCGTATTCGTTATAGCACTCCACCGACGACAATGACAATTTACTTGGACTATTACGCACAACAATGAACTGTTAATCTAAACTAATATTTACAAAGCACTATTTACAAATCAGAACTACCAGTTCTCAGTTCACAGTTCTTCTATCTCAGTCACTCGAGTTCACGGTATCTCGAACCACAGACCTTCAGAGACAGTTCACTGTACTCGAACTCGGGTCCCTCCAACTGCGGTCCACTGCACTCGAACTCAGGTCCCTCCAACTGCGGTCCACTGCACTCGAACTCAGGTCTTCGGATGCTGACGCAGATGCGGACGCACACTCGAGTCGAACTCCGGCTGGCTTGCTTGCTCTGGCTTTCTCACTGACTGAATAACTGAAAACTCTGTCTAGTTCGCTGGCGCCTGCTCTTTTATAGCAAAATCATAGTTGCGAGAACCTTCTACAGGTGTGTAGAGAATTATCTCAATATCTCTACATCGACAGACGTCTGGAATAGTCGAGAAGGTCGTTCCACATCCACTGCGTCAAGTAGCAGCTGCGCGCGCAGACTCGTCGCGTGACGTAATACACCCTCTCTCTTCTCTCCACCGCGCGACGTCACTCAATGTTCCGTGGAGCCTGTGCGATCTGCTTTCTTGCGGGACGCTGGTCGTGAGTTCGATTCTCACGTCGCTGTCACATTGCCCCCTCCTTAGGGCTGCTCGTCCCGGGCAGTCCCTTGGTAGACGGCTAATCGGTCCAGATGCACCACCATCATCTTCCCTCGAGGTTGTCGCTGGATCCGGTACACCACGTCGTTGATCCGGGTCACCACGCGGTATGGTCCATCCCAGGCACGCTGCAGCTTTGGTGATTTCCCTTTGGTCCTGGTAGGTCGATACAGCCACACCAGGTCGCCCTCCTGGAATCCTGCAGAGTTGGCCAATCTGTCGTAGCGCACCTTCATCCTGTCGCTGGCCATTTTGAGGTGCTCTCTGGCCAGTTGGTGAACTCCATTCAACTTCTCGGTGAGTTCTGCCACATAGTCAGTTGCTGGCTGGTCGGCGCTGGGTGGCGTGCCAAACAGCAGATCACAGGGCAGGCGCAGCTCTCTCCCGAAGACCATGTTTGCCGGTGTCATCCCTGTTGTATCGTGGACCGAAGCTCTGTAGGCCAAGAGGAACAGTGGGACCCTGGCATCCCAGTCTCGTTGATGGTTGGACACCACCTTCCGCAGATGCTCTTCCAAGGTTTTGATGTAGCGTTCCACCATACCATCGGACTGTGGATGGAGGGGAGTGGTCCTGGTTTTATGCACCCCCAGACGCTCGAACAATTCTCCCATCAGGTTGGATTCGAAGTTGCGCCCCTGATCGCTATGCAATTCCCGGGGCACCCCGAATCGGCAGATGAAGTTGTCAAGCAGCGCGTCGGCCACCGTCGAAGCCTCTTGGTTGGGAATCGCGTACACCTCTGGCCATTTTGTGAAGTAATCCATGGCCACTAGCAGGTAGCGGTTCCCGCGATCCGTGACCGGGAACGGTCCAGCAACGTCGATGGCGATCCTCTCAAAAGGAGCTCCCACGTTGTACTGCTGCATGGCTCCCCTGCTGCGGGTCCTTGGTCCGCGACTGGCTGCACAGGTGTCGCATCTTCGGCACCATTGTTCCGTGTCGGTTCTCTGATGCAACCAATAGAACCTCTGCCTTAACTTGTCCAGCGTCCTGTTGGCTCCCAGGTGGCCTCCAGTCACTCCAGCATGAGTCTCCTCCAGCACTTCCTTCACCTTGCTCCTGGGCAGGACAAGTTGTTCTATGTGGGTCCTTCCATCGGCCGACTCCCAAATCCTCTTCAGGATACCGTCCTTGACAGTGAAGGATTCCCACTGGGCCCAGTAGCTCTTGTAAGTGGTGCTACGGTTGGCGATATCGGCCCATACTGGTCTCTGGCCGGACTCCACATCACGTAGTAGCTGTCCAATGTTTGGGTCCTCCAGCTGCTCCCTCCTTATGGCGGCGTTATCCCATCCTGGGCTCGGCTGGGCGGCAATTGCTCGGACTGCGTGGGCGCCATCCCGCTCTTCTACTTTCAGGCAGTGTTTGCAGCCATCCGGGCACGGACGTCGTGACAGGGCATCAGCGTTGGAATGTTTCTTCCCTTGTCGGTGTTCAGAGGTGAAGTTGTACTCCTGCAGACGTTGAACCCAACGGGCGGTCTGCCCCTCCAGATTCTTGAAGCCCAATAGCCAGGTGAGTGCAGAATGGTCTGTCCTCAGATGGAATTTCTGGCCATACAAATATTTGTGGAAGTGCTTCAGGGCTTCCACAATGGCAAGAAGTTCTCTACGCGTCACACAGTAGTTTCTCTCAGCCTTGGATAGTGTTCGGCTGAAGTAGGCAGTCACCCTCTCTTGCCCGTCCTGTTCCTGAGAGAGTACTCCGCCGATGCCTACGTTGCTAGCGTCCGTGTCGAGCGTGAACTTCCTTCCAGGGATGGGATATCCCAGTACAGGAGCAGTGCAGAGCGCCTCTTTCAGCGACTGGAAGGATGACTCCGCCTCGTCTGTCCACTGGAATTGTCGTTTCTCCTCGGTCAGCTGGGTTAGAGGCTTAGCGATGTTGGCGTACCCAGCTACGAACCTTCTGTAATAAGTACAGAGGCCGAGAAAGCGGCGCAGCTCCTGCTTGTCCCTCGGTCTCGGCCATCCTCTGACGGCTTGTAGCTTCTCCGGGTCCGTGGCCACTCCGTTGGTCCCTACTACGTGTCCCAAGTAGTTGACCTTCTTCTGGAATAGATGACATTTCTTCGGGTTCAACTTCAGCCTGGCTTGTCGCAGTCTCTCGAACACTTTCCTCAGGTTCAACAGCTGCTCGCTGAAAGTCTTGCCCACCACGATGACGTCATCAAGGTACAGCAAACAGGTGTCGTATGTCAGGCCTCTCATTACGGACTCCATTAGTCTCTGGAATGTAGCCGGGGCGTTGCAGAGGCCGAACGGCATAACGGTGAACTGCCATAGTCCTTGGCCTGTAGAGAATGCCGTTTTCTCCTTATCCTCCGGATGTAGCGCCACCTGCCAGTATCCTGACTTGAGATCCAACGTCGAGAACCACTCTGCTCCGGCCAGGGTGTCCAAGGTGTCGTCAATTCGTGGAAGGGGAAAGCAGTCTTTCCTGGTGACGTCATTCAGTCTTCTGTAGTCCACGCAGAAACGCAGGTCCCCATTCTTCTTCTTCACCAGCACCACAGGTGATGACCAAGGGCTGTCGGATTCCTCGATGACCCCTCTTGCCTTCATGCCCTCCAGTTGGCTGTCAATCTCCCTCTGTTTAGCTAGAGGGACGCGTCGAGGAGGTTGTCTGATTGGGCGAGCATTTCCGGTGTCGATGCGGTGCTGAACTTTCTCCGTTCTCCCGTAGTCATTTTCAGACAGACTGAACACGTCCTGAAATTCTGTCAGTAGATCGTGGACTTGTCTTCTTTCTCTTTTGCTTAAATTCGCCGGCAATTCTCGAGCCAGCTCTTTCAGTGATGGGTCTAGATCTGGATGTGGTCGGTGACACTCCTCGTTTTCTGCCAGCGACGTCACAGACACCACCGGCTCGACGCTACCTAGTACAGTTCCACTAGGCACCTCCTTGTCCCGATTGGTGACATTCAGGACCCTCACCGGTACCACCTTCTGATTCGGGAGTAGGGATCTGGCCACATAAACCCCATCTATCGGAGTTGTTTGCGAATCGAGGAGCAGGTTTCTCTTCGGCTGTCCGTCCAGTCTTGCCGTCACCACCATCTCGCAGCCTGCCGGGATTGTCACATGATTCTCCAAGGTGAGTCTGCTTGCAATGGGTTGGTCTTCGACGTCCCTCAGGAACACTTCATCCTGACCAAACCGCAGGATACGGCGCCTGACATCCACCGTTGCATCGAAGATCCGCATGGCGTCGAGTCCCAGGATGACGTCTTCAGTGATGTTGGCGACGAACACCCACATCTCCAGTCTCCTCTTTCCCAATGTCAGATCCAGGAAAACCTCTTTTTGGATGGGCAGGTTCTCGCCTGAGGCAGTACGTAGTTCATACCGGCGCAGCGGTGTCCTCCCAGGTAGTCCACGCACGACTTCCGGTCTGGCGATAGTGAGCGACGCCCCGGTGTCTACCAGTACTCTGCATGGGCGGCCTCTTATCCATCCGTCAGCAATCAGCCCATCGTCGCATCTTCTGTTAACCGTCTTCAAGATCAGCCGAGGGGATGGTGATGACGGCGCCGACGTGCCCCTCATCGCATCGGCCCCTTTTAGTTTTCCTGTTTGTCACCAGATCGGTCACAGTCCCTCCTCAGGTGCCCAGGCTCGCCGCAGGACCAGCAGGTAGGCAATCCTCGTCTTCGTCGCTCGGGTGATTTCGGTTGACGTTCCTCGACGTCGGCCGCCGCGACGCTCCTAATCCGGTGCGATGCCGAGACGTTCGCCGTCAACTTGGCTGCCTCCATCCTGAGGGCCGCCGCCAGAGCTGCATTGATGGTGCGATGCTCTGCCAAGAGTAGCTGTTGCTTTATTTCCGGGTCTCGAACTCCGCTGCCGAAGGTGTAGGCCGCCTCTCCAGCGATGAAGTCATTAGGTAGGCCCCTGAGCGCCTTATGGGCCAGTTGTTCCACCGCCATCGCGAATTCTTGCAGGGACTCGCCTGACTGTTGGACCCTCGTTTTTAGTTGGGTCCTAAATGCTGCAGCAAGTTGATGGTCACCATAACGTCCCTCCAGGGCCGCCATTATCTCAGCGGCTGTCCCATCTTCTGGAACGCTGTGAAGAATCTCCGACGCCTGTCCTTGAAGCGTGGTCAGCAACTGAGTAGTCTTCTCCGCTGGGGTCCAGCCATTATGTGCTGCGGTGGCCTCAAACTGGCGACGGAATATCGCCCAAGACGTCGTACCGTCGAACTTCGGCGTCTTGACGTTGTGATGTCTGGCTGAAGGCGATGATTCCGCAGGGCCACTATATGGAGTCCTCAACTCTGTGGCCGCTTCTTGCATGGCACGTCGAACCTCCTCGGCAACTATCTGTTTTTGTTCTCTAGCCTGGCGATCCACCAACGCGAGAATGTGCTTGTTTTCTTCAGCATGTCGGTCCATCAACGTGAGTATGTGCTTGTTTTCTTCAGCTTGTCTGTCCATCACCTCACTCGTCTGCTCTTGACGACGCTCGAGATCGCGGATTTTTCCGTCGAAATGGTCTACATCCTATCTCAACTCGGCTACTGTCTCGTTTATAGTTGTAAAATTCTGGTTTAATTTATCCAGATCGGCCTTAAGTTCGTCTTTCACAATGGCGACAATTCCATCTACGTGGGCCGAAACACTTTCGATTTGTGTAGTGACGTCATCTTTCACTCCGCTTATGTCGCCTTTCACTCCGCTTATGTCACTTTTCATCTCCGTTTTCACTTCACTTATGTCGCCTTTCACTTCACTTATGTCACTTTTCAATTCCGCGATGGCTTGCAGGATCAGCTGTAGGTTCTCCATTGTCGATAATATCCCACTTCTGACACCAGTGTGAATTTTATTAGTTACAACAATGTAATTTATTCGTCACAACAATAATTCCTTTCTACAATTCACCTTAAACGCTCTCGTCAACAATTGGATCTCCACTTAACACCGTATTCGTTATAGCACTCCACCGACGACAATGACAATTTACTTGGACTATTACGCACAACAATGAACTGTTAATCTAAACTAATATTTACAAAGCACTATTTACAAATCAGAACTACCAGTTCTCAGTTCACAGTTCTTCTATCTCAGTCACTCGAGTTCACGGTATCTCGAACCACAGACCTTCAGAGACAGTTCACTGTACTCGAACTCGGGTCCCTCCAACTGCGGTCCACTGCACTCGAACTCAGGTCCCTCCAACTGCGGTCCACTACACTCGAACTTAGGTCTTCGGATGCTGACGCAGATGCGGACGCACACTCGAGTCGAACTCCGGCTGGCTTGCTTGCTCTGGCTTTCTCACTGACTGAATAACTGAAAACTCTGTCTAGTTCGCTGGCGCCTGCTCTTTTATAGCAAAATCATAGTTGCGAGAACCTTCTACAGGTGTGTAGAGAATTATCTCAATATCTCTACATCGACAGACGTCTGGAATAGTCGAGAAGGTCGTTCCACATCCACTGCGTCAAGTAGCAGCTGCGCGCGCAGACTCGTCGCGTGACGTAATACACCCTCTCTCTTCTCTCCACCGCGCGACGTCACTCAATGTTCCGTGGAGCCTGTGCGATCTGCTTTCTTGCGGGACGCTGGTCGTGAGTTCGATTCTCACGTCGCTGTCACAATATCTTCACAAACGCGTGCACACAGGAGAGAAACCTTTCAAATGTAATGTTTGTGCTCAGCGTTTCTCTCCTGCTAGTGGTTTAAAAAGCCATAAACTGATGCACACTGGCCAGAAACCTTTCAAATACAATTTTTGTGGAATGTGTTTCTCGCGATTATGTGAACTAAACCGCCACATACGCTAGCACACTGGCGAGAAGCCGTTCAAATGTGATGTTTGTCAAAATTGTTTTGCTGATAGGAGTAGCTTAATTAATCATGTACAAAGGCGATGTTTCTGGGAAATAAAATGAACGACTTTGTATCAGATAGTCCTTTGTCACATTTTGGCAAAACTTGAGATTTTAGTATCTACCTATAAAGTCCTATGCCTTTTAGCTTCTGTATTGTGGGAATAGCGTTACAATTTGACAACAGATTGCATAACAATTCCTTTTTTGTTTGACTTTTATTCCTGTGCTGGGTTGTTACTTTTTTATTTACATAATCCTATGCCACTTGGATTTAATATGGCGGGTAATGAGAAGCGATGTAGAAAGTTGTGACTCTATAAAAACGAGTTATTTGTGTGTGAAAATTATGAATCTACTGATATAGTGCAAAGAGATCAGAAGAAATTGTACCATATGAATTGGAAGACACACATACAACAAGTAATCATATGCAAGAGAACGATAATAATTAATTATTGTGGTATAGGAAAGCTGTGATGCTGAATTTGTAGCTCATATGTAAGAGAGCATTCTAAAGCAATTAATTTATTATTCATATGTTAGCATGATGTTTGTTCATATAACTGCCAAAGGCGAAACAAGAACTGAAACATAACTACATTGTGGATACACCTCGTTCGTTCACAGTATTCAGCACCGTTTTCAAGTAGCAGGACACACACACGTGCCCTCTGATCGTGACTTTACTAGAATTGGAAATTAATATTTCAGGAGAAAAATTCGCTCCGGCACCGGGGATCGAACCCGGGTACTTGGTTCTACGTACCAAGTGCTCTGACCACTGAGCTACCCCGATTTCAATCCGCAGCAACAGACCGAACCCTCCTCCTTCAATGTTTTCCATTGTGGCCTGTCTCCAAGTTAGGCATATACGTTGACGTTTTTTATGTTCAAGTTAACTGCCGTTATACAAGGGGCGCACTCAGCTAAGTGACTGTTTGGCCGGGATTTCGCAGTAAAGTGCACAGTAATCTGTACAGAAATAAGCACTGCTATCTATGAGGATATTAAAGATTTTATTAATTTGTCCCACAGAATAACATCTGTAATATTGACAATTAATGTTTGAGGAGAAAAATTCGCTCCGGCGCCGAGGATCGACCCCGGGTCCTTGATTATACGTACCAAGCGCTCTGACCACTGAGCTACGCAGAATTCAATCCGCAGCACCGGACCGAACTCTCCTCCTTCAATGTTTCCCCAGCGTATAGGTAATTAAATATGCACACTTCGCGTCGGTACCTTTGATGTAGCCGGACTGATTTCAATGACCCTCAAGCCAGCTAGAGCGTGAGATTCTGCTTTCTCCCTAGAGTTGGCGCTGACATCACACCAGCTAGCAGTCGACACAGCGGAAATATAACATGTAATTAATACATCTAGGTACATTATGTACTCAAATAAAATAAATTGGATCCATAAAATAATAGATCCGTCACTAACTGTAATGTGTAGACTCCAGAGTTCCTTTCTAATGAGAGTTGAGACGTTGAACCCAAGAATTAAAATATGTAATGATTTGATAGCACTGAAAATAGAAACACAAAACTCTTATGAGAAGTAAAATCATATACCTATATTATATTATATACAAATATTAAACGAATTCGATACTTAATTTTATAATGTATTATGTTATTTTATAATGCATTGTATCATTTTATAATATAATTTATTATAGGCTACGTTTTTTGTTAGATAGGTCTGTATAGGAATCGAACCCTATTGGGAATATGAAACAAACCGGGCTTTAAGATGTAGGAAGTCTCAAACCAACATAACTTTGGTGACATTACGAAAGCTTCACGCTAGTGTACACTCACAATCAGGGCCGCCGAGAAGGGGAGGCAAAGGGGGCAAGTGCATATGGGCCCGTGAGCAGTAAGGGCCCGTCAGATTAAGTGAGCTTGATTACTTTTTATTATCACGAATAATTATTCACAGATACATACCAGTACTATAAAATTTTGTAAGAACATTTGTTACATGACTCTGACATATTAACCAACAATAGTATAATTAATGCAAATTACCACTTCATTATGTAAATGTTTAACTTTTATACAATATAATATCGGTTTCCCACGTTAACAATCATGGACAAGACACTTGAGGGTCCCAGGATTTGCCTGAAATTTGTTCCCGTCACTTGTACGGAACACGTTCAATTGGCTTGTCCTCTTAACTACCAACCCCTGCCAGCCCACCGCAATATGCTAGTGGACTCTCCCAAACCGAAGCCCAGGATCACGTTTCCTTTTCAGTAGGGCCTACATAGTATGTTTTGTGACGGAACTTTCGTCTTTTTGATGTCGTTTTTCTAGTAAATTCTGTGTTACCAATGGACAAGTAACAGCGTAAGTCGGGAGCTGAGAAGTGCAAGGAGAGACAGAAAAATTTGAAGATATTAAGAAAGGGAATAGAAATTTGTTTGAAGTTGGTGTGAAATTGAGCGACCTTGAAAAACTAAAAAGTAGCAGACAAATTGTGTCATTGAATGTGTTGTTCGAAAACAAGAGCCTTTCCAAGAACAGTATTACAGTATTTCCAAACCTCAAGAATGGAGAATGTGTTTCCAGTCTCTGGGAACACTTTCTCCATTCTCGAGTTCTGAAAATAATACTGTAAAGGCTCTTGTTCCGTCATTTAGAAGATTATTAGGCAGGTTGGGGGTACTTTATCGAACAACACATTCAATGACACAATTTGTCTGCCACTTTTTAGTTTTCCAAGGTCACATGCTACTTGCCATGACTCACGAGTTAGGAACTGGTGTGTGTAAATTTGTTTCACTTGCACATATTAACACATCATTTTTACTATTGTTTGCTTGTTCTGATTCAATACTACTGTTATCAGAATTTTTTTCTAAACAGGCACAACCATCAGTATTCACTTCTAATCATGAACTGTCTTCATTTTTGACAACCTGAACAGACGGGCTTGAGATTGGTTTATTTTCTGCACCTTCACAAGCAACGCTCAATTTCACACCAACTTCAAACAAAATGAAGGAAATAAAAATGTGTTCAGAGTAACAATGTGTCAAGAAAGACTGAGTAACCTTGGACTCCTTAGTCTGGAGAGCGATCTTGCTAAGTCTTTAAATTTTGATGATATAATTGATGATTTTGCATCAGTGAAGTGAAGGAGAGTTGTTTGTTGATGTTGGTCAGCAAGTCAGAAACTTCAGCTGTTTAAGAATAGTGTTTTATGAAAACGAAATGAAGCAAACGACAACGAAAAGACGAAAGTTTCATCACGAAACATACTATGTAGGCCCTACTGAAAAAGAAGCGTAATATATTGTGCTAATGTGAAGTTTTGCTGAAAGTTTTCAATGTAACAAAAGTGTATATCCAGTGGCGGCTCGTGAACTTGTGGATTGGGGGAGCTGTAGTAGATTTTGGTACATACAAATTTCATTTCTTGATATCATTACTAATAAGTATAGGACAAAAATAAATGCACTACATATCGAAAAATCAAAACTTCCTGACTTAGTTGGGAGATTTCTGTGGGATCATTTGCCATAATCGCTAAAAAAAAAACTGATACCATCGATTTCAGTCTGAATTTCAAATCGGCAAACACTCAAAATGCAATCTACCAGTTCATCCTGAATTGTTTTAGAATTACCTTTAAACAGTGGCATGTTCTAAATGATTTGTGAAAGACTCGTTTAGATTACTCACGAAATACACCACAGTTCTTCGAATCGTTTTTTCATCATGTTCCCTAAGGGGAAGTTCATATTGGCCATAAAATTTGATACAATCAATATTTCTTTAAAATAATTTCACGATTTTTTCTCATTTCTTGATTATGTTTGAGAATGTTTCTTCTGTTCATTTCACTTAATTGCGCAGCAATATTAGTTTTTCCTAACATAGCCAATGAAACAACATTTTTCAGATGAGACTGCGAAGTTTCGTGCTTTTTAATTTTTAGGGGCAAATGTCCTAAATCTGTCACACCACTCCTAGTCTATGCAGTATCATCACCGAAGAGGAGGCAAGGAAATCAAAATACAGATTTTTTTTTTTTGTTCACATCCACGTAACCACAAATGCGTAGCGTAAATTTCATTGTTATACTTCCTTACATATATGCACTATTTCGGCTGGATGAAGCTTGAGTAAGATTTAAGTTGGGTAACGGACGACCCTGTAATTTCACTTCATTACATCAATCTTCTCCGCGAGGGAAAGTTGAGAAAAATAAAATTAATATTCTGTAATTCACACACTCTCATGCTTGCAAATTTGCACTGGTTAAGTTACGGTACTAAGACGTCATACCAAAGCAACACTCAGATATACTGATGGTCAAGAATGTTCTAAAACTGGAAAAGAAGTCTCTTTCGTATTTTACGTGCTATATCAAAAGGATTCTACTCGTGCAATCATTTTGAGTTAAGGCAAATCCTAAGGTTCTACTGGAGACTGGATATATACGTAACAATACGGCAAAAAAGAATATTAATTTTGTTATATTAACTCGATAAGATTTTACAACAATAAGTATGTGAAGAGAAAATACAAATGTTGTCATTAAGTTTCAAGGGAATAGAGAATCCATTTGACTTAGCATTACAATAGCGACGTGGGAGTGGAGGAAAGATCTTCCCTTACGGCCTGGCTCTGCAAGCCACTGCAGCGAAATATGGGTTTTAACAGCAGCAGTTTCCCTCTGCTTCCCTTCACCTCTCTATCCCCTGACCAAGCAAGACTCTCTATGAGCTGACCACCCTGCAGAACCCAGGACGACTTTGAATGCAGTGTCAATTCCAATACAGTCGACGCGCAAAAAGATTATGCATAAGATAATAGTACATATTCCCGGCCAGATGAAATACAGTATAAAGCAATTTACCAATAAAAGCTGTAAAAATTCTTCTACAAATTAAAACAAATATTATTATTATTTTTCTGTCAAAGCAGGGAGTGCTGCAGCTCCGCAGCACTTATGGACGAGCCTCCCCTGTGTATACCTATTTTTATATTCGTTATCTGTGTATGGGGTTATCTTTTATTCATTTTGCAAATAATTATTATGGTCAGAATAATTAGTAACTTGTCATTTTTACCTTTTTTTTCTCAACGGGGCCCGAGCACAATATTGCACAGGGGCCCATAAATCCTGTCGGCGGCCCTGCTCACAATATCCCTTGCATATAAAAATCTGTGACAGGTTAGATTAAGTTAGTCTCTTTTGTTACGCATTACATATATGAATCTGTGAAAGGTTACGTTAGAGAATTTTAACTTCTGTTATGCCTTGCATATAAAAATCTCTGCATGATTTGCAAAGCAGGGTGGTTTTTGTTTAGTGATGTTGTCAGTACTGGCTAGCGTAATGGACGATGTGGAAACGATGTTACAATATAGAAACTTTGTGCCTATTTCATTATTATTTGTTGTGCTTCAATGTATGCCTTGGTTATTGAATTAATATAAGTTTCGTGTGCTTCACATTTCGTCGTATCGTGTGTTTTATGTTTCTATGTTCCTTTCTTTCACTAGAAACTACAACGTTTGCACTTCATTACTGAACAATTTTCTTTCTTGAAATATTTCCCTATAAAATCCTTTTGGGGCGCGCTTCCGAACAGGGGCAGCGACATTTCCCCTGTGGTTAGAATCCAGTTTAGGTGTGTGTGTGTGTGTGTGTGTGTGTGTATTAATCGAAAAAATGTCATATAAACTTGCGTCCTATTCTCAATATTTTCTAGCCCCTAATTTTCTATTAATACACACATACCTAAACTGGGCTCTAACCTTAGAGGAAATGCCGCTGCCCCTGTAAGGAAGCGCGCCCCAACGCTCGTTTCTCCGGAAATCGCGTCACAGCACTGAACAGTGGACAGCAATATTGCTATTATGTTACATATACAGTAGCTGGGAAAACAAAACAAATGAATATCAAATACAATCCATCAGTCTGCACTAGTACCACAAATTACTTACAAATACAACGATTTTCACTTCCAAAATAATCACAAAGGCTTCTGTATTACTAATAGATACGTGAATATCAGAATCAGGATTGCCAACAAGAAACAACTGTGTTAATTGCACCGTCATTTCTTAGTTATCAGGGATGCTGAAATTTGTCCGTTTGTATTGGATTTTTGGTTCAAGGAATGCAGTATAATTTTCTTTTAATTCTCACCAAACTAATTCTACCATTGTTTAATTCTCGTAACATCCTCCTTCTTAGAAAGGGAAATATGCAGCATTTTAAGTACTAACACACATAAATATTACAGCAACTTCCAAGATGCGAAACAGTCCATGCGCTAGTAAACTCAAAAAAAAAAAAAAAAAAATCAAAGTAGAAAATCAGTTTAAACATTGTATGATAGTGTTGTTTAATCAACTTCCCTCAGGTTGTAATCTCATGACACAAATAAGGCATCAGTCATGAGGCAACTAAGTAAGGCGACAATGGTGTAAGGTGGCCAGTTCTTTTCCTTCGCATTTAATATTACATTTCCTCAAATTAAAACGTGTTACAAAGCAGCGGTAATAGTAAAACAGATGTAATGAAAACAGAACGACGGGTATATTCTTGTCTGAAGTTCATGTTGTGTTATATACTTACTTACAAATGGCTTTTAAGGAAGCCGCAGGTTCACTGCCGCCCTCACATAAGCCCGCCATTGATCCCTATCCTGTGCAAGATTAATCCATTCTCTATCATCACATCCCATCTCTCTCAAATTCATTTCAATATTATCCTCCCATCTACGTCTCGGCCTCCCCAAAGGTCTTTTTCCCTCCGGCCTCTGTATTATATATGTTGGAGATAAAATTTTGCAACTTACCTCGGTATGCAGTAGGACTACTTTAGGACAATTTTTTTTCCAAACTTCCATTTTCGCCGTTTTTTACCGTCGTAAAAACGATAGAAATATTTTCAACCTAAATTAACCTAATCTAAGAACATGTTATTATAAGTGATTTCCGAAAATTAAACATTTTTCTACCTTTTGTACAATGGTAAAATAAGGCGAAAATGGAAGTCTGAAAAAATTAGTCCAAATCCATAATTATCACCGAATATAATAAGCTCTGCAACTTATCAATTAGACGTGAAGTGATAAATACCAGGTCTCCCAATCTGCTTTCAAAATATCCATACTATTCCCACACGCACCACTATCAGATACGTGGCTAACGAGAAAGACAGGCTTTGGCACGAATTGGAGTTACGTGGTTATCATGGTCTATCTTGACAATCGCCTAATATAAATACATGTTCAAAGTTCTAAAAAAAACAAAGGAATTTCTATATTAAAATGATGTTAAACGTGCATTTATATATATATATATATATATATATATATATATATATATATATATATATATATATATATACACTTATTCAATGTTGCCCATGTTATGGCTTAGAATGTGACGTCGCGCCGTAGCTTGTTTTTGTCGTTAGCCACGTATCAAATAACACACTATGATTAATTAAGAACTCAGGCATTACTTGGCAGGACGTGATTAATAAAATTCGAAACTAATCAAACCTAACCTTCGTATATGCAAGATGTACAACCATGCTGTCACAACATCAGATCAAAGATTCAAATCAAGAAAACAAAAGACAGCTTCGATCGATCGATTAATCGAACTCTACCACCCAGCAACCCCTCATTGAAACCACTAATCCTTCTTTGACACCTAAAACACTTCCTCTTGCAATCTGCTTTCAAAATATCTTCACAAATGCCACACCCACAACTATCAGATAACACTTACTTACTTACTGGCTTTTAAGGAACCCGGAGGTTCATTGCCGCCCACACATGAGCCCGCCATAGGTTCCTATCCTGAGCAAAATCAATCCAGTCTCTGTCATCATATCTCACCTCCCTCAAATCCATTTTAATATTATCTTCCCATCAAAGTCTCGGCCTCCCCAAAGGTCTTTTTTCCTCCGGCCTCCCAACTAACACTCTACATGCATTTCTGGTTTCGCCCATACGTGCTACATACTCTGTCCATCTCAAACGTCTGGATTTAATGTTCCTAATTATGTCAGGTGAAGAATACAATGCGTGCAGTTCTGTGTTGTGTAACTTTCTCCATTCTCCTGTAACTTCATCCCTATTAGCCCCAAATAATTTCCTAAGCACCTTATTATCAAACACTCTTAACCCATGTTCCTCTCTCAAAGTGAGAATCCAAGTTTCACAACCATAAAGAACAACCGGTAATACAACTGTTTTATAAATTCGAACTTTCAGATTTTTTTTACAGCAGATTGGATGGTAAAAGCTTGTCAACCGAATAATAACAGGCATTTCTCATATTTATTCTGTGTTTAATTTCCTCCCGAGTATCATTTATATTTGTTACTGTTGCTCCCAGGTATTTGAATTTTTCCACCACTTCAAAGGATAAATTTACAATTTTTATATTTCCATTTCGTACAATATTATGGTCACGAGATATAATCATATACTTTGTCTTTTCAGGATTTATTTCCAAGCCTATCTCTTTACTTGCTCCAAGTTAAAGTGCCGTGTTCTCCCTAATCGTTTGTGGATTTTCTCCTAACATACGCTATTCACGCCATCCGCATAGACAAGCACCTAATATAATCCGTTCAATTCCAAATCCTCTCTGTTATCCTGGACTTTCCTAATGGCATACTCTAGAGAAAAGTTAAAAAGTAAAGGTGATAGTGCATCTCCTTGTTTTAGCCCGCCATGATTAATTAAGAACTCAAGCAATTCTTGTTTCCTCAATCTAATAAACTGTACCTCACTCATCTAAGTCATCCAGACAAAACACAGATCCTTCAATACTGCAATCGATCGATCAATTCAACTCTACCACTCTGCAACCAATCACAAATCCCCCCGCCCCCCGTTGAAACCACTAAACCTTCTTCGACAACTAAAACGCTTCCTCTTCCAATCTGTTTTCAAAATATCTTCATACTGAAACCTAGCCACCAATCATCACAACGCCCGCTGAATTCAACCGTACAGTTTTTTAAGTTGGTTATTTAACAATGCTGTATCAACGACGAGGCTATTTAGCGTCGATGAGATTGGTGATAGCGAGATGGTAATTGGCGAGATGAGGCCGAGGATTCGCCATAGATTATTTGGCACTCACCGTACGGTTGGGGAAAACCACGGAAAAAACCCAATCAGGTAATCAGCCCAAGCAGGGATCGAACCCGCGCCCGAGCGCAACTTCAAACCGGCAGGCAAGCGCGGTTAACGACTGAGCCACGCCGGTGGCTTCAACGGTATAAATCATAATAAATCACTAATTAAAAAACACACAAAAAATATTTTATGACATTTTATCAATATCTTAGATCATTTAGCGTCTGAATGAAATGAAGGTCATAATGCCAGTGAAGTGAGTCCGAAATTACCCAGTATTTGCTCATATTGCGTTGAGGGAAAACCCCGGAAAAAACCACAACCAAGTAGCGTCTGAATGAAATGAAGGTCATAATGCCAGTGACGTGAGTCCGAAATTACCCAGTATTTGCTCATATTGCGTTGAGGGAAACCCCCGGAAAAAACCACAACCAAGTAACTTGCCCCGACCGAGAATCGAATCCAGGCCACCTGGTTTTGTGGCTAGACGTGCTAACCATTACTCCACAAATGTGGACTTTTCACCTGATAAAACTACCCTATAATCAAGAGTGCTTACTTACTTCCCAGTAGTCAAAATCCATAATTACCCTTGCCTCTTCTACGAAAGAAATACAAGCGGATCTACCGTTAGTATACAGGGTGTATCAAAAATACGTGTACAAACTTCAGGCATGGGTTCCTTACACCAAAAGAAGGAAAAAGTTCATATGAACATATGTCCCATAATCCTTTGTTTCCCCGTTAGGAACTGTTCAACACATTGGTACACTCATAATGTGCCAACACACAAAACTCATAACCAATGCTCGAAATGTCCTCCTCTTGCTTCTAGACATGCATGCACTCGTCGAATAATGGACTGTCGTACCCTTTCAAATACTCCGGGATGATGTCGAATGGTTTCGCAGGCTTCCATGACACGTCGATGAAGAGTTTCTTGATCCGGGATGTCTGCTCCATAAACCAATTGTTTAAGGTGCCCCCAAAGATAAAAATCCAAAGGACTGAGGTCGGGAGAACGTGCTGGCCATTGAACTGGTCCTCCTCTGCCTATCCATCTGTCATGGTAGACACCAGTCAGTGTATCTCGAACAAGGCGACTAAAATGTGCTGGAGCCCCATCATGCATGAACCACATGTTTTGTCTTATGTTCAGAGGCACATCTTCGTGCAGTAATTCTGGAAGAGTGTTTTGGATAAAGTCCCTGTAGATAGCACCTGTAAGACGTGCTGGTAGAACGTATGGACCTACAAGACAGTCACCTACGATTCCAGCCCACACATTAATCCTAAATTGTTGCTGATGTCTAGCCTGAAATACAGCACGAGGATTACGATCTGCCCATACGTGTTCATTGTGGAAATTGGTAATTCCATCTCCCAAACGTTGCCTCATCTGTAAACAAAACTGATGAGACAAACAATGGATTGGCTATTTGTGCTAGAAACCATCGGCAAAAGTTCTCCCGTGGTGGATAATCGGCAGGCGAAAGGCCCTGCACACGTTGCATATGATACGGATACAAGAGCTGCTCGTGAAGTACCCTCCATGCTGTACTGTGTGATGTACCAGTTGCCACAGCCAATTGTCTTGTACTGATACCTGGATCGTCGTCGGCACAGTGTAAAATGTCTTCTTCGAAGTTCGGCGTACGAACAATTCTTGGTCTTCTTCGATCACCAGTCTGTGTTGCAACGGTTCCTGTCTCAGCAACGCGACAATACACAGCAACAAAGGTTTGATGATTCGGTTGTCTTCGGTCTGGAAACGCCATCTGATACAGCCGTACAGCCTCGCGTCCATTACCATTCGCGCGACCATACATAAAAATGATGTCAGCCTGCTCACGAAATGAATATCGTCCTGCCATGGTTGAACGAAACACGTTAACTCACTCCACGTTCACAATTGCAACGTTGAAGACAGACTAATGACAAATGACATATGTAAACAAGTCTCCATGGCAACACTTCGTCATCTGCAGTCCATTTCTGATACAACGAGTCACAGCCTTCTATGAATGAGTGCATAAAGAAATGAAGGTTTGAGGTTGGACCTCGAAGGCCGTTGAACGCAAACTTTTAGTAATAAATGAATAACGGGGAAACAAAGGATTATGGGACATATGTTCATATGAACTTTTTTCCTTCTTTTGGTGTAAGGAACCCATGCCTGAAGTTTGTACACGTATTTTTGATACACCCTGTATAAACCCACGAGTTAGAATAATCACCGAGAGAACTTCATTGCTTCTGCCTGGACACTCAGCAATGAAAGACAACAATGTTGCCGTGAATGTAGCGACTAAACAGCAGTGTCGCCAACGGCACGGAATTCAATGTAGCGGAAGGGAAAATAATGGCTTTGACGAGTAACGAATTTTCTGGCGCAAATTTTGACAGACTTAGCTGCTGTCATTTTTCATTGTTCAATTTTTGAAGGAGGGTAGATCAACCCAGCACATCAATTGCAGAACTAGAGGCATATGATATGTATTAATTATTATTTTAATCAGGATTGGTAACGAAGTTGTGTTAATATTTGCTTTTATTTGTATACAGATATATTGAAAGGTTCTAATTTGTTTTAATTTTGACGGTTTCCCAGCTGTTAGACTGACGGGGACACAATTGATAAGTTGGCAACGCTGCTAAACTGATTACACTGCTCCAGAGCAAGAGGCCTTGTATTATTAGTCCTCTTGCTCCAGAGATGCGCTGTCGTGTTAGCTACAATGATGAGGACATAATTTATATGTTGGAAACCCTGCTAAACTGATTCCACTACTCCAGACATGCGCTGCCGTGTAACTCGTGTTAGGTATAGTGCATGTAAGACAGACCACAGTATCGTGGACAGATATAGATAAATAGAATTAAATCTAGCACAATTTTATGTTACTGCATACGCAATACTCTTCAGAATTTATTATCCAAAGCACTTGTTTTTATCATAGATGAAATAATATGAGTATGGAAAATGAAAAAGAAAATCCAAATGTAATATATTATGCTCCTAATGGATCAAAAGGCAGCAACAAAACTTCTCCACTTTTATCTCGTTTTATCCAGTAAGTTTAGGCTGCCCGACATTTCCTAGTCTCTAGCACCTCTTCTACCCTTCATCTCCAAGTCTTCCGATGTCTGCCTCTGACGATATCCTTGTGGGGTCCATCTCTAAGCGTTCTCTTTCCTCAGGCTATATCCTATCCAAATACATTTTTTTTGCTCCTCCTGTGTTCTCTGTAAGTGTAAATTAAAGAAGCAGCCTACCTAATTTCCTAAAAAGGTAACACTGTAAAAAAGTTATAAAGTTAATCAATGAGTACCTAATTTCTCACGCCTTCTAATCTGTACATGTATTTTATGACATTAAAGAATGCTGCATGAATATTTCCTTGTATTTGGAATTGTGATTAATTGGCCTTCTCAGCAATATCACTTACTTTAGTAAACGTTCGCTATATATAACCTATATTTTTCTAAGAAGATAGACTGAGAATTTTTTTTTTGTCTTTATAATGCGGAGCAGAAGGCAAAATGTAAATATATTATTCAAACCAATTATCTTACCTCCAGATTATATAATGTCCTTGCATAGGAATAGGGATGGACGTCACCATACTTCGTAAAAGTACACGTGTTAAGCATATTGTAGTTATAGATTAAGGAAATTAAATGGGTACATTTCCCCCCAGAATGCTATCATACGTAATTTTGACGTATAATATGTCGTCAATTAATGCTCACCTAAATTTTTCACCAATCGAATCTCCTCTCCTTCTAGCTATGCCTCCATCTGTCAGTTGCTGCCTGGCAGTCGTGACAGCAGGTTGCAACTTACAGGCTTAGCCAAGTTATTATAAGATATATTTGCAAGTGTACGTCAGATTTACCTATAAATTGAATTAATAGAAAATTTTCTGACAGTGCAGTTTATTTATTTTCTTGTAAGCATATTTTATCTATCACAGTAACAAGGGATGAAAACTTACGTGATGATCCTGACAATATTATACGAATTATAGATGAAAATTCATATGATACTGTTGAAGACAATGTAGAGTTTGATGATGAAGTCTGTCTTAGTGACAAGGATCCAGAATACATACTGGAATGAAGTTACAGCTCAAGGTCAACTATTAATGGAAAATCCAATACGAAAGATGGAGATTAAACTGTAGGAAACAAGCGAATGGAGAAAGAAGGAAGAGAAGAAAAGAAAACAGAAAACTGGGAACTCACCACATATTCAGCTACCGAAGAGAGGAAAGTATACAAAATTCAACCGAAACACCTCAGTTGAAGCTGGAGAGAATTCATACACTGCAAATCCAATAATATATCTCCAGTCGAATTTTGAAGCCAAATTTCCCAGACTTTTCTTATGAGAGAAAGTTTTCCTTCCTGCCTGAGGTGCTCTCCTGTATCTTCATCATCAATTCACATGTAGCTGATTAGTTAAACACAGTAGTACGATAATGCTCAGCACAATATGTTGTATCAAACATGTTTGCGGATTGCTCAATGCATTCTAAGTAACAGTAGCAAATACAGTACCACTCAATGACGATAGCATTCTAGGCTTAACAGACATTGAGAAACTCATACGTAATTACAAAACTCAAGAAGACAAATAAGTACACAAATAATTTACTGTACCCTTATTAATTACTCTATCAGAAGTTGCACGTAATTACTATACAGTCTTTCCATACATAATGTTACAAACATATGGCGCATACAGCACGCTTTAACTTTCATTTTCGAAACAATCTTTCTAACTGCGACAAAACCTTCTTCCTAGGAACAGCTTGACAGATATCCTCTGAACCATAGAAATAAACCACTAAGTTTACAGCGGAGTATAGCAGAGATTTCCCTTTCCTCCTGTTTGGAGTACCCAATACTACTGCTTCTGTTGCTATTATCGAACTGGCAGATTCAAGTCACATACAAATCATGCACGACTCACTGTAATGAAAACTGTGAACTGAGGCACTGGTAATTCCGACTGTACTAGCTGACGACAGTGGTTCAGGATTAGGGTGATCACACGTAGCAAATGCAGCCCATTGCTTGACCTTGAGACGACAGTTTGAAGTGCACACATAAGAGCCCTTTGGCGATTTGCGTTATGTGTTTACTGTATTTAAAGTCTGAGACAAAGGCTGTAATGTTAAAATTCGAATTTCATAATTTTTATCTTTTGCATTAAAAATATTCTTCTCTATGTTGTCCAAAACATTTTCCTCGTCTTGTTATGACTCGGTATTCTCCATCCGTTAAAAAGTTTTATATCTCAATGTTCCGTTTACATTTTGCATTTCCCTCTTCGAATATTTTTGTGAACAATTTTTTTTCTTCAATGGACTACCTCTGACGCCAATATTATTTATGTTTCGTTGAAATAGATACTAAATTAATTTTTCTCCATCTCAGTAACTTCAATGTCACATTCGACACTACAGCAGGTTTGCATATCACTGTCACTACAAATGGGTTGTACAGCTTTGCTGACACACTTTTGCATAGGAGCATACACTTCAGAACGCACAGTTTCTTCCTGCAAACAGAACTTAATCTTGTGTCTTCTTTTTTCCTCTAAGAAAAACCTAACTTATGACAAATATGAACCGTGAAAGGTTTACTTCAAGGAATTTATTTTACATTTATTATTTTAAGGAGAGTTTATTGTTCAATGACTACGTACCGCATAGGTTATAAATTTTTAGTATGTATTAGTAGAAAAAAAATTGTTTCGATATGAATATTGATTCACTTTGTTCCACTCATTATACTTAGTATATTATAGTTCACATAGCCCGTTGTATTTCGTAGTCCTGTAGCACAAAACCTCATTTCACACTGTTTTATTTTTCATTGGTCATGAATGAGTACTAATAAGAAATAACAAGATAATATATAAAATGTTAAGACTTACCTACATAGTGTGAAGACAAAATTGATTTTTGATACACAATAAACCACAAACTGAAACGACAATGAATATCGATAAGCATGTCAATAATGATATGTAAAGTCGACATTACCCATTTTGACGATATTAGTACGAACTTCAAAATTTATGAGAGAATATTTAAGTAATCAAATCCCGTGATAATCTGTTCAGATAAACGTAGAATACTGAAAGTGATTCTACTGAATTTTTTAGTCAGACACGATGTATGAAGAAGATATCATGTTACGCCCTAATTGCTACAAAAAAAATACGACGAGAAAACAGTTATATGGTAACAAGAGGGTGATAAATATTCACGATCTCTGCAATTTTCTCTTTAATTGCAAATGCCCACTTTCAATGTATGTATGTTAACAATATGTCCGATCTCGTTGTCGTTTCCATTCCAGATTTATTGTAGACCAGGCCTAAAAGCTCTCGCCCGTGATAGAGTCCATGAACTTTCAGCTTACAGGATTGAGAAACATATTTCGCACACATCGCATTAGCAAATTTTTTTCGTGAGTATGTTTGGAAACATACTTAAAAGTGTTGCAAAAGAAACACATTTCACAAACAACAGATTTGAAAAACTTTCCGCCCATATTTGTTCATGTCCTTTTAGACTACTTACTTACTTACAAATGGCTTTTAAGGAACCCGAAGGTTCATTGCCGCCCTCACATAAGCCCGCCAGCGGTCCCTATCCTGTGCAAGATTAATCCAGTCTCTATCATCATACCCCACCTCCCTCAAATCCATTTTAATATTATCCTCCCATCTACGTCTCGGCCTCCCTAAAGGTCTTTTTCCCTCCGGTCTCCCAACTAACACTCTATATGCATTTCTGGATTCGCCCATACGTGCTACATGCCCTGCCCATCTCAAACGTCTGGATTTAATGTTCCTAATTATGTCAGGTGAAGAATACAATGCGTGCAGTTCTGTGTTGTGTAACTTTCTCCATTCTCCTGTAACTTCATCCCGCTTAGCCCCAAATATTTTCCTAAGCACCTTATTCTCAAACACCCTGAACCTATGTTCCTCTCTCAGAGTGAGAGTCCAAGTTTCACAACCATACAGAACAACCGGTAATATAGCTGTTTTATAAATTCTAACTTTCAGATTTTTGGACAGCAGACTGGATGATAAGAGCTTCTCAACCGAATAATAACACGCATTTCCCATATTTATTCTGCGTTTAATTTCCTCCCGAGTGTCATTTATATTTGTTACTGTTGCTCCAAGATATTTGAATTTTTCCACCTCTTCGAAGGATAAATCTCCAATTTTTATATTTCCATTTCGTACAATATTCTGGTCACGAGACATAATCATATACTTTGTCTTTTCGGGATTTACTTCCAAACCGATCGCTCTACTTGCTTCAAGTAAAATTTCCGTGTTTTCCCTAATCGTTTGTGTATTTTCTCCTAACATATTCACGTCATCCGCATAGACAAGAAGCTGATGTAACCCGTTCAATTCCAAACCCTGCCTGTTATCCTGAACTTTCCTAATGGCATATTCTAGCGCGAAGTTAAAAAGTAAAGGTGATAGAGCATCCCCCTGCTTTAGCCCGCAGTGAATTGGAAAAGCATCAGATAGCCTTTTAGACTACCCTACCGCCAAATATACCAACCACACAATTGCATTAGCAAGGCGAGTTAACAATACGTTAGAGTTCATTAATATTAAAACTACGTATATCTACTAGCGAAACGAGTTTGTAAGTAAACATATTTGGAAGTTTTCTGGTCAGTACATAGCTTCTTACAATTAGACTACTAGGATCAATCACTCAACACGAATACCGCATTTGAAAGGTTTTACACCTGTGTGCCGGCGTTCATGGATTTTTAGGTTACCTGACTGAAAGAAACACTTACCACATACATCACATTTGAAAGGTTTCTCGCCCGTGTGAATTAACTTGTCTTTTTAGGTTACTCCAATCCGAAAAACACCTGTCACAATCATCACACTTGAAAGGTTTCTCGCCTGTATGCAGGCGTTCATGACCTTTTAGGTTATGACAACTTCGAAAACACTTGCCACAAACATTGCATTTGAAAGGTTTCTCGCCTGTGTGGAAGCGTTCATGATTTCTCAAGGTACTCAAATCAGAGTAAGACTTGCCACAAAGATCACATTTGAAAGGTCTGTCGCCTGTGTGCACGCGTAAATGCGTTTTGAAGCTACATAAAAACGTGAAACACCTATCACAGTCATCACACTTGAAAATTTTTTTGCCTGTATGCAGGCGTTCATGAGCTTTTAAGTTACAAGACTTTGAAAAACACTTGCCACAAGAATTGCATTTGAAAGGTTTCTCGCCTGTGTGTCCATGTTCATGCTTTCTTAGACTACATAACTCCGAGAAACACTTACCACAAACATCACATTTGAAAAATTTCTCGTCTCTATGTCGGCGTTCATGGCTTTTAAGGCTACTTTTCGTTGGAAAACACTTACCACAAACATCGCACTTGAAAAGTATCTTGACTGCTGCATCCTTGGGTAATTGCCATTTCGATTTTGTAGAATTCGAGAAAGATATTTTAGACAATCCAAATTCCAATTGCTTATCATCTTCACGAGACCGCGGAAGTTTTCCCGAGGAACCTGAATTCTTGGGAATCTCACACAGAGTCTCGTTTTCTTCATGTGCAATATCGTCGAATTCTAACGATACAGTCCTCTCATTAGTAGCTGCAATTCTAAAGGAAATAAACTATCAGTATATAAAATAGTCGCATCAAATAGATATGTTGTTATTGAATAGCCAATTCCGAGGAAACCTATTTCATGAGGAAGTATACTACCATTAGTTAAAAAGAGGTACATCCTTGTATAATTAATTTATGAGTAATCATAGATAGATAGTGGACTTTAATAAGGACGGGTCAGCAAGTATGGCTATTTGCGCCCTTGTCTAAATTTGTTTTAAAAAAACACAAATAGTACTGTAATGAGAATGCTAAAAAGGAGTAAAAAACGAGGTACACAAATGCAGTATCAACAAGGTGATCCTTAAAATTCACAAAAGTGAGCAGTTCTCAGACCCTAAGTATTATTCAAAACGAACCAATAAAATAATAAAACAAATACCACTAGAGATAAATCGCGTAGCACATTTCAAAACAATACAATTTTATAAAATAGGCTATTCGGATGTAAAATGTCCGAAATGTCATATGTAAAATAGAAATATTAAACAAATATAAGCTCCAGATATAAAGAGTCCAGAGTTTAATAAAAAAAAAGTGTACATAAAAAAACTAAATCACCCAGTCAAATCCAATATTCAATAAAAATTTCCGAAATGCATTTACACAATTAAAGTCAGTGCAAGAGCGTCACGTAGAGTCGGCCGAATTACATATTGCCAAAGGTCACGCTCATATTTATTACAATGCATTAAAATATGCTAGACTGTAATTGCTACATGGCATATCTCACCCTCCGATTGAGGTTCGCCACATAAGAGATGGTCATGTGTCAGACGACAGTGACCAATCATCAATTGGGTGAGTAAAACTTCTTCGTGTCGTGATGCTCTTGTTGACGAATCACAAACTCGGACGATACTCTTTATACTTCGTAATTTATTTCCCACTACTGCAGACCATTCTCATTCCCATTGCCCCCATATTCTATATTCCAAATGATTTTGTATGTCTTGACACCTCTCGCCCCAATATATCAGAGTGCCATTCGTAGCACCATCTTTGGCTGCAGCATCTGCGGTCTCATTCCCTGGAATTCCAACATGGGCAGGAATCCACACTATTCCAATCTCGGAGTCAGAGCTTAGGAGTGTGTGGAATTGCTGCTGTGTTCTTACCACAAGGTGACCATCTGAATGGAAACACTGCAGAGAGTGATTTGCACTTAAAAGAGTCTGAGCAGATTAGATATATGTACCGAGGTTGTCTAATTAAAAAGAATAAAGCTCTGTAAAAAGCAGTAAGAACACTGGTATATTCGCACAATTTATATTTAAATATCTGTCCATTTGCAACGAAGGAGCAACCTACAAAATCATTTACCCGTGATCCGTCAGAAAAAACTAAAGAATAATTTGAAAAAAGTGATAAAAGCTCAATAAAACAAAGTCTATAAACAATGCTAGTGTAAAATTTTTAAAACTTCGAGTCAAAGTTACATCAATCATGGGATGTCGCAAAATCCACGGTGGAGAGGTTGTAAACTCCAGTGTGCTTATATTATTTCAATGTACCGAAGTACATATATTTCCATGCAGATATTCTGCGTCATCATACGATGAAAGAGTAATGGAACGGAGAAAAATTCTCTCCGGCACTGGGATTTTCTCCGTTCCATCACTCTTTCATCGTATGATGACGCAGAATATCTGCATGGAAATATCATATGTACTTCGGTACATTGAAATAATATATGATATGCGTAAATCACGAAGTGATTTAAGACGGCGCTTATTCCGACGGATCCCGGCCAACTAGTCACTCATAATGAGTGCACCTCAGCACATGTGTGCACTTCGGTCCTATGTTCATAGACATCTATGACATAGTGCAGAGGGCGACCACTAGAGGGAACCCAAGAGTTGGAACTCAATCAGAGACAATTCTGTCCGACACCGGGGTTGTATCTGGTGTGGCTTAGTGGATAAAGCGTCAGCGAATGGAGCTGAAAACCCAGGTTCAAATCCCGGCGCCGGAGAGAATTTTTCTCCGTTCCATTATTCTTTCATCCAGTGTGCTTACTGATGGTAGATGGATGTCCAGCTCTGAGAGCAGTTCACAATACTGTAAGGCCTGCTGGAAGAAGTCTCCATGAATTTTCACTGTATCAGCTGTAATGACACGAAAAATGGGACGAGTTGTTAGAATTTTAATACAACAAGACATTACGTCACCGATACAGTGATGGTTCTCCCGCTTCACAATACAGACACTCTATGCGACTCGTTCGGAGGGCACCTGTAGCGAGGCAAATCCGATGATGATGGACAGTATCTAACAGGCGTAATTTAGATTTATTTGCTGAACTATAAATAAAACACCCATAATCCAGCTTGGATCGGATAAGAGTACGATAAAGACATAAAACCACTATGCGATCTGCACCTCCGCAACTCCTGATAAAAGAAGTCAAATATTTAGGGACTTTTCGTTTCTTCTCAAATCACGCATATACGCCTACCACGTTAATTTATAATCAAAGATAAGGCCCAAAAATCTGGCAATGTCTGTGTATTGCAACCCCACTCCATTAGGACGCAGTTCAGGATGTAGATGAAGTCCACGATTATAGAAGTGAACGCACTGCGTATTAGAGTGGAGAATTTAAAACCATTGCGAACAGTCCATTTTCATACCACGTTGATAACGAGTGGCAACTGTCCACCAATAGATTTTTTTTTTTTTTTTTTTTTTTTACCGGCCAGAGGCCGTTTTCCAAAGTTATCTATTTTTGTTTTCTGTTTTCTGTTTGTTTACCTTTGTTTCCTTCTTTTTTTTTTTACTTATACTAATACAATCACAACACCCATGCCCGAGGTGGGACTCGAAACCACAACCCTTCGGACCAAGCGATAGGGACATGCCGTGCCCCTACCGCTTGAGCCATCCGGGCCGGCTATATATAGATGGGAGATATCGGGAGGTGTAATATAAAGCGAAGCCATCAAGGTGCAACAAAGAAGATACTCGTCCACCTACATAATGGACAATTGCACTCGATTGCAATGCAGAAAAGAATGCTTAATACATACTCCTGCAGAACGCAGTTTTCTTGGAGTTGTTCGTTAGAATGTCTCGTGCCTACTCGAACTCAGAAATATCGCTCTGCCATAAAATTTTGCAATAAACGTATGTAGACTGCCACGAAGTCCCCAACCGTGCAGTGTTTGCAGAATTCCATATTGCCATGAGGTATAATAAGCCTTTTCTGGATCAAAGAAGACCGCCACAAGATGCTCTTCTTGAGGAAAGCATCTCTAATGGCGGTCTCCAGCGAACAAGATGGTCTGCAGCGGATCTGTACTTACGAAAACTACATTGGATATTAGATAATCGGTTTTCTGATTCGAGTACCCACAACCTTATATACACAGCTGGTGAGACAAATTGGCCTATAACTGCCAGATAAGGAAGGATCATTTTTCAGTTTCTAGACTTGAATTACAATGGCGAACAGCCAAGCAGGCGGAAATACTCCCTCAGGCCAGATCTTCTTGTACACTGCCTGAAGGAAGAATTTTCCAGGTGGTGGGAGATGGCGAACCATGCAGTTATGGATATTATTAGGGTCAGGAGAGGTGTCAGGTAATGTGTATAGTGCCGCCTCCAGCTCCTCGGATGTGAACTTCAGTCTTAAGTGTTATCAGATTTAAACATTAGGTTTCATTTATCAGATTTAAACATTAGGTTTCATTTTACTGCAGCATCTTTGATTTTTAGAAATTCCGGGACATGATTCCTTAAGCTTCTTATTTGTGCAATAGTGGTAGCATATATTTCAGAAATTTCTAAGGGGCTGGTGGTCGGTATGCCATTGTTCAGAAGGCTCAGAATTACAGAACTACGTTTCCCCATTATTCGACGGACTTTGTCCCACACGATGTTAGCTGGGACGTTCTTTTTCAATGAATTGACGTAGTTTGTCCAGGATGTCTTCTTAGCATCGCACACAGTGCGACGAGATTTGGCTCGAAGACGTTTAAGCTGGACAAACTTTTCTTGGGTCGGATGGCGCTTAAATTGGCGTAAGGCATGTTTGTGGACTTAGATTGGATTTCTGCAGGCATCCGTCCCCCAGGGGACAGAGAAGCGTTTTGGTCTGCAGAACGACAGGGGGATAGACAATTCTGCTGACTTTATGAGCACATTTGAGAAATTGTCCACTACTGTGTCCACACGTTGATGTCGAATGATATGGACTCCGAAAATCCGACCCAGTCCGCCTTTTTAATAACCCAGTTTGTAAAGAGGATCTGCAGGACGTAAACCGGACATACGCTTACGGATGGGGTAGTGGTCAGTACCGTGTAGGCCGTGAATCACAGACCATTCGAAATGCGTGGACAAAACTGGGATACAAATGGATATATCTACCATGGGGCAAGTACCGTAAGGAAAAAGGAAAGGTGTATTGCTTCTCCTAATTCAGGGCAATAAGATTTAGACGGGTACATAGTTCTACTATTTTATTTCTTCTGTCATCATCGGAATTTGAGTCCTAAGATTGGTGGGATACATTGAAATCTCCCACTAAAAATAAAGAGCAGGTAGCCGTGACAGAGTATCTTCAATATCAGTCACAGTGAAAGGTGTCTCTGGGGGCATATACATACAGACTACAGACAACTGAATTCTGGAAAGAGTTATTGTTGCGGCTATGCATTGATGAGCATTGGTAATATTAATGACAGAGGAAAGGATTCATTGGTGAAGTAGGAGGACACAACCTCCGTTGGCACAAATACCGGCAAGGTGATTGTACCAGTGAACGAAGTATCCCGAGATATTCAGGGATTTTTTGGGCCGAAGGTGTGTCTCCTGAAGACATAAAATAGCAGGGTTCTTATGACAAATCGATTGTTGTAGTTCTGTATATCTACTGCGTACACCAGTCACATTCCACTATACAATATGAGTCATCTCGAAGAGCTAAATCATTGTTGTGGCTTCACAGGGGGTCGTCTCTTCTTATATTTTCGATGATTTGGTGCTTCTGACTGAGACTGCTTAGACCTCGACCATGGGTAGTCATTTGCAGATCGTCGCAAACCTGATTATGATCTTGATTGAGGATGGGATCGACAGCGTGATCTCGATCCGTCTCCCGAACAAAGAGTGTGACGTCACGGCGATCTACAAGGCCTTGAATCCTCCTCTGTCGCCACGGCAGTGATCTTTTTTGGAACGTAAGGTCTGATATCAAGCCCACACATGTCGTCTGACTCAGCAGTCTGAGTGGCGACGTCCACATATTTCTGATCTGCGCTCTCAATACACTTCCCAGGTATACTAGCAAGAGGTAGCGTTTGCATTGATGCATTAATTCCCTGTGTTGTCTTCTGCAATACTGCTGCATAGAACTTTTTCTTCGTTTCTTTTTATCTAAAATACGCTTACGCGCCTCGAAAAAACGTAATATTTTCCCGAACTTGGAGTTCTTGAATATCCCTCTCTACCATATACTTCGGGCAATTTTTAGAATTAGCCGCGTGGTACCCTAAAGCAATTCACAGAATGCTCGGCGCCGGCACATGGGGAATCCCCATTGTGAGCACAGCCACACTTTGCACGTATGATGTTGTTAGTGCAACGTTTTGGAGTATGTCCGAAACGTTGGGACCTAAAGCACTGCATTGGGTTCGGCACATACGCACGAACTGGGACACGACTGTACCCGACAAGGATGTATTCTGGTAGGACAGGCTTTTCGAAAGTCAACAAGATTGTGGTCAGCGGAACAGTTCGTCTGTCCAGCTTACGTAATAAACGGTAAGCTTTGGACACGGACTGCTCCGCCAGTTCTAGTTGGATCTCTTCATCAGAAATATCGTCCAGAGAATCCGTATGCATTACTTCCCGTGTGGTGCTCAGCGAGGAGTTCCGTTCGACCCTAGCAACTTCGCTTTCAACAGCGATTTGGAGATATAGTCTCGAAGAAGAGACTACCGTTGCGTAGTCGAGTTGCATTTTTGACCGTCCCAACGAGTCCGTCTAGTGTGCGTCTGACGTAAAATGGACTGATGCTGTTTATATTTTTATCCAATCCATCCAGTTTATACTAATAAAATTCCGAGGCGGCACTTTAACTTTCACTTCTTCAGAGTTCAGATCCAAAGCAATATTTGTCATATGACCACCAGTCGTGTCTTTTGTCAATTTTTGTTTCTTATTAACTTGTTTTAAAGGTGGGGGAGAAGCGCGTAGAGGCCATTCTGAAACTGCCCCTCCTACGTAACTGTAGGGGGGCTTAAGAAAAAGACACCTAAAGATTCTTCTTGGTCTCTGCCGGCCATGGGGATCCCCTCACAGCCCGATCCCAAGCAACCCACCTGACACAAGTTATCATTAAAACTGGGCATTACACACCTAACAGCAAGTCGTACACCAGATGCGAGACGCGATTTTATGCCCCTACCACGGGGCTCCCCACTCTACACTGGGCAATCCCAGGAACTATCCATCTTCCACAATCCGACTCGTAAAAACCTCGCCTGACCATCATAAGCCAAATAATCTGAGACCGCAAAGCTTCAGGAGATTTGTGTTGATTTCATCGCGTAACCCTTTTGTCAGCAGTAACACGTCGGATCGATTTATCCGCCACGGCAAGCAGACTCGGTCACCGGGGCATCTACATTGCCCTGGGCCCCCACTGGGCTCTACGTTAATGTACATGACTACTGGTCCGGGTTCCGTACCTAGACTTGCATATAGGGGCAGTATGAAGGGTCAACTATTGCGTCGTTTCTGGGCGCTCTGTCGAGCTACACAATTCGGAAGTCGCGCTCGAAACCGTGGGACAGGACAACGGAGAGAAGAAAGATCCCCGCTGGTGAGACGGGAGTAATAAATTTACGAAACTTAACCTAATAATCGATATAAGTAGCGAAAAGGGGAAGAAAAATCAGGCCTGATCAGGCATTCTCAGCAAATCCCGCCTTGTAGACGGACGTACCAAACCTATACAGTGGGGATGAAAAGGTGAAAATAGCTGTGATGATATAGTGGGCATTCCACATGCAATGGTGGACGGCAGAGAGAAAAAATAGAGATGAAAAAAGAAGAGAGAATGCAAAGGGCTAGATGTTGAGAATGTCAAATCTGCGGAAAGGAGTGCATGAGAGCCACCATGAAACCAAAGCAGGGGGTGGATAATGTGCACAAGATGGCTGGAGAGTATAGAACTTGTAAGGTAGCCTGCACGACTGTTCTGCAACATAAATGGCGTCAGTTGTGTGAATGCATTCTGGAAAATGAAATAAAACACCATAGACGCTTATTCCTCCTTAAACTAGGTGACCAGATGGTTCGTCCTTGCATTATCCAGACATCTACTACTGTAGAAATAAAAAAAGTCAAAGCATGTTTGTATGGAAGTGTTTGAACTCCACAGAATGAACGCTGCAGCAGCTGAAAATGGATGGAAAAGTTGACACTGTCACATGTGCCCAAGTTTTTTCGGACAGGAAATTGGCCTGAAGCTTCAGACGATAGATGACATTAAAACATGTGGATCGTATGCGCTGGCTAAGAGAAAGGCGGAAAATAGGATAGATTGGAGAATACTGGGTTTGCAAAGACAGATCTGCCCTTGAGCAGAACAGTATGAATGGAATGAACAATCTTGAGTGTTGGTTTGATGAATACAGTATATGTTTGGTTCAGTGTCTCTTATGGGCTTTCCAAGTTATTCCACTCAAGCACTTGATTAAGGTTGATCTGTACCTCACTCTATTAGCGATGTTGTCTAAGAAAAGTGGTATTCCAAATTTTATAGAAATTCGAGTGTGAGGTATTTGTAGATGTTGGTGGGCATCATTTTTTTTTAAATTGGAAAATAAAGAAGCTGGACAAATTAAACCATCCAGAATAACAATAACTACAGCATAACACAATAAAGAATCATACTATAGACTACTATTAAGTTCACATTTTAGGATGTATACTTCGCGGCAAAAAGAGTGGGAAGTAGAGATTCTAAGTTCTACTACGCAGTTCACACGTGTAAACTGTTCCGTCTGTTCATTGAAACTCATTCGACTACAATGTAGTCAACCTTATGAGATGTCTGTGACATAGGGATAAGATGTCCGCTTTTCGTACCATGGGTTGTGAGATGGCTTCCTACTAGCGTAAAATTATTCTTTATTATAGTTCTACAGTAATTCACGTATTATTTATGTTAAATGGCGTTTGTTAATAAACTTTGTTACGCCTGTCTTGTAAAATATTACTGCCAACATCTGTAAGCTATTAATACGTGAGACCTGACATTTATAAACAAAACTAATATTTATTTCACTTCCTAAAGAAACGACAAACACATCAGATATAAATAGTTACAAATGTATAAACAAAAACACTATAATATTTTAAAATCACATTTAACTTTATAAGTGGTATAGAACTACTATCAAGAGTGCTACATACGAACACTTGAACAAAACTGGAATTATTTCTTCACCATTTCGTCCACTGTGCTGTCTTTAGGAAGAAGTACATCAGAATCAATTACAGCAAAGTCCAGCCCTTTCCTCTAAACCTCTAAATCAGCGACATCATACCGTTCTCTTATGTTCTGTTCTTCAATTTCGCTCCAGCACAGCAAGTGTTCAAACTTCACCTCCCCTGATGTCCTTCTCCTACCTGCAGTCTTATGCTAGACGTCATAGGGAAGCACAAATTTAATATAGTGTATCACTCGACCTCATGCTGAAGAGTAAGGAGCATTGAAGGCATCATCACAATATCCTCAATTACTTCAAGTTTTACTTTTGATTTTAAATAATTAAAGAAGAACTTGTTTCAGAAATAAATATCAAAGTTCGGCAGTACGTTTAGCTGTAGTCTAACAAGTTTTTTCGTTTCATGAAACTTAACAAATTTAGGCTAAGGAGTCGACTGACAGACAATAATTTATGTTCAGTTTTAAGGACTGCATCTGCTAACGTAATATTACGTCATATAGAGAATGTTATATCTAAAAACAAACGTTAAAAGTGAAACGTCTGAAGTAGGTCCTTCAAGTGAGAAAAATAAGCTCTTGTAATATAATTTTTTTTCGACATTATAAGTACACATTGCAATTGCAACAAATAGACAATGAAATAAAAGCTTAGGAAATAACTATATTTTTTTGTTGTTCAATTTGTACATGTATTTACGTACTAGTATATTGTTCTTTCTTCCAATGTTTCGTGATACAATATAATTCAAGTACAATACATACTATTTTCGCCTAGAAGAATATGCTACGGTATATTATTTAACATGAAGTACTGCTAATTTATAAAGATATAGTCATGAAATCATAACTATGTATCACAAATATTTCAATCTTTAAATAATATTTATGCTTTATCCCCTTGCCTTTTGTAGAAGTGTTATATCAATTCATTACACTTTTTTACTGCATTGTGCATGACTTATCTCAGGCACTAAGAATATAAATTATCTCATTTATATGATTGCGATTTCCTGTACAACTACAATCTCTGTAACACTTTCTACAGCCCTGCCTGAAGACTGAGTAGTTATACAGGGAAGCATGCGGCTATCCCGTAACTTCAAAATCATAAGTAGTCATGCTTATTTTGTGACACCATTGCCTTAAACTCAATATGTATGAGAAATATCGGACAACAAGAGAGATAATAGCTTTACTCTTAAGAACTCAGCATTAGTTAATAACAACACAAACATGTTTCTTGTGTGAGTGGGACAGTAAAGCTAGGTATATGCAGTGGAAGGGAAAACAGTAGCAAAACAGAAAGAAATCAGAATCTGGTGAAACAACATGTTCAAGAACCACTGTATGTATTATTGTAGTTGTAATTCTGGGGGTGTGAAGTGAAAGAGTGTACCCTTATCTACACCAGAATGCATGCATGATCAAATGAATGAATGAATGAATGAATGAATGACTGACTGACTGAATGAATGAGTGAGTGAGTGAGTGAGTGAGTGAGTGAGTGAGTGAGTGAGTGAGTGAGTGAATGAATGAATGAATGACTGAATAAATAAATGAATGAATAAATGAATAAAGAAATAAATTATTTAATTATTAAACAAATATAATAAATAAAGAAATAAGTAATTAAATAAATAAAATAGGCAACTTAATGTCACAAAGTGACTTTGTAAATGTGATGAACTGTTCGTAGAAAAACTTTTGCAATGGACTCAAAATGTTGGTTCATAATTTCCTAGGAATATATAAACACTTCAAGTATAAAGAAACTGAAGAAATTATGTTGGAGAGTTTCAAGCCTTGGACTACAATCCAATGCAAATGCCTACTTCTAGCATGCCCATCTACATTATTATCCTGAAAATCTAGGCACTCTTAGTGAAGAACAATAAGAAAGAATTCAACAGTACATTATGGAAAGTGGAGTGTGATTGTGATGACAGATTATTGCTGGATGATTCATACAGACAGTACTCTGAAGATGAGACAGTAGCAAAAGAATTATTATGAAAAATAGGAAAAAGAAGAAAAAGGACAGTTCTTCTGAAGGAAGAAACGGAAACTTCAAACACAATGAACTCCCTGTGTGAAGACTCACACATCACACTCACCTTTCGGTGAAAACTTCGTTGTTCTCTGTCGTTACTTCCACCTTTGGCTCCTCATTCACTGTGTGCAAGTTACTCTGTTCTTCCTAAAAATACAGAACAAATAAAACAGAAAGATAGCACAATTTACATTAACAAAAGCGCATCGATTTTAGATGACACAGAACTCCCTTTAAATCGTAATGGGTATAGTAGAATTTTAGCTAACAGAAGACAATTGTTGGGCCAGATTTTTCATAAAGTACCTCTTTTGCTTATAGTACAGCTTTTTTCCACTTTTACAACATGTGGCACAATAAAGGTGTAATTTAAAATCCTGCAGTATACTCATATAATCTAAAGCTGATGTTTCCAACCAATAGGAGAATTTGGAGAGGTTTGGAGGGAATGATAAAATACAAATAAATGGGATAAATATATATGCATTAATATATTTAATAAAATATTACACTGTGTAACAAGAAAAATGTTTTGGTCTGTTAAAGTAAATTTTATGCTTGTATTGAATAAATTAGATCACAAATAAGGTAGACTGGGTACTCCTACCTTCTTGTAATCGTTTCTCTGTTCCTAGTGGTCAATTATGTAATTTAATAGTTTATGTAATATTTGCTTAGCACATCTTCTGTATTTTGTGTGATATTTAACTTGGATTTATAGTGTTAATCTAATTTACTGCTTCACAGACAAGGTTGATTAATGATGTTGTCTCTCCGTGATTGTAAGCATGATCCAGTCTGGTTTTGTTATGTGTGCGGTCTTCCTGACCTCCAGAGTGGTGAAGCATACAATCAAGTATGCCAACAATTTCCGCTCAGGCTACAAGTCATATTTTGGCGTACCTATGGGTGACCGAGACAAAAAATGGGCAGCACATGTTGTGTGTAGGAGTTGCAGATCCATTCTCGATGCCTGGTACAGAGGGGAGAGCAGAAGAATGAAGTTTGGTATACCTCGAATCTGGTGTGAACCAACAGATCACCTGCATAACTGCTATTTCTGTGTTGTTGACTTATCCCATCAGAGAAGAGGTACGAAAACCAATGTGTTCGAATATCCGGACCTACAGCATCACTCAGGCCTACTACACACGAGGAGCTTCCGATTTCTCCTCCTCCAGGATGGCAGTAGTCTGACTTTTTCCATTAGTGAATCGTGTCTCCAGATCAGTGAGGAAGAGGACTTCTCAGAGGATGCAGAGGCTACATCTCACTTTCCCACTCAGAAGGAGTTAAACAAATTAATCAGGGACTTGGGATTAATAAAATGTTAAACAAATTAATCAGGGACTTGGGATTAATAAAATCCTGTGCTGAACTTTTAACATAAAGATTAAAAGGAGTGGAACCTTTCGGACAAGAGCTGCAAGGTATCCGGACAGAGGAAGCGTCACCAAACTTTGTCGGAATACTTCACCCTTGCTGACAAACTGTGCCATTGCCATAATGTGGAGGACCTGTTAAAGAAATAAGGTTTTTCTATGATCCAAAGGACTGGCAGTTCTTCATTGACAATTCGTGCAAGAGTCTGAAAGCTGTCCTCCTCCACAGTGGCAACAAATGTCACTCAATTCCAATTGCTCATTCAGCCCATCTTAAAGAAGATTACTCCAATGTCCAGCAGCTTCTGCAGATGGTTAACTATGCAGAACAACAGTGGATTGTAATTGGTTACTTCAAAATTATTATGTTTTTGATGTGACAACAGGGTGGATATACAAGGTACCCTTGTTTTCTCTGCCTGTAGGCTAGGAGGGATATAGCCAGGCATTTTCAGACCAGTGAATGGCCACTGAGGACGGAGTTTGTAGTTGACGATAAAATGGGCAGACCAGATTTTTTATGGTCCACCAGGGGACATTGACAATTTCAAGAAAAATCACAAACGCTTATCTAGTCACTCTCCATTGAAATGTTACAGACAATACACGTAAGAGTAGATAAAATGATAGAATTTTGCACATTAAATCTGTAGAGTAGGGTATCTTTACTTTTTGAAATAAAGACATAAACACGTAACTCCTATACATAATTATAGCCACTAAGAATTCAATTTCATGCATGGAAGTCTTTCACATAATATTGTACGCATTGAACTCTAACGCACATATTTTTCAAGTACTTGTCTGAAGAATATAACTTTTTAAGGCTCTGTTTATTCCTATACAGCTTCACACTAAGTACTTCACATAAGAAATGAAATTTTGTTTTCATTTGTAACAAAGTTTTAACTGTTTCAATTTTCATTTTGGATTTTTCATCAGTCCAGATTGAATCCATTATGAGAAAAGTCTTTCAACTGATGGATTACTGACTGAAAGACACATGATTAATGACAATAAACTGAAGATTTTCAATTAGAATGGAATTTTTCTGAAATGTTCAAAAACACCATACCACTTTCCACCAGTTGGTTTGTCACAAAACTACTTAAAAATGGATGCAGTTCTAACGCTTCCGCGCAATGTGAATGAAGACTAAGATGCTATGTTTTTCTCAAAGAGTGCAGAATATCTCATACTGTGCTCGCTGGTTCTTCTGTCTCATACTGAGAACAGTTCAAAAATGTGCATGAATTGCAGCAGTTTTATCACGATACTTAAATATTTGGTACATATAAAATGTTACTGAAACAAAATCAAAACTTCTGGGGACAAAATTAATTTTTGGGGACAAAAATGGGGACATTTGCTCCCCAGAGCCAGCAACTCAAAACTGGGGACTCTCCCCGGAAATCGGGGACGTCTGGACAGCCTATGATAAACCATAAAGTGAGAACTCCCTGTGAAAGAAAACAAGATTCTGATGCCTCTGCTCCACATTAAGCTTGGCCTCATCAAGCAATTTGTAAAAGCAATAGATACAAATTCAGATGTCTTCAAGTATCTGCAAACTGTCTTCCACAAACTCTCAGAGGTGAAGGTGAAGAGTGGGATTTTTGTGGGTCCCCAGGTGAAAAAACTACTTCACGTTTCTGAATTCATCATAAAACTTCTACCTGTACAAAGGGGAGCCTGGAAGAGCTTCCGTGATTTAGTGAATGGTTTCCTGGATAATCATAGAGTGGACAATAACAGGGAAGTAGTGCAGGGTCTTCTGAAGAATTACAATGCAATGGGTTGCAGACTGTCACTCAAGTTGCATATCCTCCACTCACATTTAGATGTTTTCAGTGCATACTCACAGGAACAGGGCGAAAAATTCTATCAAGACCTGCAATTGTCAGAAAATAGATAGACTACCACAATATAGGGCAGCCGGGTAGCTCAGTTGGTAGAGCAGCTGGCTATGGACTGGAAGGTCTGGGGTTCGATCCCAGGTGATGACAGGATTTTTTCAGAACGGCCCCGAGGTTCACTCAGCCTCCTATAAAATTGAGTACCGGGTCTTTCCTGGGGGTAAAAGGCGGTCAGAGCATGGTGCCGACCACACCATCTCATTCTAGTGCTGAGGTCATGGAAAGCATGGGGCTCTACCTCCATGCCCCCCAAGTGCCTTCATGGCATGTTACGGGGATACCTTTTATCAAGTACAGTCTAATGAGCAGATGCTTGGCGACTACATATGGGGAGTGATCAGATTCTGATGTAAGCTACAAGAGAAAAAGTTGGAAAAAAAGACGTTTTTACACATTCTGTGGATATCTTTCCATGATGTGTAAGCGTTTTAACCTACAAAAGGAAGAGTAGGAAACAAATACATTTTTGACACTCTGTGTATGCGTTTTTATGACGTGTAAGTGTTTCAATGTATTTTCATAACTTATGCACATTTGCTCAGCCCATGTATATGTTTTCTGCCTTAATATAGAAAACACTGTTGTAAACCCACTTATTTTGAGAAGAGAATCAAAATACATATTATTAAAAAAAATTGAACTAAAATAATTTTTGTATTTTCATTTAAGTTTATGACAGAAATGCAAAATTTAATGACAGAAAATTATTCCAACGCAATATTAGTCTGATAGTTAAGCATGTTTTCTTAATTGGTTATTTAGAAATACGAAAACATACAATATCATTGTGGTTCATGTTTGCTAAGGTATTTAATGCACGAAACATGCAGTTTAACATTAGTTCTATCCAACCACACTTGACTTGTAATAGTAAATAGTGCAAGTTCTGTTGTAAAGATGTAGTGACCGTGAAAATCAAAACAGAAGATATACACTGGAAGAAGAACACACTGTGCATTCCTTGTGCTCCACTCACCTCTTGTTCACGTTTCACCACAGGGAAAGAAAATGGCACTGGATCCCCTTCAAACTTTATCTCAGAAGTGAGATCAGGGCTCTGGTTTACAGTCACATGCTGATCGAAGAAATTCCATTTCTGCAGTACAAAGACAGTCTTAAATGAGCAATTTATTATACGGTATTAGAATATGACTTCTAACGTTACACACTGCTATCTATATGTCCACATGCCATAGCTTGACATTATGATGATGCTCTGGAATTATATGCAAATGGCAATTTATCGTGCAAAAATGTTGTTTAGACACTTTATGAACATGTGATAATACGAAAAGCTAGTAGTGCATTTTTTTTTTTTGTATATTTCGGACATTACTAAATATAATATACTATTGTTCATATATTATAGCATATTTTCAAAATTGTGTTTGATTAAATCCAAAATATGAGTCGTTTTTTTTAAAGGAATAGGACTCTGGATTGTTTTGTTGTGAGGACAACATTTTATATTGACTAATGGATGGATAGAAATTACTTATGTATGAAGCAAAACTGTAGAAAAACTATTATGGCCTGATTTTGTTCCACTGAATCAGCTGCTGCACAAAAAGACACATTCCCAAATATTCCTACCTACGTGACTCTAACACCTCTACCCTCTTCTTTCAAGTTTCACTTATTCTGAGTTGGCGCACTAGCAATATTTTGTTTTGTACTGGCAAGTATTCAAACAATATACCATTGAGCTACCACACACTTCGACAACAAGCTTTTCGCAATATCCTTTGGACAAGTATGACATAGTGGGACCTGAAAATTATCCATTGCAAAATTCGTGTACTTGGAAGTTTCTGAAACTGGCCTAATTTACGTTTTCCTGAACTTGTCTTGCAAATTCTTCTGGATTTTGTTATTGATAAGGAAAATAATTGCTCTTTTAATGATCCTATCAGTCTTTGGTAGAGTACACGTTCTTTTCTGTAGTTGGTTTGATAAATTGGAAAGTTCTTCTGAAACATCACAAAAAAGAGCTAATTCAAGAATTCCTGTACTGTTAGCTCTTTCAATAGTCGTGTAACTTTTGACTGTTCTTATCCGTTTCCTCCCTCTACTATTTTTTCAAAATGTATAGCACTATAATAGTTTCACACAGACAAGGATGTTCTATAGCTACTGCAAATCAAGCAAATATAAAGTACGTTGCCAATTTTTTTAAACTGCACCCCAGTTCTGTGGCCACACTTTCAAGTTCCCTTATGTTTTATGGTGATAGGCTATAAATAGTATACAATGAAATTTATCCATGTAAGCCTGAAAGTGAAAGATGGAATTTTAGTCACAGACTGTGTCATTAATTGCAAGCTCAAGTCTATGTTTAAGACAGTGCCATAAATAATGTTTGGAAATTGTTCCTTTAACAAAGTATCCATTACAGATTTCACTCCAAGCATTAAATCTGCTTCATCACTAACAAAGCACACTAAAGGCTTTTGAAGAACTCCTTCATCTAAACCGTAACAAGCTAAGTAGTTCAATAAAACTTCCTTTACAGTCGTAGCTTTTTGATTGTTTAGTTAAGATAAGTCCATAAAAATAGTAATGGCTTCTCCATCAATGATGTTCTATATGTGACTAAAGCTGTCTTTTTACTTGAGGTACCAGTAATGCATTTGTGAACTAAAATTTACAGATTTTTACTCACTTTCCCATTATTTCAAAGAAGTGTTCAGTCTATGCGCAATACTTTTGCCCAAGGACGATGCAAAGAACTCGATTCAGCATTTGCACTGCTTATAGAAGACACTTCATTTTTCAAAGGAGATATGTCTACTGCAGTTCGGAGGAACCAAATTCACTGAGTATATCACGAATTTGGACGAGATTCCAACACCTTCCATGACAGAACTAATACATATACCAAAATAAACCAAACTGCACTTCAGAGTAAGGATACCAGACGTCCCTATTTTCCGTGGACAGTGCCAAAATTTTCCCTTTTGTTCCTGGACGAAATTCGTCAACAGAATATCCCTGGATTTAGTAATTTCTCCTCGGATATTCTCGCATTTTCACTATTAATTATTAATATGGCTTAACGATTTTTGTACATTGCTGGGGTTGAATTTTTTATAATGTAACTTTGCTTTTTCATTATGAAATTATAAAAACTGAAGGTCAGCAGTCGACCCTTTCACTTTGTTATCAGTACCACTATATATTATATACACCAAAGTGGGTTCTACAGCACCAGATTGAATCCCTCTCCTCCATTGCTTTTCTCTTTGTGGCCTGACTCTATGTTGTTACCATAACAAATAAATTTTGTAGGATCAGAAAATTAATCTTTACATATATATTATTTAATTTGGAAACTGTACCAAAATAAAACACACCAGGAACCTAATTTTATGTTCATCTTCCTGATAAGCATGTGACTTATCTACATAGTCAAGGCGGCAGTTCCTTCTGTGCTACATAAGTCGGCCATAGCTGAACATGCTTATCTGGAAGGTGAACATAAAATTAGGTTTGAAGACACCGATACACTCAGCGACACTCCACATTTCTACGCGAAACTACACCGAGAGGCGATTGAAGTACATAAACATAGGAACAATTTCAATCGCAAAGAGGAAGGCCTCAAGGCTACTTTCGCATATCTAGAAGAATAAAGTTCTTATTCCACAACAGAATTCTTAGTCTCTCTTGTGAATTTTATGAAACCTTGTGCCTGGGTTATTCATTCACAAGATAAAATATCTATGGAATGTTGCTGAGATCTCCTCCTCAAAGAGAAGAATTTGAAGAAAGAGTCCATTATCTTCCTCCATATATAGATGGCCTTGTACTGATTCAAGCTAATTTATTTGCTGAAATTTCTTGCTTCACGAAATATGCTAATTCAGAGAAAATAGGGAAGTGCAAGGGAAAAAAAGGTACTCCTTGCTCAAAATCAAGTAAAATTTTAAATCATTTTCTCTGAGAAAATGATTCCGTGAACTCCAGAAGTGAACCAACCATGTGTCTTCCTGGAATCTATGCTTCATTGTCTCCACTGTTTGTTTTTTCTTCAATGAACATGACGTGGACTTCCAAAAAATCCACAATGAGTTAGAAAATGTTCGAGCCATAATTGCTATCTTAACCAACTTCAACATAGCCACTGAGAAATTCACTGCAAGATTGGAATCCAGAAAACACCTGCTGAAAAAAAAATTCATTTTTCTGAGAAATACAGTTCTGTCAGCAGTAGGTAAGTAGAATGAATATTTTTAATTTGTATGCCTAAACTCAATGAATATTTTTATGCTTCAAATATATGAGGGCGGGGGGGAGTGAATGGCAAACTAACAAATGTTAAAAGGAGTGGCCTTTTTTTCTTTTAATTTGTCGAAATCTGTTCCCGGAAATAGTAAAACAAAAAAAAAAAATCTCATAACCTCAGTCTAAATCATACTGAGTCCTAGTAGAATTTCAACACTTGGAAGATAATTATTGTATCATATTTTTCATGGAGTACTTCTGGTTTAGTTGGATTTTGGTACTATTTCTAAGCACATAATCTCAGCAGCTAACTTACATATTCATTTGGCAATTTAATTGAAGTGCATATGCTGATAACAATGTTAACAGTAATTTACGCCAGTTTTGATCCACAAGTATTGCCAGGCAAAAGTACAGTATAAACAGAAAAACTATTGGATACTTACGTATTTTATCATTGCAACAGCACAGTTATGACGGATTACTTCAAAACCCTCCATCACATCTACTAAATTTTCATAATTAACAAAGAATACAACGATTACCAAAAAAAGTTTTAGAATGGATGCCGCCTGAGAGGATGAAGAGGGGTAGAGCTAATACTACATGATTCATGGAATTAAAACAACATTGAGTGAAAGAAGATTGGAGGAAGCACAGTGGATTAAAAGAGAAGATTGGATTAAAATTAATTTTCAGAAACTAGAATATTGGGGACAGGAAGAAGTGTACACATAGTTAAACAGTTTTAGATAGAACAAAGTATGAAAAAACGCAAAAATTTTCCAATTAACATGCTCTGAATTTCATATAAAATGTATTTTAATTCTTTATTTGTGGGAATGGGACTGCTTCCTTACCCTATTATCTCCTGTCTTAGTTGCATTATGAGGTTGAAACCTGTCTTTGGACAGTTCACTAAACAACAATTCTTTACTTTTCATCCAATTAACTATTATTATACAGTATTCCGATCTGATCTATTTGTCACAGTCATGGTGCATGGTATCGATACAATCTTCCAACACGACACAATAAAATAAGCAGTTCAAGAAGGAAAAGAAAAAAAAATTAACAATTAACTTTTTTCTTACATTCATCTAAACTACTTAGGCCTATAGTCTTCCATTCTCTGTCTACTCTATATTTCCATCTAATCTATTTCTTTGGCAAACACATCGCTTTCATAACAAGGCTAAAATTATTTTCTTAGTAAAGATAAAACTGTTAGATAGTGCGCTACATAATCTTCATAGGTTTATACCGGCCATCTAATACTCAACATCCATTATCACACTTTAGTCAAAGCTTTTATCATTTTTCCCACATAACTCTCACTCTGTTAAGTGTGTTGATACTCATAGTTAGCTGGTTAGCCAGAGAGAACATTTGACGATGGAGCATGCCGTGGACCGTCTAGCATATGTTACTCTCCTACAGGACTTCGAATGGGGAAATGTCATTTTCTCCGACGAGGTAATTGCCTCCAGTAGCAACGATAGTCCTGCCCTAGTTTCTCGTATGAATTGCCACCAATATGATGAACACTTCATGATACGACTTAACAGGTCGGGTCTCGTGAGCGTCGCGAGTTGGCGGTGTATATCATACGCTGGGGCAAGACTTCTGGAATGCATCCACGGTCTGTTGACGTAAAAGTTTACGAACACATTTTGGCAAATATAATGATCCTTTCCGCCCGAGAATGATATCCAGAAGGAACACTTTTCTTCCAGCAGGATAATTACCCAGTACACACCGCCAACCGGATTCACATATAGTTTACAAGGAGGTCTGATGTCGACCTGATCGAATGGCCTCCAAAATCACGAGATATGAATCCGATTGAAAATTTGTGGGATGCAATCAAACGAATCCTATGCTCTAATTGGGCAGAACAATCATCTGTTCGGACAGCTGACGAATTGTGGGACAGAGTTCTAGATGCATGGAAGGAGGTGGCCATGAATTTAGACTTGTTACTTGTTCCATAATCTTGTGGACTCCATGCCGCACAAAATGACGGCTGTTGTTGACGCAGGTAGTTTATGGACGAGATAAAAGTCCCCACCACAGGCCTTTCTTTGTTAACATATGAACAAATTGTTTATATAGACCAGGTCTCGCCTATTAATCCTCAAGCAGGGGCGCCAACTTCTGTAACACGAGCAGGGGCGCAGAGCAAATTTGATACCACTTATTTATTTCACGTATAACTTTCTTAATAATAATAATATGTTCTATTGACTTCTTTCTTGTCGAAATAATGTTATTAGTGTTATAGTTCTTTTGTTGACGCTCTCCAGTCATTTAGTTCAATTTTCAATAGTTTTAATGACAAGGAGAAAGAAAAAATTAATAGGAGAAATATTTTCCGGGCAATGAGGCCGTGGTCCGTTGGTTGTGTGACCAAACGTTTCGATCACTGCTGCGGTGAACATCTTTAGTGGTGTAGATTGCTGGTGCGGCTGGTTCTACTGCTTGTGCCGATGACAGTCTGCACTGGCTGCATCATTGTATATATAATGTGTGAGGGGGGCAGCTTGCTGTTGTCGCCTCGGTCCGCACTCAAATTACTTTGTGGACGGGCTTGCTGTTGCCTATGCGATCTGCGTCTGGGGTTGTGTTGCTTAATTGTGCTATGCAGGCGGGTTTGATGTTGGTTTTTCTTAATGCCGGATACCAGGCCTTGTTAACCTTGAGGCCTTCCTCTTTGCGATTGAAATTGTTCCTATGTTTATATACTTCAATCGCCTCTCGGTATAGTTTCGCGTAGAAATGTGGAGTGTCGCTGAGTGTATCGGTGTCTTCAAACCTAATTTTATGTTCACCTTCCAGATAAGCATGTTCAGCTATGGCCGACTTATGTAGCACAGAAGGAACTGCCGCCTTGACTATGTAGATAAGTCACATGCTTATCAGGAAGATGAACATAAAATTAGGTTCCTGGTGTGTTTTATTTTGGTGCAGTTTCCAAATTAAATAATATATATGTAAAGATTAATTTTCTGATCCTACAAAATTTATTTGTTATGGTAACAACATAGAGTCAGGTCACAAAGAGAAAAGCAATGGAGGAGAGGGATTCAATCCAGAACCCACTTTGGTGTATATAATATATAGTGGTACTGTTATTTCGGAACTGGGTCAATCTAGAGCATCCAACAGCCACATCACATTTAAAATCTTATTGTACGATATATATATATATATATATATATATATATATATATATATATAGAATTATTGCTACATTAACACATTTAATAAATCACGAAACATGTGAAATGTAATTATTATGAAAGCCGCCATATGCTTCTTAGAATTAGTATGATCCACTTCCACTAGATAGCAACCGATACGATTAACAGAGCTGGCATTACTTGAAAAAGAAATGATACTAAATGTGAGGAATGTTACTACAGGTGTGTAGTATTATGTGACAGGTTAGGTTAGATTTGATTAGGTGTGTTTTATGTGACAGGTTAGGTTAGGTTTGATTAGGTGTGTAGAATTATGAGAGAGGTTATGTTAGGTTTGATTAGGTTTGTAGTATTATTACTATGTTGGCGACACTGAAACCCACTGTTACATTAAAGAAATATGGCAGTACTCTTCGTACGCACAATGATTTTCGTATATAAGTAAGGTACACATTTAGGGCGGGTTGAGTGGGCTTACAGCTCTCCCAGTGATCACATCAATTTCTACTGATCAATACTAGGCAATCTCACCCTATATCCTGCGAGGTGTCATGGCAGACGAGCGCAACGCTACTACGTGATTCAAATTATGCAGGTATGCATATACTAATTAGCGACGAGAGAAAGGCTGCTATCATGTATCTGAAAAGCCAATAATTGTAACTGTATGAAATCGTGAACGTAGTTTACAGACAGAACACCAGAGTCGCATTGATACGATGCCCCAGCTCAGGAAACTCGTGCAGCAAAGCAACTGTTGACCAAACACATTATTACCCTTGGAACATGTATGAGTACGAGAGAATTGCAAATTATCGTAAAATTAGAACATATAATGATCCAATGACAGGACAGAGTATGGACTGAGAGCACATAGAGTGGACTCAGAAGACAGACAGTGGACTGAGAGGACAGGGTGGACTGAGAGTGGATTGATAGGACAGAGAGTGTAGTTACAGGACAGAGACTGGACTGAGAGCACATAGAGTGGAATGAGATGACAAAGAGTTCAGTGAGAGGACAGAGAGTGGACTGGTAGAACAGACTGTGTAGTGACAGCACAGTGATTGCACTGAGAGCACATAGAGTGGACTGAGAGATCATAGAGTGGACTGAGAGGACAGAGTGGACTGGTAGGACAGACAGTGTAGTGACAGGACAGAGATTGAACTGAGAGCAAACAGAGTGGATTGAGAAGACAGACGGGACTGAGAGGGCATAGAGTGGTCTGAGAGGACTGAGTGTGTATTGATACGACAGAGAGAGTAGTGACAGGACAGAGATTGGACTGAGAGCACATAGAGTGAACTGAGAAGACAGAGAGTGGACTGGTAGGACAGAGAAGGACAGGACAGACACTGGACTGAGAGAACACAGAGTGGACTAAAATGAGAAAGATTGAACAAAGAGCACATAGAGTGGACTGAGAAGTTAGAGAGTGGACTGAGAGGATGTAGACTGGACAGGGAGGACAAAGCATGGATTCATATGACATAGAGTGGACTGAGAGGACATAAAGTGAACTGATTGGACTAAGAGCACATAGACTGAGAAGACATAGAGTGGACTGAGAGGATAGAGTGGACTGAGAGGACAAAGAGTGGATTCAGATGACATAGAGTGGACTGAGAGGACAGAGAATGGACTGAGAGGACATAAAGCGGACTGAGAAGACATAAAATAAACTGAGAGGACATGGAGTGAACTGTGAGGACAGAGAGTGGGTTGAGAGGACAACGACAGTACCGAAATAGCAGAGTGGAATAAGATTGGACTGGGAAACTGAGATTAGATTGAGTACATATATTGGATTAAGAGAAGAGATTGGATTGAAAGCAGAGAGAGTGAATTGAGAGGACAATGTGGACTGAGACTACAGAGAAAGGACTGAGTGCAGAAAGCAGACTGGGAGTTCAGAGAGGATTGAGAGTATAAATACTGGACTGAGAGAACAGAGAGTGGACTAAGTGGAGAGAGTGGACTGAGATTACTGAGAATGGTCTGAGTGTAGATAGAGTGGACTAACAGGAAAAAGTGAACTGAGAGTACGGAAAGTGGACTGAGAGGACAAAAAGTTGACTGAGGAGACAGATAGAGGGTAGACTGAGAGAACGGTAGGTCCCGTTTATATTAATTCTAATACTTCCGAGGCCTATTTCCAGTTTTTGTACCTTATTTTGCGTTTTTCCTATTTTGTCATTTCAGTGATAGATTTTGCTAATACATACAAATTGAATAATCGGCATAGAAGGGAAAAATTAGTTGGAATATGGTATTAAAGGCATGAATAAAAACCATTATTAATTTTATAAATGAAGCACCTGATATGAAAATTAGACGATATTATGGCATAATTGTAATGTTTAATGGGAAACTCACGCATTAATACTTTTCAGTTAGTAGTGGCGCAAGTCTACATACCAGCTCTAGCTGATCAGTTGGCTGAGAGGCTATTGTATCTCACACTCCGAGGCTGTTGAATTTCTTTTCTCAGAGGTTCAGGATCTGTAGATTCCAAGAAAACAGTGCAGAGAGGGAAAAACAATAAAATACCTGATAGCCTGATTGGTGGAATCGTATTGTAAGGAAAAAGTAAGTTTGACACATTAGTTTGCGCTATTGTTATTAATATAAATCCTTCCACGTGGAAGTATATTTACATTTCTCCATGATGAGAAATATTCTCTCTGACAGGCGTCTGATTATGACAGTTGAGAACTTAAGGAAAAACATCTTCTGGCATGTAACCAGGAGAAGTGAAAGTACTGAAATATGATAGATAGCTTTAGTCGAAGAGCCTATATTAAATTACTAATTTCATAATTTTATTGTAGGCTTTAACCTCAAAATTTTTAAATGTCTATTTTCTGAATTTTAAGTATCTATTTGACTGCAAATTTTAATCAAAGTAAATGCCTGAACAACTGGGCTCACCCGCTTGTGTACATCAGGCTCAAGACTGTGATGAAGTAATATTGAGACAGTTATAGAAAATTATTATTAAATACTGGATTATTATGAAGAAATGCAAACAATACGAAAACAATATTAACAAAGTCATGAAATTTCAATTACGTTAAATTTATAGCATTTCAATCATTCACAAAATTCCAGCGCCTGGGCCATACAGATCTAGGATGTCGGGATGAGGGGTGAAATGTATCTTATTCTTACAGATTCGTTTGAATGTTCAATGCCAGCAATATAAGCAACACTTCTGTGGCTATGTTAACCGGGAATTTGTAACACTAGTTCCAGCTAATACATCACAATATTTTTTTTTGGTTTTTTACGACGCTGTATCAACTACGAGGTTATTTAGCGTCGATGAGATTCGTGATAGCGAGAATGTATTTGGCGAGATGTGGCCGAGGATTTGCCATAGATTATCTGGCATTCACCTTATGGTTGAAGAAAAACTCGGAAAAAATCCAACCAAGTAATCAGCCCAAGCGGGCCCGACAGGCAAGTGCCTTAACTGACTGAGCCACGCCGGTGGCCTTCACAATTATTAAATTTACTGCTAATGAACTCACGTTCCTCAGAATAGAGAGCTTAATGTTTTTACGGTGAGATATCTTGTGTTTCGCTAAACAGAAAGTTATAATAAGAAGAGCTGAAATAACCTGCAACAGCATGCGGTCAATATATTTTAGTAAGGTTTAATAATTAGAGCCCGGATTCTTATGTAATTACATATTGCATTCCTTTACTTGTAGACTATTTAAAATGACAAATGTCGGCGATTTGTGCTTCTGATATGGATATAACAGAGTTACCTTTTACATATTTTTGCATATTCTAAGTAATATTACATATTTTACATATTATGTAAAAGAGGTAACTTTTTGTACATATCTAGGCAATTATTGGGTTTTTTTACTTTTTTTATTAAATTCGTTTTATTTTCCAGAGTAAAATATTGCATTTTTTTTCAATAATATATAGGTACTTGGAGATAAATCTTAACGTCCCTGTCCCATAACACCGCCTGGAGGGTCGCCTTTTTTTCACTATAGTACACAATGCTGAAAACGAGGAAGGGCCCGGAACTGACGTCGTTATGTTCTGTTCACAACTATAGAAAATAGTTCAATTTCTAAAGCTGGCCTAAGAGAATAGTTCTTAAACAAAACATTAAACTGGGGATTCCAATCCTTTGTTTGTAAAACAGAATATTCGGGGTGCCTCAACTCTGTACATTTGCACTAATGCTTTCTCAGAATCTGAGATGATCAGGGTGTGCCGGTCATTTATCTTTGTTACAAATTGAAAGTAGGCTATTAGCGAGGGGTTTGGGTGTGTGTTAGGTAAGTCAAAATATTGTTATGTGTGTGACGCAAAAATATTTTTCTAGGAAATCTTAAGGCGCAAGAATATCATAGCAGAGACAAGTTGTATTTGCAAACTATACAATGGGGTGGAAATGGCAAATCGACTTTCCAGGCTGCATCCTACTACTTCAAGTGACAAGTTAAATTATGTCATTTTGTGAATTTAACGCATTAGTAAATACCGTAAAATGGGGTAACTTTGCACCATTTTCTAGTCAAAAATTTGTTTTCAGTCTGTATGTAGTCTTTAAGAGTCTAATTTTGAGATGGGTATTTATTTTATACGTTCTAGGGGTATGCAAGAATGTATTTAGCCAGTCACATCTTTCAAAATAAATGTCTTTTGAAATTTATAATCTGCCAAAAATTGGTGCAAAGTTACCCATAGTTGGGGATTACTTTGCACCGCTAGAGTTTTAAGAGGGGTGGTACAAAGTTTGTCACTGCTGGTGTTACATTGCACCATACACGTGTTAAACAATGAAAATATACTGTATCAGGAACAGAAAAAATGGAAAAACTGCTATAAATAGTAACACGGACCAAACTTAAAAAAAAAAAAAAAAAAAAAAAAACTACACAAAATTTCAATATAAGTGGTCAAATTCTTCTAAAATGTTGTTTCAAAAATATTTCCAGATCTTTCAAATGACAAGTCAGGGCAACAGCATGTGTATAACTGTAAAAAATTAAACGTATTATTTTGTATCAAGTTCTGGAAATTAATATAATAATCAAGCCCTTTCTTGGTACTTTTTCTTGGGTGGATTTAGTTTCCCAATTACATCCTCCCATTCATGTTCCATTCATTTGCAGGATTTGGATGATTTTGTCACTACCTTGATGACAGCACTGTTTGTTTTTATTCCTTGGTACTGTACAGGAAATATTAATTCTTCAAAGCCGAAAACAACAACCTCTCTGCAAAGCTACCTGACTGGTTTCCAACTTTTCTGCATACATTTTCTTCTTCTTAATCCACATCTAAATTACCCGAGATTCTGACGATTCTAGGAACATGAGATCGTTGTCAATATCTTCATAGTCAGGCTGTTCAATTATTTTTTCTTCATTTGTTTTGTGTTGTTGCTAGGAAAACTTGATTTTGAAAGTGGTGGCAATGCCAAAGCAGATGTTAAGGAAATAGAACCCTCACTTTCATGAGCGTAAGAAGTGATTTTGCAATTCTGATTTCAAGTTTTTCATTATATTTGTTGATAAGCTTTGGTGTAAGTCTTCCAAGAGTGTTGGGAAATCTTGTTTTTGAAGCAAAGTACTTTGGATTACATGTGGGCCAAAGCGAACTAACAGAGCCCTATGCCTTTTCATAAAGTACTTTACCCCATCACTGCCCAATAAATTTTTCTTGAACTGCATAACAGTCCTCCTCCTGCCTTGCAGGTAAGCCTTTTCAATATATGCCACGTAGAATGTAACAATTGGGAACCCGAAGTTACTCATTTGCATGGTACAGGCAACAAACGATTCTTCTTAATGCATCAAAATAAACTCCTCATCCACCTGGTTTCTTGGAGTGTTTGTATTCAAATTAATAGTTTATTGTTCTGGAAATTTTGAAATGTGCTTCTGCTGATCTCTAGGCACTATTCCGCTTCTCACTGCATGAAGATACTCTTGCAACTCATCTTCTGAGTAGTTTTCATCAGATCTGACACTAAGAGAGCATTTGCATATTCTCAGCATGACTTTAATGAAATAATGAAATAAAATAATTAGCCTAAAATGTCCTGCTGAGGACAAAGGTCTCCTCGTATAGAGGCAGAGCTCTATTTGTCTCACACAGTGAGCTACTCCACATAAAAGATGGTTGCATGCTCGGAATTGTTCACTAGGTTCACATTCTGCACTGTTTTGATATTGTTCACTTAACTTGTTTCTGTCACGCTGTTTCTATTCACTGTTCACTTGTCTACTTAGGTTTTTCCAGTCTTTCCTATTTCTTGCTCTGCTTGACCAATGGCTTACTATACGTTCACTGAAGAGGTCGGCCCATCTTCTTCTTGGTCTTCCGTGTGATCTCTTCTCAATGCGGGGGTCCCATAGTGTGACTTTCTGCATCCATCTTCCGTCTCTAAGTCTTGCAACATGGCCTCCCCACATCCATTTGGTGTTGGTGGCTTGCAGTGTTGGATCTTCAATTGCCGACATCTTTTGGAGCACTTTGTTTGGAACTATGTCCCTCAGTGATAAGCCTAGTATCCTTCTCAGCATTTTCCTTTGGCATATTTGGAGATTGTTACCAAGTTTGGCAGTGAAAGACCATGTATGACTTTAATATGCAATATAAAGAAAAACAAATTTAAGTAATTTAGCTGAAATACAAAGTGTGAATTATAGTAAGCGTTTTTAAACTTCATGGAAGGTCCTCAAATCAAAATAATCCAATTAAATTTTAGAAAATCTTCGTTTGTGTTGTGGTGCAAAGTAACCCCAATTTAGTCTCAAATTCACCTTGATTAGAAGATTATTCTGTAAAACCTTTTGCTGACAAAACAGCTGCATAAACGAAACTAGAAATTCTAAATCATAAATAAGGAACAGATACACGTATAACTTATCTTGAGACTGTGCACATCATCTATGATGAAAGATAAATAATTTGATCTATATTTCAATCAAATTATGCACATGCTCTATTGTTAAGGTATAGAAATACCATAAAGCAAATCTGTGACCACAAACATTCGAAAATTACTGTACACATATACCATCTATTGGTGGAAGTGACGAAGAGATAAATTTGGCTCACGTAAACACCCCTAGACCTATTTAAAAAGTTTTTCAGAGATGGTGCAAAGTTACCTCTGCAGGTGCAAAGTTACCACATTTTACGGTAATGATTTTAATTGACATATTTTGTTAATATTACATATTTAAGTACATATTTCTCCCATATTTACTACATTTTTATGTACATATTTCGCGCTTTGATAATACATAAAAATCCGGGGCCTATTAATAACTCTTACCGTTCACCTTCACCTCAACCTTCCTCACTTCACAACTTCTCTGCGCATCTCGCAAGTTCAAATAGAGATCTGAGTTGCCAGATTGGGCGAAAATTCGTAGAATGCGCTACTCCCAAGTCCTGTTTGCGACCAAATTTTACATCTGGCGGTCTGCGAGTTTTAGGGCCACTATGCCCTCTCAGTCCATTCTGTGTCTTCTCAGTCCATTCCACGTGCTCTCAGTCTAATCTCTGTCCTGTCACTACACCCTCTGGGTTATCAATGCTCTCACAGTCTTCTCAGTCCACTGTCTGTCTTCTCAGTCCACTCTATGTGCTCTCAGTCCAATCTCTATCTTGTCACTACACTGTCTGTCCTACCAGTCCACCCTCTATACGCTCGTCTATTCTGTCGTCTCAATCCACTCTCTGTTCCCTCAGCCCACTCTATGTGCTCTCAGTCCAATCTCTGTACTGTCACTACGCTCTCTGTCCTCTCTGTATACTCTCTGTTCTCTCAGTTCACTCCAAGTCATCTGAGTCCATTCTATGTCCTCTCAGTTCACTCTATATCCTCTCAGTCCACTCTCCAACTTCTCAGTCCCCTCATGTGCTCTCAGTCCAATCTCTGTCCTCTCACTAAACCCTCTCTCCTACCAGTCCAGTATCTGTCCTCTCAGTCCAATCTATGTCCTATCAGTCCACTGTCTGTGCTCTGAGTCTACTCTACGTCCTCTATCCAATATCTTTCTTATTACTACACTCTCTGTACTTCCAGTCCAGTATCTGTGCTCTCAGTCCACTCCATTTCCTCTCAGTCCGCTCTGTCTTCTCAGGCCTCTCTATGTGGCCTCAGTCCAATCTCAGTTCTGTTACTACACTCTGTGTTCTCAGTCCACTTTCTATATTCTCAGTCCACTCTCTGTCCTGTCAGTCCTCTCTGTGTACCCACAGTCCAATCTGTTTTGTCACCAAACTCTCTGTGCTCTCAGTCCACTCTCTGCTCTCTCGGCCCACTCTATGTATTCTGAGTCTACTCTATGTCCTCTCAGTCCACTCTCTGTAGTCTCATTCCACTCTATGTCCTACCTGTCCGCTCCCTGTCTTTTCAGTGCCCTACATGTGCTGTCCAATATCTGTCCCATCAGTACAGTATCTGTCCTCTGAGTCCAGGCTCTATACTCTCAGACCTCTCATTCTACCCTCTCGTCTCTCAGTCCACTCTATGTCCTCTCAGTCCAATTTCTTCTGTCGATACACTCTGTTCTCTCAGTCCAATCTCTACACGCTCAGTTCACTCTGTGTTATCAGTCCAATCTCTGTCCTGTCACTACACTCACAGTCCTACCAGTCCAGTGTCTGTCCTCTCAGTCCACTCTATGCACTCTCAGACCACTGTCTGTGTTCTCATTCCACTCTATTAGCTCTCAGTATAATCTATCTTCTGTCACTACACTCTCTGTGCTCCCAGTCCACTCTCTGTCCTCTCAGTCGACTCTATGTCATCTGAGTCCACACTATGTCCTCTCAGTCCACTCTTTGTTCCCCCTGTCCACTATGTGCTCTCAGTCCACTCTGTCCTCCCTTTCCACTATATGCACTCTCAGTCCATTCTCTTTTCTTTCACTACACCCTCTGTCCTCTCAGTTTACTCTATATCATCCGAGACCAATCTATCTTCTCTCAGTCCATTATATGTCCTCTCAGTACACTCTGTGTCTTCTGAGTCCACTCTATGTGCTCTCAGTCCAATCTCTGTCCTGTGACTACGCTCTCTGTCCTACCAGTCCGGTATCTGTCCTCTTAGTCCACTCTCTCTCTTCTGAGTCCAATCTATGAGTTCTCAGTCCAATGTCTGTCCTCTCATTATACTATCTGTCCCACCAGCCCACTCTCTTTCTTCTCAGTCCACTCTATGTGCTCTCAGTCCAATCTCTGTCCTGTCACTATACTCTCTGTCCTACCAGTCCACTCTCTTCTTCTCAGTCCACTCTTTTGTGCTCTCACTCCAATCTCTGTCCTGTCACTACAATCTGTCCTATAAATCTACTCTCAGTCCTCTCAGTCCACCCTACATCCTCTCAGTCCTATGTGTTCTCAGTCCAATCTCTGCCTTGCCACTACAATGTCTGTCCTACTAGTCCACTCTGTCCTCTCAGACAACTCTGTGTCCTCTTAGTCCACTCTGTGTCTTCTCAGTCCACTCTGTGTGCTCTGAGTGTAATATCTGTCCTGTCACTACACTCTCTGTTCTACCAGTCACTCTCCGTCGTCTCAGCCCACTCTCTATTTTCTCACTCCCCTCTATGTGCTCTTAGTCCAATCTCTGTCCTGTCACTACACTCTCCGTTCTATCACTCCAGTCTGTCCTCTGAGTCCATTCTGTGTCCTCGAAGTCTACTCTATTTCCTGTCAGTCCACTCTCTGTCTTCTCAGTACATTCCATGACCTGTCATTGGATCCTTATACATTCTAATTTTACGATAATTTGCAATTCTCTCGTACTCATACAGTATTACTTCTATATGCGGATCGAACCCGGGTAATAATGTGTTTGGTCAACAGTTCCTTTGCCGCACAGGTTTCCTGAGTTGAGGCATCATATCAATGCGACTCTGGTGTTCTGACTATAAACTATTTCTACGATTTCATTCAGTTACAACTTATTGACTTTTCAAATACATAACAGCTGCCTTTCTCTTGTAGCTAATTAGTATAGTGTTGGCTGCCATGGATACTTGCATAATTTGAATCACGTAGTAGCCTTGCACTCGTCTTGCGCTCGTCCGCTATGACACCTCGCAGTATATAGGGTGACAGTCCCCACTCGGAACTGTTATTTGGAACCTAGTATTTCATTGAACTGAAACAGTTGGAACTGTTACGAGAAAATAACTTTTCCCATCTCCACTGAATACTAAAGTTGGCTATAGGGCTAGTGCTTAAGATCTCATATTTTTTACTGTCGCGGCACCAAAGATAATCTGGGACACTAAAATAGCAGATTACCTGAATAGAACCACAAGATAGCAAATAATAATTTTTTAACATCAAGAAAAGAAGCTATCGCTAATAATTAATATACTTCTAAGCTGCTCGACCTTCTATTCTATCCTAATGCAACTACTTCAAATCTAAATGTGTGGTGAAACATGTAGGCCTACTTATAATTTACATAGGTAAGTTACGCATCACAAATGATCAACCACAACACCATAGATCAAATATGGTAATCATATTTTAATCTTATAAGTTACATTGCAAGCCAGCATATTAAGTGTCGATCTTGTACACAGTTTACAAATTACGTTTTATTTTCCAAAAACCACAAACAAAAAATTACACATATGTTAGGTAACTAAAGAGTTAGTAAGCTGATGTTGAAGGCACATCTGCTGCACCATATGCATGCTACAGATGTCAATATGGGCTTTACTTAGAATATGGCTTAGTTTATAACTAAGTGTTGCATTAGACGTGTTGTAAAATATTAAAAAGTGAGAATGGTTTATGAAAGAAAGTTTCAATAAAGCTTCCTGTAAACAATATGTTACTCTCACATGGCTCTTCCGTGAAAGATATGTACAAGATGTCCTATGGTGAAAAAGAAGACGAGGATCTGCAAGATTTTTTTTTTTCATTAAGTCCATTGAATATAATTTGAGAGATGAACACTTTATGTCGTAAGGTAAATTTATATTTAAATAAATGTCGCATATACAAAACAGACAGTAATGGCTTATAATATACCTCTAATATAGGTTTTTTCTCCTCCTCTTCTGTGTCGTCAGTTGTTTCTAGAGACAGAGGGTCAACCTCGAGTTCCGTCTTGATCACATCCATCATAACTGAAAGAATTATGAAACTCAAATCCAATTGCAGATCATAAACTGGTGGTACGGGATAAATCGTAATATAGTAAACGCCGGTAGAGGAAGTTATCCCCACCCACATGAAATGTGCATTCGACACAATACTAGCCTATCACGTAGAATGTCTGATGAGCTAGTAGGGAAAAAGTGGAAGGGGTCGCTATATTGCGATTTGCCCGTTGTACGTTTTTTCTCGTTGTTACAAACTGTGATTTCTTACGGCGAATATGAGTACTATATAAGATCTCAATTAATATAGATACAGTACTTACGGGGAAAGTATGTGCCGCTGTAATGAGAAACCACTTATACTTAAGTAATACATATGCCGTAATCAATCAAAAGTGATAATATATTCAAGACTGAAGTCCATATTTACTTAAAATATAATTATATCGTTGCTTACGGGATTACACAAGCTGGCGCATAGCACGATCGAGAGTAGGTCTCTGTGAGTCATGACAATTTCTGCCGCTAGGTTCGCCTCTCTGCCCTATGAAATGATGAATGGTACCATTACAAAGCATTGTGCATCGTGAAAATAGTTCGATTAATTGTGCATTACTGATTGAGTACGAATATTATAAATATGCCAAGCATATTACAGTGTTATTTGAAGTTTGTTCTTCTAATTAATACCATAAAGTAATGAAATAATATAGCCTAGGCCTATATGTGATTTTATACTACCGGTATTGATGTTGATCGTGGTAAATTAATCCAATTTCACAGTGTTGTCTTTTGTATTGTGGTTCATAACAATTATAACAGTATGTGCGTGGAAATGTTTTTAAAATAATAAATTCCAGCTCATGATTTTAAGTGGTCGTTTCAATGGGAGGTTATATTGGAAAGATGATCACAAATGGATAATTTACTGCAAGATACAAGAACTGAATATAAGTGAGTGTTCCGTTGAAAGTGAAAGTGAAAATTTCGTTTTACAAGAGCTAAGTAGGCGTACACGCACTAAAATACTACAGCGTTTACTATTACTATGCTCAATAGATTAATCAGTAGGCCTATAGAAATGTTTTCACCACTGCAAGAAAAAATCGCGCAATAATTATACTTCTCAGTTATTGTGACATCCGTATTTTTTTTTAAAAAGAGAGGGAAAAGTTAGGCCTTCTTGCAAATGCGTAATTATGAATTCAAGGAAATTAAAGATAATGCAGTACCTTAATTAGTTGCAATATCTTATTTAATAACAATATTAATAATATTAGGTGAAAAGGGTAGGCTATAGTGCGTATATGTAAGATGTCAAGTTAATTTATTTCCGGAAATGTTTGGTGTATGAACTGAAGTACAGAGCAGACAGTCCCTCAGTTTATATGTAATATGTTTTAATATCAAGAATGACAGCCTTTTATTGTAATATAATTGAGGAGTAGAAGTTTGCAAATTACGTCTATTGTCCATAAAATATTGTACGAAGCATTTAATAAGCAATGGTGAGTCCTTTAAATGTCCCAAATGTCAATGTCTTTTAAGTGTTCTGCTATGAATATATAGGGCAGAACAGCGCTCCGAGCGGCGGAATTGGCATTACGAGGGAACCACTTCAGACTCGTTTTTCAAGCTCTATGCGCCAGCTTGTATAATCTCGTAAGCAACGAATTATATACATCCAGGCAATGTATTTCAGCGTCCCAAAGATGTTGAGACACATTCGTGTGTTCACTCAGATACTATAAAGCAGTGACACTATAAAGCAAACTGTAGATCACTGCCTACTGGATTGAATGAATGAAAGGGACGAAGAAAGAATGAATGATATTTAAAATGGCAGGCAGGGTAAGCATCCCATGTCTCCATTGGTTCCCGACTTGCAATTCACTAACTTTAGATCGAGGTTCCCAGCTAAAAGCCGTTTGCCCTCTCAACTAACAGTAGTGTATTTTCCCCTGTAAATGATTATATGAAACATGTACACGTTAACAGTTGAATTGTGAATGAAATGAATGAAGCACCATGCCTCGCAGATGTTAATGAGAGGTGGAGAGTCCAGTGCTCTGGTCAGTTCTGTCCTAGTCACGTTTTTGTAGTGGCGCTAGGGAGACTCGTAACCTGTTACCCTAGATCATATGATCTAGGCTGTTACCAACAAAGTGGTGGGCTACTCGTTTCCGTAGAAGCCGTCTGGCTGCCTGGTTGGCTGTGGCAAGTGTCTGTCGTTTCGCGGGGTTTGTGTCTGTAGTGAGTAAGGAAATAGTGAATGTCACTATTTCGTCCTGTAGTCTGTTTAGTTGCCGGTCAATGTAGGATTCTATTTTCTGCATAGCAGAACGTAGAACCCCCTCGACCAGCTGTTCCGTGGTTGTTTTGTCTGTCTGTGGATTGCATCTTATATATATATATATATATATATATATATATATATATATATATATATATATATATATATATATATATAGATGTGTCACTAGAGTTGAGCTTAAACGATATTTTCAAGTATCTGTGACAACTGTGACTGTGACAATTAAATATCTGTGACTTTTACCTGTGATTTTGTCACACCGATATTTTATATCGATAAGTAAGCACAATATGCATGAATTACACCGATATTTTGTCACACCGATAAAAATTAACAGGAAATATTGAAGAGCAGTGCAATGTGAATACGATTTCTCTATACACGCCACCCATCAGTGGTTTATATGGGAAAATCCAACAAATAACTTATGTACATGTACCATTAACAAATAAATACTAATCTAACTGAACAGTAACATGTAAAAAGTTTACCTCATATACCAAGACGTTATATCGCAATTGATTGTAGATATAGAATCAATTGATAATTTTGTAATGTAGTTGGGTATGGAGAAATTGAGGTTATGTGATTATCCTAATCGTTTTAAAAATTGATCCTTTTTATTGTATATAATATAATGGATAAATTATTTTAAGTCGTGCATTAACATCATAATACTGAGTCATAATAAAAATTAACGAAACATAAGTATTCGGAAAAACAATGGAAAATAATTACAAAACAAAACGGTTGTTCAGACAGAATTTTACACAAGATGAAGTATTGGTAACCAATGTTATTATTATTTAATCGTGTAATCACTATATCATTCATAATAAGATGGTGAAACTAGCGTTGAAGTAGTTTCGGCAATTTCGGATGTGAAAATCGTTGCATTTGTAAGGATTTTTTTTTTTTTTTTTTTTTTTTTTTTTGCGTAGAGACAGTTGCTTGGGTTAAACTAGCGCTGAGGTAGTTTCGGTGATTTCGGAAGTGAAAGTCGTCGACTTTGATTTTTTGTGGAGATGCAGTTGATCGTATATCCAAGGCATAACAAATACTAAACTAAAGTTAACCTGTCACAGATTCGTATATGCAAGGTGTATATGCGTAGTACGAAGGGAACTACCTAAACGCTAGTTTAGTCGTTGATCGTATATGTCTAGGCATAATAAAAACTTTAACCAACCAAACCTGACCTGTCACAGATTCGTATATACAAGGTGTATAAGGGGAATACGAAGGAAACTATCTCAAAGTTAGTTTAGCCAAATAAGTTGCGCATCATATTAGCCAGTTTTGTCTCGTTCGGTTTTAATTATATAGGCCTAGATACGGTTGTCGGCTTGTGAGAAATGCTTCGAAAGTTCGGAAGAACATAACGTTCAGGGACACGGAGTGAATTAACATGATTTACGTTTGATGCCCCTTATTTTCAAATGTAATTAATTATCCCATTTATGTGTAAGTGTAGGCCTATTTTAAAAGTGTGCAAGGGCAATGAGAACGATTTGATGGAGCAGTGTCTGCTAGATGTCAATCTTTTTGGAATTTATAAAATTGACAATTTTTGCTAACTACCCCATAGTATTATATTTAAAAGTTGAAAATTACTTGCAAGTTGATTATTTTAACAATATCAAGATAAAAATCACTAAATATCAAGTTTAGAGCATTGATTAGGCCTATTAATTGGGGTGAAATAACACCCCACACAAGTACCAATGTTAGGAAGCACTGTGCGATTTCATAAGAGTTAATAACCATAAACAACATACCGGTAAAGAACTTATTACAAAAATAATTTTACTTTAAGTTTAATTATTTTAATTAATACTACCCTGCACGGTTCGTGTTGGAGCTGTACATTAAAACTGGATCATACATAAATGAGAGAAGTACAGGACGGTAAAGTTATTAAAATAATGTAGGCTCTTGTGACTAGCCTATTCTGTTTGTAATTATAGTATAACTACAAAAAAATATATATATATATATATATATATATATATATTGTTACTGCGTAAAAATTGCGTGGAAAATACTAACACATTAATATAAATTCACAGAAGTATGAAAATGTGAAGATCTCGGGGAATACATAAAATATTTATAAAGCATATATACAGACTAAATATGAAAACAAAATGTTAGATTCATGATTATATTAATATAATGCCGCTAATAACTTTGCAACACATCATCACTTTGAAAAAAATAATATTGAAAAAAATGTCACGAAAAAATAAATACCACCGCCCGATTGCTCTTATTGTACCGTGCGCATGCGCAAACTCACGACGTAGAGGAGAAAATATAAGTCGCAGACGTTGCAACGGTCACAGAGTACTGAATACGGAGCAGATTTCGATAGCGATATTTTGTCACAGATATTTCGCGTCATCAGTCACAGGGTTATCTGTGACAAAAAAATACCTGTGACAAAATATCGGTTTGTGAAATATCGGCCATCTCTATGTGTCACTGCCTGCTCATTTCTCTTTCTTGGCATTGAGGTTAGCGTGGACAATTAAGGTAAGCGTTCACTACATCGTACTGCATTCCTCGTACGAATCGCACGCAACGGATATTTTTAAGTGCAGTGCATTCACTGTAAAGGCTGGTTCACAATAAACCGGGAACGGAAACGACAATGATAACGAGAACGGAAATAATGTTAAAGTAAATGTATTTAACATTATTTCCGTTCTCGTTCCCGTTGTCGTTTCCGTTCCCGGTTTATTGTGAACCAGCCTTAACGGATCTACCTCATCGCGTCATCGGATTCCCTATCAGCTGTTTAAAACGTGTCGTCGTACAACATTGACATTGCTGAAAAGGGAGGAGTTTGAGGTTAGAGCTATTATTTATGAGTGTTAGCGAATAAGAATTTGTAATTCCTTCATGCATCTTAATTGAAGAGGAAGAAACGAAAGAAATATTGGTTACATAATATATATGAAAGAAACGATTTGATTACTATAATGGAAACGCGTCAAATTATATAATTCTTTGCAATTTTCTACAAGCGAAATAAGTTTTTCGTCTGCCATTTTGGCGCGATACTGAACATGACACACGATAATAGTAACAGTTGACCAATTAAAATTGATTTATTAAAGAAGGCCGTGATCGCACGCATCGGAAAAGTTGCTCATGCGAGAAACGTGGACGGATTTGCTGAGAGCCGGTGCGTACGATACGATGTAGTGAATGCGGTTACATAACAATTACAGCGAAGATTGTCTCTTTCCGATCCGTGCGATTCTTCCGATGAGTGCGATACGATGTAGTGAACGCTTACCTTTATTGTCCAGTTCAAAGACGTCTCGACACTAGAGCGCAGCAAGTAACTGCCGTTGGTTTCCATAACTTGCGTTCAGAGAAAGGTCAAGGAATGACTCCTTTCTGTGGTTGGCTGCTCCATTGAGAGCGTGTCTAGCAATATTACGAATGTTTGATACTTCCAACGAGTTAGAAAGAGAAGAATATAAAGTGGCCATGTTGTCCTGTACAGCGCTCTTTGCGGTGCCACCGCGAAACACGGCAGATCTGAACTAAGCGCACACCTTTGTAAAGCTATGGTTTCGCTACGACGATCTTCGTCGAACGAACATCGCTGACGATTGAAATCGCCAGCGGTCATCGTCACAGAGTGGTTTCTTTACCGGCGAACTTCGTAGGTGGATAGTTTATTGTTTTATATAGTTGACCATGTCTGATCAGCTGATAAGTGGATCACAATATGATAACGTTATAATATAAGTTTTGCCTTGAAAAACAAGTACGGATCTTTAAAGTAGTTAATGTCATGTTTAGAAATAGATATACAGAGGGGTCTTTTAATTAATTGATATTAAGACATCTTGAAAATGAACCCACCAATTTTAAGGAATATTTCAGACTTTCTCCCGAACAATTTCATTTTGTTCTAAGTTCAATTGAAAATGATATTGTAAAATTACCCACAAAATTTATTCACAACCAATAAGCCCAGCTGAAAGATAAGCATAACTTTAAGGTAAAAACCAATTATATAAAAACTTTATTTCTACTTTTTACAATGTTATTTTTTTCATTTAGGAGCATTTATTTAGGAAATAATGTTACAAATAAAAAAATAATATGAGAAGGAGGTTGTTGCACTTCTCTCCTTTGCTCGGAATTTCACTTCACTTACTATTTCACACTCAAGCTTTTGCTTCAGTAGCTAAATCTGCCGCATCGTGTGTCCTTCAATTATGAATCAATTTATTCAGTTGTATTAACAGTTCTGGTTGTTGCAAAATATAGATTTGTTGTTGTTTACATTGGTTCTTCTTTTTGGCTCATGTCGAACAGGGATTTGTGTTTAATCAATTAAAATATCGCCCTCATTAGTGAAGAAATTGCAGAAAGATTTCTGTTTTACCGTCATTATGGTATGTATGATGTATAAATCACATGTCATTAAATGATTTAATTCATGACCTACTGTAATTTTACAATTGGCTTCTCGGCGATGATCGCCAGGTTTTTGCCTCCAAGGCAAACGTCGACGATGTTCGTCGAGCCCGGCGACGTTCGTTGACGTTCATCGCCGTAAAGAAACCATGCACATTCAAACCAACGGGACAGAATCCCAGCGAAGATCGCCAACGATGATCGTCGGCGAAGATCGCCGTAGCCAAACCGTAGCTTAAAAATTCGTCTGCTTACAATGTTGTATAACGGAGGTAAGAACCACAAAAAAAAAAAAACAAAGAAAAAACATGCCTGTTATGTGTGCTGCATATAACTGCAATGTCAAAAGGAAAAAGACAACTGATATATCATATTTCATGTAAATTTTATGAAGTTAAGTCCATAGTTTTGTTAATTAGCAGCATTTTTTTTTTTCATGCATAAATGTGTAACAACGCCCGGCATAAACAAAATAAATGGTTCACTGTTAATGTACTTAAACTAAATACGGATAAAACTACTACAATTCCGTTTCAGACCCAGTGAAAAACAAATAGCAATGTAATATTAAAATTGTATTTCGACACCAGCATCCTTTATTTCTGCTCCTGTCCTTACTGCTTATAGAAGAAGACGATGAGCTGTAGCTTAAAAAAGTAGGCCTGTTTCGAATGCAATGACTTGAAGGCGGATGTGGCAAAGAACTAACATTGGGGATGGAGAGTTGAAAATGGCTGTGATGATGTGGTGAGCGTTCCGCATGCAATGGTGGGCGACAGTGAGAAATATAGTGATGAGAAAGACGAGAACGAAAAGGGCTGGGTGGTGATAAGTCGATAAATGTGTGGAAAGGAATGCACGAGAGCCACCATTGCACCCCTCCGTCACCAAAAGTGGAGGAACTCACCTCGACCGGAAATAGATTTCCAAGGTTGTATCTGACATAGAAAAAAATGCAGTAGGCTAGTTGAAATGACAAAGTTCAGTTTTCATTTATGTAAAATTGACTCAGTAACCAGCCATTGTTTGTTTTCAGAGGTTATGTGAGTCACTGTGTCTTATGTTTAATTCCGTATCAAAGAAAGTATTTATGTGATATTCTACATGGATCACACAGCGATTTCATCGAAGGACTACAAAGGTCAGCGAACAAAGAAAATGACAGGGCACAATCAGATAGCAGAAACATGAAGCTGGAGAAACGTAAATAATTAATGGGGAAAGATAATAAAAAAAGGTTCTAAGTGCAGTGTGATCTAAAATCCACTTCTAAAATCGGTGATAATGAAATAAAATAATTGTCTACTACTATTATACAATTTACTAATGGAAAACAACATTTTCTTCTTTACATTCAACTGAACGTTTCTTCACGGAATGCCCAAGAGGTAAATAATAACAGTTTATAAAAGAAAACGGTAAGAAGAGGGATGTAGCTGGAAGAGAAAAGAATAAGAAGAACGTTTCATTCTTAATTTTTACCTTAAAAACTGCATTAACTTTCCTGGGGCTGACATAAGTTCTATTTACAGAAGAAGTTAAATATGTACAATGTGACAGGTTACTTCACCACAATAAAAACTGTTTATTGCACTTTTTGGAATGATCAGAGGCTGATAGAAGTGTCAATGACTTCACTAGTGCCTTTAAAAAATTAGATCTACTTACTTGTAAAAAATAATTTACTGTCTTGATTACATGGAGTGATTCCTGTGCTCCACGGAAACGTAATTCATATATTTCGAATACAGCACTTCAGTTTCCGAAAGAAAGCCCTGGAATAAGTACTGTAACCCGATGATTCTTACTGCTAGGAAGTGGACAGCCCACACAGGTTAATTGAAAAAGCGGTAGAGAAAATGGAATGTTTTCATCTTTGGGTCTAATGAGACTGCTGAAACAAATAAATAAATCCAGGCTTTATAGAGTAACTCAGTTAAGAGATCCAGACTCCAAACATTTTTCCCCCCTTCCCAATTACTGAATTACAACTTGCATCATTTTAAAAAATATCAACCATCAAATTTACTCTGACTCTATATTTTGTGAAGTGACATTCAAGTTGTCTCATAATAAATATAAAGCAACAAATACGTAATTTAAAATTGTTCGAAAACGGGCACAGAATGACAGTATTACTTCAAGGCATTGCAGAAGACACACCAAAACCAACTAGTAAACTTACAGATACCGCATCTCCAAAGTAAAAAATAGGAAAATGAAGCAGAGGTATATTCCAAAGTAAGACAGGAAATATTACAATACCCTATTGAATTTTAGTTGCAAGATTAGCACTGATTATATCAGATACTTTATTTTGTTCTTGTAGGCTTTGTAACAATTAAAGTCCACACCTATGGAGTAACGGTTAGCGCGTCTGGCCGCGAAACCAGGAGGCCCGGGTTCGATTCCCGGTCGGGGAAAGTTACCTGGTTGAGGTTTTTTCCGGGGTTTCATTCAACCCAATGTGAGCAAATGCTGAGTAACTGTCGGTGTTGGACCCCGGACTCATTTCACCAGCAGTATCACTTTCAACACATTCAGACGCTAAATAACCTAAGACCTTGATAAAGCGTCGTAAAACAATCTACTAAAATAAAAAAAAAATAACAATTAAAGAAATGTCAATAATTTTATTAAATTAACGAATATGAATAAATATAATTTACAACCAACATTACAATCATCAGTAATTGTCGAGAGGCAAATAAAATTAATTTGCTATCCATTTAAATATTTTACTGAATTATAACTCATACTGTGTTACCAAATTGCAGTTACAGCCCAGTTACTTTATGGTGACAGCTCGTCGACGCGAGAGAGGAGAAGGTTCGACTGTGGGAGGGAGACCGATCCGAGACGGAGCGACGTTTTCTGAAAGGAGGGAGGGAAATACAGTCATATTAGAAATGAAGTCTAACGTTGCTCTCTCGCACGTTGCAGCGTCTGCATAATTTTGAGCTCCTGTCACTGTGTTCCCTTCATACTCCGGAACAATAGTCACTAATAAACACTAAAGAAGTAAACTAACATGGAAATACAATGAGCAGCAGTTCGGAACAATAATAAACACTAAAGAAGTAAACTAATGGAAATACAATGAGCAGGAGTTCGGAACAATAGTAAACACTAAAGAAGTAAACTAATGTGGAAATACAACGAGCAGCAATCGAATCACTATATTTAACAGTGAATCACTAATTAACAATGAAATATACTCATGCGGAAATACCGGTAATATTCATCAGTCCTTCACTGTTACCTTTCCCATCATCATAATCATCATCATCATCCATGTAAAAGATGGAGCGGCCTTCTTCTCTGTACTTCTTTATTTTCCTCAAATACTGCAAACTTTCGGCCTAATGCTGTGATGCTCCATCACAATTTGGCGATTATTTTGTGTTTTTTTTTTTTCCAATCAAATCCTAATTTCAAAATAACTTTCCTCAAAGTCGAGATACCTCCCTGAAAGTCGATAGTCTTTCAATTTCAATAATATATATATATTTTTTTAAGTGTGGGTCGCTATTTCTATGACATATAGAACTCGTGCTTTGGTTCGTCTTATGACAGCTTCATTAAAGTTGTCCACAGTTGATTTTGGCGCCGATTATCAATGTTTTTAGTCTCCTTTATTATTTGGCTAACACAGCTCTCAGACACAGCGGTAAAACTCTGCTACAAGTTTTCCAACATTCGTTAGGGTTTTTCTTCCGACGCTATCTTCATAAAGCGCTACATGTTGCTCACGACTTCTCGCGACTGCGAATGCAATACCCGACCTTTCAGTTTGCTTCTAGCAGGCAGCATTTTCACAAACAGAAAATAGCAGTAAATCTGGACAATAAATACTACGTACTAAACAATACAAAACAGAAGCACTACAACTATTTAAGTAACTAAATGAAATGTACGTAACAAACACACTATATTGCAATATACAAGACAGTGGTGGTGTAGTAAGATCTTAGCGCGACTGTACGGCCACACTAACGCTCCCGAGATGTGACCGCTAAAGCAGACAGGGGAAGACTAAAATGAACACCCCTTCGAACGAACAGTGAACTGGCCCAAACCACTGCGTCGCCAGGCCATAGCTGTCACCATAAAGTAACTGGCCTGTAGAAACTTGTATTCCAACGACATTTGCTTTTCTATGAATGACAAGGTTCTAACTGCAAATCCCTTCATCTTATAAACAAACAATGCTTACAGATACTTTATGTGCTTCATACCTCTACAGACATTAATAGAATAGAATTTGTAGCATTGACGCCAAAGTAGATTAAAATAATAAACATAGATAACAAAGATAGCAAACTTTAAGTGTACTGGGACATGACGACTGTCTATTTTAGCTCTTGAACTGGCAAATGAAATATATGCCCTACTGAAGCACTTTTTTAAGTCACAGGTTTACGAAATAAACCACCCAGGCATGGTCACTAAGACCTCTGCGGTTGTTACACTGCTTATATCTCCAATTAAAATTTAATTGCGCAGCTGTGATTCTGTGTAATTGTTGATTGTTGTTGACGAAGACCTCTGTTAGAGGGATTTGTTTGTAACTGGTTCTGGCAGTAGTTTATCACATTTAGATTATTTCGAGTGGTCTTGCAGACCGTGCCTGGGTATTCACTATGACTAGCAAACCTGCTCTTTCGTATAACATGAATGTGAATAATCCTATGATCATGAATAACAAATGTGGCACTTCGAACGCAGTGAATGCTCCAAATTTCAACACTACTATATCACGGTGGCATGAGGATGATGAAGGAAGTGCTTGTCATCCAGAGCTGAGTGATGATGGCGAGAACGATGAGCAAAATATGACTGATGATCTTCGGGTTCGCCAATAATATGATTATGGTGTCTCACGTTCCAAGAAAGAATAGGGCTGTCGTTCTGGTAGCCTCTATACACAACTCAAAAATGTTTGATGGTGTAAGTGATAAACCAGTAAATTGCATATCATAATATGGTTATGGGTGTCGTCTATTTCTTAGATGAGAATTATGCACAATATAGCTGTGGTCGTCGAACCAGATGGTCTATGGCTATATTAATGTTTACAATTCTTGACATTAGTGCAATTAGTGTATATACCATGTTGGTTCCTACAAAAACAACGAATCAATTTTCAGAATGGTTTTCATGAAGAATCTTGCAAACGTTCTTACTACTTCCCACATGCATATTGGACACAACAAATTAATAACTTTTGAAACCCGAGCCTCCATTAGAAGAATCTGGGAAGTTGAAGAGTCTGTGCTACCATTTGAAGAGAAACTTGAGGAACAAGACATGCTACAGCTGTCCGCCAAAGAAGCAACGAAAAATAGCATACATTTGTTATTGTTGCACGAAACCTGTCTGTTTGGAGTGTACAGTGAAGATATGCCGTAACTCCAAAGGCACACAGTAGGAAAAAAGTAAAGAAAGTGGAAAACAAGACCCTAAAAATGTAATTTACAATGTTTCAGTGTTTTCTAAAAATATATTATATTTTTACAATTTGTAGTTTTAGAACAAAAGTGCTTTCCTTTCAAAGTAAAGACCAATTATGTACTATGTTATTTCTAATCAGAAGTTTAACACCGAAAAATATGTAAGAATGCAAGAAAAATTTGTAGAACTGATCATTTTCAAAATGTGTTTAATTTTAACAACATTTATGACAGCCTTAAATATTATCAAAATAGTAACTTGCTATTATTCATTTAAATAATTTCAATGTCCTAATCTTATTTTAGACATATTAAAATATATCTGGAATAATTTTGAGATGTCTGTGGTCTGTTCTTTTTATATATTTTTTTTCAGCGGTCTCTACGACCATGTCTGGGTGAAAGTGTGACTTCATTTAGACCTGGGTGGTTAAGGGTCAATGCATTAAACAATACTTATAGTATCTTCAGATGATGAAAAATTAAATCACGTATTTATGGAGTGCTCTCAAATACGGTAATTAGAATTTCCCGTAACCTTGATTTTTCAAAACTTAGGTATACTTATCTCATAAACTAATGAAGATAGTGATGAAATTTTTGTTGCAGGTACATATTAGTTCGATCTTAAAATAGAATGGTGTGCTTTTAAATTTCATAATTGAATTTAAAAAAGAAATTAAAAATTAAGGAAAATTTTGGGAAAAAAAAAAGTTCATATTTTTTTTTATTTTGTAAATATATGGTGTTTAGTTAAGAAGATAGTGCATTCATTTTGTCATGCGACATATTCTCACTATACCAGAAAAAATTTACAGAGGTTTTGACTAAAATTCTATGAGATATGTGTACCTAACTGATGAACCATGTGTAACAATTTATTTTTTAATAATCCTATTTGAGGGTACCCTATAAATATTCTGTTAGGGATAAATGACTTAATTTTTTATCAAAAGATAGCCTATTATAATTGTTTAATGTATGGTATAAATTTCGTAAACCTGTGAAAAAGGAATTTTTCAGTAGGGTCTATATTAGGCATTTAGTTACAAAATCTAATGCATCACTAAAACAGGCACATCAATATGAAGCGATTCTTGGAGGTATCAATGACAGAATTTCCAATTGAAAACATCTATACTGCAAAATGCAATAGAGGACTGGGCGAAATTTTGAAGTGTGTACGTAAATAAGGAGGGAAATTTGTAGGAACGACTGACGTATTGTGTGCGAATAATGTGTAGGTATTACAAATTAAAAACGAATTTAAAATCTTTTACTGCATTTTTTTTTATCATTCATACAGTTGTATGTAACAGAATTTATCATAAGACTATGAAAGAATTCTATGAGCAAAATCAATGGAAATGCAACCTAATACAACATTCGATATGAACAGTGTAGGTACACTGTTACTGTTTTAATGCCATAATTATCTATGGTGTAAACATTTATTTTATTTCCAATTAATGGCAACTAACACTGACCTAATCAACTTTGCAATATATCATGACTAGGAAACACTTTCACAAACTTTACACTCATGAATAAAGGCATACATACAGTGAGGTTGAGTTACGGGCCGACTAAGGGTGGCTGAGAACTGGGGAGATTCCAAATATCAGGGCCATATAATACATGTGCAGGTAGCCGCTTGTAGTCAGTTTGAGGGACAATTTGCCAGAAAATCGTGGTGCGTTTATTTGTTACTATGTGCGTCAGGTAGCCGCTTGTAGTCAGTTTGAGGGACAATTTGCCAGAAAATCGTGGTGCGTTTATTTGTTACTATGTGCGTTCGTAGTGTGTGAACTGTGTGCTAAAGAAAATATCATATAAGGAATAGCTACACTCACACCTACCTACATGTCAACCAATATATACAAACAAAAGACAGACATCAACACATATACAAAATACACTCAAAGCTACACTACACATTAGAAATTGAAAACAACAAATCCATAAATTTTCTAGACATCACAATAACAAAAGTAGACAACAAACATACATTCAAAGTATACAGAAAAACAACAACACACATACACAACACATCCAACTACACCACATAACACAAACAAGGTGCATTCCGAACAATGGTACACAGACTAATCAACATACCAATGAACGAACAGGATTATAACGAAGAGATAAACACAATCAAATACATAGCACAAGAAAACGGATACAACCCTAACATAATAGATACGTAAGACAAAACATAATCACAAAAACATAAGAATACAATACAAACACAAGAACACAAAAAATACATCACATTAACACACGAAAACAAAAATAAACACAAAATTGCAACCTCATTCAAGAAATTAAATTACAACATCGCATACAGAAGAAATAACACTCTACAAAAACATCTCAAAACACAAACAAACGAATACAACCACACAGGCGTATACAAACTCAAATGTAACACCTGCAACAACTTCTACATAGGACAGACAGCCAGATCAGTTCAAACACGTTACGAAGAACACATCACAGCCATAACAAAATTACAAAACACCTCCACATATGCAGAACACATCACAAATGCTAACCACACCCACAAAGACATCAACAGACATGGAAATACTACACATCCAACCAAAAAGCCAGAAACTAAGCACACTAGAACAATATGAAATATACAGAGACACGAAAACACACCCCACCGAAATTTTCAATACACAATTCAATTTCAAAACACACACACTCTTTGACTCTACACTATACCACACGAACGCATCCTCACAGGAAACAGAACAAGAGGCGCCAAGACCAACAACGATCAGTTCCGAGGATGACCCATAAATTGGTCGAAACATGTTAACAAAAGTACGTTAGAATTTAACACAAGAAAGTCTTATCATACATATTCCGAAGTGATACAGTGTGAAAAGTTGTGTAATCAAGATGTATGTACAACATATAAATAAAAATACTAATGACATGCGCAGCAAACGTAACTTCGGTTAAGAATACTGCATTCCCCAATAAGCAGCCGCGATCAGCCGACACGTAACTAAAATCCTCACTGTATTTCTCTATTAAAGTCCTAATTTGCCAGCAGAAATTCACACACTGCATTAAAGCTTATCTACATGTTAACATATATGCAGTTTTAGCTTACCTTAAACGTGAAACACAATCTGCCAATAACAAATATTAAAGGCATTTCTCCTGTGTTGTGTTCCTTCAGACTACCAGATCCAGAAAAACTCTACATACTCCGCATTGAAATAGTCTGTCGCCTATATGTAAGCGGACGTAATTATACAGAATATCCCACTTGTGAGAAAGAGTATCCATAGATTTCACATTTTAATTACTTTAGCGCGTGTGAACGCGAGCATGTCTGTTTAAATCCCTCGATTCTGAGAGAGACAGACACACACACACACACACACACACACACACACACACACACACACACACACACACACACACACACACACACACACACACACACACACACACACACACACACACACACACACACACACACACACACACACACACACACACACACACACACACACACACACACACACACACACACACACACACACACACACACACACACACACACACACACACACACACACACACACACACACACACACACACACACACACACACACACACACACACACACACACACACACACACACACACACACACACACACACACACACACACACACACACACACACACACACACACACACACACACACACACACACACACACACACACACACACACACACACACACACACACACACACACACACACACACACACACACACACACACACACACACACACACACACACACACACACACACACACACACACACACACACACACACACACACACACACACACACACACACACACACACACACACACACACACACACACACACACACACACACACACACACACACACACACACACACACACACACACACACACACACACACACACACACACACACACACACACACACACACACACACACACACACACACACACACACACACACACACACACACACACACACACACACACACACACACACACACACACACACACACACACACACACACACACACACACACACACACACACACACACACACACACACACACACACACACACACACACACACACACACACACACACACACACACACACACACACACACACACACACACACACACACACACACACACACACACACACACACACACACACACACACACACACACACACACACACACACACACACACACACACACACACACACACACACACACACACACACACACACACACACACACACACACACACACACACACACACACACACACACACACACACACACACACACACACACACACACACACACACACACACACACACACACACACACACACACACACACACACACACACACACACACACACACACACACACACACACACACACACACACACACACACACACACACACACACACACACACACACACACACACACACACACACACACACACACACACACACACACACACACACACACACACACACACACACACACACACACACACACACACACACACACACACACACACACACACACACACACACACACACACACACACACACACACACACACACACACACACACACACACACACACACACACACACACACACACACACACACACACACACACACACACACACACACACACACACACACACACACACACACACACACACACACACACACACACACACACACACACACACACACACACACACACACACACACACACACACACACACACACACACACACACACACACACACACACACACACACACACACACACACACACACACACACACACACACACACACACACACACACACACACACACACACACACACACACACACTCTCTCTCTCTCTCTCTCTCTCTCTCTCTCTCTCTTCGCATCAAATAGCCTTTCGCGAGTCTGAATTCGAACATGTGTGTTTAAAACTGACAATCGTGAGAAACAATTTCCACACATCATACTTGAATAGCTTTTCGCCAGTGTGAATAAGACTGTATCGCTTTAAAAGTGACGATTCAAAGACACTGTGCACACATCACATTACAATGGCCTTTCGCGATTCTGAATTCGAATGTGTGTGTTTAAAACTGATAATCGTGAGAAACATTTTCCACACATCTCACATTTGAATGGCCTTTCGCCAGAGTGAATACGACCATGTCTATTTAAAAGAGACGATTCAGAGAAACACTTTCCACACAACTCGCATTTAAATGGTCTTTCGCCTGTGTGAATACGACCATGTCTCTTTAAAAGAGACAAGTCAGAGAAACACTTTTCACATAAATCGCACTTGAATGGCCTTTCGCGTCTGTGAATACGCCCATGTGTCTTTAAAATTGAAGATTCAGAGAAACACTTTCCACATAACTCGCATTTGAATGGCCTCTCGCCAGTGTGAATACGAGCATGTCTGTTTAGAATTGATGAATGTATGAAAGACTCTCCACACACGTTGCATTTGAATGGCTTTTCGCTGATATTAATGCGAACATGTTCATCTTAAGTTTTCCGGATGTTGGAAACATTTACCACACAACTCGCATTTGAATGGCCTTTCGCCTGTGTGAACATGAACATGTCTATTTAATTCTGTTTTTTGTGAGAAACGTTTCCGACACACGTTACAATGGAATGGCCTTTCGCCTGTGTGAATCCGTAGATGCTTCTTTAAATTTCCCAATTCTGAGCAACACTTGCCACACACCTCGCACTTGAATGGCCTTTCGCCTTTGTGAATACGCGTATGTCTGTTCAAATCCCATGTTCCACTGAAAGATTTGCCACATATGGCAACTAAACGGCGTTCTGCTTTTGTGTAGGACTGAATGTCTCTTTCTATCGCTCAGTTTACAGAAACACTATCCACAGACATCGCATTTAAATGGTCTTTTTATTGTGTGTCTATGAAAAGTAAGTTTCAGAGATTGCGATGTATCAAAAACATGGTTCATAGAATTACTGCGTATGTCTATAACGTTTGATCTGTCTGATTTGTGGAAAAACATTTCTCTGTCTCCACTAAAATCAATGTGAAGATATCAACATATGTACAACGTTGGACAAAAGTCGCTTTCCCCAATATTCGTGTTTGTTTTCATAGTTGTACATAAACACATGTCGTAACTTCAATAAAAGGATAACTGGTGGGTTGACAACCATTTTCGTACGTCAACTGTATTTCCGATGTAATGTCTTGTTATTGATGTTGTTTTGCTTTATTGTATTGGGTTGCGTCTCTATGAAATAACTGCAATGTAAGGCAGTGTTTGGAAGAAGCGACTTTTGACCCAATTTGTATATTCAGCAATACATGTATATGTATACAGTGTATTTACTCGAATATAGTGCGCACTTTTTTCAGCTGAATTTAGTCTCCAAAATCGTAGGATACATTAAAATCAATGGTTCACAAGATTCGTATGCAAACTTGAAAATTCTGCTTATTGTTGTGCGTGCAGTTCGGCTCTGCTCGTCGTTCCGCAACGTTCCTCACTTCGCACACCTCCTTATTTTTTGAAAGAATTGTTATTAATAGCAGTAAAAACTCCAAAGTGAGTTGTACTTATCAGAAGATGGTAGACAAAAACCGAAGGGTGTCGAATGAAGGAAACTTCAAGCTACGCACTATACTTTATACTGAAAATCATGAAAATATGCAGGCTGCAAGAGAAATTTGTGTAGCAGAAAGCAACATTCACTAATGGCACCATCACAGAATGGGGATATTTGATTCTGAAGTGACGAGGAAGAATTTTACCGGCCCAAGAATAAGAAAGTGTCCTGAGGTAGAGGTTTGGAATTCATATAGGAAAGGAGAAAAAAATGGCTCCATGTGACTAGTCACACAATTAGACGTATCAGTAAAGTTAGTAAGGTGATTACAACCCATTGTACTCGCATATCACGGCAAGTGTAGACAGATAGGTGGTTGTGTAAAGTAAAATTAAATTTCGTATGAGCTTGCAGCTGCGCATTACATTCGCCAGTACTGATTTTTTTTATAAATCAAGGCTTCAAAAATTGAGGTGCGTAGTAGATTCAAGTAAATATGGTATATGTCTAGTCATGTATATCTACTTAATACTGCGAAATCTAGAAAAAAACACTTTCCAGTCACTCGGCAATTGAATTGTTTTTACATTTGTGAATACATACATAGAGCTTTAAGAGTTCCTGTTGTCTGAAAAACTTTCCACATACATCGCATTTGAATGGCATTACACTACACATACACACGCACACAGATATATATATATATATATATATATATATATATATATATATATATATATATATATATATATAGATATATATATATATATATATATATATATATATATATATAGACGAATAATTTTTTGTTGGATCTATTGTTGTGGGATATTTGGGACACAGAGTCGGAAAATGGCATTCAATAGACAATACCAAATCTAGTTTAAGTACTGTTGAATTTATATAACTATACACTACAATATATTACAATTCTGATTTTTCTTATTGGATATGAGTAGATTCTGCGCCAGCACCGGGTTTCCCCTTCTCCCTTCATCGTCATCCTCATCATCATCATCATCATCATCATCTCTTTCCACACACTACACTTACATGAAAAACCGAACACACACACTTATCTTACAACACGACACAACTCTCCACAAGTACACATCATGAATAGTGTGCGTGGCTAGTTGAAGAGATGTGCAACTAGAAAAATGGATCCCAGTTCTGCCATCTATCAGCAATATTCGTAACTCGATCACGTAAAGTGAAGTGGGAGGCAATGAATACATACATACATACATACATACATACATACATACATACATACATACATACATACATACATACACACACACACACACATACATACATACATACATACATACATACATACATACATACATACATACATACATACATACATACATACATACATACATACATGAATTTTTTTACTCCATCCATAATAACTTTTAGATGGTTAACATGGTTTTGTAGATTATATAAATTTTGACTTCATCTTTATAGACAGTTGGGCATCGGAGTTTGCTCTCGTGTTTTCTAGTATTGTGTATTTGCGTGCATACAACTTAGTAAATATTGTGAGTATGTATGTGTTTCCTACTGTAATTTTACATCTGGAACATTGGATCCTGAAATGTAAGTTCTTAATTAAGTCATACTTAGGCTCGTATAGGAGATATTCTAACTCATGTCGTTTCATAATTGCCGATAGAAAATTGCAAAGCAGGGATATTTCACAGCGGCTGTGCTTGAATTATAGCGACGTATTTTGCTAAATTTGTGGGGAGTACAAACTTAAAGTAAGTAGAAAACCTATCAACGAGTTTATGAATATAGCATATCTACGCAGAGACCGAATGGCATAATGGTGAACTGCCACAGTCCCTGGCCTGTAGAGAATGCCGACTCCTCCTTGTCCTCAGGATGAAGCGCCACCTGCCAGTACCCTGACTTGAGATCCAACGTTGAGAACCACTGTGCTCCTGCCAGGGTGTCCAAGCTGTCGTCAATTCGTGGCAGGGGAAAGCAGTCCTTCTTGGTGACGTCATTGAGTCTTCTGTAGTCCACGCATAAACGCAGGTCCCCATTCTTCCTCACGAGCATCACAAGTGATGACCAAGGGCTGTCGGATTCCTCGATAACCTCTCTTGCTTTCATGCCCTCCAGTTGGTTGTCAATCTCCCTCTGTTTAGCTAGAGGGACACGTCGAGGAGTCTATCTGATTAGGCGAGCATTTCCGGTGTCGATGCCATGAACTTTCTCCGTTCTCCCATAGTCATCTTCAGACAAACTGAACACGTCCTGGAACTCTGTCAATAGATCGTAGATTTGTCTTCTTTCTCCCCTGTTTAGATACTCCGCCAATTCTCGAGCCGGCTCTTTCAGTGATGTGTCTAGCTCTTGATGTGGTCGCTGAAGCTCCTCCTTATCCCCCAGAGACGTCATAGACACTATCGGCTCAATGCTACCTAGTACAGTTCCACTAGGCACATCCTTGTCCCGATTGATGACATTCAGAACCCTCACCGGAACCACCTTCTGGTTTGGGAGTAGCGATCTGGCCATAAACCCCATCTATCGGAGTTATTTGCGACTCGAGGAGCTGTCCATCTAGTCGTGCCGTCACCACCATCTCACAGCCTGCTGGAATTATCACCCGACTCTCCAAGGTGAATCTGCTGAAGATGGGTTGGTCTTCGATGTCCCACAGCAACATTTTATCCCGACCAAAACGGAGGATACGGCGCCGGACGTCCAACGTCGCATCGAAGATCCGCGTCGAGTCCCAGGAAGAAGATTTCAGTGATGTTGACGAAGAACACCTACATCCCCAGCCTCCTCTTTCCCAAGGTCAGATCCAGAAAAACCTCTTTCTGGATGGGCAGGCTCTCGCCTGAAGCAGTACGAAACTGATATCGGCATAGCGGTGTTCTCCCAGGTAGCCCACGCACGACTTCCGGCCTGGCGTTAGTGAACGACGCCCCAGTGTCTATTCTTTACTCTGTATGGACGGCCTCTTATCCATCCGTCAGAAATCAGCCCATCGTCGCATCTTCTGTTAACCGTCTTCAAGATCAGCCGAGGGGATGGTGATGACGGCGCCGACGCACAGTGTGTAATTTAGCGAGTCTAGGCAGCCAAAAATAATTTTTTGAAAATTAATCGTTCAATTTTCATAACATTTTGTATGTACCTTCAATTATTGAAGTGGATAAGTTTTTAATAATGAAAATGAAAATAGCAATTATTTTTACTGAAAATAAAATTAGTAATATTGTAAAAAAATTCGATTTGAGTGAAAGAATAAATTAATATTCATAATGTTGAATGTTTTTAAAATTGAAATAGTAAGACGAAGGAATATTGCTACATATCTTATTCGTTCAGACGTCAGATGCATCCCCTTCAGAATCTGTATCCTCGCTGCTGTCTCTCCTTCGGCAGCACCGAGTAATGAAGGCTCGGAGACTATACTGCAGCACTACTATTGAAATCGACCGCGATTTTTTCTCCTTAATTTCTTTAAGCAGGTGATGTAAGGGTCCAAAGAAATAAGTAGCCTGAGTAAAAGCTCGGTATTTGGTCTTCCTTGATGTTTTTCTTGAGAAGACTTCTCTGAAAAGTCTAATATAGTATTTGTTCCTCATTTCCTGGGCTTCCTCAGATAGTTTTCCGGTAAGCATAATAGTGTCCCGTGACCTTCTGTCCATGAGCCAAAGTTTGTGAAGGGTTGTAGGCATATAATATTATTTGTGCAAGCATAAATATAATTCCCTTGTCTCCCCTGCATATATGTCAAGTGCCCGTTCATCAGTATTGCAAAACCGCAAAAAAAAAAAAAAAAAAAAAAAAGTTTCTGATATTATATGTGTAAACGACTTATTAGATTTCCATCTATTCCCGTAATATATGCGAAAGTGGAAACCTCCCTGAAAAATATTCTTGCGGTATTTGCATCATTTTTATTGCGACTGCTTTGTTTCTAATCATGTCAACAAGGTAGTCCCCCTTTCCTGCCTGAATCCATCCTATCTTCAATGTTTCGCAATAAATAAAACGGTGAATCTAAATTAACTGTTAGAAGATTTTGCATTTCCCTTGATTCTTTATATTGATTAGAGGTCAACTGTAAATCAGTAATCAAAGTGAGATCCTTATTAGGTGACAATTGTTGGTCGTTCCTGCAAAATCAATTTTCACGTTTTTTTCTCCATTTTATCGTATGTTGAAGTGATGCAAGTGAAAGCTCTCCTAAAATATTGGCCGCATCTCTTTTTCTAGAAGTTCTGAATCTCATATGGCCAGCAGAAAGCTTTTCTTCTGGCGATCTTTCTTTAAAGTGAACTAGCTTTCTTTCCGTTTTGATCTTTCACTCAGTTCTCCGAAAACTTTACATGGACGTCCTCGAATGCTTGTACTGTCAGAATCAAATTGGAATTGTTTTGTAACAGATGGCAAAGTATTATATATTTTATTCTCAGACTTTGCATCTTGGTTCAAACAAAGCGCATTATATTGTAAGAAAATTTTCTCATTTATGCTGTATTTTTCCCACCGTAATCGAATTTTCGAGCATAGAAATTTAATTTATTTTTTTATTGAATATAAAATGTCTTCAGAGTAATCTTTGATACAAAAATGTTCAATTATATTTTAGAATTTCACTTTTCTCTCGCTCTTTTCACATCTGGAAAACAGCTCTCCTGATTACGGAGCGCATGATGTCTGAAAATAATTAATAGCTACTCTGTATGTACCTGTTTGCAGAACAAAATCACGACGTCGTATTCAGAAAAGTATAATGAATATGTCTATAAAATTTTATCGAGGTGATAGAGGACTATACCTTTTAAAAGTCAACTCGAAGTCATATAATATGGTAAAACTCAAACTATTTGGACATGTTTATCCAGACACTTATTCTAGAAAATAAGATAATAATTTTTGTCACGAAAATTAGCTTATATGTAAGTACATACCTTCTTATAATATATCCACCCTCTGTATTAGAAAAAATATTGTACTAACTTCACCACTTTTCACCATTCAAATACAAACTGCACGCCTACCTCTGCAGCGTAAATGATCTTATCGGAGACATTCAACTTTTGCTCTGTTGTGAGGGTCCCCTAACAGATGTAAGCGTCTGTCTACACTTGGATAGTATACTTTGGAGTGTTATAAACACGTCTATATAAGAATTTAGCATTAAAGATAAGGTGTGAAAATTGATTTTTGGCCGGCTAGCTGCTTGAAATTACACGCTGTGCGACGTGACCCTCCTCGCATCGGCTACTTCTAGTTTCCCTGTCTGTGGCCAGATCGGTTACAGTCCTTCCTTAAGTGTCCAGGTTCGCCGCAGGACCAGCAGGTGGGCACTCGTCGTCTCCGTCGCTCGGGTGACTTTGGTTGGCGTTCCTCGACGACGGGCGCCGCGACGCTCCTGATATGGTGCGATGCGGAGACTTAGCCGTCAACTTGGCCGCCTCCATCCTGAGGGCAGCCACTAGAGCTTTGTTGATAGCGTGATGCTCAGCCAAGAGTAGTTCTTGTATTATTTCCGGGTCGCAGACTCCGAAGCCAAAGGTGTAGGCCGCCTCTCCAGCGACGAAGTTAGGAGGTAGGCCCCTGAGGGTCTTATGGGCCAGTTGTTCCACTGCCATCGCAAATTCTTGTAGGGACACGCCTGGCTGTTGGACCCTCGTTTTCAGTTGCGTCCTAAATGCTGCCGCAAATTGATGGTCACCATAGCGTCCCTCCAAGGCCTCCATTATCTCTGCAGCTGTTCCATCTTCTGGAACACTGTGGAGTATCTCCGACGCCTGTTCCTGAAGCGCGGTCAGCAGCTGGGTAGTCTTCTCCGCTGGCGTCCACACATTATGTACCGCGATTGCCTCGAACTTGCGACAGAAAATCGTCCAAGACGTCGTACCGTCGAACTTCAGCGTCTAGACGTTCGAATGTCTGGCTGAAGGCGATGGTTTCACAGGGCCACTATATCGGGTCCTTAATTCTGTTGCCGCTTCTTCCATTGCCCGTCGAACCTCTTCGGCAACTATCTGTTTATGTACTCTAGCCTGGCGATCCACTAACGCGAATATGTGCTTATTTTCTTCTGCATGTTGATCCATTAACGCGAGTATGTGTTTGTTTTCTTTAGCATGTTGATCCATTAACGTATGTGGTTGTTTTCCTCAGCATCTTTATCCAGCAACTCAGTCGTCTGCTCTTGACGATGCCCGAGAGCGCGAATTTTTCCGTTGAAATAGTCTACGTCCTGTCTCAGTTCAGCCAATGCTGTATTTACAGTTGCGAAATTCTCGTTTAGTCTGTCGAAATCGGCTTTAAGTTCATCCTTCACGATGGTAACACGTGGGCCGAAACGCTACCAATTTGTGTAGTCACTCCACTTGTATCGCTTTTCATGTCTGTCTTTACTTCATTTATGTTGTTTTTTACCTCACTAATATCGTTCTTCATATCTGCTTTTACTTCACTTATGTCGTTCTTTACCTCACTGATGTATTTGTTCATTTCCTTGATGGGTTCCAGGATCTGCTTTAGGTTCTCCATTATGTCCATGATATCCCACTTCTGACACAAAATGTAAATTTTAATTCAAACAATAATGGCTTTTTATTTCTGAGTTTAAACACACACCCGTCAACAATGGGTATTCCACTCGACACAACAACACAGTAGTCGTTATTGCACTCCACAGAACGACAATGACTATTCATGTAGATTATTGAGATGAACAACAATGTACTCCTAATCTCAACTAATGTTCACAAAGCACTATTTACAAAACAAATCTGTGAGTTCTCAGTTCACTGTTCGTTCGCCTTGGACAGTTATTCTAGCTAACTCACTCAAGTTCACTTTACGTCGAACCCAAGACTTCCAGAGCCAGTTACTTCACTTCGAAACGAAGACTTTCAGATACAGTTCACTGCACTTCGAAAGTACAACTTCCATAGATAGTCCACTGCACTTCGAACCCAAGACTTCCAGACAGTCACTGCACTTCGAACCCAAGACTTCCAGGCAGTCCACTGCATTTCGAACCCAAGACTTCCAGAGACAGTCCACTGTACTTGGAACCCAAGACTTCCGGACGCATTGCCTTCGCCTGGACGCTGCCAGTTACTCAAGTTCACTGCACCTCAGTTCCACTGGATATGTCTCCGCTAACCAGCTCTCTCGCAACTGACTGGCTAAACTAAACTGACTCTTCTGGCTCAGTTGCCCCTTTTTTACTTATTAGATTACACGTTCTCGAATGTATTGCGTCGCGTAGCTTCTACAACAATCGGCTCGCGTGGCTTTGCGAAACGTCCATAAATTCCCCCCCCCTTGCTCCTTCTGCTGCGCTTCACGCCGCACTTTTCCTCGCACTAGATGCGCGCGCAACTTCTCCGACGCGATTAGGTCTTCCAACATGGCGCCACAATACATTGCGGCGTCAATAAGAATAAATATACAAATATAGTAGATAAAAACAGTATCATACATTACAATGTTTCCATTAAGTGGAGATCTGAAAGAATGGAAGAAGCAAAACCACTCACCTCTCAGTTAACACGTTATTCTCTTCTGAAGATATTTCCACTTTCTGTTCCTGCAGAACTCTGTCCACATTGAACAAATCTTCCTGGAAAAGTAAGTAAATATTGAAGAGAACATTAACTGACCATATGGGTCATTGGTTTCCTATGTCAGACACCTCACTATTATAATGTAGTAAATGGAATCTAACTTTTCGGTAAACTTGTAATATCTATTACACAAAATAAAATTCGTACCCCAAAACCACATTGAATTGCCTCCTTCACAAATCCTTCCTTAAATTCAGGCTATTTGCTTGTATTGTAACATATAGGAATCAAGTTTCAACCTTGAAAATATGTGCATGTCATGTACAAAAGGGCCTGCAAAATACGTAAATTTCGAAGAATATTTGAAGTAAGCAGTAAATAGCTTATATCGCCTACTTAGGATCAGAAAGACGTATCTACAAAATCATAGTTTTGAGATAAATGGACTTAAAGGTTTGCTCTTAGAATTTAAATACTTTGTAATATTTTTCCATCGAATATTCTGCTGTAAATCTTCATTACACTTAATGTTATGATGTTATGACTTGATAGTCTTATTCTTGTGCCACTTAATAAGTTGTAATAAACTATTATTAGTATTTGTCTGATTCTTAGCAAATTCAAAATTGTAGTTCAACTTACGGCAATCAAACAAGGGCATTACAGTATTAAGTAACATTATAATGCGTTCTGTAATGTCTGACAGGAGACGTAAACATTGTCGGCATAGGTAGGAAGGCGTATAATTGCTTAACAACCAATTACAGAGATCACATCCCATGCTTATCTTGAAGTTGGGCGGTCTGAAGCGTTTTGTCCGCCCAATGTCAAGATAAGCCTTGGACTGTGACCTCTGCCGTTGGTTGCGTAGCTATTATGCGCCTCCCTACCTCTGCCGACAATGTTTACGTCTCCTGTCAGACATTATGGAACGCAGTGTAGAGATCTGATTTCACTGCAGCTACTGGTCATGAATTGTATAAACATGAGTCTGTAAGATTCAGAGACTGAAATACAGTAACAAAGACTTTCCTCTCCAATATAATTGGTTTTTATACAATACGATAATGAAAGTCCTTGAATTGTTTTCATAAACGTTAATAATCTACGGGACTTTGAACTTGAGATAATAAATTATGAAGTAAATGGCATTACAGGTTTTGTATCTAACATAGTACAGAATGTTCAGCTAAACAAAATTATTTGTTAATATTATTTAGGCTCTACTACATCGTTCATTCATTGATACCTCACCCAAACTTAAAAAAAACAAGCATTAATAAAGTACAGAATATAGTTAAATGAATATTACATACTTCACTGAGAAACTAATAAATTAATATCAGAATAATAATACTTCCAATTAATTTAATAAATCTGTAATGAAAACTAAAATAAAACTGACTGTGTATTTTACTCCTAGTTATCCTCCACTGACTCATCCCTTACGAGGTCAGAAATATTAAGACCTTGGTAGAATGCATGGTACCTAAGGGGTTTATACCCTTATGACACAAATCTAGGAAATATTTTTTCTTTTCTCTGCTTATGCAGAGGGGGACGTCATAAGTGGGGCAAAGAATAATATTGTTTTCAGACTCTGATAACCTTCGTAGACCAGCTGTTTTCTTGGTTCGTAGAACCTGGAATGCGTCATTATAGGAATATTAGTAGAGTATCGTGCAAGGAACTTTTTCCGGTATTTTATGAAATTGTATTAAATTACATTATTGTATTAAATTACATAATTCTGATTGTTGTCTTATACAGTGTAAATGTCAGATTATTAAAGAGTCCTCTGAAGTTAAGTATTTAGGCATAATTTTCGATAATCATTTAAAATGGAACCAACACATTAATTACCTTTGTAATAAATTACGTAAAATAGCATATTATTTTGTTTTATTGAGTAATTACTTGTAAATAAGTTTATTACATACAATATATTTAACTTTATTTCAATCGGTAATTATGTATGGAATTATAGGATGGTGTAGCTCATTTAAATCCAATTTTAATCCACTTTATTTATTACAGAAGAAAATAATTAAAATATGTCGTCATAAACCTACTGATTTTCATCTCAAAATTTGTTTCTAGACTTTAATGTACTTAACGTAAGACAAATTTATTATATTGTATTAATAAAATTCATACATAAAAATCGAAATAATTTTGAATTGTATTCTAATAGTTATGAAACAAAAGGTATGAATTCTTTAAGATTGTTTGAACCAAAATGCAACACTGTTACGGTATTTATTCATAGCAGTAATTTAGACCCAAGAATATATTACAAATTTATATTTAAATATCCTAATCTTGTCAATTCTAATAGTTCTAGCATTAAATTTAAAAAGTTATGTATGGATTTTATTAAAAAATTGAAAAATTGTAAATCTAAATTTATATACTATAATTGCACAGTAGACATAAGACAAATTGAGGACCGTTTTAACAAAACTCAACAAACGCCATTTTTTTCGAATTGCGGATTTTGACGGATTCTGGTCAATTGTAATGAGAGAAAAATGATGCACTGCTCATGATATCACAAAACTCAATATTTTCCGTTGAAAAGAGTCCCTCAATGTAGAGAGTTTTCACAAATCTCAACATCTCCATTTCTTAAATTTTCACAAAACTCAACATATCCTCTAACTCACCATTTCACTCTTCTATCCTGTTTCACAAGCTACAATATTTTACAACAATGTAATACATTTGCATTTTGACAACAGTGACACATTTCGGAGCTCAAATATGATATAATATTTTGTTGTTTCTTGCGTTAATTCAGTATAAATCTGGCCGCTGTTTTAAGTGCATGTATTCTGTGAATACTGATGAAAATTGAATAAGAACCCTGAGTATTCAAAATCCGTTCAAGCTACTGAAAGAAGCAGGAAGAGTAGAAGCAGAGTACGTTAAACTAAGGGTAAGACATACACAATTGCGCCTAAAAATAACGGCATATATCCAAACTAGATTGTAATCATTGAGAGCAGGGAAAAAAGAAAAACGTGCTGCAGGTTCTTTCTGCTTAACTGATCTAATTAATTTTCGAGACAATTTATACAGAAATAGCACAAAAGTTGAACAGGATAATTTTTTGCTAAGACATATGAAAATTGATCTACCTAAACGGCATAGAAGGACTTCAAAAAGTTAGAAAGATTTGTGTCTATTTCATATTTCGTGAGGTGAAAATGGAGACGATTTCCCAGTAGGCCTATGTGCTGCTACGTTTAGGTATGTTATTACGACATTGAAGGATTACATAGGTAATTTAGAAAAAAAATATTTACACACAGAAAAATCCTGAAATTTAACTCTTAGATATTGTTTTCAGATTCTTGTGGGTCTCAGAATAAAAATTGCATAATGATTGCTATGCTTGTTGGTTACCTGGAAAGCTCTGAAGTTTTTAAAGAAATTAAACAGTTCTTTCATATCCGTGACCATAGCTATATGCCTCCAGACCATGTGTTTCAATTGATAGAGAAAGAGCTGAGAACACATGAACACATCATATTGCCATCAGATTATTATGAAATTATGACAATGTTTGGGGATGTAAAAGTTTTGGGCAAAAACTTGCATACTTATGATTTAAAATCGATGACATAAAATATTGTAAAAGTCAAATTACCATTTAAGATATCTGAGATGAGAGTACTTACGTACCAAGAACTTGTAAGAATCATGTAAAGTATTATGTACAAAACACATATTTTTCTGTACCAATAGAAGTTAAAGTGTTTAAACCAAGAAAGACAAGTACTTCTGTAATGTCTAAAGCATCTGACCTTTCGCTGGTGAACCATGTCAGTAAAAACAAAGCTAATGATATGAGGAAGTTAATGAGTTACTTCCATAATGGTATTTCGGAGAGGGGAAGCAAGGTATTTTATGGTTAAGTTTTAAAGGGATGAACCAAAGATTCTGACAATAGAATGGAGTATGATGAACCATTGTAATGAGATTATTGTGCACGATTTTGATATTCAGTGATCTGTGTATGTACTGCACAAATAGAAACAGTTAATTCGTGCAAATAAAAAGTTCTTGTAACTCAATAACAAATTTTGAAAGAAAAAAAAAGCTTGAAATTAGGTTTCAGTATGTTCAATTAGCTGTTTTTAATTCAGCAGTACTTAAGCACTATTTTAAAATACGTATTTATGATTTTGATGAGGATTTTACAGCTGCGAATGAAAAATAATTAAACATTTTAAGGCATGTGCATTTAAAAAAAGTGGATATGTTGAGTTTTGTGAAATTCCTAACTTTTGTCATATTTTTTTTCCAAATAAATAAGACAACAATAATTTATTTATTTTATTGCGTTATTTTACGACGCTGTATCAACATCTAGGTTATTTAGCGTCTGAATGAAATGAAGGTGATAATGCCGGTGAAATGAGTCCGGGCTCCAGCACCGAAAGTTACCCAGCATTTCCTCGTATTGGGTTGAGGGAAAACCCCGGAAAAAACCTCAACCAGGTAACTTGCCCCGACCGGGATTCGAACCCGGGCCACCTGGTTTCGCGGCCAGACGCGCTGACCGTTACTCCACAGGTGTGGACGACAACAATAATAGTTGCACTTTATATCAATTAATGCATCTCTGAAAGAGGAACAATGTCCAAATTTTTTCAGAATTATAGCATCAAAGGTCTGAGAATAAACTAAAAAAAACGTTTCCTGTAAAATTTTTAGAGTGGCGTTTGTTGAGTTTTGTGAAAACGGTCCTCAATTGTATTGTATAATTATTAATTTCAATTAAGGAATCCGCCCCTGAGCACGAGTTCTACTCTTTCAGGGGCGAGCTAAAGTTTTTCTGTATATATTATATTTTATGTTACAATTATTAGCAAAATAATAAATAAATAAATAAATAAATAAATTATCTAAACCATTTTGAACCACGTTACAGTATCACCATTTTCTGCAGTTTCCTTATTGTTTATCATCTTCTTATGGAGTTGGCTGAAATCTAAAAAGTGAGTGTTATCCATCTTTATTACCATATATGGATCTCATTCGCACAATAGTATACCATCCAGTAAAATCGAATACATCACATGTTTACTCCTTCTTCCTATGTTCGCATGGACAGAGTCCACTTCCATACATGAATGTCAGGGCTCGAAGAAACACTGGTTAATTATAGGAATATCCATTACATTCACTGGATGTAAACACATAATATTGAAGTTGACATTTCTATTCTGGCCCCCACATATGACGGAAAACAAGGTTACTTCTTTCCCACCTCCGTGATTTTTAGGAAATTCCATACACATGAAGCCACATCTATCGAGTCTCTTTTTCCGATCGTTTCGTCCTATACGTAGCAATATGCTTTGTTTACCTCTACATTAGAGCAGTAAGGTTATAAACAGATAATCTCCTCTGCAGAATATTGCCTGTGAATTTATTTTTGGACAGCAAAGCACAGCTCCCAAGTCAGTCGAATTCGACTAACACACTTTTACCTTTTTTGTCTTTACATTCTGAACATTTTTTTAAGTCTCTTGCCATTTCTTTTTTTTAAATGTGATATCCCTATTCCCTTTCCAAACCGTCGTCCTTTTTTTCTTGCAAATTTTCAACACTTATCACACATATCGTTTCGAGGCCTATGAAATTTCAGATTGAATTCTGTTTTGAATATTTGCCGATAGAACCATAATTTTTCTGCTACCCTCCCTTCTGCATGACACTCTTCTTGATACAAATCATCATTTAAATTAATGCATTGCTGAGAAAGAACATGGGTAATAGTCGTTACGTTTAAGAGGAATGACGCGAACTATAACTATTTATCTAGGATCAGAGTAACGTAAGCGCTGTAACATTTCAAATATTGGCATTGCTTTTTAGAATCCAAGATGGATAAGCTCTTACGTTTGTCTGATCCGTGCTATTATTCATCAAATGTAGATAAGCTAGTACCTAAAATTGGAACTAGTTAAGATACAGATACGTTTGTCTGATCCTCAGATAGACCTCAATTCCTGGTTTCTTACAGTTGTGTCAGTTAAAAAATGGGAAAATTGTAGATACGTCTCTCTGATCCTAAGTAGGCGATAATTCAATATATCTCTCTGTTGAAAGTTTTATTACCTCAAAATAGAGACTCCCTAACACGAATTCATTTGACATAAGATAGCAGAAAATAATGGTTTTGCCACCACACTTGCAAATTAATTTGTGATACAGATTGTTGCTGCGGGTTCGGAAGATTCAAAACCTCAAATGAATTGAGATATGGAACCTGGAATTTGTCGTCATTGTTGGAACTGTAAAATAATTGATGAGACTGGTTTCGTGACAGACAATGAAGTTTATGGAGACCGAAGTCTGAAGGAATCGTTGTAAATGCCGTTTTATAACTCGATGTCCATAACATTATAGAAAAATCTGAATATGTTAGATACATTGTGATTCAAGTTGCCAAGGGAACAGCAGGTGAGCTGCTCAACACTATGTTTATTATCACAGATATGTATATAACAGAATACACCAACCTGTTTAAAAATAAATAAATATACAGCAGTAGCAGCAGCAGCAGCAGTAGTAGCTTGTTATTCTTCTATAAACTTTCTCCTTAACAATGTTAGTAGACTTCCTAATCTTTTGTAAGTTTCTTCTATAAACCTTTAAATCTCTTTTAACCCATAGTTCAATAAGAATAAAATAAAAAAATTCATAAACAAAAGTTAAATCTCTTCCTAGTCACAAGTTTCTGCGTGTATTCGAGATAATTCTCTGTTATTTCAAATCTAAAATAAAAACCACCCAATTTCTGATCGTATTGGAAAATGGAAAACAGTTAACAGACTCTTTAAAAGTCTATCGTACTTAAAAATCGACTAGCTGGTATATCTGTATACTGACAGCGAACCACTTACATCAATTTCAGATTTCACTTTAGGAAAGCTACTGGATACTGGTGTGGTATCTTCAACCTTTATCTCTGATTTGATATCATAGATGTAGTCCACGAATTCTATTTTCATACTCGTCACTTCCAGATGTGATAAATTCCCATCCTACAGAACAAAAAAAAAAAAAAAAAAAAAAACATCGTCAATAATTTTATTACCCTTTTAAGGATGACTTGATGAGTAACAGCCGACAATCCAGTGCTGCATGGCAGTCATTGGCTAATGTGAATCATAGTGTGTACATCAACAACAGAAGCAGATCTCAAATCAATGTACATTTAAGCTTTTCCACATATTTAAATAAGTGAAAGCTTTACTTGCAATAAGTGGTAGCATGTAATCCATGAGTACAGAGAAAATGTTACTGTTGCAGGACATCAGAAAGCATCTACCTGAATACAATCATGTCTTGAAAATTTACTGTTGTGAGCATCAGAAAGCACTTGACTTGAAATTATGTCTTAGAAATTATAAATCAAAACAAAATATTATGGGGTACAGAACAATATCTCTCTCACGTGACATCATAAGTCCATCTAAGTTTCATACGGAGGTAATAAACAGAACCACAGTTGTGCTGTTCAATACGATTTTGGGACGGATTGAATTAATACCAGTGGCTTTGAATTATTCGATCATGATACAAAGTGAACAGCGATCACACAGAATAGCTGAACTTCGTGTGAATGTTTCTTCCCATGAGAGGAGTAGATCCAAAGCACACTTCGTAATGCCAGACCAATTCATGACGTCATATAACACACAGCAACAGTACGGGACTCTAACTCTACTCAATATAAAGTGTGAAACGTGTGCTTTTCTCCAATGTTCGACAAACACACAAAGAAATACATAATAAGACTTTTCTGTTTACCTTTGATGAAGTCTTATTCTCTTCCATTCTTTGTGTGTTATCATGTGGTTCTAAGCCCAAAGGATCTTCCTCAGGCTCCATCTTGATCAAATTCATCACAAATGAAAACGCAGATTATGTGACTGCCATTAATTATAATTGAACTGCTAAGAAACACTTACTACAAGATACAACAATCACATTCGAATCGCACTTCCTCAAACATATTTTCCATAAGAGCTGTTCTATAAAAATATTAATATAAATCACAGCTGAATTGTGAAGAACTCAAGATTTCTGAAAGAGCACAAGAGATTGTACGAGTAAGGCTACAAGTGCTACATGCATACTAAAATTTTTTTCTGGTGACTGGAATAATAAAGATGGGCGAAACAACACTGACATTTCACTATGAGGGATTGGAAAAATGTATGTTACTAAATATTGTGCATATTCTAATGGCGTATTTCTAATATTAATCTATGTATGAATGATTTGAGGCTTTCTCGGCGTTGGTTCGCTAATCTGTTTTCGCGGGATATCAGCCGAGTTAAGATTTTGGAATGCTCCAAGCTTTCGACTGCTATCTCTGCAGCCATCTTCAGGGAAGTGATGTCCGAACAGAAAGTCGAAAGGTTATATAGATGTGGCTGTCTCAGGTGAAACGGGATTGGTTCGGACATCACTTCCCTGAAGATGGCTGCAGAGATAGCAGTCGAAAGCTTGGAGCATTCCAAAATCTTAACTCGGCTGATATCCCGCGAAAACATATTAGCGAATATTAATCTAATTGTAAATACTGTTAAATTTCAAAGTTTGTTTCACTTCTACTGTATTTTTGTATCTTCCTCAGGTATGCTTTTCGTAGGAGTCAATATTCAAGTGCATGATTGATAAAAAAAAAGTTTTCCCCATTAAAAAAAAAAAGAAAAAACAAGAAAAATTGGATCCTGAATGCATGGTGAAGAATCAAACGCCAGTCATGGTATGGAAAGGGAAAGGTGCAGATCGCCTGCAGATTGTTCAGGGGAAAATAAAAGAGGACCAGTTATGTCACTGTGTTGGAGACACGACTAATTCCACAATTATTAAAAGACTGGTTTGGAAATGAAGAGTAATGTACATTTATGCATGGTGGGACAACTTGTCACACTGATAAAAGAGTGAAAACCTTTCTGTCAGAAAATGAGCCCTCGTTTGCCTTGACTCGGAAATTCTCTGGATTTGAACGTAATCGAAATTTGTGAGATTTGGTTAAAAGGGAAAGGAATATACAGGTTATTCCAACCAAAGTACAAGTAACTGAATGCCTATTTCTGGCTTGTAATTATGATAATAGAATTCAGCACGTTATACAATCCAGCATTGAGAGTATGCCATGCAAAGTTGAGGATATTATTAGAGTAAAAAAAACCGAGTGCTCATAAATTATTATGTACTTCATATGAGCTAATATATAGTATTTTGCAAATTTTTAATCTGAAAATATGAATAGGCCTACTGTTCAAAATGTGTTCTAAAAATGAAGTGAAGATAACATAGTGTGTGGAGAAATTTCCGACCTTATACCGTGTTGTCTTGGTGCTAGTGGCTGATGTTTCGACCGTGTTGTGGTCATCTTCAGAGCAGTGGAATAAGAAATAACATAGTTGTATTTTTAAATATACAATTTCAGTAAATATAAAATTGAAATAAAGTATTTGACAAACTGCAGGTGATTCTATTAACCAGGAACTGTACACTAAGTATGGTACTTAAATATTACGTACCAGTTTATGACTATATAGAAGACCTAACCCCACAAAACAGCAAATTAGTCAATGCCCGTTAACATACCACGTGTCATAAAAGTACCATAGCAAGTAAGTTAAAATCTCGCTCTGATATTATAGTTCAAACTACAACTTTGGTAAAGATTATTTATGTCCCAACCTCTATAGGAGACACAAGTCAGTTTCACACTAATCCTAAACATCTTTAACATGACCTGTAAGAGCGCCAGTCCTTATATACTCGTCAGTCAAAGCCTACTGTCATAAATATTCATTCATTCATTCATTTATTTTATTCCATAGATCTTACATGAGCAATGAAGCTTTAAGATGTGGAACAAGTCAACATTTTACAATATTACAATTACAATTTGTACAAATTTTTATAGTTTTACAATTTAGTAATTTTCTACAATTTTTTACAATTTTGTGCAATTTTTTACATTATTATTATTATTTTTTTTTTTTTTATTTTTTTTTTTTGGCGAGATGTAGTGAGATGAGATGAGGTCCGAATATTCGCCAAAATATTACCCGGCATTTGCCTTTTGGTGGGGGAAAACCTCGGAAAAACCCAACCAGGCAATCAAATCAAGGGGGGTAATCAACTCAAAGGGGTTGTTGCCAAGGACTTGCCATAGACTCGCCATAGACCATCCGGCTTCAGTCCCATGGCTGGGGTAAACCTCGGAAGAAACCAAAGATCAAAGGGGGATCCAACCCAAGCCTGAACGCAGCTCCGGTTCAGCAGCCCAGTGAGTCTGCCGACTGAGCTACATCAATGGCTCTACTAAAAGTATACAATACATAGCCAATCAGATTATTAAATTTACAAATGCAAACGATCATTCATAAGTTGAGCTATATGTATAATACAAAACTAGTTAATTAAATTTAAGGCATAAACAATTCAACCAGTTGTAATATACAGAAATTGATAATACATATCATGCAAACTACTTCAAATTACAAACACAAACAATTTATCAGTAGAGCTATATAGATTACTATTCAATTTAAAGCATATACAATTCATCGGCCAAAACTATACAAATATATACAATACAAAGTAGCATACTTTCATTAAGCTATACAAATTTGTGCAATTAATATCAAGTAGATTAATTCAATTTATAATCATAAACAATTCATCAGTTGAGCTATACATATTACCATTCAATTTACAGTAGGCCTATATACAATTCATCAGTAGAGCTACACAGACTAGTAATCATTCTAAAAGCATATACAATTCATCAGCCAAACTATACAAACATATACAATCAAATTAGTTCAATTTACAAACTTATTTTCGTTAAGCTATACAAAATTGTACAATTCATATGAAGTAGATTAATTCAATTTATAAGCTTAAACAATTCATCAGTTGACCTATACAGTATACTATTCAATTTACAGTACATGCAATTCATCAGTTATGCTAAACAAAAGAATACAATACATAGTAAACAGATTAAGTCAATATAAAAACATATTTTAGTTGAGCTATATAAAATTGTACATGTCATTTAAATAGAATAATTCAATTCACAAGCATAAACAATTCATCAATTGTGTAGAAGGTATGAGTATGTAGAAATTTGGTTAATTCTTTTCTGAACCTTTTCTCGTGGTTCTTCAAATCTTTAAGATAATTAGGCAGTGCATTGAAGACTGTTATACATGAACAGCGAACTCCTTTTTTAAAACAGCTTAGACTAACAGAGGGTAGATGAAGATCTGATTTATGTCTTGTATTAAAATGATGAATGTCTTGATTAGTACTGAATTTATCTTGGTTCTTAATATACAGCATCATTAGGGAAAGAATGTATTCACAAGGTAAAGTCAAGATTTCTAAGTTTCGGAAAATATTTTTATAATCGATCTTGCTATGTACAACATAATTATATTATAACTGATTATCTTTGCGGGTTTTTTTTACTCTTATTAAATTGAGAAATGGAATAACTTCACAAATATACATAAGGCAGAAATTTTTTAATATATCTCGCTTAATAAATTAAATTTACACAATCCTACTCAGTAAACAATTCGTTTATAAAAAAAAAAAACTGTGGTTCCAAAGCAAAAATGAATGTCAATTTTTGGAGACAATGAGATTTTGCGATGAGTGTTGAGGGTTGCCAACTCTGGTAAATAAAATTATCACCGATTTTAAATATATATATATATATATATATATATATATATATATATATGCAAATTTGCATGAAAAAAAGTAAATTCTTATACCAAGTACAGGTTCTACTAAGGAAACAGTTCCTTTTTATTGAACTGTATTACATACCGATACTACGATATCTGATATGAGGAATAAAAATTTCTGAGAAAAAACAATCTTGCTTCACTGCTCCATATTCACATTTTAAATTCCTATTTGGAGCTCGTTATCACAGCTCTAAGAAATTCTTTATCTTCTGCTATAAAGTGAGAAAATTCTACACAAATAAATTCAACGATTTCCATGATAAAGGTTCAGCAAAGTATTTTCACATTCAAACAATTGTTCTCATCATTCCATAATATGTTATTCATAATATTAAATACACGCCCCACAAACACTGTTCTTATTTGTGGAGATTTCGCTGAGGATCTTCATCCTCTGTTTTCCAACATTTGTCAATCTTGATGTAGAACTAACAGATTTTAAAGGTGAAAAATGCTGGAAAATTCCCGTATCTTCAGCTGCTCTAAGCGAAAATAGAAAAAAATCTCTTCTAGCCTATTTAATAAAAGCAATTATCATAAGTTCTAAAACTTACTTGAACAAATCACTGGTCACAAATAGAGCAGGTAAGAAGTTGATACCAGCCACTTGCCTTACACTGAGACTCACTAAAATTTCCGGCCAGCCGGTGAAATACCTGCTAGTAGGCAACCCTATATGTAGGGTGTGCTGAATTCCTGAAGGTATCTTTATTTTGTCAAAAGATGACATGCATATTTATATTATTTTTCTCTTTTGTCCGTTGATTTGAAACATGACATGATTTTGTACAGTTGACAAAACTTTAAAATCTCACTCCTACAAACATGATATCACATTTTGACATGCAGCTACACAAATGCATATGTTACATATGTATTGCCAGTTTTTGTTAAGAGTGATATCCAGCAGAGGGCTTTTCAAATGGGTACAGCGGTCCTGTCAATAAACGATCAGTAACAGGTTATGTTTGGTTTGTAAATATGATTTTTGTTAGGTAAATAGGTAGGTAGGTAGATAGAAGGCCGAGTTTCGTTAGGCCAAGGATCAGTGACAGGTTAGGTTTAGTTCGTTCAGGCTTTTGGAATGCCTTGTATATACATAATTTTGGTAGGCTGCTGAAGTGAGTTTTTCGTAGGATCGAAGATTACTGACAGGTTAAATTTGGATTGTTCGGGTTCTTGATATGCCTTGCATATACCCTTTCTGGTAGGTAGGAAGATGTATAGATGGAAACCTGAGTTTTCGTAAGGTCGAGAATCAGCGACAGGTTAGATTTGGTTTGATAAGGCTTTTGATATCCCTGACATGTGCGCTGTTTAAGTTAATAGATAACATTTTTCTTTCTCGCTTAGTGCAAAATGTTGGTACTAGGTTGTGCAATTGTGTGTTGAACTGTCGAAGAAAAAGTTATCCATCGGGTATATAAGAAACGAAGATATTTTGGGTGGGTTTACAGCAGCTTTCGCAGTGATGACATAGTGTCCCTGGAATAGCGTACTACAATTTTGAGAGTATATTTATGAAGTAATGAAATAATTGAACTAAGATCATTTGGTCCAGAGAACTACCATTTTGGTTCAAGGATAATTCGTTTAATATGCAACCGTATTTAAATAATTTTATTAAAATACGATCATTTTTGTCCTAGTAGCATAGGCTACATTTTAGTGCAATGATAATTCCTTTAATATGCTTCTTAAATTGATATGTATCCAATATATCAGCGGTCATCAGCACAGTGCACCTTCGGGCTAGCATCTCTTACCCGCGAATAAGAGATGAACTAGCGGGCAACTGTGGCTGCTGGCAGGTATGCTTTCTCCCTCTCCCTTCTGCACGACTGTGCATATTCCGATACACTTCTTACCCGTTCAGCGAGTCCTGACGACCTCTGCAATATACGATAATTTTGTCCAGGGGAGTATTCTCTTTTGGTACAAGGATGATTTATGTAACATGTTTCTAAATTAGTCTTTTAAATACTGGTACATTCTTTAATAAATCACTTAAAAACAAATGTTAATATAGGATGTGGATTGAGTACGAAATTATTATTATTTATTTTTTGGCGCATCATTGTTTACGTAAATAAAAAGTAACATGATACATAACATTATTTTAAGAAATAGAGGAAACAAGCATGAATAATATTCATCATTCTTAAAGTTCTTGGGATAGGAAGAAAATATAGGATAGAAATTACATACAAATGTGCGTGTAATAAATAATAGGCAAATCATCGTCGATTACTCATTTCAAAACAACATGAATATACCGTGGATTGTGTCGGATAATTATTTCTTGTGTTCCCCGATGTGCATCATTGTTAACTTACGAAACAAATGAAAATTAACATGGCACATAAACATTATATGAAGAAAGATAGGAGACATAAGTAATATTCATCGTTCTTAATGATTTTTGGATGGAATATAACAATGAAATATGTATAAAATAGCAATTACATATAGGTGAACATATAAAAAACAGTAGGTAGAATCATAATTGATCAATAAGCTTCAATTACTCCAGGTTTAGTGTAAGAGTTACCTATATCTAGCGACGTCTCCTAGCAAATTACAGAATTTAAAAACAAAAAAATCAAGTTAGAAGATAGAATTTGTGTATTTTTCTGAAACTTTCCAAATATTTGTTGCCAATCTTTTACATTGGATTGCCGAAAATTGGTTTATAGCGCCACATTGGCAGTAATAAAAGTGTGAAATATTCGTTCAGTGGCCGGTGGATACTCTACCTTGACCTAACTTCTTACGAGATTATAGTGAGGATCACGTAAGTTCAGTTCCCAAACAGCAAATATTTCCGCCTTGTCAGTGTTGCCAACTGTTACCAGATATCACCACATGTAGTAAAATCACGATCCTATGTACTGAATGACTTCTTTACTCACCGTACTTTACCTTAATGTTGGAAGGTTATTCTAAATAGTTTCAATAATAATGAGAAATGTATTGCTATGTTCTATTCTTTTATTCCTTTACATTATTATTAGTATTAGCATTAATAGGTTACTAGACGTAAATATACAACAAAGTATAGTATATAATATTCAAGAAACAAATCTGTTCCAAGACCAATTAAATTATTGTCACTTCACTTCAAAGATTCCAGCGTACATATACTGTACTTCCTAAAGGTAGATAAATTAATAACCAATTGACTTTTGGTTGGAATTCGAATGAACTTCTGATTATCTTTTGAAATTAGTAAGGAAATGGATAATACAACTAGCCTAAAACTGAAATAATAATAAATCAACTTACAAAAATAATTTTGGTCCTTAAAAGCCATAAGTAATTTCACTTCTAGATACCTCTTTAAAGATTTCATTTCTTTGTAAATTGCTTAATAATGCTACACTTACACTTATTATTTCTGCAACTCCACGTCTGTCATTGAAAAAATGTATGATACATAACTGTGAAGTCTCTTTTAGGCTCTTGTGTCCTAAATTTAAATAAGAAAAAGCAAATGATTCAAGAAATGTGAGCTGGTGAAAATTAAATACTCAATTAATAAAATAATTACTACCAAAAGAATATTTTATTAATTCTATACAAAAGATGGATTACACAGAACAGATGGCCAGATATCATAGATTTATACACAACATACAGCATGAAACGATCATCAAAAAATGCTTTTTGTACACAATAACATCTTTCAAACGAAGTGAAATAGCCAATAAGTTCAATAAATATTATGCTAATAAGTAATAACTATAATTAATAATTATCTACAAGCTGTAAAAGGGAATAAAATAGTATATTGTTGAAATTAGGGGGTTATGGTTTATTACGTGTATTTATAATTTTAATTACTTTTTCTACATTTAATTATATTTTAATTTCTATTAGATTAGTTGGTGGTGTGGTTGTTAGTTTTATCTGTGTACGTCAGACTATTAAGGAAAAACTGAAAGAAATATTAAATCTACTATCTACTTTATATAACAATATTTAATCAAGAATTGAATATTACTATTCATTTAATAACATAAGACCCAAAACATCTCCAAGTCCAGACAATACACATGCTGATTTTCTTAAACATGTTGGCAAACAAGCAAACTCACTACTTTTATCTTGTAATCTCATCTAAAATACAATATCTGTCTGGAGAAAATCTATCATAACATCAATTTTGAAAAGCAATTATTCAACTAATATCTTTTCGAGTTATCGACAGATACCACTTTCTAGTATGATAACCAAAATTATGGAAGAGATGATTTCATAGATTGAATTGGTTCCTGGAATCTAGTAACTAACTTTCATTTTATTGGGTTGACTTTAGAGAATTGCATTCAACAAATGGACAGATTTTAAATTTTAGTCAAGATATTAAAGATATTTTAAACAGAAAACAAAACAACTTAACAATTTTAATTTATTTTCAAGGATCATATGGCTCTGTAGATATAAATCACTTAAGAAATTGCAAACTTAGGGTGTCCATGATAAAGTGTTACACTGGGTCAGTGACTTGATTATTTGATTCATTGTCACAAATATGTAAATAGAGACAGATTCATCTGGGCTTCCCACATTGTTGTTTTCAGGAATACATTTTCCAACATTAATGTCGATGGTCTAACTAAAGAAATAGATCTTATGATAATCTCATCATTTGCAGATAATATGGTTGTCTAGAACAAAAAATCACAGTCCACAAATATTAATAAACTGAGCCAAAATCCCAACAGACTTTTTGACTCTACTTGGAGAACTCAAACTTGCTCAATTAAGGGAAACTTTACTAATAAAACACAATCCCAAGTTATTTCAAAATGAATAGTATATAAGTAAACTTTAACAGATGATGTTAAGAAATGTGATACTTCTCCAGACATTTTAAAAATCATTAGAAACGATAAATGATCTGGTCAGTGAGTGACTACATACAGTATTTTTTATAGATGGATCCTGTTTACCAAGCCATACATGTAGTGGTGTTGTAGTACAATACCAGTATATTCCCTTTTACAGGGAATTATATTCAAACACTTGTTTGCCCCATTTTAACCGTGACAACGCTTTTTAGCTTTTTAAACATTCTGGTTATTATATTGTGTTTGTGTTTAGTGAAAGATTTTAGATAAGGGCGCAAATAGCCATAGTAGCTGACGCGCCCTTTTTAAACGCCACTAACTAACTAACTTCAAACACTGACTAATTTTGATAGTGAAAATTTAGATACACTTTTAAGCTTACAAAATCTCCAGTATCGACTTCATAAATCTGAGAAGGCTGTCATACTATCAGATTCAAAATCAGATGTTCTTGCTGCAGTAATGGACGTAACAGCATGAAATCTCAATATTTTACAGTGTTTTAATATTTTAAGCAAAATGGTCGAATTACATCGACGACTGGTACTTCCGTGGATCCATGAACTTTATGGAGTGGGAGGTAATGAGGTAGCTGAAAGGTAGCAAAATTACTGTAAGGTTATCTATACCTGCATCTTACCACACTGTTAAAAGAATAACAAGATCAGAACATGACAATGTGGTAACAAAAATCGGAATGATTCTAAAGCAAATGAAAAAATTGCAATAGGCCATCCGGCGTCTGCTCCACGATGGAGGAAAATCCTCAGAAGAAACCAACTAATCAGACTAAATGGGGGATCCAAACTACCCTCGAGTGCAGCTCTGAATTTGCAGGCCAACGAGTCCACCGACTAAGCTACATTGGTGGCTCCACTAAAAATATGAAGTACATGGCACTCAGATTATTAAATTGACAAACCTAAACAATTATTCATCAGTTAAGCTATAAAATATAATACATAGCAAGCAAGTTAATTCAATTTAAAAGTATAAACAATTCAATCAGTTGAAATATACAGAAACTGATAATAAATATCATGCAAATTACTTCACATTACAAGCATAAACAATTCATCACTTGTAGTATACGGCCTACTATTTAATTTACAGCACATACAATTCATCAGTTAAGCTATAGACCTACAGTCTACTATTCAATTTACAGCATATATAATTCATCAATTGAGTAGCCAATTTGCAAAACCAGCTATTTGCAAGTTAGACGAATTTTGGCAAATAAGGAAAATTGTGTATAAACTTAATCACAGATGCTAGAGGCATGATTTCTAGTTTAAATAATGGGGAAAAAATATTTAGTTTGTCTTCCTACTGCTCAGAAATATATGATTAATAGGTAATTAGTTATATTGTATATTAATTTGCAAATAGCAGGTTTTGCAGCCGAACAGAGCAGTTAGCAGGATTTGCAACTCTATAGGTAGCCATATCAACGATACATTAGTTTGCAAAACCTGGTATTTGATCAATGTTAACAGTTTATCTGACAAGACTAACTTGGAAACAAACTGACGGTAGAAGAGAACATTCTCATTTTCGTTACATAACCTAAATATTATTAAACACACAAATATTGTACTATAAAAAAGTAAAAAAGGAGAACAGAATACTAATGTTATAGTTTGAAGGTTTCCTTATGTACTACTGTTTGTAAAAAGTGCAACACCCAGAAAAAATGGCCCGAATGATCCCAAACTCGGGAGATGTGTAAAACAGAGTACCAAATGTATTGTGTTCGTACGAGTCCCGCTTCAACTTGTCCTACAGTGATGGTCACATACGTGTTAAGCGCTACCGTGGTGAACGCAGTCTGAGAGCCTGCATTGTTGAGCGGCATTGCGGACAATTTCCTAGTGTGATACAATATGCGATCTCGCTTCCTACATATTCAGGACAATCTGAACTTCAACCGCTACATTAGAGAGGTCTTAGAGTCCGAGGTACTGCCCCTTTCTCAGGCAACTCCACATGCCATATTTGAGCAGGATAATGTCCGGTCACGTGGCGAGGATTGTGCAAGTTTTCTTCGAAGAACGACGGGTATCACTGCTTTCCTGGCCTGCACGTTCGCCAGACATTTCGCCCATCGAATATTTCTGGGACATGGTTGGTCGGCAACTTGTTCGTCATGGTCCTCCAGCACACACTCTTGACGCTTTGTGGACTCGCATACAAACTGCGTGGAGGGAGATTCCCCTGGAACATATCCAGGAACTCTTTGATTCCGTACCACGACGCTTAGAAGCTCTGATTGCAGCGCATGGAGGCTTCACTCCATACTGAAATCTCACGGTCACAGATCAGGTACAGTTCTGTAATTCTAATCCTTGTGTATTGTCATGTATCTAAACTGTGATATCAATTTCATTTCAGTCACATGTATCCTTCTTGGTGTTGCAATTTCTACAAACATCAATGTAATATAACGCTTTACAAAATGTTTGGTTCTTCCTCATCCATGAATTCGAAGTCCACTACATCCGTATGTTCATGCTCATCTTCATTCAGGTCTGCAACAGCCAGGTCTTGCTGCTGGTTGAAAATTTCGGTGTAGAAGGTCAGGTTTGCATTCCGAAACCATTCCTACCCGAAGTGCAATTCCAGAAGTCTTTCAATGTCCCTGATGTTTGCTTCTTTAAGGATGACACCCATTGGAATGTAGTCCTTTTGGAAATGTTTACCTTTATTGTTTAAACTTCTGGATTCGCCTTTTCACTTGTACCATTCTCTTCATCATCTGTATCTTTTCCCTCAACACTAACAGAGTTATTGAAACAGGATACACCATATCCATCCACACTCATTTCGGCAAAAGTCGAAAAAACTGCAAGATAATCACAGTAACCACTTCAAGACTTCAACACACTTAACATAAAAGGTTAGAAGTCCCCCATAAAGCGCAGGCAGAAACTCTCAGCTGATGTCTTAAATGCAAAAGTATAGTCAATTTAACTATACGAGCAAAAAGTAGCTTTATTATCAGCGTCTAATAATATCTTATTCGTTATTTTAGTATGCTCAATGTAATCCTTATGGAGATCGAAATAGCAGCTTTTGCATCCGTAACTCAAAATGGCCATGTTGTCTCAGTAACATTTAGCAGGTTTTGCAAAAGTAAACATGGCATTGTGCAGTTAGCAGGTATTGCATCCTTACGCTCTCCACACTTAGCAGGTTTCGCAACCGTATGCAATTTTATTTATTAGATTTAAAGGGTTTAGAGTTGGATTTGTAACCGAATGTATGGCTTATTACGTAGCTAATGACGAACTGAAACCATGGTTACCATTATCTCATTTTTCATTTTTTTGGCAGTTAGCTGGTTTTGCATCTGGGCTACTCAATTAAGCGAAACAAAAATATAGTACAATACATAGTAAAAATAATACACCTAATTTAATAACTGAACTTCTATGAAAATCTACAGTGGCAGTACTCATATTATCACAGGCCATGATTGTCTCAAATATTTACAAAGAACTGATATTTCAGAATCTCCCCATGCCATTTCTGAAATCTCAATGAAGATATGGATCATTGTCTTGACTGTTTAACTTTACACAGCTTTCAATCATCTGGTTAAATATTGGAGTGCAAGATAACAAATGACATCAACTGCTGAACACTTGGTATCAATCAACCAACAACTTCATTACATTAAAGGGGAAAAAAAACTGAAAGAATTAATTGTATATAGACACAACACATAAGACAAGGCCGCTTCAGAACAGTAATTGGCAAGGCTCTGTTGTTTTAGGATTCTTATGTAGATTCAATTTCACCTGAAAGAAAAAAGTAGCATCTATAAGTAGTAGTAGTAGTAGTAGTAGTAGTAGTAGTAGTAAAGATAATAATAATAATAATAATAATAATAATAATAATAATAATAATAATAATAATAATAATAATAATGACTGTAAAGTATGGAAATTAATATTGCAATGTTATATCAAAAGGTGATTTCACACCATCAACTCTTATCATTTAGTACAACTCTTATCATTCAGTACAACAAATCTATTATATTCAGTTGCAATTACCAGTAGCTGTTCTTTCCTCCATTTTGTTGTTGGCTGATTTTTCACAAGTCTGCTATGATATGCAGCACTATCCATGACAATAACGCATTGCCCTAATGTTCTCAGGTCAACAACTGTGTTTGCACCCACTTCTCAACTACAGGGCTATTCATAGCACTATGGTAGTCCTGACTTTTCTTTCAATTGCATGAAAAAATTAAATCAGCACCTGCAATAAAAATTATACCTGGGCATATAATTACGTCACATGAATTCACAGCATTTAAATAAAGAAAATAAAACATAACATAACATGACATGAGATCCTCTTTGGTGAAAGGCTTTCCCACGTTTTTATTTAGTCACCAATTTTTATATTTTTGTACCCTGATTTAAAAAATTACTCTTGCCAAATTTATGTAAAATATAAATCAATATAAGTTACCGAGTATAAATCCACCTTTCGTTCTGGCGTCTAATCTTCCACCCTCATTTGTTGGTCTATGAATAACACCATTCATGTCACTGGAAACTTCACCTGTTTATTTCATGAATAAGTGGGTGATCATACTTAAAAAAACAGAGAGAGAAAAGCAATTCACATTGACACTCTAAGAGACACAAAAATTTTAAAGACAGGAAAACCGTTCAAGAATTTTATAACTAACCTCTAGTTATAATATGAAACTATTAATTGCAAAACATGTTGTTCCCACCTGAATTCATTAGTAGTAGCCTATATTAATTGCAATTTCATATTCCACATAAGTGTTAATCTATTTGTTAGTAAAAAATTCAATCACTCAATGTCTCACAATACATTGAAATTTACCATTCATAAAAATCCAAGTCTCATCCAAGAATACTACGGGTTTAGGGTTCTCACGCTCCACATTTCTTATATATTCTCTTAAAAACGAATAACATCACTTTCTCATACATGTGTATAAGGATCCCCTTTGCTCCATAGAAATTTCATCTCTTTCAAAATTTTTCTCACCGATGATAAGGATACTCTAAATAAATATGTTTCATAATCATCATTCATATATTCCAGAACTTTTGCTGCTGTTAGTACTTCCCCTGTAACAGTAAATGAAAATTATGCCATATTTTTATACATAGGCCTATGACTAATATCAGAATTACATTGCATAAATCAACACAATAATTCCTGTAACTTCCCTACCTTTATGTAACTTGTCATAAATAAATCTCGCAATTGCATCTTTCGTAAAATCATCAGCATCAGTCACTGGATGTTTACGTAGTCTATGTTTTCCTGGTGTCACGAGTGGGGTCCCCTTGTGTGAATTTATCACTTTCGTGGCTGTAGTTAAGCCAAGCTGTAATAACAAACAATAACATAATACTTCTAAAAATTGTTATATCATAAAATTCATGCATAATACCAACATTTACAGCTATATGAATAGAAAATGATCAACATGTTAGGTTGGGTCTACGATAGGTTTAAGTAGGCTAATATTTAGGTAATTCTCCAGAAAAGCTACACCAAAGAAGGCATAATTTTATTTTGTTTAATTGATTTCTGTGATATTTACATAGTGATGAACACGTGGTTTTAGTGCACAGCCACAAATACTTTCAGCACAAAAATCCTTTGACACTTACCTGTATATTCTAATGCATTGTTGTAGTCCCTCCCTCAAACTTGTTACTAATTACCAATATAACATGCGAGAGGTCCAGGACGAAGAGAAATGGTTAGTTTCCCAGTAGTGCGTCCTCGTCCTCTCGAGTGTTATATCTTAACAAGTACTTTGGGTGGGGTAGCTTTTCTGAAGAAACACCATATTTAATATTACTTAGACCAGTCATGAATAAATTATTCAGCCAGAGTCAACGTTCCTATGCTTTATAGAGTATGTTATATAGTTATTATATAAAACTGAATTATTTTTAAGCACCATAACAGGCCAACATTCATGTAATATTTGCTGCAATATCAAGTTAATAATTACAATATGACTTGTATTTTCTTCGGCCGATGTGGCATGTAAATTGTGATCTGAACGGTTAATTTAATACCAAAAGAGAAAACTGGAAATTTACTTTCGTGCTGTTTGATTACTTGTTCGTCTAATTTGTAAATGTATTTAAGCTATCACCTACTGCAGTATTACAGTATCTTAAATGTATTTAGTTTGGCAATATGAAAATCACTGACTTGATTAAACATTAGGCCTACCTAAAAATTTGTTTTGTTTGACCACAATCATGAAATTATTAGTGCAAACTCCTAAAACTGAATACCACTTTGAAATGTATGCTTAAGAATACTTACTCCTAATAATTGTCCTATTCTGGTTGTAATTGCTGTCTCCGTTAGCATAATTCCTTCTTCATTATCTTCTTTCTTCAACTCATTATACACGTGAACTACAGATTTCTGAAGCGTACTCTGAATGCCACACATTTTCTTCCTTGGAGGAGCCACTGCAACACTATTTCATTTTTTTGACATAGTAATAAAAATCTAAACACGAAAGAAATTCATTAAAATTTGAAATAATATTTCTATCCATTACCCACGTGCATTATCACGCCCAAGTATATTATATTCATTCGTACTTATCTGACTATTCTTGAATTATAACCACAACGCAACACATAACATAACTATTATGTATTAATATTAATACTAATATTAATTAATTATTAATAAGTTCGAATTTCACTATCTTCCAGTAACCGGCTGAGAAATCTAGTACAATTTTAATTTCATGGAACTCCAGTACCGGCAAATATTGTCGATATTTGCCTCAGCTGCCAACATACCGGTTACAAAATCACTACCATTTATAGTATTTGTCAGTATCGAAATTCGAAACGAAGTTGGCAAAAGAAAATTCAACCTTCAAACTAGAAAATCACCATAATCCACTAGCATTTGTAGTAATGGGGGAAAAATGGTTAGGTTTCACCCTTAGGGTATCAAGTTACCTGGTCTTCCCTATACCAGTGGCAGCCAGTACTCTTGCACACACGCTTTTCAATGGAATTGGTATTCCAATTACAACCTCTTCTGACATGAATTTCCATACATTGTATGCTATTTCATGTCCCAGACTATGAACTACTCTTTGATTTCACACCTTAGACAGTGCCATAATGAGGGCGCTCAGAAGGGCAATGTTTTCAGTATTAGCAATAGCGGTAGTAGCAGAACGATCTGAACACTCAGAATGTCAGTAACCAACTAACCCAACACCCCTCCAGTTGAGTGTGAGGGCGAGTCCAAGCAAACGAACTAAAATGCGTCCCTCGCGCTGGTGCCATAACTTCTCGTTCGGGCTCTAATATCGTCTCATCCCTGCAGTAGAGCGTCAGTTCTATGTGCTTGCAGTTTTTCCTCCCATGGAAATAATTCTTTCCTCAATTCTGTTACAGTATGAGTAAACCACAGGGTCATAGTGCGGCCAGAAGGATTAGATAAATTGAGAAAATCCATGACCCCATCAGGAATATTGAACCCGTGTCTTCATAAATTATGTATTTATATAATATAGTATCCACTAAACGTGGTCTTATATTGTTATACCTACCATAATTTTCTAAGACTTCATGGTAGGACGGTGCGTTAAAATCTATTAATGAATACCACATCAATCTACATAATTTAGATATCTCTCACCAAAATATAATCACATCTGGACAGCTACTCGAAATCTTCATATGTAGGCTATTGCTACCACGATAATGGAGCAATGGTGGAACATGAAAAGGACTAACAGAAGAAGTGTTTATCACACACACATTCACTGCACTGTCACAGAATCTAGTTAAGATCGATCCGTTGTCCGTTCTATTGGAAATCGCACTGTAAGCTAGGGAGAACCACATGAAGTAGAAATAAAGGTGAGTAACCCACAAGACTCGCTAACTGTGACATGTCATGACATTTTTGTTTGTGCAGTGCAACAGACTGCTGATTACATCAGAACGACATTTCCCTCTTCCAGGAAGAAAATTATGCCTTGCATTCAGCCTACAACATGTATTTGAAATAATTACTTATTTACAGAGTGCATATAGACGTCTGCAGCCAATACTAACGTACAGTAACTAAGTTTTACATTAAAGAGAACAAAGTTACAAAGATAGCTACAATCTTAAATACTCGTATTTTACGACAATGGTATTAGGCTATATATTCTGTTGCATACAGAACAAACCTGCACACTTACAGTCCAACAGATCAGGAGAAATCAACTGCTGAATTGATACTGCTCGGACTACGACATTCTCTTCTATACCATCAAAGAAATGAATATAGTGAGAATCACGTAAGTTCAGTTCCCAAACAGCAAATATTTCCGCCTTGTCAGTGTTGCCAACTGTTACCAGATATCACCACATGTAGTAAAATCACGATCCTATGTACTGAATGACTTCTTTACTCACCGTACTTTACCTTAATGTTGGAAGGTTATTCTAAATAGTTTCAATAATAATGAGAAATGTATTGCCATGTTCTATTCTTTTATTCCTTTACATTATTATTATTAGTATTAGCATTAATAGGTTACTAGACGTAAATATACAACAAAGTATAGTATATAATATTCAAGAATCAAATCTGTTCCAAGACCAATTAAATTATTGTCACTTCACTTCAAAGATTCCAGCGTACATATACTGTACTTCCTAAAGGTAGATAAATTAATAACCAACTGACTTTTGGTTGGAATTCGAATGAACTTCTGATTATCTTTTGAAATTAGTAAGGAAATGGATAATACAACTAGCCTAAAACTGAAATAATAATAAATCAACTTACAAAAATAATTTTGGTCCTTAAAAGCCATAAGTAATTTCACTTCTAGATACCTTTTTAAAGATTTCATTTCTTTGTAAATTGCTTAATAATGCTACACTTACACTTATTATTTCTGCAACTCCACGTCTGTCATTGAAAAAATGTATGATACATAACTGTGAAGTCTCTTTTTGGCTCTTGTGTCCTAAATTTAAATAAGAAAAAGCAAATGATTCAAGAAATGTGAGCTGGTGAAAATTAAATACTCAATTAATAAAATAATTACTACCAAAAGAATATTTTATTAATTCTATACAAAAGATGGATTACACAGAACAGATGGCCAGAAATCATAGATTTATACACAACATACAGCATGAAACGATCATCAAAAAACGCTTTTTGTACACAATAACATCTTTCAAACGAAGTGAAATAGCCAATAAGTTCAATAAATATTATGCTAATAAGTAATAACTATAATTAATAATTATCTACAAGCTGTAAAAGGGAATAAAATAGTATATTGTTGAAATTAGGGGGTTATGGTTTATTAAGTGTATTTATAATTTTAATTACTTTTTCTACATTTAATTATATTTTAATTTCTATTAGATTAGTTGGTGGTGTGGTTGTTAGTTTTATCTGTGTACGTCAGACTATTAAGGAAAAACTGAAAGAAATATTAAATCTACTATCTACTTTATATAACAATATTTAATCAAGAACTGAATATTACTATTAATTTAATAACATAAGACCCAAAACATCTCCAAGTCCAGACAATACACATGCTGATTTTCTTAAACATGTTGGCAAACAAGCAAACTCACTACTTTTATCTTGTAATCTCATCTAAAATACAATATCTGTCTGGAGAAAATCTATCATAACATCAATTTTGAAAAGCAATTAATCAACTAATATCTTTTCGAGTTATCGACAGATACCACTTTCTAGTATGATAGCCAAAATTATGGAAGAGATGATTTCATAGATTGAACTGGTTCCTGGAATCTAGTAACTAACTTTCATTTTATTGGGTTGACTTTAGAGAATTGCATTCAACAAATGGACAGATTTTAAATTTTAGTCAAGATATTAAAGATATATTTAAACAGAAAACAAAACAACTTAACAATTTTAATTTATTTTCAAGGATCATATGGCTCTGTAGATATAAATCACTTAAGAAATTGCAAACTTAGGGTGTCCATGATAAAGTGTTACACTGGGTCAGTGACTTGATTATTTGATTCATTGTCACAAATATGTAAATAGAGACAGATTCATCTGGGCTGCCCACATTGTTGTTTTCAGGAATACATTTTCCAATATTAATGTCGATGGTCTAACTAAAGAAATAGATCTTATGATAATATCATCATTTGCAGATAATATGGTTGTCTAGAACAAAAAATCACAGTCCACAAATATTAATAAACTGAGCCAAAATCCCAACAGACTTTTTGACTCTACTTGGAGAACTCAAACTTGCTCAATTAAGGGAAACTTTACTAATAAAACACAATCCCAAGTTATTTCAAAATGAATAGTATATAAGTTAACTTTAACAGATGATGTTAAGAAATGTGATACTTCTCCAGACATTTTAAAAATCATTAGAAACGATAAATGATCTGGTCAGTGAGTGACTACATACAGTATTTTTTATAGATGGATCCTGTTTACCAAGCCATAGATGTAGTGGTGTTGTAGTACAATACCAGTATATTCCCTTTTACAGGGAATTATATTCAAACACTTGTTTGCCCCATTTTAACCGTGACAACGCTTTTTAGCTTTTTAAACATTCTGGTTATTGTATTGTGTTTGTGTTTAGTGAAAGATTTTAGATAAGGGCGCAAATAGCCATAGTAGCTGACGCGCCCTTTTTAAACGCCACTAACTAACTAACTAACTAACTAACTAACTAACTAACTAACTAACTAACTAACTTCAAACACTAACTAATTTTGATAGTGAAAATTTAGATACACTTTTAAGCTTACAAAATCTCCAGTATCGACTTCATAAATCTGGGAAGGCTGTCATACTATCAGATTCAAAATCAGATGTTCTTGCTGCAGTAATGGATGTAACAGCATGAAATCTCAATATTTTACAGTGTTTTAATATTTTAAGCAAAATGGTCGAATTACATCGACGACTGGTACTTCCGTGGATCCATGAACTTTATGGAGTGGGAGGTAATGAGGTAGCTGAAAGGTAGCAAAATTACTGTAAGGTTATCTATACCTGCATCTTACCACACTGTTAAAAGATTAACAAGATCAGAACATGACAATGTGGTAACAAAAATCGGAATGATTCTAAAGCAAATGAAAAAATTGCAATAGGCCATCCGGCATCTGCTCCACGATGGAGGAAAATCCTCAGAAGAAACCAACTAATCAGACCAAATGGGGGATCCAAACTACCCTCGTGTGCAGCTCTGAATTTGCAGGCCAACGACTCTACCGACTAAGCTACATTGGTGGCTCCACTAAAAATATGAAGTACATGGCACTCAGATTATTAAATTGACAAACCTAAACAATTATTCATCAGTTAAGCTATAAAATATAATACATAGCAAGCAAGTTAATTCAATTTAAAAGTATAAACAATTCAATCAGTTGAAATATACAGAAACTGATAATAAATATCATGCAAATTACTTCACATTACAAGCATAAACAATTCATCACTTGTGGTATACAGCCTACTATTTAATTTACAGCACATTCAATTCATCAGTTAAGCTATAGACCTACAGTCTACTATTCAATTTACAGCATATATAATTCATCAATTAAGCGAAACAAAAATATAGTACAATACATAGTAAAAATAATACACCTAATTTAATAACTGAACTTCTATGAAAATCTACAGTGGCAGTACTCATATTATCACAGGCCATGATTGTCTCAAATATTTACAAAGAACTGATATTTCAGAATCTCCCCATGCCATTTCTGAAATCTCAATGAAGATATGGATCATTGTCTTGACTGTTTAACTTTACACAGCTTTCAATCATCTGGTTAAATATTGGAGTGCAAGATAACAAATGACATCAACTGCTGAACACTTGGTATCAATCAACCAACAACTTCATTACATTAAAGGGGAAAAAAAACTGAAAGAATTAATTGTATATAGACACAACACATAAGACAAGGCCGCTTCAGAACAGTAATTGGCAAGGCTCTGTTGTTTTAGGATTCTTATGTAGATTCAATTTCACCTGAAAGAAAAAAGTAGCATCAATAAGTAGTAGTAGTAGTAGTAGTAGTAAAGATAATAATAATAATAACAATAATAATAATAATAATAATAATAATGACTCTAAAGTATGGAAATTAATATTGCAATGTAATATCAAAAGGTGATTTCACACCATCAACTCTTATCATTTAGTACAACAAATCTATTATATTCAGTTGCAATCACCAGTAGCTGTTCTTTCCTCCATTTTGTTGTTGGCTGATTTTTCACAAGTCTGCTATGATATGCAGCACTATCCATGACAATAACGCATTGCCCTAATGTTCTCAGGTCAACAACTGTGTTTGCACCCACTTCTCAACTACAGGGCTATTCATAGCACTATGGTAGTCCTGACTTTTCTTTCAATTGCATGAAAAAATTAAATCAGCACCTGCAATAAAAATTATACCTGGGCTTATAATTACGTCACATGAATTCACAGCATTTAAATAAAGAAAATAAAACATAACATAACATGACATGAGATCCTCTTTGGTGAAAGGCTTTCCCACGTTTTTATTTAGTCACCAATTTTTATATTTTTGTACCCTGATTTAAAAAATTACTCTTGCCAAATTTATGTAAAATATAAATCAATATAAGTTACTGAGTATAAATCCACCTTTCGTTCCGGCATCTAATCTTCCACCCTCATTTGTTGGTCTATGAATAACACCATTCATGTCACTGGAAACTTCACCTGTTTATTTCATGAATAAGTGGGTGATCATACTTAAAAAAACAGAGAGAGAAAAGCAATTCACATTGACACTCTAAGAGACACAAAAATTTTAAAGACAGGAAAACCGTTCAAGAATTTTATAACTAACCTCTAGTTATAATATGAAACTATTAATTGCAAAACATGTTGTTCCCACCTGAATTCATTAGTAGTAGCCTATATTAATTGCAATTTCATATTCCACATAAGTGTTAATCTATTTGTTAGTAAAAAATTCAATCACTCAATGTCTCACAATACATTGAAATTTACCATTCATAAAAATCCAAGTCTCATCCAAGAATACTACGGGTTTAGGGTTCTCACGCTCCACATTTCTTATATATTCTCTTAAAAACGAATAACATCACTTTCTCATACATGTGTATAAGGATCCCCTTTGCTCCATAGAAATTTCATCTCTTTCAAAATTTTTCTCACCGATGATAAGGATACTCTAAATAAATATGTTTCATAATCATCATTCATATGTTCCAGAACTTTTGCTGCTGTTAGTACTTCCCCTGTAACAGTAAATGAAAATTATGCCATATTTTTATACATAGGCCTATGACTAATATCAGAATTACATTGCATAAATCAACACAATAATTCCTGTAACTTCCCTACCTTTATGTAACTTGTCATAAATAAATCTCGCAATTGCATCTTTCGTAAAATCATCAGCATCAGTCACTGGATGTTTACGTAGTCTATGTTTTCCTGGTGTCACGAGTGGGGTCCCCTTGTGTGAATTTATCACTTTCGTGGCTGTAGTTAAGCCAAGCTGTAATAACAAACAATAACATAATACTTCTAAAAATTGTTATATCATAAAATTCATGCATAATACCAACATTTACAGCTATATGAATAGAAAATGATCAACATGTTAGGTTGGGTCTACGATAGGTTTAAGTAGGCTAATATTTAGGTAATTCTCCAGAAAAGCTACACCAAAGAAGGCATAATTTAATTTTGTTTAATTGATTTCTATGATATTTACATAGTGATGAACACGTGGTTTTAGTGGACAGCCACAAATACTTTCAGCACAAAAATCCTTTGACACTTACCTGTATATTCTAATGCATTGTTGTAGTCCCTCCCTCAAACTTGTTACTAATTACCAATATAACATGCGAGAGGTCCAGGACGAAGAGAAATGGTTAGTTTCCCAGTAGTGCGTCCTCGTCCTCTCGAGTGTTATATCTTAACAAGTACTTTGGGTGGGGTAGCTTTTCTGAAGAAACACCATATTTAATATTACTTAGACCAGTCATGAATAAATTATTCAGCCAGAGTCAACGTTCCTATGCTTTATAGAGTATGTTATATAGTTATTATATAAAACTGAATTATTTTTAAGCACCATAACAGGCCAACATTCATGTAATATTTGCTGCAATATCAAGTTAATAATTACAATATGACTTGTATTTTCTTCGGCCGATGTGGCATGTAAATTGTGATCTGAACGGTTAATTTAATACCAAAAGAGAAAACTGGAAATTTACTTTCGTGCTGTTTGATTACTTGTTCGTCTAATTTGTAAATGTATTTAAGCTATCACCTACTGCAGTATTACAGTATCTTAAATGTATTTAGTTTGGCAATATGAAAATCACTGACTTGATTAAACATGTAGGCCTAACCTAAAAATTTGTTTTGTTTGACCACAATCATGAAATTATTAGTGCAAACTCCTAAAACTGAATATCACTTTGAAATGTATGCTTAAGAATACTTACTCCTAATAATTGTCCTATTCTGGTTGTAATTGCTGTCTCCGTTAGTATAATTCCTTCTTCATTATCTTCTTTCTTCAACTCATTATACACGTGAACTACAGATTTCTGAAGCGTACTCTGAATGCCACACATTTTCTTCCTTGGAGGAGTCACTGCAACACTATTTCATTTTTTTGACATAGTAATAAAAATCTAAACACGAAAGAAATTCATTAAAATTTGAAATAATATTTCTATCCATTACCCACGTGCATTATCACGCCCAAGTATATTATATTCATTCGTACTTATCTGACTATTCTTGAATTATAACCACAACGCAACACATAAAATAACTATTATGTATTAATATTAATACTAATATTAATTAATTATTAAAAAGTTCGAATTTCACTATCTTCCAGTAACCGGCTGAGAAATCTAGTACAATTTTAATTTCATGGAACTCCAGTACCGGCAAATATTGTCGATATTTGCCTCAGCTGCCAACATACCGGTTACAAAATCACTACCATTTATAGTATTTGTCAGTATCGAAATTCGAAACGAAGTTGGCAAAAGAAAATTCAACCTTAAAACTAGAAAATCACCATTATCCACTAGCATTTGTAGTAATGGGGGAAAAATGGTTAGGTTTCACCCTTAGGGTATCAAGTTACCTGGTCTTCCCTATAGTAACAGTAAAATGTCGATAGCCACCAGCGTGGTTCAGTCGGTTAAGGCGCTTGCCTGCCGGTCTGAAGTTGCGATCGAGCGCGGGTTCGTTCCCCGCTTGGGCTGATTAACTGGTTGGGTTTTTTCCGAGGTTTTCTCCAACCGTAAGGTGAATGCCAGGTAATCTATGGCGAATTCTCGGCCTCATATACCATCTCGCTATCACCAATCTCATCGACGCTAAATAACCTCGTAGTTAATACAGCGTCGTTAAATGACCAACTAAAAAAAATATATATATCGGTACCGGTATCTATAGTAATATATTACATATACCGTGGTCAATCTAAACTGGTAATATATTCAAGACTAAAGCCTATGTTTACTTACAATATTTACACTTCCATCTTAAATATATGTTAAATGTAAAAAATTACAACGTATATTTTCAACAATGTAACACATCCACCAAACAGCTCTCCTCCCAGCTAGTCATCCAAAACATTATTGACAAAGCAAAACATCCAAAACTCTATTGCCAAGTACAAGGATCAAACGGGCCTTGAACGACAGGGCAGTGACCTTTTGCAGTGACTCTGGAGCGTTGCTTAGATGCAAACTTAGGAGGGGAGTCCGGTGCTTCAGGGATTAGCGAGTTACGGCTCGCAAGGCCACCGGCCGCAAGTATACTAAAAAATATGCAAACTTAGAAGAGTATAGAGTCCGTGGATATCCAGAGTACCGCAATCCTTTGCGCAAGAAATGCCGACAAATCAGCCATTGTTATTCCACCGTGCGCTATTTGACGTATACAGTTATAAGGGAATGAATGTAGCTTATGTAGCCTAAATCAGAAGAAGATATTTTTAATTTTAAGGGCCACGGATACTGGCCTAAATTGAGTTTTACTTTAAATGTTCCTATCCCAAACGGTTGAAGTGGAATAACAATGGCAGTCGATTGCGCTACAAGCTGACGCATAGCAGAGACCTGCATCAGAGCCACGGCCTACTTGATTGGAGTAGGCCGTGCATCAGAGCGAGTGCGGGATATCGTTATCAGTCCAGGAAGGCACTGACGGAATGAATAGCGATCATCTACGAATATTTCCGATAAATCACGAAGTAAAGAAACACACCGAGCGATCGGGTCTGAGGACGAGCGCTCGGTGTTCATGAGTGCTCTTCCGGTAGCAGTAGGTGAATTGTAGGCTTGTATGTTACATCAAAACGAATGTTGAAGATGATTCAATAGTATCGACGTCGATCTCAAGCAGATGCTCGGACACCGTCTCTGTTGATGGTAAAAGATTACAAGACACGATGTCGAAAGTATATACCGAAAATAAAATAAAATTAGCAGAGTCAGAGTATTGGAAAAAAGGGAAAGCAGTTACTAGCTCTGCTTGGACTAAATTCAGAGAAGTAAGGGATAAGAATACCTTAAAGTACATAGGATTGTCCACATCAGGTGGCCCGGGTTCGAATCCTGGTCGGGGCAAGTTACCTGGTTGACGTTTTTTCCGGGGTTTTCCCTCAACCCAATACGAGCAAATGCTGGGTAACTTTCGGTGCTGGACCCCGGACTCATTTCACTGGCATTATCACCTTCATTTCATTCAGATGCTAAATAACAAGCGTCGTAAAATAACCTACTAAAATAAAAAATAAAAATATTCCCAAGTTAGTATGAGTAAAGTTCATACTACGTCCGAGATGAAACAAAATATATCGCTACTAATTTATTATTTGCATTTCATACATCGATAGACATTTTTAATTATCACGTATTAAATTGTAATTTGTCTGTTTTATATACGTTTTATAGTAATATAACCAAACATTTCATTTGCATTTACAGTAATTATCACGATTAATTGTTAAACTAAGTAGGAATGAAATATATTTATACAGAAAATCATTTCAGGCTATTTCAACCTAAACAAAGAAAAATGTGTAATTAATTAAATTTCCACTAAATATATATAATTGTTGAGAACAATCGAATGATTTCTATAATGATTATTCCATTGTAGGATGAAATCATTCGAATGCATGAATGAATTGTTCAATAAAATTGCAGTATGTTGATTACTCATTCTATACGTAGGTCTATAGTCTGAGAGCAGCGCTCTTTTTTTCTTATCGCCATGTAGGTCAGGTGTTTAATGTAATGAAGATCAGGGTCAGATTCTGGGGCTGTTAGAAGAGTCAGTACGCAACACCCACACAGAACATTCAAAGCTTATCATTCTATTGTTGCGTCATATGATTCTGAACTCGAAGCTCTTATCATTATCATAAAATGGAACATATTCTGTTATGCGAGTACATATTTTGTATAACTTCATACGGCTTGTTGTGGTGGTAAGCAAAGTTAATGAATAATCGAGTGATATTGTGAATATTTCTATTATTTCGAATGGTTTTGATAATCAAATAATTCGAATGAATTCATTCGATTTCTACCAATACTGCACTACGTAGTACTGTAGCATACTGCTTCCCATACAGTCGTTGAAGCGAGCGCTCGTTCTGACAGGGGAGCGATCCCCCGGGCGATCTCGAGCGAGCGGAGGCCAAACCCGAGCTCGAGCGATTACACACGAAGAGCATTCGGTAAAACCGATCTCAGATATCGTTAAGCATCGCTCTCTTGCAGGTCTCTGACGCATAGCATGATCAAGAGTGGTTTCTCTGAGCGTCATTTCAATTTCTACCGCTAGGTTCGCTTCGCAGTTCTATTAAGCATTGTATATAGTGAAAAATCTGTGATTAATTTTGCATTACTGGTCGAGTACGAAGATTATAAACATGCCAAACATATTACAGTCTTATTTGAGATTTATTGAGGACTTGTTCGAAAATAGTATGCAGATTTTTCAGTGTGATTTAATGAAATTTACAGTTTTGTTTCCCGAAAGTCTGGATTTAATTAAACATTTTGCTTTCAAACTACATTCTTCAACTGGTTCATTCACTTTGGCAAGTTGATTGTTTTCAGTTCCGTGTTTTTCCTTCAGATTTCGTTCCCTCTATTTCGTTTCAATAGCTGAAAGTGAAGTACTTTCAGACTATTATTATTATTATTATTATTATTATTATTATTATTATTATTATTATTATTATCATCATCATTATCATAACCATCATTAAATTAATATAGTTCTTAGTTTGTCTTGCCTTAAGACAAGCAGTAGAGTTATTCAACAATTTCGAGGAAAAGAGTATGATTAAAAATTATATGTAATGCCGAAATATTCTACGACAATGGTTAATTATTATGCTGAATATTGACACATATACTATTTGCATTATTTAGGACGCAACACAAGCAGCAATGCGATTTTAATGTTGTGCATGCCGAGTTTAGTGTAACGTACTTCCCTCATCCTCGAAATCAAATCAAATATTATTACGAAATTAAAGTAATAAATAAATAATAATTACTAAAATTCGTTGTGATAAGGTAGAACTATCACCGAATGGTGTACCGAAGATTATTCTTTATGTTTTCATTAAATTGATATGTCATGAGTGACAACTGAAAACACCTCAGGGGAGCGAGATGCAGACATTAATAAAAGAGAAATGGGGATTGGGGAGAGCAGATGCGCATATGCCTGTGGGCGGCAAAAAAAAAAAAAAAAAAGTATCTGAGAATGCTTAGATATTTGTTTATGTTTTGGGAAATCGGCAAATGCGGAAACCATTTCTAATCACATTTACTGCAGACTAACTTCCTAATTTAATTTAATTCTAACTTCTAATTTAACAATTTTTTACACACACTAAAATATCACAGCATTTGCTATTACTATCCACTATAGCTTAATCAGCAGGCCTATTAGATATTATTTATTTCATCACTACAAGTTGTGCAAGAAAAATCGCACAATTGTACTTATCATGCATTGTGACTGCAGTTTCCACTAATAAAAATCATAACACCTCTACGTATATATATTTTTTAAAAAGAAAGGAAAAAGTTAGGCCTATTTACATATGATAGAATTATGAATTCAGGGAAATTGAAGATAATACAGTACCTTAATTCACTAGAACTTTTATTATTATTATTATTATTATTATTATTATTATTATTATTATTATTATTATTTAACACGATAAAAGGGTAGACTACAGTGTTCATGTAAAATGTATTAAGTTTCTTTCAGTATTTCCAAAAAGCTATGGTGTATGAATTGAACAACAGGAAGGTAGTGTCTTTGTTTATAATATGCAATATCAAGAATGACAGCCATATATTTTAATATAATTGAGACGTAGAAGTTTTGAAATTACGTCTATTGACCATAAAATATTGTACTAAGCATTTAATAAGTAACAGTGAGTCCTTTAAATGTCCCAATGTTAATGTGATTTAAGTGTTCTGCTACGAATATCTAGAACGGAACAGCGCTCCGAGCGGCGGAATTGGCGTTATGCGGGAACCATTTTAGACCTGTATTTCAAGCGCTATGCGCCAGCTTGTATAATCTCGTAAGCAATGTTCTGGAGTATCCAGATGGTGCCATAATAAAGAAAAACAATTATGGCTTATTTAACGAAGCTCGCAACTGCAACGTTATATCAGTGTCACCGGTGTGCCGGAAATTTGTCCCGCAGTTCTTTTACATGCCAGTAAATCTACTGACATAAGCCTGTCGCATTTAAATACACTTAGGTCTAAATGCTATCGACCTGGGCCGGGATCGAACCAGCAACCTTGAACACAGAAGGCCAGCGCTATACCGACTACGCTACCGAGACTGACCAAAATAAGGAGGAATGCATTTCGTAAGAGTTAAAATCAATTGTTAATTAAACTACACATAAAGTCCAACAATATATGTACTGGTAGGTGATATTACAAGTTAAATTTTCTACTGCAGGTGCAAGCACTACTGACCTTTTGAAAAGCACACCGCTACTACTGATGCTAAAGACTTCAAAATTTCTTTATAATAGTACTAGCTGAAAGCACTCGGCGTTGCCCGATTTTCCTTTTTGCTTACTTTTTTTTTTTATTTAACTGGTCGTTAGATTTTTCGGAACTACCGGAACTCAGCTACAGACAACCAAAACAAATTGTATTTAATAAGTTTTCCTCGTCCATAAAGATGAATCTTTACATTAGCCACTTACATGAATGTTGTGCCTTACGTTCAACTATTGTTTAATTACTTTATACATATATACCATCAGACCATCTCTTCCACACCACAAGAAATACAAGTAAAATAATAGGAAAAATCGAACTATAACCAAGGTAGACCTACTAAAATCAAACGAAAATATATACAGGCTACAGTCATACAAACTTATATGAGTTAGCAGTCTTGATGTTTAGCAAAACAAAAACATACCTCAGTCCCTATATGCTCACTTAGCGTTGACTCAATGTTCTACAGATCTTACATTTTTTCTCTAAATTTCAAGTGGCTTATATTCCTGGACGTCAGCGTAATAAAAAGCATTACAACCATTCTGCCGTCTCCTTTCCTCCCCACTGCAAATGTGACGTTAAACAGAGTCTGAGATAAAATAATTATAAGGTCTGTACATTGATCTGAAGCTGCCCTGACACACATTTTATGTAATTTCAGTTGATCTACAGGGACAATAAATAGGAAATTCCCTTGTACCCAGTCTGAGCCCATTGGAGTGTCATCGTAAACCAAAATTTATCTCTATATCGATCGTACCAAAAAACTGATATTATATACGTATATCATTTAATTAATGTTGGAAGAACTTTTTTTTCCCTTGACTCCTGTATCCCCGCTTATATCATACTCGAGATTTTAAATATGGCTTGAGAAATTACTACATCTCACAAATTCAGAATATGTTATAATAACATTTTTTATTTTATATGCAAAATATAGGTGCAGTATAATTTCGGAAGCAGTTACTGCTTAACATAAAGAATAATATTCTGAGAGACATATATTTTAGATAATAAGAGTCTTTTTTCCCCCACAACTCTTAACGTGCTACATTGGCAACATGATTACGCAGACAGGATTAGAGTATGTTATAATGAAATATTATTAGGCACTACACATATTTCTGTTAGAAATGTCCTCTCTATTAAGGGGTTAGGTACAGCTTACAGGAGTACAATTTTGGAAATATTCTTTCCTTCATTACTATATCTTGTACAATAATGAAAATTAGTATGTGTAAAACACTGTCTTCTGCTATATGAAAAAAATATTTTTACGACTAAAAAAAATTATTTACATTTTTTTCAACATTCTGTTCACTGTGCAGTGATGAGGCGTTTTCCTAATAACTAAAAAATTATCCAACATTCTGTGATTACATTTTTTGTGTGTATTTATGCATGTCATATCTACAATATGATGTAAGATCACTTCTCTATCTTCGATAGATTGTCTGATAAAAAATAAATTCATTAAAAAAAATGATCAAATATCTGTACAGTATTTCCTCTAACACTAAATAAAAAAAATATATTAATTGTTAAGGAATGTAGTTGAAAGAGCATCAAGTTATGAGTTAATGAGGGAAACGATTCATCACTGCACAGTAAACTGCCACCATTTTGAAATTTGAAAAAAAAAAAAATATATATATATATATATATATATATATATATATATATAAATTATTTTAAATCGTAAAAATATTTTTTTTTCATATAGTAGAGGGACAGTGTTTTACACACACCAATTTTCATTATTGTGCAATATAATGGAGGAAAAAAATGTTGAATATTTCCAAAAATTTTACTCCTGTAAGCTGTAACTAACCTCTTAAAGTTGAAGCATTTGTGAATATATATTAATTTAAATTGAATATAATTCACAGCTTTGCTTTTACAACATTATAAATTTATGTCGGTAAACACAATACAACGTATGTGTATGATCCCTTAAAATATTTCCGATTACTCCATATTTATTCAGTGCACACCCACAATCTTGTAGCATAATGTAGCGGAAATAGTGTTTCTCGAGTTGGGAATATTGCAAGATACCCATCGGTAATAAGGAAACAGGAGTCATGTTTATTTTTTTGTCCTTATATTGGGATGAGAATAAATGTAAAAATATTATTGAAATCAATTATCTTTTCTGTAGAATTATATAATCATCTTAGAAACGAATATTGATAGACGTAACCATACTTTGCAAAAGGGCAAGTGTTCAGAATATTTTTCATTCTCTTAATTCATTAATGTATAGAGATATAAGAAACACATATTATATCATTACAAAACTCAAGAACACAAACATATACACAATTCATGTTAGTATATGGTACCATTATTATTATTATCTTCATCATCATCATCATCATCATCATCATCATCATCATCATCATCATTATTATTATCATCATCATCATCATCATCATCATCATCATTATTATTATTTCAGAAATTGGACGCAATTATTATAGCCAGTCTCACCATAAATACTGTTACAAATATGTGGCGCATACTTTACATCCTGTTTTCGCGGTATTAAAGCACAATTTTTGTAAAAATTAAAATACTGACTGTTCTACATTACTGCAAATCAATTTTTGTGGAAATATAATACTGCTGTTAAGCCTTCTAAGGTGTAACTAAGGTTTACTGAAATGCGAAATATGACCTGTTATGATCAGACAAATATTTTGTTGTTATAGCTCTGAACACAGACTGCAACTACACGGGGATTTCTGGGCTCTTGGCGATAAATAACTTTCTACTAGTTCTTATGAAAATAGAAGAAGTGAAGAGAAGATGGTCCAAGAATAGCACTAGACTTAGGAACAGCAAAATCTATTATGAAGTTCCTCAAGGAAAGGAAAATGTAGATAAAATTCGAGTGTGTAAATTTGCTTTTCTATCTGTTTTTGGTCTACATAACCATGGAGGAAGAGTGGAAAATTTACAAAAGACGATGCCCACTTCAGGGAGGACTAGTCCTTCGAAAGGTAACAAAAGGAAACAAGCAAACAGGCTAAACAAAATTATTATATTTATTAATAATGTATATTGAGTCCACTGCAGCTTATGAATTCTATTACACAAGGAGACAGGTGGACGGAAGAAAGCATTTAAGAAGTGAGTTTTCAATGCAACTGTTGTATGATTTTCATGTTGAAAAATGTTCGGAGAATAATGAAGAACCTGTTTCAATTATTCATGCATACAGTAAAAAATATTCTGCTCATCCTTCAATATTGGGTTTAAACCACCATCCCTATATACATAAATACATGTGATGAAAAGAGAACAAAGGTTGCATGTCCTGTGGATGAAAACGCTAAACACATTCTGCAAACTGAACTGCATCTACATCCAAGTGGGTAGTGTTGCCAGGTCTATGGCTGACTACAATAAATAAAGAAAGATAAACAATCGTTAATCCAACAGGATTGCATTGGATTGTAATTGCATTGGATCTGCAGCAAGCATTGCCTACACCCAAGCTCTCCAAATAGGTTGCTTTCTACAAGCGGAAACTTTGGCCATACAACCTAACAATACATGATTTTGCACCCGGAAGAGGTAATACAGTATGTTTATGTGGCCGGAACATTTGGCTAAAAGAGGGGCTGATGAAATTGCATCCTGTGTACTAAAATTTGTGCAGACACTTGAAAATCGAGGAAAACATTTGTACCTGTACACAAATAACTTTGCTGGTGAAAACAAGAATGTCACTATGATTACTCTTTTCATAGCACTGGTAAGACTGGCTATTGGGAAACAGTCTTCCCCTATGTCATACACGTCTTCCATGTGATTCCGATCAGGTATTAATAGAGAGAGAACAAGCTAAACAGCAGTTTTATTTTTAGAATTGATCATTGGACTTCAATAAAAGGAAAAACTTCAAAAGAGAAAAAGTTCCAGACTTACGCCATAAAAACTGAAGATTTCTTAGCAGTGTCAACTTTTGTGAATAGATGACAAAAAGAAGTATTGCAATTGATGGAACAATCATTAATTTCAGAGACGCCAGAAGTTTTAAAATAACACGTTCTGATTCACTAAATCTGAAATTCAAGCACTCATACATTGATTTTGAAACATGGCACGATGTTCCCTTCAGAAAGCGAGGAGGCCAGTCTAGACTGTCACTCGTATCCTTAATTCAGAAGTAAGACACCTTACTGCCCATTACCAAAGGAAAATATGATGACCTTAAAAGCTTGCTTCCATACATTCCTCCAGTGCATCATGAGTTTTATTCTAACTTACATTTGATGTTGGAGTACAAGATAGCCCTTGAGAAATACCTATGTTCATGTTGTATGTAAACTAGAGAGATAAGTGTGTCATAAAGCCCCTTGTGAAGTCAGATTATTAAACATAATTATAGCAACAGTCAATGGTATTATTAACAAAGATTCCTAAATCATACTTGCCTAAAAATAACTTTTTGGGGGCATATAATGTGTGCAGGCTTCCATGTCTATTTAGGTTACTCGAATCTGAGAAACATTTACCACAAACATCACATTTGAAAGGTTTCTCGCTTGTGTGAATACGTTCATGTCTTCTTAAGGAACCCGATTCCGCGAAACACTTGCCACAAACATAGCATTTGTAAGGTTTCGTGCCTGTGTGACCGCGTACATGTCTTTTCAGGTAACTCGAATCCGAGAAACCCTTACCACAAACATGGCACTTCCAAGGTTTCTCGCCTGTGTGCAAACGTTCATGGTTTTTGAGGCTACCGGAAAGAGAGTAACACATACCACAAACATCACATCTGAAAGGTTTCTCGCCTGTGTGCAGACGTTCATGCCTTCTTAGATTACCCGACTCCGAGAAACACTTACCACAAACATCGCATTTGAAAGCTCTTTTGCCAGTGTGCAGAAGTTCATGCCTTTTTACACTACTCAACGTCGAGAAACAATTACCACAAAAAACGCATTTGAAAGGTTTCTCGCCTGTATGCAGACGTTCATGGCGTTTTAGGATTACGTGAAAGAGAAAAAAACATACCACAAACATCACATCTGAAAGGTTTATCGCCAGTGTGCAGTTGTTCATTCCTTCCTAGATTACTGGACTCTGAGAAACATTCACCACAAACACAATTGAAAGTTTTCTCGCGAGCGTGTAGGCGTTCGTGGCTTCTTAGATAAGAAGACATAGAGAATGACTTACTGCAAACATCGCATTTGAAAGGTTTCTCGCCTGTGTGCAGGAGTTCATGACTTTTAAGACTACCGGACTGCGTGAAACTCTTTTCACAAATATTGCATTTGAAAGGTTTCTCACCAGTGTGCATGCGTTCATGCCTCTTCATACTACCCGAATGAGAGAAACACCACAAACATCGCATTTGTAAAGTTTCTTACCCACATGTTTGCGTAAAACCGTCTTCAATTTTGCCGAACTTGAGAAACGTTTCTTAGACATTCCAAATTGCCATTCCCTCTTATCTTCATGAATGAGGACATGTTTTCCTGAAGAACCTGAATTCTTGGGAATCTCATATACATTCTCGTTCTTTTCATGTGCAATACCGTCGGATTCTGATGATACAGTCCTCTCATTGGTAGCTGCAATTCTGACAAATATATACTATGAGTCAATAGAAGAGTCACAACAAAACAACATTCAAACCAAAATTTATTTTTTATTTTAGTTGGTTATTTTACGACGCTTTATCAACAGCTTAGGTTATTTAACGTCTGAATGAGATGGTGATAATGCCAGTGAAATGAGTCCGGGGTCCAACACCGAAAGTTACCCAGCATTTACTCATATTGGGTTGAGGGAAAACTCAGGAATAACCGTGAACCAGGTAATTTTCCCCGACCGGGAATCGAACCCGGGCCACCTGGTTTCGCGGGTAGACGCGCTAACCGTTAATCCACAGGTGTGGACTCAAACCAAAACAAACCTATTTACGAGAATGTACGTTACCATTAGACATATATTGTTGTAAATAATTTATGATTTGTGTTGGAAGTATTAAAATTGCCTCAACATTCTGGTCGTAACCTATACAATAAATTTTATGTGAGAAAGATAATGTTTGTCAACTCTTAGTTGTTTTTTTTTTTCTTTTAAGAAATCTCTCTGTCTATAGTCACCTGCTTGTTTGGGTGACTTTCGACCCAATTATTGTTGTAAAAACAGGTAAGAAATAAATGTTTGCAGGTCCTTAAAAGCAAATGAAATTAATTTTCATGTTACAGTTACATCAAGCAATAAGCTACAAAAAGGAACTCATTAACCTTTGCTTTGTCGTATTTGGACACGAGTGTGCTAGTTTCTGCGATTGTTTCCAATTACAATTTGTAATGTGGTATAATTTATGTTATGCTTTATTCTTATACTATATAAAAATGTATAGTTTGTTTGATTTATCACTTTGAAATTAGAAAAAATTTTCCCTTGTTACCATGCAGTAGAACATGCTTAGCTAAAAATATATCAAACATTGCAATTATTTCCAAAGAATATATGAAGTTGCCACTACTTGCTGAACAAGTTTTTCATCAGATCCACGCAGTGGAAGTCCTCGAACTACGTGACATTTCACTACGGTGACAATTCTTTAAAGAATATTACGCCAATATTCTTTGCATAACTGAAAATATTCAATCAGTTTTCTGTCCACTCTTTCTATTGCTATTCCTCTAGATATACTGTAAGTGTCATTAGGGATGAGTTTTTGTGCTGATTAACATGCAAATATGCAATCTTCCAATAAGTGAACCTCGAATTTGAAAAGTGAGACTTGTTTTCACCAAGCAGCCTATAAGGAGCTCAGAACACAGTACCCATTCTTTCGGAATACATTAGCCACTCTCGTGACATCTCCTCACCATAAGGCAATTTACGCTTGAAGAGATTTTGAAAAAATATCTTACTGGATCTGCGTAATGTGTTTTTGATGATTCAAAATTCGATTCGACATTTTTGCACATACCATACATTGCAACGTAATTTTTGGTAGCTTCACCCATTCAGCAGGATCTGAACTTAATTTAAACCCGTGGCTGTGAATCTACCTTTTTTATTTCGTTCTCTTTTGGTTTTGACACTTCGATTTTACGTAAAGATTATTTTTTTTTTTTTTGGTCCTACAGAATTATCTGTTATGGTTACCACTGGTTATTAATGGAGAAGCATTTGCTCCGGCACCGGGGATCAAACCTGGGTCCCTGGTTCTATGCACCGGGTGCTCTAACCACTGAGCTACGCCGAAGTTGAATCCACATCACCGAATCGAATGTTTCTTCTTTGGTATTTTCTCTTTGTGCCCTTAATCTATGTTCGACATATATATTGACACAAGTCAACTGTCATCACACAAGGAGCACACTCATTTGAGTGACTTGGTGGCCGGGATTCCATAGTATATATCGTCGTTGTGCCTGCAATAACTCCTATATGCAAGATATAAAATTTTTCAGTAGAAGAAAAAACACATTTATTCATTCTATGGCAGCTGTACATACGAGATTGTGAATTCTTACATTTTCGAAAGAAAGAAACATAATTACATATAGGAGAATTTATTATTCGCTGTATCACTATTTAAGTTATTTAATAGAGTAAAAATCTTAAAATCGATAAATATGTCACATAGGTGTTATTGCAGGAACAACGACGATATGCACTGTTGGGCGAATGATCTACGTAGAGATTAATTTTTTTGATCCTATAAATACCAGAGGAGAACGATTCGATCCAGTGCTGTGGAATGAGTCTCGACGTAGCTCAGTGGTTAGAGCAGCCAGTACATAGAATTGGGGACCTAGGTTCGATCCCCGGCGCTGAGAGCGAATTTTTCTTCATTAAATATCAAATTCGATATTTACCTTCTCTAAATAATTCCGTTACTAGATTGTATTGGCGAAACTTTAGTTTCGGATGTTGTGGACGTCGGTTCTTCAAATGTATGATGCTGTTTTCGAGAACCAGAATAAAAATATGAACTAATTTTGTGTATTGTTGAAAGTTCCTCTTTTTCTCTTTCAACTCGCTGCTTTCCTTTTTTAAGAACCTGAGTCCACGTAATTTTCTTTTTTCACCCATTCTAAAATTAAAACGCTCCCAAATAAAGAAAATATAATTAATTCTCTTATACCGGCACAACCTGCTACACGACTATGCCATGAACCAAATGAAAGTTGTGTATTATGAAAACTGTAAAACACGCATGTAATGTGAATGTACATCGTTACACCGCACAAATTCACAACTGCTTAATAATCAAATTACTGACCGTTACCAATGAATTGGAAGTTTGGAACGTAGGCAGTTTTGTAGTCCACAATAATGTACGAAATATAAAGTAATTCGAATACCTATAAATGTTCTATTTATACATTTTCATACAGCTCTAATTAATATGGTTTCAATCTTTTGATTAATTTTTAAAAGTAGTAGAGAAGTATAAATAAAAGAACAAGTTACATAAATGTCCTAATTACACTACTCAATAAGGTTTTCACAACATGGACAAGAATAAATATTTTTATGTCATTTGTATGTCCTGATTACGAATATGGCATTGAAAAAGTGCCTACACGTCACATTTTTTAGAAACTTATATTTTTTAATTAGCGAATCATATAAAAATATGTTAAAATCTATTAACTTTGAAAGAGGTTCTTTTCGTTAACACAGATCTTTTACATAATTATATATAATTTCCGTTCTTTTAAGGTACCATTTGAAGCATACTTTCATTTTTGTGGGTTGAATGTACCCTTCGCGGTGGTTTATTGTTTTATTACCTTATTATGTGGCTGCACGAAGGGTAGGTCACATCTGGCTATAACTGACTAGGGGAAAGAAAATACGGTTGCTGTGTATTGAAGCAAGAAATGAACAATTTTGCGATAAGTTCTCATTCTGAAAGTATTGTAAGCAGTACTAGTTATTCTGTAATAGTGTTAAATGTATCGCAATCGTCATTCATGTAAAAATTCTCCAAATAGTTTCTGCTATGTTTTTGGGGAATTAACTTTGAAATCACAACGTCGATCAATTACAGACAATGCAAAAAGGCACATTACTTGTATATTAGCTATAAAGTGGGTGAACAAGACAAAAATTGGGCACCACATACTTATTGTGTAACATGTTACGTGAAATTAACAGAGTGATTGCAGGGGGAAAAAGTAACATGTCTTTTGCTGTTCCAATTATTTGGCGACAGCCTACCAGTCATCTGGAAGATTGTTACTTCTGCATTACCAAAACAGAGGGATTTTCAAGGAAAACTAAAGATAAAATTGTGTATCCTAATCTCCCATCAACCATAAGACCCATGCCACATTCTCGTGAACTTTCTGTCCCTATCCCTCCACCCAATGGGGGAAGATTGTCATTCCAGAGGAACATGAACTACCAGAATTCTCAGACTACCCTTCAACTTCCGTTGAGCCCACCTACATTCTCGAACATCACAAAACACCACATCCGATACGACAGGCAGAACTTAATGACTAGTTACAGATTTAGGTCTTTTCAAGCAACACACTAAACTATTAGTTCTAGATTGCAAGAATGGAACTTATTAGCAAAATATATCAAGATTTCAGTGTTCAGAAAATGAAACGATAAGCTGATTAGTTATTTTGCAATAGAAACTTCTGTTTGTGCCTGCAAAAATGTGAACGGGCTGATGGATGAAATAGATACTGAATATAAACCAGAGAAATGAAGACTGTTTATCGATTCATCAATACTAAGCTTAAAAGCAGTTTTATTGTATAATGGAAATGCAAAACCTTCCATTCCAGTGGCTCATTCAGTAGCTATGAAAGAAACTTATGAAAACATGTCACTAATATTGAATGCAGTAAATTACAATGAACATCGCTGGACAGTTTGAGGGGATTTGAAAGTAATAGCTTTGTTGCTTGGACTACAAGGACAGTTTACTAAATTATATTGTTTTTTATGTTTGTGGAACAGTCGAGCAACAGCACAACATTATGTGGTGAAGAACTTGCCTATCAGACAAGGTTATATTCTAGGTGGGCATAATATTAAATATCCTCTCCTAGTGCAACATGAAAAATTACTTCTTCCTCCACTGCATATAAAACTAGGGATAATGAAAAATTTTGTGGAAGCTCTATATAAGATTGGAGAAGCCTTTCAATACTTTAAGACTCTGTTCCCTAAAATCAGTGATGCTAAATTAAAAGAAGGCATACTGTATTTGTCAGTCCACAAATTAGAAAACTTTTGGGGGACATCATTTTTTTAAAAAGACTTAACACTAAGGAATTACCCGCATGGAAATCTTTTGCATCTGTCGTCAAAGGGTTTTTAGGGAATCACAAGGCAGAAAATTATTGCCAATTAATAGAGACGTTACTAAGAAACTACAAAAAAATGGGCTGCCATATGTCACTGAAGATCCACCACTTCTTACATTCATGTTTGGACTTCTTTCCTGAGAAGCTGGGGGCTGTAAATGATGAGCAGGGAGAGCGACTTCACTAATACATTGCTACAATGGGGCAATGGTAACAAGAAAAATGCGATCCAGCGATGATGGGCGATTATTGCTGGTTTTAAAAAGGGAAGATTCCAGTTCTCATAAGAGAAAAAATTATCTTTCACTATTTTATTGCATGAAGAGTGGTTTTTATAAGTCCTAATAGTTGGTCAATTATTCATGTATCACTTTTATCATGTCTAAGCCGCCCTTGGAAATTTTCATACAAAAAAAATGAGAAAAAAGTAATTTTTAATAAGTAAAAAATTCTGATTTATAGTGTATCAAGTAAATATCTATAACATAAAAACGTCACGTATCACTGTCATTTTTATGTTCAGCGCATGCAAATTAGTTAAGATCAGCTTGTTTTATCAATGTTAAGGAAAGAAAGTTCAAATTTGTTGAGTAGTGTTATTAATACCAATAATTTTGTCAAAACGCTAAACGCCAATGTAGAAACATCTCACAGTACCTTTCAATTGAGTCCCTGTCACTCTCTTTCTATACTGTTAGACGAGTCGAATTTAAAGATTTTGTCAAATCAAGGCATTGTTATTATTTTGATTATTACGCAAAATTTTGGAGATTATGAAATTAAAATGTATCCCCTCATTGTTCGTCCACTTTCCTCCACGTTTCACAGTCTCGTTCTTTCTCCTTTTTAATTCTTGTCTTCTTTTTAACTTTCGTTCGCCCCCTCTTAGAAGATGCCCATGGCAATGGTCTAGTTGCCTCATTGAGAAATTCGGCTCTGGCTATTAAAAGAAATCATTAACCTTCGCTTTACCATTTTTGGACCCCAGAGTGCTATTTTGTGTGATTGTTTCCAAATTACAATTGAAATGTGCTATAACTTACTCTACCTCTTATTCTTATGATATATAAAATGTTCATATACAGTCTGTTTATTTTCTCACTTTAAAATTAGGAAAATTTGGCAGTGGAACATAAGTGATTCAATTTGGTAATAAGCATTATCATGACAAAATTTGTATTCGTATTATAACAGCCACCGGTGTGGCTCAGTCGGTTAAGGCGCTTGCCTGCCAGTCTGAAGTTGCGGGTTCGATCCCCGGTTGGGCTGGTTACCTGGTTGGGTTTTTTCCGAGGTTTTCCCCAACCGTAAGGTGAATGTCACGTAATCTATGGCGAATCCTCGGCCTCATCTCGCCAAATACCATCTCGCTATCACCAATCTCATCGACGCTAAATAACCTTGTAGTTGATACAGCGTTGTTAAATAACCAACTAAAAAAATTATCTGTAACATGGTATTTAATGTCTAGCGAATGTTAAACTAGTAAGAATGGTTTCAAAGATCAGCAACATTGTATATAAAGTATAAAATAGTATACAATTTCTCTGCTTCGGTAATCATAACACTCGTAATGAACGACGAAAAGAGGGTAAATTGGGTCCACTGAGAGAAGTATTTGAGATGTATGTAACAAATTTCAGACTTGCATAGTCTCCTAGTGAATGCATTATGGTTGACGAGCAGTTCTTACCTCTCTGGAGATTCCATTTGTTCAAAGTATAGATCAGAACCAAACCTAGGAAATATGTTACAACAGCCAGAATGGGTGCAGATGTAAATACATTTCATACTAGTATTATGCAAGTACACACAGAATGGAAACCAGATGAGTATCCAGCGAACAGACAAGAACCAAGGAATGAGAATTGTCCAAGGTGTTATATTAGCACCTTACTGGATAGAACGAAGGGCAATGACAGACAACTTCTATATAAGTTGGAATTTGACAGAAAAGCTCAAAACATAACTCTCACTGGCACCATCAGGAGAACAAAGCTGACATTCACAAACTGTTCACAATAGGGAAAGGAAGAGAAGTTTATTCGTCTCCTTGTGGGTGTAATAGTGATTCGAATGACTTCTTATATTTCAAGAAAAATAAGACTGTGTTGTGCCACTGTCATCACAGCATTATGGCAAGTTTTGTTCAAAGGCAGACAACAATTTCAAGCCACAAACAACACTCGACTATAACCAAACCAAGGGTGGATACTGTGCACAAGATGGCTAGAGAGTACACAATTTGTGAGCTGGTCTGTACGATTTTTCTGCAATATAAATGAAGTCAGTAGTGTCAACGCTCTCAAGACTCCTGACTGGAAAATGAGACAAATCTTCACAGGAGCCTATTCCTGCTTGAACTAAGTGATCATCTGGTTCGTCGCTCCATCACCCAGATATGTACAGACAAGGTGAAATAAAAAAAAAAAATATAAGAAAAGAGGAAATACTTAAAAAACTAGCAACTAATACCGTTTTCAAATTAACTGACTGATATCGAAATGATTGGTTAATAATTTTCATTATAATTGACGATAGACGCCTTTCCAAACAGATTTACGAATACAGGCACAGAGGAAAAGAAACTTCCCTCTCCAACAATAACATGGGGAGAAAAGTGTCAAAATCTTTACATTTATTACAGGCTCTGGCATTAGAACGGAACAAAGCAAATGGTGAAATCTTCGGTCACTTTTTTAAATTTTATTCGTTATTTTACGACGCTTTCTCAACTGCTACGGTTATGTAGAGTCTGAATGAGATGAAGGTGACAATGATAATGAAATGGATCCAAAGTCTAGCGCCGAAAGTTACCAAGCATATGCTCTTATTTGGGTTGAAGGAAAATACCGAAGAAAACCTCAACCAAGCAAGTTGTCCCAACCAAGATTTGAACTGAGACCCACTCGCTTCACCGTCACGCACGCTAACCGTTACTCCAGAGTGTTGGACCCCTTTAAAGAATATGATTATTATTATTATTATTATTATTATTATTATTATTATTATTATTATTATTATTATAACTATTATTATTTATAGGTTATTTTATGACGCTGTATCTACATATTAGGTTATTTAGCGTCTGAATGATATAAAGGTGATAATGCCAATGAAATGAGTTGAGGGTCCAGCACCGATAGTTACCCAGCATTTGCTCATATTGCGTTGATGGAAAACCCCGGAAAAAAGTTCAACCAGGTAACTTGACCTAACTGGTATCCGAACCCAGGTCACCTGGTTTCGCAACCAGACGCACTAACCGTTAACTACAGGTTGGATTCATTGTTATGAATAAGATGATGATAATATAGTGAATTATGAAAAGTAGTAGTATTCGGATAATATAATAATAACAGGAATTAAAACATAACCAGCACTAATAATAATTAAGAATGTGGATTAAACAAAAGTAATTTTTCTCCTGTTTTACGAAATAATGCATCTATAAATCATTCCCAATCCTCCTTGAGGAAGTAAAAAAAAAACGCGCGCACACACACACACACACACACACACAACACACACTAGTATACATTCATTACATTTAAGAACTGAACTGTTTTTTTCTTTTTTTTTTTTTTTCCAGAAGAAAATTTTCTTAACCAGGTCTTCTATGCATCCGAATATTCCAGCAAATTCCTGACAAGTCATGTTGAAGTTGATTAAAATAGCAAGCATGGCTCGAACAGTTTTTAAACTCATTCTGGATTTCTGGGATATCAACATGTTCACTGAAGAAACAACATTCTTCACTGAAGCAATTACTTTCAGGACGCCAAGCTGGTACAGTCAACTTCTGGAGTTCTTTACAGGTAATAATTTTCTCAGAAAAAAAAAATTGAAATTATTCCACTCTAGTTTCGGCAAAGAATAGTATTTTCTTCATTCCACTTTGCCATTTTCTCTGAAGTCACATCCTCTCTAAGTTCTAAAAAAAGTTTTACAAAATAAATCATCTTCCTCATGGGCCCTATTCCACAAACGTACGGTATAATACATTATTAGATATTAGTAAAAGTTCTTGTTTCGTATCAAGTTGTAACTTTGTTCCACAGAATAATGTACAACAGTCGTATAGTATTATTTAAAAGTTATTAGTGACGTCACAGAAGTGTATGGTAGAAGCACTGCTGTTTGCACATGACGTCATACTTTGAATTAGGTAATGTCCACCTCCTTGGTAATAAATTCATATTTCAGGATGTAAGGAATGGTTTATCATCATTCCTATAATGTTTGTCTGAATTATTTTATCAGGAATAATGAGAATTTAAGTAGTGTATGTATGTATGTATGTATGTATGTATGTATGTATGTATGTATGTATGTATGTATGTATGTATGTGTGTATGTATGTATGTATGTATGTATGTATGTATGTATGTATGTATGTATGTATGTATGTATGTATGTATGCATGTATGTATGTATGTATATATGTATGTATGTATTTTTAGTAGCTTATTTTACGACGCTGTATCAACATCTCAAGTTATTTAGCATCTGAATGAGATGAAGATGATAATGCCGGCAAAATGAGTTCGGGGTCCAGCACCGATAGTTACCCAGCATTTCCTCATACTGGGTTGAGGGAAAACCCCAGAAAGAACCTCAATCAGTAACTTGCCCCGACCGGGATTCCAACCCGGGCCACCTGGTTTTGCGGCCAGACTCGCTAACCGTTACTCCACAGATGTTGACTGTATGTATGTATGTATGTATGTATTTTTTTATTTTAGTAGGTTATTTTACGACGCTTTATCAACATCTTAGGTTATTTAGCGTCTGAATGAGATGAAGGTGATAATGCCGGTGAAATGAGTCCAGGGTCCAACACCGAAAGTTACCCAGCATTTGCTCATATCGGGTTGAGGGAAAACCCCGGAAAAAACCTCAACCAGGTAACTTGCCCCGACCGGGAATCGAACCCGGGCCACCTGGTTTCGCAGCCGTTACTCCACAGGTGTGGACCTGTATGTATGTATGTATGTATCCAATGCCTACCCACTTCACTTTACGTGATTCGGGTTCCGCATATTGTGAATAAATGGCAGGACTGTGACCCATTTTCTAGTTGCACGCCACTTGCAAGTATCGATCCTCCCATATTTGTTTGTTATTGCTTCATAAACAAAGAAAATTAGTGAGAATGATGTTCAAAGAGACGAAATTATTTATTTTAAAAGAGGTGGAGGCAAGGAAAGACATTCTTTTTTTAGTGGGTTATTTCTATTCTGAACTATCACCTATTGCACATTCAATTTCTTACAACTGTTTAAAACTGGCATCAAGTACTTCCTTCTATCCCTCATCACAGTATGTCTTTATACTCATCCTCATACAATATAGAAATACCTCGCATCTGGAATTCGTTACCTAATGACGTCAGGGACTGCAGGAATTTAACATAATTAAAAATTAAATTGGAAAATTTTGTCTTATTTAATGGTTTTTAGATATTGCCAGAAGTGCTGATTTGTGTTTTTCACTCTAGATTAAAATTGCAAATTTCTTGTTTATGTTAGTTAATTAGTTAGAATATAATTAATTATGACAATCACTCATCTAAAGTTTGTGTGATTACAACCTATGTATATTTTTGTGTGGCTTTACTCTGTTTATAGTGTGATTTTTCTTTTAATCTCTATTATTGTATTTGTATTTCTGGTGGTGTGGAAGGGAAGGCCTGATGGCCTTAACTACATCAGAATGAATAAATAAATAAATAAATAAATAAATAAATAAATAAATAAATAAATAGGTAGATAAATAAATACTTTATGATGCTGCATCAACATCTCAGGTTATTTCGCCTCTGAAGAAATTGGTGATAATGATGGTGAAATGAGTTCGTGGTGTATTTTTATTGGGTTATTTTACGACGCTTTATCAACATCTAGGTTATTTAGCGTCTGAATGAAATGAAGGTGATAATGCCGGTGAAATGAGTCCGGGGTCCAGCACCGTAAGTTACCCAGCATTTGCTCGTATTGGGTTGAGGGAAAACCCCGGAAAAAACCTCAACCAGGTAACTTGCCCCGACCGGGATTCGAACCCAGGCCACCTGGTTTCGCGGCCAGACGCGCTGACCGTTACTCCACAGGTGTGGACTTCGTGGTGTAGAATCGATAGTTAGCCAGCATGTGCTCATATAGGGTTTAGAGAAAACCCCAGAAAAACTTCAATCAGGTAACTTGCCAAGACAAAGATTCGAACCCGGGCTACCTGGTATTGTGGTCAGACGCGCTAACCGTTACTCCACAGGTGTGAACGAAAGATAATCTGTTCGGTACATTTAGCGAAAGTCTAAAATACAACAGACAATAAGGACCTGTACTGAAATTGTAGCCTATGTCACTCAGAGAGCTGCTACTATATAGTGAATTCATCTACACACTGAAAACTTTGATATTTGATGGATACCGATATATGTTGTGGCTTGCTATTGACTACCATTAACCAACCAATGAAAAGTATTTAGTAACTGATAACTTATTTCGATTCGTTCGATGTTCTCATCTATGTCTAATTTAGTGGAAGGTCCTTCTACTTAAAGTGCACTTAATCTAAAATGTTCATTGTATTCAAGTACAGAGTTAAGGTAGATCTTTTGTTCTTCGTTTGTATATACTTTTACTATTATCAGACTAAACACATCAGTCAACTATAACTTGAATTAACCTACACAAAAAGTTTGAGTCGTGTATCCACGTCTCAACCGTTCTTATAGTCTACTGCAGCAAGTCTTTATTTCGCCTCGGCGCCATCTTGCAATCCTTTCGAGTATTATCTTTTCGTGCATATTCCCTTCAATTTTCCTATCCTGCTGCGTCATAGGTTTTGTTAGAGAAGGGGAAAGAAAGATAGTTTCCCTAATAGCGGTGTTTTATATTCAGGCAAGATTGTTCCTTTACATTTGGTAATTATGATCGTGGTTAATTTGGAAATTTAGATTTGGTTTGCGATAGCGTTTCCATGTTTGATTAGACGTTTGTATTGCGTAGCGAGTTTACTTCCAGGTATAGTAACGAGACCAGTCAAGGTTTAAATTGCAACTCGTGGAACAGTCCGCAAGGTATTTTGGAGCGAAAGGTAGGTCGCCGTAATTTGTGGGAGAATATTGAAGTTGTTGTATGGGAGTTAGTGGGGTTTGAAAAAGGACGCGTCAGCTACTATGGCTATTTGCGCCCTTATCTAAAATTTTTCACAAAACAGAAACACAACACAATAATCTGAATGCTTAAAAGAGCTAAAAAGCGTTGTCACGGTTAAAACGAGGCATACAAATGCAGTTTCAACAGGGTGATGCATAAAAACATAACAGTGAGCAGATCACAGACCTTAGCTGGTATTTAAAAAGAAATCATAAAATAATAAAACATATGCCACCAGAAATAAATTATCTGGCGCATTTCTAAAGTGCTCGGATGTAAAAGGTCCAAATGTCAAGTATGTTAAAAACATATACAGTAAGTTATTTCAATTCAGGAATCCGACCCTGAGCATGAGTTCTCCTCTTTCAGGGGCGAGCTAAAGTATTTTCTGTATATATTATATGTTATGTTATAATTATTAGCAAAATAATAAATAAATAAATAAACGAATGTAACCTCCGGATGTAAAGGGTCCGGAGATAAGTAAAACGGATCAATAAAACACTAAATCAACCTGTCAAGTCCTCTATTTGATAAAAATCTTAGAACAGCATTTGTACAATTAAAATAATTTCCAAGAGCGCCACGTAGAGTCGGCCGAATTCCATATTGCCGACGGACACGGTCATATTTTCTACACTGTAATACAAAATGTTTGACCGTAAATGGAACATTACATATATCACACTCCGGCTGAGGCTCGGCACGTAAGAGATAGCCATGCGTCAGATGACAGTAGCCAATCCTTAACCAGGTGAGTAAAACTTCGTGTCGTGACGCTCTTGTGGACGAATCCCAAACGCAAACAGTATTCTTTATTCTTCGTTATTTATTCCCTCTTGTGCAGGCCATTCTCCTTCCCATTGCCACCATAACGTATGTTTTAGGTAATTTTGAATATCTTGCCACAGCTCACGCCAATACACCTCAGACCTATTCATAGCACCGTCCCTTGCTGCAGGATCCGCTGCCTCATTTCCATGAATGCCAGCATGACCCGGAGTCCACACTACTCCAGTCTCATAATCACAGGTTAGAAGAGTGTGAAAACGTTCCTGGGTTCTCAATACAAGCGGATCACCAGAATTCAAGCGCTGCAGGGACTCAATGGCGCTAAAAGAGTCGGAGCAAACAAGGAATCCGCCTCTGGGTTGTCTAATTAAAAACAATAATGCTCTATAAAAAGCATATAATTCTGCGGTAAAAACACTGGTGTATTGGCTCAATTTATATTGAAATATCTGTTCATTTGCAACAAAGGAACAACCAACACAATCATTTACTCGGGATCCGTGGGTAAAAACTAATGAATAATTTGGAAACTGTGATAAAATTTCATTAAAACGAAGTTTATAAACAAAAGCTGGTGTAAAATTCTTAAAAACTTAGTCTCAGACTTACATCAAACATAGGACGTCGCATAATCCACGGTGGACTGGTCGTATATTCTAGTGTGCGAACTATTGGCAGGCGGATGTCGAGCTCGGAGATCAGTTCACGAAACCGCACACCTGCTGGACGAAGTCTCTGTGGATTTTCATTGTATCAGCAGTAAAGAGACAGATGGTAAGAATTGTGCTCGGGCTGCGAGCGGACCTTAACAGCATACGAGCACAAGATATTACGTCGCCGATACAGTGATGGCTCCCCCGCTTCGCAATACAGGCTCTCTATCCGACTCGTTCGGAAGGCCCCTGTAGCGAGTTGTATCCGATGATGATGGATAGTGTCTAAGAGACGTAACTTGGATTTCTTTGCTGAGCCATAAATAAAACAGCCACAATCCAGCTTCGACCGGATAAGAGCACGATAAAGACGTAAAAGCACTATTCGGTCTGCACCTCAGCGAACCCCTGATAAAAGGCATAAAATATTTAACGATTTCTCGCAATGCCTTCTCAAATCACGTACACTGGTGGCCATAATTCTGGAAACCTTTTGTTTTTGTACTGAACCATTATAACTCTGTATTGATTCACAGATTTATACAATTGAAAATGCTATTCGTGATGACCCGTTAACTATGGGGTTATAATAAGGATATTATATTAAATCCTGAATATTTTAACAATAAATAATCATTACCAAGTGGGAAATTATGTTCTTGTCGTTTAAGATCTAAATATTAATTTCAGATTTCATTATAATTTCACATGATTTACTGTAATAAAAACTGGTCCATTGTTGAGTTTAAGATTATTGTTGATCAGTAGAAGCATTGTTGAGCACTGTTAGCATAAAATATGGACATTATTAATTTGTTTCTATCATTTGTCTGACTTAAGATTTCGTTAGGTGAACACCTGATTGCTTTACAACAAACTTTATTGATCATTTTATCACAATGGCTCCACAACAGAACTGAACACCTTCTAGGGCAGTCACACTTCGAGAAGAAGGCTACACAATCAAGGAAATTGCAAGGAAACTTGGTAATGGTGCTACATTGTCTGTCGTCCAGAAGGTATGGCAGAGGTACAAATCTACAAAATCTTGTAAAACAACGCCTAGGACTGGTAGAAAACCTAAAGTAAGTCCAAGAGATGTGAGGCAGATTTGTCGATTAGCATTGAAAGATAGAAGGAAATCTTCTAAAGAGATATAGGAAGTTTTACATAGCAGTGGACTTAGTATTTCTGCGAGGACTGTTCGATGAGGCACTCAGGATTCAAAGCTTCTCCATTTCCGCGACGAACGTATTTGACTCCATCACTTTCAAATATAGAAATCCTTGTTTCTTCGCAACATATCACTTTCGCCCAGTCATCATTGGTCCATGATTGATGACCAGACCATTTTACCTGCTTATGTAAAACGTTAATGGCATACAATGACATAATATTAGACATTGTCAGAAAAAAGGGAATTGTACGAATTTTTGTCTAAAGATGTGGTGTTATGATTACCATGTCTGACCATAAAATTGGCGCACAGGTTTCCAGATACTGGTGGGGACAAATTACCTGTTTGAAGTTTTTTACTGGGGTTATTTCTTAAATCATTTAGACGAAATGCTGGGTAACTTCCGATGCTGGACCTTTGATTCACTTCATTGGCATTATAACCTTCATTTCACTAAGACATTAGATAACCATTGCTGTTGATAAAGTGTCGTAAAATAAACCATTTACAAAATCCACCAAATTCGTGACTTGAAATTGAATTATTCGTTCATAGCTAATTTCTGTTATTATACAGTAGTTAAATAGTTATTCTGTAACAGCCATTTTCCTCCAGTTTGCCACGGCATACTCGAAAGATCCACTGTTGTGCTGCAGAATACCGAATGCGGCTCAACTCAGTCTTCAGTAAACAGTGTAGGTGTGCGACCAGAGAAGAGACTGACTGACGCATGTAGGGTAGCCAAATCAGTAAAATTAAAATATTGTACCAATCTTAAAATATATCCTGTTCTACTTGGCTTTATGAAAGAAAATGTTTAGTGCATTCAATGTCTTAGAAAGTAATGATAGGTATGTCTTCAAATTTCCTGTATAAAAATAAAAGGAACATGCTTAATGATCACACTAGTATTGCACAGTAATAATTTTCTGTCGTTAAATTTTACTTTTCTATCATAAACTTTAAATGAAAATACAAAAATTGTGTTGTGTTTGCGAGTAATATGTATTTTGTCTCTCTTCTCAACATCTTTTGCCTTTTCATATTATCATTCCCCGGTATGTTGACTCATAAATAATTCATATAAAATTAATAATATGTGTGTGTGTGTGTGTGTGTATCTAATGCTCTGGATTTAACAATGAAGTCATCATCCTTCTTGCTTCCCAATATTTTGATGGAAGGTCCACAAATGTCCTAAGAGTTTCACAATTAGCTAGGTGCTCCGTCTCCATGTCCTCTTCTCTGGTGCACAGTAAGCATTTAGGTGAATTCAGTCCTCCGATACGATGGAGGTGTTTACTCAGGCAATCATGACCAGTAATCAATCTAAACATGGCCACGGCATTATTAATTAATAATATTATATTTAATATATTAATGCATATAGATATACCTTCTTTATTTGCATTTTATAGTATACGCATTTCCTCCTAAAACCCTCGAAATTCCCCTCGTGTTAAATTAAAATTAACATTTAGAAATCTTCTCACTATTCATGAGCTGCCACAAGGGAGAAAGAGTATTTAACCATGTAAATGTTTACAAGTTCAGTGAACGATTAATTTTGTTTTGACAATGAAACTCCTACAAGTACATAGCTGCAAATACATTTTGTGATTGGTGGAAATATACCAAGTTTTAGAGAGGCAAGTGTTACAAAAAAGTAAAGAATGCTAATGAAATTGGTTTCATTTCGAATATAGGTGATGCTGCGGGAGAGCAGTTGATCCTTTCAATGCAGCTAAAGTTACAATCGGAATAATAGATGTAGGTATTCCAAGCCACTTAAACACATCTTTAATGAAGAGAGTAGCAGTACCTCTTGCTCCAACCAGAAGTCCGATTACTTCAAGCTCTTCTAGGTAGTACTTTTGGAGGTAATATGGAATGGTAGTATTGTAGTTATTCTTTTTTTTCTTCTCCACTTCTGCTGGCTGTTCCTCATTCGTTTCGAAACGCACAGTGGGATCAATTATGAATCCAGATCTTGTAGATTCCTTGAAAGCTGTTATATCTTATGTGCCGTGTAGTGCCAGTGACAAAGTGACCATGTACTTCTTCAAAGCTGTTGTAATCAGCATCTTTAAGGGCAGTGGCTATAATTGATCATACTTGGTGGTGTTTAGCGTTTCGCAGACATTTGCCGTGCGGACAGGATCCCAGGACGTGTGCAAGAGTTTCAACCTCGTTGTAGCAATGCCTGCAACAGTTGTCCTGAAATCTTCCTGGCACAGCACGTACTGTAGCAACATTTCCAACCATTTTAATGCCATTGCGCCATTCGCTGTTGAAGAGTCCTTCGTGTTTAGAAATCCATTTGTTGGCACTAGGATATTGTTTAAACAAAACTATGCTTTTCCCTTTCTGTGGATGACGAGACCAAATATCAAATTCTCTGTTCCTCAGAAGGTTACGAATCTTTGTAGCATTTAAGAAATGTTCGTTCTTATGAAATAAGGCACCTTCTGGAGCAATGTTCAGAGATTGGGCACATCTAATGCTCTCCTCATGAACCTGACGTGTTTGTATGATGTATGGGTTTCGAGATTTGTGTAAACATCGAAAGGCATTAATTTGTTGTAATAGTGCTTCCCATTTTGTTCGAAAAATTCCTAGTCCTTTGTACTTCCTGGGACTATAGACCATTGCATCAGGAATCAGATTACGTGAGTGTGCCACAGCATTTTAAATTACCGGTACACTTTTTGTGTGCCACATGTTGAAAAAGAGTGAAAGACGCTGTTCTACAACGAAAAGATCTGCCCCATGAAATATCTTCACCAAAAGAATTGTCTTATATTGGCTAAAAGTTGTTGTTGTTTGTTGTTGTTTTCTAATGCCAGGCGTTTGACAATGTCATTTGACCTCTTGCACTCCAATATTTTTCAAAGATATTATCATGACCAGCCAATGAAGCACATATTTTGAGGTGTTCCGAATCCATTTCTTGGTTTGAGTTGCACAATGGGCAGTTAGGGGACTGATATGTTCCAATTCTATGCAGCTGTTTAGCCACACAATCATGGCCTGTTGCCAATCTAAATGAGCTACAGACGATTTTCGTGGTAAATCGGGAATTAGCTGGATTTTGATGCAGAGAGTTCCATTATTTCCTTTGGGATTGTGTTATCAAATTTTGTTTGTTGAAGTCTAAGTATGTAGATTTAATAAATCTCTTCACAGAGTAATATGTAGATTTAGTAACAGGTCTGTAAGTAGCAGTGCTGCCCTTCTTTGCTAAAGCATTCGCATTGTCGTTTCCCAGGATTCCACAATGGGATGGTATCCATTGGAATACAATTATTTTATTGAGTGATATTAATTGAGAGAGCATTTTAGTTATTTCTGCTGTTTGAGATGAAGGTGTGTGTTTAGAGACGATTGATAGAATAGCTGCTTTGGAGTCTGACAATATAACTGCATTCCAAAATTTATTGATGTGGCATAGTAGATTCCTGAGACATTCACTTATTGCAATGATTTCACCATCAAAACTTGTTGTTGCATATCCAACTGACCTATAAAGTGAGAAGAGACAGCACGTAACACCTGCACCGGCACCTTGTTCTCAGGAGATCAAGGATCCATCGGTGTATAAATGAAGCCAGTTTTGTGGAGGGTACCTAATATTAATTGTCTCTGAAGACAATTGTTTCAGTATTTCAGTGCTTACTTCTGATTTCAGTATTTCTTCTGTTAAATTTAGATTATATTCTATATTTAATAGAGTTAAAAGGTTTGGTTTAATTTGTAAGTTTTCTTTTAAATTCGGTATATTGATTTTCTGTTTTAATTCTTGAACAATGGATATGAAACTTTTTTGAGTTTTCAATCTACAGAGAGGACTGTATGAATGCCAATTGTTTCCTGGTAATCTGATAAGTTTTTCATATTGAATCAGTGTTTCTTCTATTGCCATTTTGATACTGTTAATATTAATATTAGTGAGGAATCTCATAGAATCTATTGGAGTTGTTTTGATTCCACCAGTAATGAGTCTGAGAGCTTGGTTTTGAACATATCCTATGTCGTTTATGGAAGGTGAAGTAATTAAAATTTCTCCGCAGTATGTCAGCACTGGCTGTATAAACATTTTGTATGTAGTGTTCAAAGTATTCCTAGAGCATCCCCATTTCTTTCCTGCTAGTCTTTTTAGAAGGTACAATCTTTTACGAGCTTTTTCAGAAATGTATTTCAAATGGTTGCTCCATGTTAACTTACTATCGAAAATAACTCCAAGATATTTGGATTCATAAGTCCTAGGAAGGTGTTGGCCATTGTATTGGATATTGAATTCTCTTTTTCTTTATCGAGTGAAAATATTTGGTAGTTACTTTTGCTTAATTAAATTGAATGTCATCAAATTTGATGTATTCCATTCATGTAGTTGATTTAGAGCTTTAAGAGCAGAATTTTGAATTTTGTCTCTATGTCTGTAAGATCCGGAAGTCCACAAAACTATATCATCTGCAAATAGTGCTGTTTTCATGTTTGATTCCTCTAATAGGGAGGGTAAGTCATTTATATAAATATTGAACAAAGGTGTGCTGAGGACAGCGCCCTGAGGTAGACGTCGATATATTTGTCTGTAACTAGAAAGTGAATTATTGAATTTAGTGGCAATGAATCTTTGACTAAGGAATTCTGATATCCATCTGAACATATTGCTAAAAGTCTACTAGGCCTAATACGACTTTAATGCAGTTGTGTGGCAACTAAGATCGATGCGCTTTTGTTAATGTAAATTGAGCTATCATTTTGTTTTATTTGCTTTGTATTTGTAGGAAGTGCAGAGTGACTTCAGTGAGCACCCAAGTGTGGAAGTAATGGCAGAGGATGAGGTTCTTCTCGAAAGGTAAGTGTGGTGTGCGAGTCTTCATGTAGAGAGTTCATTGTGTTTGAAGTGTCCATTTTCTGTGTTTGAAGTGTCCGTTTTCTTGACTATCCAGAAGCAGCTGCAGAAGAACTGTCTAACTGAATCATCCAGTAATAATCAGTTATCACATTCACACTCCACTTTCTTGATATCTGGTTTCCATAAGTACTGTTCAAATCTTTCCTCATATTCTTCACTAAAAGTGCCTAGATTTTCAAGAAAATAATCTAGATGGACATGCATACACTCATAATGCAGCCTAGGGACTTGAACCTCTTCAACTTAATTTATGCAGTTTCTTTATAATTGAAGTCTTTGTATACGGAATTAATGAACTACCATTTTGAGTCCATTCCAAGGGTTTTTCTGCGAACCACTCATCACGTTTAGGAAATCATTATGTAATATTAATTTGCGTATTTGATTTATTTATTCATGTATTTATCTGTTTGTTTGTTTGTCCGTTCATGCATTCTAGTGTAGTTAAGGCCATCAGTCTTTCACTTTCACATCACCGAAATTACAACTACAATAATACATACAATGTACTTCAACAATGTTTCACCAGATTCTGATTTCTTTCTATTTGGCCACTGCTTCCCGTTCCACTGCGTAGACTTCGCTCTTCTATCCCACTCACACAGGAAATTTGTTGATTTTTTTATTAATGCAGATTTCTTAGCAATAAAGCCATTAATTCTCTTGCTGTCCAATATTTCACACACATAGTGAGTTTAGAGGAATGGTGTCACGAAATCAGCATAGCAACTTATGATTTTCAAGTTACAGGATAGCCGCATGCTTCTCTGTAAAAGACTGCATATAAATGTATGACTACTCAGCTCTCAGGCACCCATGTAGAAAGTGTTACTGTAAGTAAAGTATTGTAGTTCTAGTGAAATCACAATCATGTAAATGAGACAATTTATATTATTAGTACCTGAGATGCGTCATGCACACTAATAATCAGCAGTAAAAAAAGTGTAACCAATTTAGAAAAATGCTACGAAAGACAGACAAGTAAAACATACACATTTTTTTAAATGTTTTGTGATCTATAATTGAAGCATTGGGCCGAATAATGGTCTATGTTACAATTTTTCAAATTTGAGTTTTTAATAGAATAATGTTCTGTATAGTCTTACACAGCTGTCACAAAAGTCATTTATCAATATCTGTATCAGAGGCACTTCTACGCGAGTTACAACCATGAATGTCTTAGTTGGAACAACGGTCTATGTGACTAGTCACTTCTAGCATATCGAGCTGTTTACTTCGTATCAGGAGTTATTGCACGGAAGTTTGTTCTCTTTACGAATACTGGGTACTTAAATTCTGTGTATCAGTTTTCGGTTGATCTATTACGACTAATGGACGACTACAAAACAGTAATGATTTCTACGGTAGATATTGACTGGCTGAATAAATCTAACCAAAAAGAAAAGGATCCAGACAAATTAATATTAATAAGTGGAAAGATGTGTCACGAAAATCGGTCGGTTTGGCATAGTTGGTATAGCACTGGCCTTCTATGCCCAAGGTTTCGGGTTCGATCCCGGGTCAGGTCGATGGTGATGGCATTTAATTGTGCTTAAATCCGACAGGTTCATGTCAGTAGATTTACTGGCATGTAAAAGAATTCCTGCGGGACAAAATTCTCCCACACTGGCGACGCTGATATAACCTTGGCAGTTGCGAGCATCGTTAAATAAAACAACATTTTTTTTTGTCACGAAAGTCGCTGAGAGATATTGATGTTGAGTATACAAGGAAGACGAAGTCGCATGTTAGTGTGAAAGATCCCCCAAATAATGTAATTCCTGTCTTATTTTTGCAATATTTTGTTAGTTGTATTTTAATTTACACTTTACGTAGTGTTGGTGTATGTTGTGTTTTGCTACTGTAGTTTATCTAATAATTTGAGGAACAGATTTGTGGAAAAATCTTGTAAGGAGATGTGCTTACAGCTTGCTCTTAATGTCAGAAAGAAGCTGTTTAAAATTTAATGTATTATTCTTTTACAGTCAGCATTTAAAAACTGTGATTGTTATTGTCTTCATTATTAATAAAATGTATACTTAATAGATAAGCCCTATGTTGGGATGGATACTGAATATTCGGGACAGGGGTTCAAATTCCATTCCCCAACAATTTCTCAACTGTAATATTTAATTTTCTTTATTCATTTGTTATTGTTACAACTTTAATTAATTTTATGGTGTCCCTACAGCTCTATACTGCAATTATTTTATAATATTAGTGTTATTATTGATCAATATTGTATGTTTATTCGCAATATGGGATTGAGTGTAACTTTAATAAATTACATGTTATTAATTCATATAATATATATAGTATTTAAAAGTAAATGTCATAATCGAATTGTTCATAATTTAACCTTTTTATTGATTTTCTATACTTCATAATATCCTGATTGCATAAAACTGATTATCGTCTGTATTTCCCAGTACATTTTTGTGGAATTAAAAATATTATTAAGCTTCTGTGAGGTCTAATATGATTTTCAATGGCATACATGCGTGTACTTCACTTAGTATACAAAACATATTGATGGAATAATGGCCTATTTTGCCCGTCCGATAGTAAATTTATGATCAGAATTACGATGTAACATATTTGTTAGGTTTGGTAGGAACTGCAACAGCGCCATACAACTAAACATACCTACGTAAAGTAAACAAAATCCTATCAGGTAGGAATCAACTGTAATGGGGTGTACGAATAACAAACATCTACCACAGTCGCTATGTTGGCGAACGTGACACATCCGAAGGCTTTACTGGCCCATGATTTTTATGCTTAGCAAGGTAGGACATTTCGCATCGTAACTCTGAAAGTAAGGATTTGCGAGAAAAGTTGTATAGAACATTTCAGTCTCAGTTTTACCTCTACATTACACCCACAAAGTTTGTACAGGTATTTATGAATCACCCTGTATATATAGAATGACAGTAACTTGTAACTTGAGTAAAACGTGTTTTTTTTTAGTTACATTATAGTGTTAAATTATCGGAATGTGAATGTGAGGCCAGGAGCGGTTGCTCTATCTGGGCCCTTGAAGGGCTGTGGCGCCACGGATTATTATTATTATTATTATTATTATTATTATTATTATTATTATATATTAAATTCTTTTATGTCCCTCCAGTGAAAATACTAACAACAATATGGCTTACCCAAGAGTTTTGCAGAATTATGAATGCCAGTGTCGAAATGCAATTTTAATATTTTGTTACTATTAGGTTTTAACTGGGTTTGAAACGGAATTGTAGTGGTTGTATCCGTATTTATTTCAAGTTCATTACTAGTGAACCACTTATTTGGTTTATCGTTTGTCTTCGAAATAGGCCTACTTGTTATAAGCTGTAGCTTATCGTCTTCTTCTACAGTATAAGCAGTAATGACACAAGGAGCAGAAATAAAGGATGATAGTGTTGAAATACAATATTTTAATATTTTATTGCTCTTAGGTTTTATCTGGTTTGAAACTGAATTGTGGTTTTATCCGTATTTATTTCAAGTCCATTACTAGTGAACCATTTATCTAATTTATCGTTTGTCTTCGAAATAGGCCTATTTTTGTAAGCTACAACTCGTTTTCTTCTATAGCCGGTAAGGACACCAGGAGCAGAAATAAAGGATGACAGTGTCCAAAAACAATTTAAATATTTTATTAGATTTTAACTGCGTTTGAAACGGTAGTGTAATGGTTTTATCCGTATTTAGTTTGAGTTCATTACTAATGAACCATTTGGTTTATCGTTTGTCTTCGAAATATGCCTTTTTATTAGCTATAGCTATAGCTCATCCTCTTCATGGAGTTGTTCACTATATATTTATCTTCGAAGTGTCGTGAACAAAAAATGCTATGTTCGGAGGGACACAATTTGTCTCGTTTATTATTAATTATTACCCACTGTTTCACCAGTTCCTTTTTCTTTTTTCGAAGACAATCTGTACACCTGTTTGCTGTATGGTTTGCCAGGCTTTGTGACACATTTACGAATGAAAAAAAATGTTGCTAATTAACAAAATTATGGACTTCATAAAATTTACCTGAAATATGATATATCATTTGTCTTTCTTCTGCATTCTCTAGGAGAGTAAGCAAGTCTTTAATTTGCTGCTGACATCTCACATACTTCTTTCTGTCATTGAGTGCGAATATACTTCCGAATAAAGCGGAGAAAATAAATGTATTTAGTAGGCCTATATTCTTTTACAATTGTACATTACATTGTTGCAGAGCTTTGAAAGCATTGTTACTAGTTTCACGTTCGGAAGACAATAAGTTCCAAGTTAGAGATTATACCAATCAGATTTTCTGATGATGATGCTTACTATGAAATGGAATCGGTAATGTTCCACTGCAGGTTTCCTAATTTTAAAGTGACAAAATTAAAAATTATAAAGATGTTAGATATCACAAGAATAAGAGATAGAAAACACTATAACATATTTGTATTTCGAATTTAGAAACATCGAATAAAATAGTACGCTCGTGTCAAAAAAGAGTAAAACAAAGGCAAGTCATTTTGGACAGAGAGGCTTTTAAAAATAAACGCTAACGAATTGTTGACTAACAGTGTGTGTAATCCTTACGAAATTTGTTGTACAGGTAAGTCCAAATTGTTAAGACAATTTTGTTACTTGCACCATTACTCATGAATTAATTACAAGGCTGTATCTCTAATTGTAATGTAGTTCCTCATGAGATAGGATTGTTTTTATTTGAATTTTCAATAATTGGCTGTATATTTGTTACGACTATTTTATAGATTGATAGTATATTTACTTCAGGATTGCAGCTACGAATGAGAGGACTGTATCATCGGAATTCAACAGTATCGCACTTGAAGAGAACGAAACTGTGTGCGAGATTCCCAAGAAGTCAGGTTCCTCGAGAAAACCTCTCCGGACTCGTGAAGAAGAGAAGCAGTTTGAATTAGAATTGTCAAAAATATGTTTCTCGACTGCAGAAAATCTGAACAGCCATTATCCATGGACGTAAGCAAGAAAACTTTGAAATGCGATCTTTGTGCTAAGTGTTTTTCAAACTTGAATAGTCTAAAAATTCATGAACGTCTGCACATCGGTGAGAAACCTTTCAAGTGTGATGGTTGTGGCAGGTGTTTTTCGCGATCGGGTGGTTTAAAAAGCCATAAACTCGTGCATACAGGCGAAAAACCTTTCAAATGCAATTTTTGTGTTAAGGGCTTTTCAAACTCTTATAACCTAAAAACTCATGAACGCCTGCACACCGGCGAAAAAACTTTCAAGTGTGATGTTTGTAGTAAGTGTTACTCAGATTCCAGTACCCTAAGAAGGCATGAACGTATGCACACTGGCAACAAACCTTTCAAATGTGATTGTTGTGGTAAGTGTTTCTCCCAGTCGGGTTACCTGAAAGCCCATGAACGTGTGCACTCTGGCGAGAAACCTTTCAAATGTGGTGCTTGTGGTAAGGGTTTCTACATGTCAAGTATCCTAAGGAGACATCTGCGCAAGCATACAGGCGAGAAACCTTTCAAATGTCTTGTTTGTGGTAAGTGTTTCTCGTATTCTAGTATCCTAAGAAACCACGAACGCCGCCACACAGGCGAGAAACCTTTCAAATGTTTTGTTTGTGGTAAGTGTTTCTCGGATTCGAGTATCCTAAGAAATCATGAACGGCAGCACACAGGCGAGAAACCTTTCAAATGCGATGTTTGTGGTAAATGTTTCACTCAGACGAGTAATCTAAGAATCCATGAACGCCGGCATACAGGCCAGAAACCTTTTAAATGTGACGTTTGTGGTAAATGTTTCACTCAGACGAGCAACCTAAGAGTCCATGAACACCGGCACAGAGGCGAGAAACCTTTCGAGTGTTATGTTCGTTTTGAGTGATTCTATGAGTCTAGTAGTTATCAACTTTGCACATTGCCGAGAAACCTAAATGTGACGGGCGTCAATTGTGTTTAGTTAGTAGGTATAGCTTAAATATTCATTTATTCATATCTATTGGTAACAACCTTTTCTAATCCGATTTTTGTGTTAAATGTTTTTCGCGTTCGGGTAGCCTTAGCTATAGGCGAGAAGCCTTTCAAGTCTGATATCTCTGAAACGTGTTTCTTTAGGAAGACTATTTTAAATATGTTTTCATATACAATGACGAAAACATTTGGTAATGCGACGTTTGTGGAATGTGTTTTTCTCTGTCCTGTTAGGTCCACATTAAACGGGAAGTAAAACTAGAACGAGAATTGAAATACTGTTAAAACACTTTGAAAGTTCAACATTCGCAATTAATGAGAAACTTGCAGGGAACGTGAAAGTTGATTCACTCTTTTGTCATAAATCTATTTTCTCGTATATTTTGCAGCAAGGTTGCATCTTCATCCATCGTGTCTAACTAACTCAGAAAATGAGTAGAATCACTTTCAGTATTATGCTACGTGTATCTGACCACATTACCACTTGAATTGAGTTCTTAAATTCTGTGTCGTAAATTTTGTAGTAGCTTAACCTTCGTTTGAAGAACTGTTTTCAGAACATGGGAGGAGTGATAGTAGGAGAAATAAGAATACAGTGCATGAGATTTGCTGATATGGCGTTAGCAGAAGAGGAGATTATATTAATGGATATGCTACTCGAGCTAAATTACAGCTCTGAGCAGTAGTATGGGATGAGGATAAATTTAAATAGGACGAGGACCATGGTCATGGGAAGAAAAATTTCGAATGTAAACTTGCGAATGCTAAATGAGGCAGTAGAGTATGTGGATAGCTTCGTATACTTGGGGTGTACTATAAGCAGTAACATGATCGGCCTCCAGAAAATCAAATTGAGGAAAGCAATGGTCAAGGAATATTTTAATAGAAAAAAGAGCATGTTTTGTGGACCTCTGGAAACAGAATTAAGGATGAGACTAGTGAAGGGCTTTGTATGGAGTGTGGCATTGTATGGACATTACGACGAAGCGAATAGAAGCATTTGAAATATGGATATGGAGAAGAATGGAACGTGTGAAGTGGACAGACAGAATAATAAGTGAAGCCGTGTTGGAAAGAATGGGTGAAGAAAGAATTATACTGAAATTGATGAGGAAGGTAGGGTTCCCATTCGGTCCGTAAAATACGGGATCGTCCCGTTTTCGCTAATGCGTCCCGTTCTCTCGAGAAAAGTGTTCGGGACCGCTTTCCTTCTCGGTATTTTAGTTCTAAACTGAGAAAAAACTGAAAAATTACAATGTCTATTCCATGTTACAAATTACAAACATCGCACTTCGTCATTCCAGGTGACTGTACTGTATATGGACTATTATGAAACAATATTATTCGACAGATCTAGTCTTTCAGGTAAGGCTCCGTGTAAAGCAGATTTGAATAATTTCAAGGGAAAAATTTTTCCGGGGCCGGGTATCGATCCCGGGACCTCTGGTTGAACGTACCAGCGCTCTTTCCAACTGAGCTACCCGGGAACTCCACCCGACACCGTCAGGTCAATTCCAAGTCACATAGAGATTGTGTGGACTCGATGTGGGTCTCTTGCATTTCGTCAGCCCACGCGAGTTGTGTGGATATAAAGGGAAAAGTTGAGACGGTGTCGGGTGGAGTTCCCGGGTAGCTCAGTTCAAAAGAGCGCTGGTACGTTCAACCAGAGGTCCCGGGATCGATACCCGGCCCCGGGACAATTTTTCCCTTGAAATTATTCAATATTATTCGAATTATTAATTTCTCAACGCGAGTGATGGCAAGACCAAATGCTTAGATTAAGTCTGGGTGTATCTTTTTAAAAGTAATGAAGGAGAACTCTCATATTTGAAGAGGGTAGTGGAGTTCATTATGTGTATCCCTGGAAGAAATGCGTGTGTCGGAAGATTATTTTCTCACATGAACCCTCTATGAACTGATGAGAAAAATAAAATTATCTGTAAGAATAGTAAAATCAATGCCTGTTGTAAATTCTTTCTTCAGTGAGGATTGTGTTGGTTATCATGACACGAGTTTTCAAAATAAACAATTGTTGAGTGAAATTCATTCTTCAGGGAAATATTGCAAGGTCAAGGCGTATTAATTTATAAGAAAATTGTCACGTGAGTAGAATATGTTTTAGCTATTTCTGTAATAACTTAGTAAAAGCAATTTGAAGGCAACTTACATAAAGAAGCTTAGACTTAATTCAGATATGCTCCTTAACAAATCTGTTTATAATTTTTTTACTTTCTCTTAGTTCTGAAAGTGTTTGTGTAGTAAATTTTACTACCCAACTTTGAAAGATTGGCATATTTGATGGGTGCGCAATTACGAAACTTATTCACTGATAAGTGATCTGTCCCGTATTTTTTTTTCCATTATGTCTGGGAACACTAGAAGAAGGGGAAAAGGAATTGTTTGGGTCACTGGCTGAAAAAAAAAACTGCCTACTGAGTGACGTACTGGAAAGAATGGTGAATGGGAGAAGAGTTTGGGACAGAAGAATATATCAGGTGATAAACGACATTAAGATGTACGGATCATATGAAGAGACAAAAACGTGGGCAATATATGGGAAAGATTGGAGAAACCTGGGTTTGCAGTGAAATATCTGCCCTTGTTTAGAATACTGAATTAATTAATGAACCTTTGTTTATGTTACCGGGCTTGTATTCATGAAAGAACACTATTGTTCAATTCCATTCGTGGTTTATTGTGTATCATAGAACTCTTTGTAGTCATGCGGTGTACTTATCAAAATGATACTAAAGTAACCATACGTTTATATATTTATGATGTTATTTCTTATTTGTACTTCTTCATGACCATTGAGGCTTTGTGCTATAAGACTACGAAATATATATTTATGGAAGATGCTGAAATATTGCATGATCTTGCTCTGCGAAAAGAGAAATTTCAGTGAGATTGGGAATTTTGACGAAAGTTATGACCAAATTGTTGTATAAATTGAGAGCAAGTACTTCTATAGGAAATATGACAAGGGTGAATGGAAGGAAGTCCTGAGGCCAGGAGAGGGAAAGCGGAAAATGTCTTTTGGTAGACGTTTCAGATCGACAGTCTCCCACATTGGAAGTCGTCATAATGTGGTACAATGTACCTAGGATTCGCATCGTTTCTGATGAGTGACCAGCCTATGCAAATATGGAGAGAATTAAACTGATTCAGTTATCATCCCTTAACATATTTTTTTGGATCAAAATGATCAACAAATTGACATGAAAAATATTGAAAATCTATAGATTCATGCGAAACGCAACTTGAAACGTCAATTTGCTATATGAAGGCTATTGCTTCCGTCTCACAGGAGTTCAGTGCAGGGAGAAAATGCGGACATGTTTGAAACACTTCTGAGTATGTTGCATGCAAATGACCCTTTGTAGAAACCAAGGAAATTTGTTAGTACAAACATCACTGTCAATAAAGTGTCATTGTAATAGCATTATGAACTAAACTTATTTTAGTCTATTGTTACCATGAGAAGAAACTCTATAGGAGGACATGGAATCTAAAATAAGAGGACATTGCTGAAAAAAGAGGACTTTTTAAACCTCGGTAGGAACAAAATTAAAGATAAAAACAATGGCTCACCTTAGTCAATTTTCTCACTAGTTGCCGGATCAGTATTATCTCTGCACCTACTCTACTTATTGGTGGAGCCCACTTTGTGCAGAGGAGCCTGAAGAGACAAACTTATATTTTGTAACAAATAACTATGGAACTGTTCACAGGACATGTCCTTGAAATAATATTTCACCATGATGATACCTCTGACTATCTCTGTTAGGATGCGATTTCGTTCTTTTGTCCATTGAGCAGATATTAGGGAAAATACTCTCAACACTTCCATTGTAACTGGGATAAATAAATAGAATTGACGTATTTTTAAGGGTTCTGGGAAAATTTCAGTGCGTGCAGAACTATTGTAACTGAAGAATTCGCACCCATTGTTTATCTAAACTTAAATCTTTGTCCAAATTAACTTGATTGACATATCTTTGTACATTGCAGATTAAAATTGATAAAATACCTTTGAATCATGAATAGTGACGCTTTTAAAGTATAAGAATTCAATGCATGTCAATAAGTCATCATATTTATGTGTTTTATGTGCTCCAGCTTCAACCATTGAGAGCAGTTAAATTTTTTTCATAAGTTTTCGCCATTTGTTTAGATATTCTACGCATAATATTGCACATTATTCAATATTCATATTAATTCTATTTGAAATGCAAAATGCCGGACATTTATATTTTTTTTAAATGCCTGCCGGACAGGATAAAATGATTAAAGAGGAGGACATGTCCTCCTTTTGGCGGACGGGTGGTAACCCTATTTTAGTCTCTTTTGCAGATATAATGTATACCCAACTTTATTACATTCAGGTTATCCACAATGCACGAGTCACTGGCATTGGCTCAGAATGGGTGATATCACACAGATACCCCCTATGTCGTCTGCTTCAGATACCAGGACGGATTCCTACTATACGCTACTGCTTTCTTTCTAACGTTTAGCTTATGATATAGGCCTACATTGTATTTTGCTAATGTAGCTTAATACTTAAAACAACTGTAACAAATAATTAATCGATATACCCAGTAGTCACCTAGAATTAAGCAAGGCGTGAGTTAATATACGAAAGAATAAATTTTACCTTAATTTGTAAACTTCATTTTCCTCTTCACTGTAGGCTCCGATCTTTTAATTCTTTTCTGGCCACTGATTATTTTTTCGCCACATTTATTTAAAAACTTTATACGAGCATATGTCCTTACTCTGACGAAAGTTTTCACCAAGTCACTAATCACACTAGGATTACTTGAACATATTAAAGAAACCAAGTTCTTCATAACTCCGACCCCTCTTCGAACCTCAGGTCCATGATAAGAACAAAAGCGGTTCTCCATTTCCTTTACGATATCTAACCATTTGGATGTCGGCTCTGTAAGTCCACCATATGACAAACTACGAATCCAGGAGAGTAGACAGTAAGAACTATGATCTGTTTCTTCTGATCTGTTCGGAGACCTAAGTTGGGATGAGTTTCACTATGTTTGTTTTCTATCCAACCAGCAATGTATCTCAAACCTTTAGCCTCCATTTCAGTTTCCTTTTCACCTACAATCGTTGAACCTGAACCAGATGTGTCGTCTTCTTCTTGAATGAAGATGTCAGGAATTGAATTTTGTACTAAATCTGTACACTTTACACAACATGTACGAAGTAATTGGGATGAAAGGTATTCCTCACTAGATTTAGTATGTGTATTCTTGTGTTTTTCTATATTTCCGGAATTATTGCCAAGAATGATCATTCGCAGGAGGTATAGAGAGTTTAATGGGGTAGGATGGTCGTATAAACCACCTCGAGAACGGATCTGGGAAAATGAATTCTCAACTGAATCTTGGTTCAGACGATGTGTTAAAATATATGTCATTCCTAGCTTTTGTACATCGATAAGAAAATATTTCAAGGAAGATATAGATACAAGAATGGCTGTCTGAAATACCTGTTTTATTCGTTTACCCCTGCATGTCATGCTATTAATAGTGTAACACATATTGTTCAAAACTTTATCTTGTTCTTCCAATTTAAGTCCATATGCATTTTTGCTAGGAACTTTAGAATGAGCTGGACTATAAGAATTCATAAGATCAAACCAATTATTTACAATTTCAATGAACTCACTCGTGTTTTCTGCGATAGATGAATCGCCACCAAGCTTAAAATGACGTAAAGCAGTTGCAACACTATGTGACATTAATTCTGCAGCTTTCCTTACGTTCATTCTTACAGTTCCCCTACAATTCAAGTGACTGGAATCGATTTTATGGCATGCTTTAATTTCATGGTTGTCATTCTTAATGAGAGATTCCAAAGGTTCTTCCGAGACAATTTTTCCATTAGAAAATATGAAGCCTGTATCGAGGAGCCACTTTCTGATTAATTTCAAAAGATTAGGGGCATCAGCAAAGAAATATATTCTTTCTGATGATCTTGGGTTATAGAACCATGTTTTTGTTGGATTAACTTCATATTCTTTCCACAAACCTTGATTCGCTGCACCCATATCACAAACACAATCTACTACTCTGTATTCTATCTCTGCAAGTCGCGATACTAGATTATCTAATATAATTTTTGTCATATTTTTATCAAAATCAACATAAATTAATTGTTTCCAGTTCTTGAAGAGACCTCTCACCATCACTGCCTGCAATCTTGAATGGGGAACCACGATTTCATCCTTTAGAGAGTCGTTCTCGTATGTACGTTTGACATGCACTTCGACAAACTGAAGGTCTGCAATTTTATCTGATTGTCCATATGTGATAGCAGCTATCTTCATCATTCCCAACATATCTTCGAGGATACCAGTTCCGTTTCGCATGTCAATTTTCGAAGCCCATTTTTCCAACGCCGAAAGTCCAGGTAGTGGGTAATGCAATTTTTGCCTCATATAAATGTACGTTTTCTTCCGCAGATATCTTAGAGCAAAGCTGCAGATATGTCTTTGTCAGTCCAATTCACACGTTTTTGTTTGTTTGTCAGTACTTTTATCTGAGTTTAGTAAAAATGTCCGAAAGACCATCGACCAATTTGCTATGAATATTATGAGCACAACGTTCTTTCTTCTTACATGCTATTAGTTCCTTCCGTAAATTATTTATTTTTGTACGGTGTTCCTGTAACTTCCTTTCAGCTGCCTCCAATTTTAAATTCAGACCAAGAGTAGTTTTTCTCTCTTCATCTAACTCCTTTTTCAATCTTTCAATATCTTCGATCAGAGCCACTGCATTCTCATCACAGGTCTGGGGAGGTGGAGTGACTGAAGGAGATGGTGAACTTAATGTAGAATTATACATACAAATATCCGAATCTTGCAACACTTCTGTAACAACATTCTTATGATCTCTCTTTTCCTTCCAAATTTCTCGATCATAAGATAACTGTTCTTCATATGTGTTGCGATCAACACCCAAATTTAGAGAAGGGATAGCATCTTTCTTAAGTATGCGTGTGGTAGGAAGTCCTAATAATTCGCTCTTTAGGTCTCGATCAAAATCGCTGGCATGAAAATGTTCGGAACGTACTCTACACGAATCCGGATTCCGTTTTCTGTCACGCCTACATCTCTGAATACACTGTTTTCTTAATTCCTCATTTTCGGAAAAGTGAAGTATTTTATATGACTTCTGGAATTGTCTTTCTTTTTTTTCGCCCAGCTGTTATTGCACACTGCAACAGTACACCTCATACCCAGCATGGTTACTCACTGAAGTGTATTACGTTATAGGCCTACACAATCACGCGAAACATGACAGTAACTCAGCAGCTACGATAGTTCACACAACTTAAGCAGAATAATAACGAAGTTACTATTCACTCACTAATACAACACACTCACTAATAAAACATTATATGCATATTAAAATTAATATGTCCACATGAAACTGTGGGGTGCAGGGCGGCGGCGGTACGATCATCCACTCCTCCACTTTATCTTTCTTATATTGGCTGCTTTCGCCAGGTGGACGGCACGTTGAAAGGATTGGATGTGCGCAGTGGAAGACTTGTAGAAATGAATAGTGTGAATTTGTAAAACAAATATAATTAACAATAATAAGTAACAATGCACATACATGGAAAATGAAATAACAATAAATATGAAATAGATGAGCGAAAATAGGACAAACTAATCTGAAATGATATCCCCAGGATATGTAAATCATGTAAGTATCACAAGGCTGAGGCCAACACACTTATAAGTGACAAAACAATCTGATATGGCCGTCTCTCGACAATCAGTGACTAATCTATTAGCCATATATTCATGAACCACTGTTTAAATATATGTATATATATATATTGACTATCTGAGTATGAATCTAAACACAACACCCAGCCAGCACATTAACTTGATACATGATCCATTCGACCATAAATACCACTCAAACTGAGTAACCAAACTATAAATACATGTACACTCAATAAGAGAGAAACTCTACCCAGCATAAGACATTACATGACTGATCACTATACATTACCCATTGCACATATTGCTCACATAAACTGTGCAAATTGCACTAACACAAATCTCTGCACTTTACAAAATGAACACCCAACGGAGAGAGAGAGGGATGGAGACAGATACACGTAATAAGTAACGGACGATATTCCAATCTCAAGGATCGTTTAAATAGCAACAAAACTCGACGCATATGATAGCAAAATAGCGGCGAAGGAAACCAATAATCAAATGGTGCAGGGAAAACACTAAAACAATATGTGAGACCTTAACCGCTGCTCTATCACTCTAACCGTCTCGGAACATGAACTCACGTTTCAAATCAAATCTCATTACATAGTTTCCAAATACAATTTACCTCAAACACATATATCTCACAAATATATTACTCAATGCAAATACTAAAACTTGCCCCCAAGACGTATCACTAGCAAGCGATGATTCAAACTACGATCCACTAAAATCCCAAACACACACGACGCAATACAACTACTCCACTGATCTATCTCCAACACGTATAAAGCCCGAGTCACGTTGTCTATATCTGCCGAGTACCAAAATCATAAGTCTTGTTAAATGTTTCTGCCGCGTACGAGAGCTTGAATCTGAGCCAACTGTTTCCGTGTATCTCCCGCGTACGAGAGCCTAAGTCCTGTTAAGTGTATCTGCCGCGTACCGGAGCCCGAGTGACGTTCCGTGTATCTCAAGCGTACGAGAACCTACGTCTTGTTCAGTGTATCTGCCGCGTACCGGAACCCGAGTGACGCTCCGTGTATCTCCATAAAACAGGTAAACTCTCTCCCCCTCTATCCTCGTGAGACGTAATGAACCGGCCAATAGGGTTATTTGGAAAGAACAAATGAAGGAATTGATAGCGCTATCTTTACTGTGACGTCTGAGAGCGCTCTGACGGATGAAGTGACGTACTAGGTGAACGGCCGTCGTAGTGGGCACGGCTCACTCTCCCCCACTGCGCTGAATTTCAACCGGTGAACCAGCAACGGTTGAAATTATCCATGGACGTTGGGTGTAGTATCAATTCGCTCGAACTCCGTAATGCCACGGTATCCTTGCACGGCATCAATGCGGCTCCAGGTATTGGGAAATCCACATCCCCTATTCGGGCACCTTGGCTCCCCGATGATTCTCAGCAACTTAAGTGGCTCCGGGTCACTCCCCGGTTCATCCTGACTGCACTCCGGCAGCCCCAACTGGAGGAACTCTGTCACTCTAGAAACCGATACCCTGGGCTCTAGAATAGAAATCCGGAGCGGCATCCCGTTAGTTACTGCAACCGATGATGCTAGACCCTAAGTCCAAACTGGTTCCCATACACCATTCGTCGCTCGTAGAACTGGAACTAGTAGAAGAAGAATAAGTAGTAACTCCAAAAGACACTTGGAGGATAAAACAAATGCCAACCGGTCCCCATAAACCAGAGGTTACTGTTTACGCCCAACCACATGAAGCCTAACAGAAACGTAGAAATTCCAAAAATTTCGTGTGGATACAAGTATGCGAGTTCCGGGAAAGCATCCTGGAAGATTCGCAAGTCGACAAGTGAAGAGGCTCGAGTATCGCAGAATAGAAGCCAGGCGTCCCCAGAATCCGTTCGGCGGCCCGGCCAATGTCGGACGAGTGCCCGCTCGTCGAGTCCTCGGTGTATGCTAATCCCACGATGATTTCGCTCTCATAGATAGCACTCTATTAAGGTATAGTGGATTAGGAAAATTTACGGAAGTTAAAAGGGAATATAGGAAAGACTGCGCCGGATTACAAAATCTGGAAACATATAGCATACATATAGTACAGAGCATAATAGCAATATACAGTGATCACAAATGAATAAAAAAATAACCAACACGTTAAAATAAACAAATAACGAGGACACATAGCAGTGCCCCCGGACTTAGGAACTCGGTAGCACGTTAACAGGGTAAGCTACTCTCTCCTCTCTCTCCACTAATTTTAAGTGCGAGACATGGGCTTTGCGAATGGAACAGCCTGTATCTGGGCAACTTAATTCGACTGAGACAGGGGAAAGAAATCTGGAAATGGTCAAGGGTTGGGACCATCTAAACAAACTTCGCCGATACATGATTCGGAGTGGAGCTTTGCGGGAATAATCTTACCCTAACTGTATCCCCCATCGCTCTACAAACAACTCAGGAAATTCTTCAACAATATGATCGTATTGACCTAAGTCCCCAACACGTGGCAAACCAGCGCCAATGGGTTCTGGGTCGGCTTCCTCCGAATATACAAGGTTAACCGGAAGATACTTACTTATGGGTTTCTCATCCCACTTCCAACACTCTACTGGCCTGAAGTGAAATCCATACGCTCTATCCCAAGGGAAAATCTTCATGCCAGACCTCACCATATAATCGTTTCCTAAGATTATAGGGACTTGTAAATGTTCGATAATTCTAAAAGGATGAGTCCAAGAATACTCGTTAATACGAAAATGGCACCGCACCAAGGTAGTAACAGGGACATCACTGCCATCAGCTAACTGGCATGTTTCCTTGATCGACTGCTTACTCCGTATCTTCTTCATATGATGCAAAAATGGAACGTAGTCCGCTCTAATTATGGATGCAGCAGCACCCGTGTCCAAGATAACGGTATAATAACCTCTCCAAATTTTACTGAGACCCAAGGCAAGACATGAGCCTGACTATGGAGTGTCCTTTTATTAACATTATAAACCGGATTACGTGGTGTTTCTTTACGTTCGGGTTTGATAGAATCTTGAAAATCCTTATGACGCAAGACCCCACACTGAGCTTGAATGTGACCCAAATTGCCACATCGAAAACACGCAAGAGGCCTCTTTCGTACAAAATTTTTAGGCTGACCCACAGGATTCAACGGACGCGTACCTGAACACTGTTCACGCGAACGAAAATGATATGGCAAAGATCTATCCCGTTGCCTTTCCGCTATCACGGAATTATCTACACTTCGCCCCAACTCACGTAACTCTTCGATCGTGCGCGGCCTAGATTGAAACACGAAGTGTGATATAATACACGGACTCATATTTTGAAAAATCAATTCTATCAATTGTGACTCAGTAGAATAATGGTTTAAAATAACATTGGCCCTATATACAGAGTCGAGGAATTCCAAAAAATTCTCTTCCGGAAACTGAAATCGGCGCGATAAATAATCTCTAACTAAGTCCTCTCGCAAACGTAAAGGAAGAAGATCCAAAACATCTGTTTCGAGAAGGGTGGGCCAAGCCCATAGAAATCGGATACCCCGTCCAAAAATCTCCAATAATAAACCACTAGTCCGCGGGATCAAACCCAATATGAACTCTCGATCCTCAACTAATCCCAAGGCATGAATTCCTATACTTTCCACTAAAAATCCCATCAATAACCTCGGATTCTTACCATCAGTCAACCGCAAATTTCTAACCAAATCCAAATATACCTTCATATGGCGCTGGTTTACATCGGAAGAAAATATTCTTCTCTCACTGCCCAATTTTACTTTCTCTATATCCATTAGTGACATATAAGTGGGATCCATTTCTTTTTCCCCACCTAATACTAGAGTAGACGGACCCTCGCCTTCCGCCTGAATGGAAGTTCGTTTCTTTGGCTCAATAGGGACTGAAGATTGTGAGGCTAATCCCTGCATAGCATATTTGTCTTTAAGTTCATCGTCAACTCGCAGGCGAATGTTACTCACAGTCTCCGGGTCCAACGTCTTCAAATATAGGGAAAATCGAGACTGCAACTCCCGCTTCCTACCCTCCGTAGATATGCCAGCACGCTCCAGCTCCGCAATCAAGGTAACCTTCGATAGGTCCCAACACCAACCAATTTGAACACTCATACTTAAACAAAGAAATATCAAATTAATGTCAAGTCAAAAAAATTATCAACATTTCAACAAATCCACACTATTATGAGCAATCAATCCAATGCACCTCTAAAGTGGGTTGCAAAAATGCAAACAGTTGATCGAAAACAGCCAAAAGGAAATTACAAGTGCCACAATGTCAAATCCTAAGCAACAACACAAAACATATGTAACCATTAATCACAGTAAGCCATTTATAACATTTATAACCACGGTAAACCATTTATAACCACGCTAAACCATTTATAACCATGCTAAACCATTTAAAACCACGCTCTGCTACCATTTGTGGGGTGGAGGGCGGCGGCGGTACGATCATCCACTCCTCCACTTTATCTTTCTTATATTGGCTGCTTTCGCCAGGTGGACGGCACGTTGAAAGGATTGGATGTGCGCAGTGGAAGACTTGTAGAAATGAATAGTGTGAATTTGTAAAACAAATATAATTAACAATAATAAGTAACAATGCACATACATGGAAAATGAAATAACAATAAATATGAAATAGATGAGTGAAAATAGGACAAACTAATCTGAAATGATATCCCCAGGATATGTAAATCATGTAAGTATCACAAGGCTGAGGCCAACACACTTATAAGTGACAAAACAATCTGATATGGCCGTCTCTCGACATTCAGTGACTAATCTATTAGCCATATATTCATGAACCACTCTTTAAATATATGTATATATATATATATATATATTGACTATCTGAGTATGAATCTAAACACAACACCCAGCCAGCACATTAACTTGATACATGATCCATTCGACCATAGATACCACTCAAACTGAGTAACCAAACTATAAATACATGTACACTCAATAAGAGAGAAACTCTACCCGCATAAGACATTACATGACTGATCACTATACATTACCCATTGCACATATTGCTCACATAAACTGTGCAAATTGCACTAACACAAATCTCTGCACTTTACAAAATGAACACCCAACGGAGAGAGAGAGGGATGGAGACAGATACACGTAATAAGTAACGGACGATATTCCAATCTCAAGGATCGTTTCAATAGCAACAAAACTCGACGCATATGATAGCAAAATAGCGGCAAAGGAAACCAATAATCAAATGGAGCAGGGAAAACACTAAAACAATATGTGAGACCGTAACCGCTGCTCTATCACTCTAACCGTCTCGGAACATGAACTCACGTTTCAAATCAAATCTCATTATATAATTCCCAAATACAATTTACCTCAAACACATATATCTCACAAATATATTACTCAATGCAAATACTAAAACTTGCCACCAAGACGTATCACTAGCAAGCGATGATTCAAACTATGATCCACTAAAATCCCAAACACACACGACGCAATACAACTACTCCACTGATCTATCTCCAACACGTATAAAGCCCGAGTCACGTTGTCTATATCTGCCGAGTACCAAAATCATAAGTCTTGTTAAATGTTTCTGCCGCGTACGAGAGCTTGAATCTGAGCCAACTGTTTCCGTGTATCTCCCGCGTACGAGAGCCTAAGTCCTGTTAAGTGTATCTGGCGCGTACCGAAACCCGAGTGACGTTCCGTGTATCTCCCGCGTACGAGAACCTACGTCTTGTTTAGTGTATCTGCCGCGTACCGGAACCCGAGTGACGCTCCGTGTATCTCCATAAAACAGGTAAACTCTCTCCCCCTCTATCCTCGTGAGACGTAATGAACCGGCCAATAGGGATATTTGGAAAGAAGAAATGAAGGAATTGATAGCGCTATCTTTACTGTGACGTCTGAGAGCGCTCTGACGGATGAAGTGACGTACTAGGTGAACGGCCGTGGTAGTGGGCACGGCTCAAAACTTAATGCATGTAAGGGTAATCTTATTGTTTGTATAGCAGAGTAGCAGACGACTGACCAAACGCGGTATCCCTGTGACGTCATAATCCGAATGTAGCCGTAAACTGCCGAATACAAAACTCCTTAATGTGGACAACCTGAATGTAATAATCTTGATGTATCCCTATGCAGTATTCACTACTTGCTTGGGATTGCGTCACTGCCCCTTAGATCTTAGGCCAAATGCAGACCGAGCTCCTACCACGCCGTAGCGGAGAACTGAGAAATATGTTCCCAAATTGAAGCAGCAGAAAGCCGCCATTTTTTTGTTAGAAAACGCGCGGGATTTCGAAACCGATATTTGAATACGTGTTGTATTGCGTATCCGAAAGCTAAATGTTTTTGTTTATAGGAACAATGCTTCCTTTGCGAGATACCTTTAATAACGTGTGTCTGTTGTCAGTAGAGTTACTAGGTTTTCTGCGAGGGAAATCGGGATATCATCACTTTATCATAAGATTTATAGTTGTTTTCTGCAAAGTAATATTCGCGTGCTTCTAATGTAATATTCGCCTCCCTGAGAAACACTAAAATACGAAAGACACACAGTACAGTGAATACTACAGGCTAATCGTTTTTTTTCTTTTATTAACCACGAATATGTTTTAATCATTCGCTACTAAATTAACTTTGCTACTTTTCTTTTTCGGAACCGGTACTGCAACAGTACATCTGACGATGAGTCCATGTTTAAACATAGTTCACTGCCCTACAAAACGCAGCAATTTATGTGTCTGTTATTAGTGTAAAATACGATATCAAAACGCTCTTTTGTTTTGGCACTGAACGCACTTAAAATACACAATGTTGATTATTTGCGAGAACAGCAACTAGGTACCGAAACGGATTAATCAACAATTCGGTAGAACTAGGAAACTATTATCTTGCGAATAAAGTTGCCTTACGGCAAATAGCTGGATTACCTCACAGACTTACTAAATTTCCGCGGGTTACCTCTATGTTTACAATGTAACCATTTGAGTCAATATATAAATAAAAATATCGGATAATAGGAAATGCAGACTAACTTGTTTAAATTACGTTCTAGGCTATTATCCCTTAAATCGGGATTTTTATCAATCTCGATCCGCTTCATCGGGATTCAATTAGGCTGTCAGGCTTGCACATTTTCATAGTAACTCCGAATGTGAATATTCATAACCAAGGTTAATAATGTCTACCTTTTAATTTAATCTGTAGATTAAACTGTTGTATAAAATCAAAAAGCATTACTATTATTATTATTATTATTAGTAGTAGTAGTAGTAATAGCAGTAGTAGTAGTAGTAGTAGTAGTAGTAGTAGTAGTAGTAGCAGTAGCATAAAAAACTGGTTAATTAATCCGTAACTAAGACAAGAGTTACTTTCAATCAGGCATATTAAAAAATTAACTTTTTGTAGTTTATACAGTTTCTGTTGAGCCGTCCAAAGGAACGATGGTGTGAAAATTCCTCTAACAGGCTATGTGGCCTAATACGTGTTCTGGGAGATGAATTTGAAATGTGTTATGCCATTACTTAATGAGTGGATAGTACATGCAGTATTAATGAACATTTTTCAGCTTTTAGCCTCTGAAATTTGTTTATATACTTTTTTTAAACAGGATCTATTTGTACCGTCCCGCGCCGTTGCGTCATGGTCTAAGGCATGCTGCCTAGTACTCGCGTTACAGAATGCGCGCTGGTTCGAGTCCTCATGGGGGAAGAAATTTTGTCATGAAATTTCGGCCAGTATATGGGACCGGTGTCCACCCAAAATCGTGATGCACTTGGGGAGCTACGATAGGTATCAAAATCCGGTTGCGAAAGTCAGCTGTAAAGGCTGGGGGATCATCGTGCTAACCACACGATACCTCCATTCTAGTTGGATGATCGTCCACCTCTGCTTCGGCATGTGGGCGTGAGGCCAGCAGCAGGCTGGTCGGTCTGGGTCCTTCACGGACTGTAGCGCCACGGATTATTATTATTATTATTATTATTATTATTATTATTATTATTATTATTATTATTATTATTAATTCTGTATCTTCGAATTCGGCGAATAATTTTATTATTCATGTATGCACTGAAGCAACAGCTGTTTGAAGAAAGGGAAGGATATGGAGTGGATGAAGGACAATAACAATGTATACGGTAATTATGTAGTTTGAGAGATAACAACTATCTTCGAAATGAGTTGAAACACTGAATGATTCATTGTAGTGTAGAAATTCTCTCTGCGGATTGCACCTATCCATTTTCGGTTAAGGGAATCTTTACTCAGAGGAAACCTGAAGCACAAACAGTCGTATAAGTACAATAGTTTGTCTTCTGTAACATAATACGGGCCAAAAATGTTGTAGAAATTAAAGATTAACTAATCAGTGAAATGTAACATTCCTTCCTTCTTTATCTTTACATCTGTGTGCATTGCTGCAATTAAAAACAGCATACGAACGAACCATACTTATTCAGCTCAACCAAACAAATGGCCGGCCGTTGGCTGTTCAATTTGGGAGCATAACACTAGCGCCAGTGAGCGGTCTAGCGGTTATTTAGTAAGTCTATGATGCAGACTAGCATTAAAGGGACGCTTGACGCATACGACTATTTTGGCTCATTGTACGAGGTACGACCGCAATCTATGTCGTACGCAATTTTGTACGACTATTTCACTGAAGGGAAAAAATAATTGGGAACTTATAATGTTGGTCTATAATTAAAATGAAATTTATGGTTAATCCGTCCCTTTTACATAATTTTTCTTAATTTAGTATGTCCTGGACTAATATGAAAGAAACATGCTTTTAAGGGGGGGGGGGAATGCTTTGAAAATCGATCTGTAACTATGCTTGGCATGCAAGTCATAATTTGTCATATTGAGCTCTAGGTTTCACTTAGACGGCGCAGTTATATCATAATAATACGAGTTTAATTTTATTAACTTCCTTGTTTGTTCGATAAAGGAAATCTCTTATCAATTAAATAGTACCCCAGTAGCGTTAAGGAGTCTAAAGCGCCGACATTATAGAGGTGTCGGGTTTGAGTCGACTGTAGATGAATTAATTTGATATAATCTTCAGCCGCCGCATTTATTGGCCTACCTGCCTCCGCGCCGGCCATAGATCAATTTCTGCTGACTTTAAATATAAGAAAGTTGTTTCTAACCAAGCGTCATCGTGCACGCCTTACTGCGATGACAGTGTTGATGATGAAGAGATGGATGGTGATTTGTTTCAATGCTGAATGTCATGTGGATGTGAACTATAATTAGTAGTATTTTTATTTGGAACTAAAATTTACTGGTAGATATATTTATTTCGGGATTCTTTATCAACTGCGTAATGACATGAAGGTGATAATGGCAGTGAAATGACTCCAGCGCCGGAAGTTAACCAGCATTTGCTCTTAATGGGTTGAGGGAAAACCTGGAAAACCAGATAACTGGTCTCATCTGGGATTTCAACTCTGGCCCGCTCGTTTCAGAGTCAGACGTGCTAACCATTACTACACAGCGGTGGACTAGAAGTATATTAGGAAGTTGAGAAATGTACGACAATTTTATGCTGAATTACGATAATTTTTATAAGTTAGTACGATTGTTTCGATTCCTTTATCTGGCAACCCTGGATGCGCGGTTTAGAAGTGCACTGTATTGTTCTAAGTGACCACTACACACGTGGTTCCCAGGACGCAACGTCAGGTAAAGACAGACAGCAGTGACGCAGCGTTAATTATCTCGTTGCGTGTTATGCCAGAACGCGGCGTCACGGCTGGTTGCTGCGTTCTGGCACTTTATTGTTGACTGTTGTTCAGTACATATTATTGGAACCTTTGTCTTTATGACACTAATCTGCATCGGGCCGTATGGACAGCGAAATCAGCGTAGAATAATGCGTCATTGTGGTGTGGACGGGTGGACACAGGGACGCAGCGTTAACCAAATAATTGGACGCGCCTCTTTATGATGCTAGTCTGCATCGGGCCTTAGGAAACATGTGAACGCGTGCCTGCATCTTTTATAATTTGGGACGCTGAATTACTTTATATTGTATAGCTATGTTGTGGCAATTTATAGGTACGGCTTTAGAGGACATAGAGTGGACTGAGAGTAGACTGATAGGACAGAGATACGACTGAGAGTACATAGAGTGGACTGAGAAGAAAGAGAGTGAACTGGTAGGACAGATACTGGACTGGTATGACAGAGAGTGTAGTGACAGGACAGAGATTGGACTGAGAGCATATTGAGTGGACTGAGAGCACACACAGTGGACTGAGAGGACAAATACTGGACTGGTAGGACAGAGAGTGTAGTGACAGAACAGAGATTAGATTCAAAGCACGTAGAGTGGACTGAGAGGACAGTGGATGGACTGAGAGGATAGAGACTGGACTCAGAGGACAGATACAGGACTGGCAGAACAAATATTGGACTGAGAGCACATAGAGTGCACTGAGAAGACAAGGAGCGGATATTGAGGATATAGAGTGGACTGAGAGGACAGAGACTGGTCTGAAACGACACAGAATAGACTCAGAATACATAGAGTGGACTGAGAGACAGAAAGTAGAGTGAGTGCACAGAGAGTGTTGTGACAAAACAGAGATTGGACTGAGGGTACATAGAGAGGACTGACAGGACAGAGAGTGGACTGAAAGGACATAGAGTGGACTCAGATGACATACAATGGACTGAGAGGATAGAGAGTGGACTGAGATGCTATAAAGTGGACTGAGAGCACAGAGATTGTAGTGACAGAACAGAGATAGGACTGAGGCACATAGAGTGGACTGAGAGGACTGAGAGAACATCGAGTGGACTGAGAACACAGATACTGTGCTGGAAGGACAGAGAGTGTAGTGACAGGAAAGAGATTGGATTGAGAGCAAATAGAGTGGACTGAGAAGACAGAGTGGACTGAAAGAACAGATAGTGTAGTGACAGGACAGAGATTGGACTAAGAGCACATAGTGTGGACTGAGGGGACAGAGAATGGACTAAGACGGCATAGTGACTAAGAAGACATAGAGTGGACTGAGAGGACAGAGAGTGTGGTGACACAACAGTGATTGGACTGAGAGCACATAGAGTGGACTGAGCGGACAGAGAGTGGATTCAGATGACATGGAGTGGACTGAGAGGACAGATTGGACTAGTAGGACAGAGAGTGTAGTGACAGGACAGAGATTGGACTGAGAGCACATAGAGTGGACTGAGAGGACAGAGAGTGGACTGAGATGACATAGAGTGGACTGGTAGGACAGAGAGTGTAGTGACAGGACAGAGATTGGACTGAGGGCACATAGAGTGGACTGAGAGGACAGAGAGTGAATTCAGATAACAGAGAGTGTACAAACAGGACAGAGATTGGACTGAGAGCACATAGAGTGGACTCAGAAGACAAAGAGTGGTCTGAGAGGACAGAGAGTAGACTGAGATGACAGAGAGTGGACTGAGATGACATAGAGTGGACTGAGAGGACAGAGAGTGAACTGGTAAGACAGAGAGTGTAGTGACAGGACAGAGATTTGGCTGAGAGCACATAAAGTGGACTGAGAGGACAGAGAATGGACTGATAGGACAGAGAGTGTAGTGATAGGACAGAGATTGGACTAAGATCACATAGAGTGGACTGAGACGACATATGACTTACAAAGTAGAGTGGACTGAGAGGAAAGTTTGGACAGAGAAAATAGAGATGAGACTGAGACTAAAGAGAGTGGACTGAGAGAAATGATAGCGGACTGAGAGTACAGAGAGTGGATTGAGAGTCCAGTGAGTGGACTGAGAGGACATAGAGAACTGAGGGGACAATAAGAGCATTGTAAGGGCAGAAGGTGGACTGAGAGTACATAGAAGAAAATGACAGAGTAGACAGGGAACAGAAATATGTTGAGGTCAAGAAAATTATTCCCCTCAGCGAGACTTTTAATACGGGAAAGAAGAAGTTGTTATAAAAAAAATAGCAGAAAATTTAGACATAAGTGAAGTCTCTTGCTGTGAAACTTACGGGCCAATGTTTGAAACCAGTGAGGGCTTTCTTTCTTGAGTTCGATCATAGTAAACTTATAACATATCGTTATGGATATGAAGGAACGTGAAAAAAAATGCTAGTCCTGTAAACATAATGTCCCATGTCCACGTATTAGCAGGCCATATTTAGAACCCTGTCAGGACATTATTTCCCCGAGTTCGATCCTTGTAAACTTATGAATGAAAAGTACAGGTATGAAGAAAATGCTAAAAAAAATTGTAGTATTAGTAAATATAAACGCCCTTACTGGAATAGTAACAGGCCGTACTCTGAAGTAAGTCAGAGAATTATTTTCCTAATTCGAGCCTAGTGTAAACATATAACATTAGTATGGGTATGAAGGAATTATTACTCTAAAAATGCAAAATTTGTAAAGAGGTCTCTGTCCCAAATAGTTATAGACAATTGATTTAAATGACCGTGAGAGGGCATTATTTCCTAAGTTCGAGCATTATGAACTTATAAGTGTGTGTATGAAGGGAAAACCAAAAAAAAAATTGGAAGATTAGTAGGCCTATACATGACAAAGTACCGTCAGCCAAAACAATGATTCGTGTTGTTTGACAAATTATTAAAGAATTTTACATTCAATTTGTCTGTATTTTAATACTGCAATAGAGTACTGAATTACTGTATTTATCTACTACCTAAGAGACGAAGTAACACAATAGTATGTACACTAATTTCGTAGGAGTGGTATGGTAAATTTTCTCTCTACAATTAAGGAAGGTAGATGTGCTAAATTAAAATCACAATATAAATTCTTTTTTATTAAACCTCAAAATAGCTTCCATTACAAACTTAAAGTGTTGATGAAATAGATTATGTTAACATGTAAAATTCTCTTCAAATTAAAATAACACAGTTTTGTAATTATTTCTGCAACAAATTATGCAATAAGAAGTAAACGGAACTTATGGACACATTACACTAAATAAAACTTAGCAATGATACGTAATAAAGTTATAATATAATATTTCACTGAGCTCCATACACTGAAATAGAAAACCCGAACATACATTATCATCTGCTCGGGAAAGGGTCTGTGCTGAGGCGATGGTAGCGATCCTGGTGGTCAGCAACTATGCATGCATATTTATTAAGTATTGAGCTTCACAACTATATATACTAAATTGTGACGTGACTCGCTTAACTCGATCACGAAGGGCGGTGTTACAACCATATAAATTAGTTGGAATGCATAATCAGTAACATATATTTCTCTAAAATGTAATGTAATTGCATTAATAAAATTTAAAACAATGCTTATGCGACACTTCAGACACAATTCATTTCCGAGTTAAGGTGTAATATTACTTTTGGTGTGAAAATTACTTTGTTCGTATGTGTAATACCTGCCTTTATTTCGATGAAATATTGCGAAATTCTTGTACATTCATTTATGCGCGATTCAATAATTTTGAGTTGCACCGCACGGATACTTAGATATGTTGAAATTATAGGTTATGTTTATTGTGCCAGTTGCCCCTTTCTGTCTAATTTTAGTGGTCTCCAATGCCCTGCCATTACATATGTATTTAATGACATATGGAAATTATAGGTTATGTTTACTATATTTAACTTATGTTCCTATATTCGCGATTATACATTATAATTAAGCATAATATCATGTATGATACTCCGCACATTCATTTCGTCTATATTTTAATACTACAATTGAATACCGGTACTTAATTATTGTATTTATATAGCATCTAAGGGACGAAATAACACAATCTTACGTACACTGATTTCATAGGAGTGGTATGGTAAATTAACTGTATACAATTAAGGAAGGTAGAAGTGCTAAATTAAAATCAAAATATAAATTCTTTTGTATTAAACCTCAAAATAGCTTCCATTCTAAACTTAAAATGTTGATGTGAACAGATTATGTTAACATGTAAAATTCTCTTCACATTAAAATAACACAATTTTGCAACATATGCAGTAAGAAGTAAACGGAACTTATGGACACATTACACTGAATAAAAGTTAGCAATGATAAGCAATAAAGTTATAATACTTCACTGCACTCCATAATTACACTGCAATAGAAAAGCCGAACATACATTATGGCCTAGTCTAAATCGAAAAGGCATTGACTGTGTCGTATTTCGCACTGTTGTGAAAAGTTGTGTAAACTGTGAAATGTTCATTATCGATTGTAATAACTGTAATTGACTGAAATACAATAATTTGAATAATAATATGGGACGAAGAGAGGTTTGTAGTACTATAAATTGTAAGAAAAAGGGGTCAGAGTTATCCTTCTTCCGAAAGATCCAGGAAGGTGAGTTTATAAAATATAATATATACTTTATGAAAATAATATACAGGGTGTTTAAATAATACGGGGTATAATTTCATGTATGTATTTCCCACATGTAGACAATCAAAATAGTTCATTACAACATGTGTCCGGAAATGTTTCATTTCTGAGTTATGGCCTTCACAACATTGAAATTCACCGGAACGTTTTTCTTTCCGCAGGTAGTTGTCATTACAGAAGATGTTCAAAATGTCCACCTCCTGCTTGAATACAGACCTCACATCGATATCTCATTGACCTGCGAACACGATCCCAAACTCCAGGAGTATTGCGTATGTCCTCAGAACATGCCACAATTCGATTCCGGAGGGATTCCAAATCAGGCACCGGAGACGAATAAACCAATGATTTTAAATGGCCCCACAAGTAGAAATCGAGAGGGTTCAGAACCGGTGAGCGTGGAGGCCAAGCAATTGGGCCATCTCTACCTATCCATCAATCAGAAAACCTTCGATCCAAGTACCGGCGAGCCGTACGACTGAAGTGTGCAGGAGCGCCATCATGCAAGAAGTGAATGTGTTGACGATTGATCAGTGGAGTGTCTTCTAAAACATGAGGTATGGTGTTTTCCAGGAAGTTTGTGTATGCCTGCCCCGTAAGTCTGTTTACAAGTACATGGGGTCCAACTAATCGATCACCAATGATACCGGCCCACATATTGAGGGAGAACCGCACCTGGTGATGAGATGGAACAGTTGCACGTGGGTTTTCATACGCCCATACATGCTGATTGTGGAAATTTGTTATGCCATCTCGTGTAACTGTGCTTCATCTGTAAATAATACTAAGGCAGGAAAGTTCGGATTTACATCACACTGCTGACAGAACCTACACTCGTGCAGGGTAATCTGCTGGTAACAGGGCCTGTACACGTTGCAAATGATAAGGATACAATTGATACTCTTTCAACAGTCTCCAGACTGTCGTATGAGGAACATTGACTTGCAACGCTACCCTTCGTGTGCTGATAGGAGTCATGTTCACAGCCTCCAGAATCTCCTCCTGTACTTCTGGAGTTGTAGATCTTGGTCGTCCCCTTCCCAAACCAGGAGAGTTAAATTTTCCATACTCGCACAGGCGGTAATGAAGATGTACAAATGTCTTCCGATCTCGACATTGTCGCTGTGGGTACCTCTCCTAGTACAAACGACGAGCCAGCGCAGCATTGCCGTCCACCTTACCGTACATGAAGTGTATCTCTGCCAGCTCTTGATTTGAATACATGTCACACAGTCTAACGCCTACACAACACTGAATGTAACCTTCGCCTCGGAATGAACTGTCAGAATGCCCTCTTAACGTCTCCTTTGACGGCAACGACCTGCGGAAAGAGAAACGTTCCGGTGAATTTCAATGTTGTGAAGGCCATAACTCGGAAATAAAGTATTTCCGGACACATGTTGTAATGAACTATTTTGATTGTCTACATGTGGGAAATACATACCTGAAATTATGCCCCGTATTTTTTAAACACCCTGTATAAACCTTATGCATTTCATAGTGGAAGGAAGATGTTAATTTTTTCAAAAGAACATGATATCGAAAGTACAATACATTTTATCGTCTGCTAGGGAAAGGATCTGTGATGAGGCGATAGTAGCGATCCTGGTGGTTAGCACCTACCTATGGATGCATATTTATTAAGTATTGAGCTTCGTGACTGTATATACTAGACTGTGGTTCACACGAAGCTGGCTCTTTTCACAGATCAAATTGGAAAATTGTCTGCTGTTTCATCTGTTGTCAACACTGTTGATCAAAAAGAAACTAAACCTAGAGTAGAAAACAACTAAAGCCCTACATTAACAACAGTAAATGTCGTAATAAGGTAATTAAACAGAAGTGTAAACAGGTAAAGTCCGGTATTTAATTGCTGTTTCTTAGAAACTAAGGAATATAATAAAAAAAATTATTTGGAAAACAATGAACATGGCGACATGGTTTTAGCAGTCGTACTATATCATCGTCTTTGGTTCCAGCCTGCAAACCACAGAAAAAATAGCAACCAATCCAGTCTCGAAAACCAACAAGCTAGCCACCAGAGCGCATTACTGCCAGCCAGGGAAGGAAGATTGACCATTCAAGCTGTCCAATGCCTCCAAGAAGACATACAAGATGCACTGCGACATCCAAAAGGAAAGCTGTATACAGTTTTCGTGGATTACAGCAAAACGTTTGACACCGTAAACAGAAATATGGTAATAAAGAAACTAGGCTCGATGATTGGAACAGGTCACTACGTCACCAGAATAGTAAATAATATACTGCACAACAACAGCTTAGTAATCGACGACAGCGTCACATATTCAGAACCTATAGAGCAAAGTATCGGGGTGTTGCAAGGCGACCCACTAAGCCCCACGTTATTCAATGTAGCAACAACTGATATTGTGAACACTGTCAAGCTAGATGGAGTCAGCATGTATATATATATATATATATATATATATATATATATATGCCGACGACATGGCCCTAGCGTCCACATCACGGCAAAAGCTTCAGTCCTCGCTAGACCAGTTATCAATATGGGCCCGAGAGAACGAATTAGCCATCAATGTAGACAAAACCGTATCCATGATCTTCCGTCGAGGAGGAAGAATAGTAGCTGAAGATACATTCCGTCTGGAGCACAGGGAGCTACAAAATGTAACCCAATTGAAGTACTTAGGAATCACCGTCCAAACGCATGGGGATACGTATACACAACATGTAAATGAAAGAACCATACATGCTATAAAAATAATGCATGAAATACAGCATGTAAGCAAATCATCGCTAGAGACAGCCATGACATTATTCAAAGTCAAAATCAGCCCTATATTGCATTATGATCTGAACATCATATGGGAGAACCTTACAAAGAGCAATTTAAAACGCATAGAACGAGTGAAGGCAACATTTATTAAAAGAGCCCTATCCATATCAAAATATGCTCCATCACGACTATGCTACGAAATGTCAAGGGAACCCTTCTATATCGAAGATTTGAGACACCAACTACTGCTCCCGTCCACTGCCCAGTACGAGAATCTCCTACAGGAACTCTGAACGAAGAGACCGTATTACGAACTCAGACACACGCTTCGCAGTGCATGGTTTTCATTTCATTTCAAGATCTGCAAAACGATAGGCTACCGTGCGCCCAGTGCAGAGTGCGTGTGTAAATTGTGCGAAGGTGCCTGTGAAAGATACCACGCCCTCTCATGCAGACTAAGAATCGAATCACTAACGAGTTTCTTTAGTGAATAAGCATCCATGGAACGAACACGCAAAATATGCATATTTTGCGCTTTTCTACCTGTTATTATTACTGCCATTAAGCGAGCACGCAGGGTAGCCATCACAGAAACAAACACCGTGGGAACTAGACATTACATATTGCTTTATTGTATCTAATTCTGGGCTAAAAAAAGTATTGTAAGGACAATATTGTATAGATTCAATAGTTGTTCACTCATTAATTTGTAAATTAAACTACTAATCATATAAACTGTTATTTCAGTACACACATTTAAGCCTTCATGCTCCAGTTATTAATAAAATTCATTTACTCTTAGGGTGGTAATAGCCAATTGGTTGGATGGGGTAGAACTAGGTACCATATAAATAAAGCAAGGTAATGTTTATCTCTCATATTTTTAATGTTTGAAGATTTCTTTTCGTTAAGGAAAAAGACGCTCTCATTTTTTTAGTTGTTTTTTATTTGACATATTTATTTAACATAACATTTTCCAATAGGAAACAAATAAAATTAACAATATTTCTGAACTGTCATCCAGAAGTGCACACTTTTTCACAGCCTCTTTTTTTTTTTACTTGATTAACAATGCTTTATCAACCACAAGGTTATTTAGCGTCGATAGTATTGATGATAATAAGATGGTATTTGGTGAGATGAAACCCAACATTGGTCATAGATTACCTGATATTAGCTTACGGCTGAAAAAAAATCGGAAAAAACACAACCAGATAATCAGCGCAAGTGCGAATCGAACCCACGCCCGAGTGTAACTCGGAATAGGCAGCGAAAGCCCAGCTGACTGAGTTAGGCTAGTGGCCTTCAGCTCCTCTTCAAAACAGTACTCCTCAATGCTAAGTACAGTAAGTGTACTGAGAAAACATTTTTGATTAGATGTTTTAAGAAATTTCATTTAAAGTTGCAGATCATTAATGACATATTCCAATATGAAAAACATTTGCAAAAATAAAACCTTCACATAATCGGACGCCGCAGATAAACCTCCTCTTTATATAAAATCAAAATACACATTTTCTATATTTTGCTTTCAATTGTCTTACAGTACTGAATTGCATGTGTCACAATTTAATTTTCTGCCAACAGAATTGGCGAAATAACCACACACACATTCCTGAGTACCCTCATCACTTTCTGAAACTTCCAAATAATTTGAATCTAATACAGGAATAAAGTCGTTGACATTCGAAGCATTTTCCTCACTTAAATTTACTGAAGTTACATCTTTAAAAGCTAATCCCATTTCAATCAATGGAAAATTATCTGTTGTCTCCATTAGAATGTGTCTAAGGCGCAACTTCTTTTCTGCACTAACGACACTCATATGAAGTAAGTACTGCAAGTATCTCTCATGTGGTAAAATAAGATAGCCACGGAGGATTTAATATGATGGACTTTGTGAAAATAGAATGAAAACTATTAAGATGGTGGAAGTTAAGTATTTATCTTTGCTGGCCAACATTTGCTTTAACTGATGTATTACAATGACTTTCATAAAAAAACATCATCATCATCGTCGTCATCATCATCATCATCATCATCACCACACGTTTTACTTGTTACTTGGGCTTTCTCTAAGCAATAATTCAAACCTCTTTTCAGGAGTTCTCAAATGGAATGGAATTAGTAGCTCCATATGTATGACTTTGTTGTAAGGACAACGCGCAATTTTTTTACAACTATACACATAATAAAAGGCTGCAATATTGCGGAGGTGGATATAAGAATCAAATTATATCTGGAATTAATATTGGAATGATTGGTAATGGATAAAGTACTGGTATACAATGTGAGTGGTATAACAAGAATAAGGAGAGATGCAAATACATATCTGAATCCAGTAAAGTTATTGTTATAATACAAAGCCACGAAATGACGAAAGAAGAGCTGTTTTGTAATACAAAGAGAATTTACATCGATACAGTTACTGTTTCATCTGTGCGTCAACGTAGTTCATGTTTCAGGCACTAGAGTCGCAGATGGGCGCACGATTGAATAAGAGATTAAACGCGAGATTCTCTCAGAAATGGAAAGCAATGTGTATAAATATTTGGGAGTAAGAGTGCAGCTAACAGGGAAGACGTTCAGCATGCTTCTACAGCAAAGGCTGAACATTGCAGACAAACTACAGAGGCTATCACTACAGAAAGCCATGGGATGGGATAAATTATCAGAAGCTGAAATACTGTTCCTAGCCAATGCATGTTTATGATGCCTGCACCTTGTTTCACGAAGTTCGATGTCCTCTTGCTTCCTTGCTCTGCGAAATCCAGTTGCAGCCCCTACAGTCAGGTATAAATCCAGTGAATGGTCCGGGAGTGGGGTGGTTGATATCTCCCACGTGGGTATTTAAGACTTTTTACAATCAAATACTATTATAAGTTACACAGAGGAATACTTAGCGCCGGTTTTATGTGACAATTTTACACAGAAGAATACTCTTCTACTCATATTCACCATGTTGTACATAACAGCATTAACATTTTTTTAGTTAATGCCTATATTAACATTGGTTCCAGTTTCTCGCAAATAAATGATGAAACTACAATTAATGGGGTTTCAAATCATCTTACCCTATACGATATAAATACCATAAAATACAGAGATACCGATAAAAAGCAAATGTTGTTGAAGTTGGTGAAATTGTAGGAAATATTAGTACAGTATCTGTATTTCAATATAGGCTAATTCTATGTATATTCCAATATACAAGACAAACAATAATTGAAATATTATCTTCTCTGCAGAGAGTCTATATATAAAATGCTGAATTTACTGTTGTTACAACAGGGACGTATATAAGTTAGGGTGTGAAGAGACACCTACCCCGAAACTCCAACTTTCAAGATGGCTATGACGTAATCAATTGCATGAGATTTATTAAAGACGTTAATGAACTGTATCTTGGATTTATTTTTGAGTTGAATAGCTTCAATGTAGTAAACCTTACTATTTATAATGAAAATTGTAATTAATTTTGGTGATAGAGATCGCTTGCTCGGACAATAGTTTAAATACGTATATATTTAAAGTGGAGTTTAAGTAGAACAATGCATCTTACTCTTACCATTTAGCCCTTCCTTTTGTACTTGAAAAATAAGCCCTAAACTTGTCTCCAGTGCTAAATGACTAAGCAGAATTACTGCCTCTAAACTTAGCAATCAAATTTTCTGAGAGTGTAATATTTTCCATGGCTAAGGACACGATGTTCACTGTAAGCAAACAACTTAGCTAAAGTTTAACGCTGAACTTTCACCGCCAACGCGGTTTCCTCGCAGATTATCGCCATAGAGGAACCATAGCTTTATCCCGAATGCGTTCTGGCTTGTATGGTTGAATTCAAGAAATTTTACCTTTTTATTCCTGTATGAAGCAATTAACACAATTATTGCAGTGGAATGGTATGGCGACAGTATTTTTAAGTGTATAACTTAAGAGAGGAACGTGTTTGACAGATATGAATTGAAAGTTTTCTCGCCTAAGCTAGGATCCATGAAATATTAAGCTACACGACTGAGAAAAAACATATCACAGACATCGCATAAAAAATTGTCTCGTCATTACCTTAGAAAACATATTTAAGATAGTCTGCCAACATAAAGAAGTCTCACAGATATCAGATTTGAAAGGCTACTCGTTTGCAGACGTTCATGGGTTATTAGGCTAACCGAACATGATAAACGATTTACCAAAAATATCGCATTAGAATGATGTAATAATATGTTTCATTATATCATTACTTAAACTACATCCAGTAGAAGACAAATTTTGTCACACATCAATTTAGATAGCTTCTCGCCTGTGTTGAGATCATGGCTTGACTCTGAGAGGCTCTCAACACAAATATCGCATATAAAAGGTTTCCCGCCGAGGTATAGACATTCATACCTTTTCAGGTTACTGGTCTTCGAAAAGCATCTACTACATACATTGCATTAGAAAGGTTAGAGTAAATTATTACTTAAACTACACCTACTAGAGGACAAACTTTAGTGAGACGTCAATTTTGGGTGTTTCTTGCATGTGTGCAGTACATGAATTTTTAGACTACTCTACTCCGATAATCTCTCACCGCAAATATCACATTTGAAAGGTTTCCCACCTGGGTGCAGGCGTTCATGCCTTTTTAGGTTACTGGATTTCGAAAAGCACTTACTGCAAACATAGCATTTAAAAGGTTTCCCGCCTGTGTGCAAGAGTTAGGCTATTAGACTGCGAGAAACACATACCACAAACATCACATTTGAAAGGTTTCTCGCCTGTGTGCCGGCGTAGATGGGTTTTTAAGTTACTTAACAGAGAAAAGCACATGCCACAAATATCGCATTTGAAAGGTTTCTCGCCTGTGTGCCGGAATTGGTGCATTTTTAGGTTACCCGACTGCGAAAAACACTTACTACAAACTTCACATTTGAAAGGTTTCTGGCCTGTGTGCCTGGTTCATGGATCTTTAGGTTACCAGACTGTGAAAAACACTTGCCACAAACTTCACATTTAAAAGGTTTCTCGCCTGTGTGTGTCGACGATCATGGCTTCTTAGGCTACTCGCACTAGACAAACACATTCCATAAACATCGCATTTCAAAGGTTTTGTGCCTTTGTGCTGGCGTTCATGAGCTTTGAGGTTACACGATTTCGGGAAACACTTACCACAGACATCACATTTGAAAGGTTTCTCGCATGTGTGCAGGCGCTCATGCCTTTTTAAGTTACCCGACTGCGAAAAGTGCTTATCACAAACATCGCATTTAAAAGGTTTCTTGCCTAAGTGCTTGGGTAAATGCCTGTTCAGTTTTCCCGAATTCGAGAAACATATTTTAGACACTTCAAATTTCAATTGCTTCTCATCTTCACGAAGATAATTTCTCGCCATTCTCACACATAGCTTCGTTCTCTTTAAGTGCAATACCGTTGAATTCTGATTATACAGTCCTCTCGTTGGTAGCTGCAATCCTGACGGAAATAGATCACGAATAAAATGAAAGCAATAGATATGAACATTCAATTACTGAATATTCAAACGAAAAGAAACTTATTTCAAAAGGACGTACAACAACATTTGAGGTACATCCTTGTAAATAATTTGAGTAATGTTCGAAATATAAAAATTGTCTCAACATTTTGCTCTTGTAGCAAACAACAAGAATTATGAGGAAAACATCATGTTTGTCAACTCTTTACATTTCTTTCCTTAATAAACTTCCCTGACCTAAGACAAACTCCATTTCGGGTGACTTGGACAATTAGTATATGTATAATGAAAGTTAAAATATTAGATAAATGTTTTCAGGTTCTTCAAAGTAACAGAAATTGCGTTTTCGCCTTACAGTCACATTCTCATTCTCAGAAACAGGGAAACAAGTAGATGTGTATCGGTGAGCATTACCTGATTCGAAGAATATGCTACAGAAAAAGTAAAGATCATTAACCTTTGTTTTATTGGTTTTGGACTCCATCGTGATATTTTCTGCCATTGCTTCTAAATTCGAGGTTGCAAAATTCCTATAACATTTTCTATGTTGTATTCTTATGTTATATCAAATATTTATAGTTTATTTTCTCTCTTTAAAATTTGACAATGGAATATAACTTATTACATTTGGTATGAAGCGTTAACATGAGAAAATTGCTATTGGTATTATACGTACGTTGGTATTTGTTGTCTTGCGAATGTTAAACTAGTAACGATAGTTTCAAAGCCCTGCAACTATGTAATTTGCAATTATGAGTATGTAGGCATATTGTTTTTCCGCTTCGGTAATAAGAATACTCGAACTAATCGACGAGGAGATGATAAATTGAGTCCACTGAGAGAAGCATTTGAGATGTCTGTAGTAAATTTCGGGCTTGCATATTCTCCTGTTGTATGCATTACAGTTCATGAGCAGGTTTAGCTTTTCCGTGGATACTGTGGAATCAAAGTATTTATCAGAACCAAACCCAGGAAATATGGTTAGAAGTCTGAATGTGTGCAGATGCAAATACATATCATATTCGTAACATGCAAGTATAGGAGGGAAATCAGATGAGTGTGCAGAGAATAGACAAGAACCAAGGAATGAGGATCTTATATTAAGTCTCTAGGACGAAGGGTAATGACAGGCAATATATTTATATATCGTAATTTTACAGACAACCTTTTAGCTCAAAACCTAACCCCCACGGGTACCATCACGGAAAAAAAAGCTGACATTCTCAAACCTTTCACAATAGGGAAAGGAAAAGAAGTTTATTGTCTCTCTTAGGGTGTCATGGTGATTTGACTGACATCCTATATTCTAGTGTCATGACAGCAAAAAAAAAAAAAAAAAAAAAAAAAAATGGCGTGTCGGAAGTCAGAAGTATATACAACGCCCGTGAAGGAAGAAAGTGAGGAATCTAGCAGTGGAAAATCTAGAAAGATCAGCTAAGGTGAAAATGATGAGTGAATGGTGAACTTTGTTTCGTGTGCAAGTTTGAATGTAAGTGATAATTTTTTTTCAATAGGTTATTTTACGACGCTTTATCAACATCTTTGGTTATTTAGCGTCTGAATGAGATAATGCCGGTGAAATGAGTCCGGGGTCCAGCACCAAAAGTTACCCAGCATGTAAGTGATAAAAAGGGGTGTGATGCAGAGAAGAAAAAAATGTGAGTATATAACAATGAAAGCTAGTGAAGTTAATCCAAGGCCAGAGATAATGAAAGAATGCTAAGCATTTTGCAAAAAAAAAAAAAAAAAAAAAAAAAAAGTAGAAGAGTTTGGTAAAATAGTTAGGAAAACGTTAGAGGTAGGAAAAAAAAAAAGATGAGAAGTATGGTGCAAAGATAAGGTAGAGAAGTAAAACAAGATATGTAATGAGCAAGGAACTGCAAGCAATGGCGGTTGAATGGATGATAAATGAGTTAATAGGAGAATCAGAGATAGTAATGATCTTAATGTGCAATGATGAACCTGTGGAGTAACGGTTAGCGCGTCTGGCCGCGAAACCAGGTGGCCCGGGTTCGATTCCCGGTCGGGGAAAGTTACCTGGTTGAGGTTTTTTCCGGAGTTTTCCCTCAACTCAGCAAATGCTGGGTAACTTTCGGTGTTGGACCCCGGACTCATTTTACCGGCATTATCACCTTCATCTCATTCAGACGCTAAATAAACTGAGTTGTTGATAAAGCGTCGTAAAATAACTCAGTAAAATAAAAAAGCAATGATGAAGAAACGCTTCAGAGATAGTAATGATCTAAATGTGCAATGATGAAGAAACGCTTAATGAACATCTTTATTAATAAAATTAATAATTTTATTAATGGGAAAGAATGGTCTGTAGATTGATAAGAGAGGACAGGATATATCTCTGATGTGTTGGTGTAGATTCATGTGACAGACGTATTAAGTCCTCAAGAAATAAAAGGTCCTTTTTAAATTTAATATAAAATAGCAGTCTTCTGTAATAATTTGCGTGACTGTTATTGGTGTTGATTTTACAGTTTTAGTGATTATTTATTGAAAATAAAAGCACATTTTCTGTGTTAATTGAAGTTAATATTTTTCAACAAAATTGTGTGTTCATTTATTTGTTCTCACCTACGTGTTATTAACAGTAAGTGCATGTAAATTACGTACTATATAGGTAGGATAAGTTAAAATTAAGCCTATGTGTGAAAACTGGAAATGTAATGTAAAATGCCGTAAACTTGCCATAAAAAATTAAACCATAATATCACCACTATTTGTAACTCAAATTAATAAAGGAAATAGGCCTGCCGGTTCTTAAGAAATGGAAAAAATAATGAACTTTATAAATCAGTGTCTATCATATTAAGGTTTAAATCCTCCCCTCTTTTATTTTCATGTTTACCTCAGTGGTCGAGTTTACCCCAATTTGTTGTATGGAAAATAGTTAATTTCTCAGGAAATAGGGAGAGGAGTTCAAAACACGATGCACCCTACGAGATATGCCCTACAATTTTGAAGCTCCTAATTTTGACTCTTCTCACAGGAAATATATAGTTCCAATGATGCATAAATATATTTAGGAATGAATTGAAATAACTGCCCACGTAAGCAGTAGCGGCTGGTGGTCAAAATAATGAGTGTGCTACAATCTCTATATCGGCCTACTGTATACACATATGCATTTATCTTAATTTGAGACTCGCCTAGTGACGAAATATGGAGTTCCTTCCTACTGCAGAACTTGTCAATTACCCTGGTGTTAAACGTTAAATCCCTCCATCCTGGACATTATACTCTTTTCTATTGACAGTATTGCAAGAGCAGTGAGGCGATCCTGGGACATAATGTTCCTTAAAAACGTTTTTATGCGTTTCAAGCAAGAAAAACATCTTTCTGGCTAAGCAGTGGTCATTGGTGTTGTAACCAAAATATTTAACAACTTCGTTACTTCACAGAATTGATCCCGTGAATTGTTGGAGACTGTGTTTTGTAACAATTGAACAGCCATCTTTATTTCGGAAGTCGGATCTTCCGTATATAACTCCAAGTTGCCTTTAACATTCTTTTGTTCAGTACAGTATAGCTGTTGACAGCAACTTCAAGTTCGCGTTCAGGAAAATTATGCAAAAAATTGTCAAAAAATTCGCTGTTTAACAATTTTGTTGTGTCTAGGTAGCTTAAAGATTGGAAACGATGAGTAGTTTCCTGAATTATGCGTTACATACCTCCTTGGCATCAATTTTCCTGGGATTCAATTTTCCGTCGCTTGCTGATTGATTCAGGAGGAACCTCAAAAAAACTGGTAGATGGCAGCAGCAGTCGAACATTTGAATTACCAAATACATTGTACATAGTTCCGAGTTCCTCCACAAACAAGCATTCTTTCCTTAAGCTTTACTTTTGTAATCTCCAAGCTGTGTTGTGCTGAAGCTGACTACAGCACTTCCCCGCGTAAAAATAGCCAATCAGAGCAGTTATTTCAGCTTCGCACATGCGCATTAACTGTCTACATTCTCATGTAAGTTTAGAATAGCACAACGAACCCCCTGAGGCACCAAAGAGCGAAGAGCGAAGACTAAACACTCTATAACGCGTCATGAACATAACAACGGGAAATTGTCAAATGGCAGATCAAATACTGTGGTATTGCAAACACTTTATTTGAGCAAAAATTATCATTGTGCTGTAGCACTGTAGCACATAAGGACGGGCCGCCCCTGCACGTAAGAACAATAATTATATTATTTCAAACCATGATACGTGATCAGGGCCATGATTCAGTTGTAAGGAGCAGAAAGAATTACGTTTATTCCCAGCTTCTGAAACTTGTAGATTAACTGCGTGTGAAATTCTTCTAGGATACTAAAGTAAAATTAATAAGAACCATATACACTTACTGTATAGCATAGAAGTATAAAATAAATTACGCAAAACCCGTTTTCTGGTATGTTATCATAATGTCGTTTGCACACTTTTACCTTGCCTGCCGCTAGATCGCTACTGTCGCGCCAGTTGTTAAATGTTGGCATATTTTATACGTATGAGTTGCGCGACTGTGGTGACACTTCTACACCAATAACAATACAATATCGGTACCGATTGAATTGTAATACATATACCGTAATCAATCTAGAATGATAATATATTCAACACTAAAGCCAATGTTTACTTACATTATATACACATTCAGGTAATATCGTATTTGTCTCAAATTATGACGAAAGATAGACGCGTTCGCATCAAAGAGTTTATATTACAAACTCTTTGGTTCGCATGTACTCTTAGATCCAAGGGACAGTGACGCTAACACGCAGTGTTGCCAACACATAAATTGTATTCCCGTCAATAAAACACCTGGAAATCTGTGAGAATCCGTAAAAATAAAAAAAAAACTACTTATGTATAAATACAAAGCAAATTTTAACACAACTTACAAATCTTGATTAAAATAATAATTCATCCACATCTTCTGCCTCTAGTTCTGCAGTTGATGTGCTGGGTTGGTTTACGCTGCTGTACGCTCCCTTCTCGTTGTTCCCAAGCTCACGGCTGCGCAGAACGAAAAAACCGGGACAATTGAACGCTGCGTTTGCTGCCATGTTTTTGGAGAGCAGACGCATAATAGCAGTATGCAAATCACGCATTTTAACGCTATGATGATCTAAAATTAACAGATTATGGCTATTTTGGACGTTTAACGTAAAATTAGGACGAAATAAAAATATTCAAAGTTTCATTGATATGCGTCAGAGCATTAAAGGTAAGAGAGTACGTACGCAGCAATTAAAAAAAAAAAAAACAAAAAAAAGAAAAACATGCTCATACATTCATAAATAGCTCTACGAAATACACATTATAGAATGCATAATTTTACGATAATCAGCAAATTGTTAGGTTTCAGAGAATCGAAAATGATATTAACATATATCTATATATATATAATTTGAACTGGTAATGGAAATTGAGGGAAAACGGCTGAACGGATTTTAATAAATAATCCCTCATTTTTAAGCTTGGAACCCAAAGTTTTTCAGAAAAATAGTAGTTTCAGTGAAATTTCAATTTCCTACATAATTTTCCTATTTTCCAAAATCCATCTTTCGTCAGTTTTGAGAACTAATTAATTGCATATCAGAATAAAACAAAACACACACTACAATAAACAATAGACTATTAAACGAAGGCCATGACCTACAATATCGCTGACATAGAGTTCGGATGCCTCAGATTCTTTCACATCATAATGTCAATATGTCGATCTTCATTTGTGTAATTTTTTGATAACGTTAAAAAAATAATTTACAGATCTGATCCTCTGATCTGTAGTTTTCTGAGTTCAGCTGTGTAATTATTGGATATTAAGAACTACAACATTTAAGAATGTTTGATGACATTATTACCATTAAAAATGAAATATTATTATAGTTAATGCAACACATAATGATATACTGATGATATGAAAGTGAAACCTTTTGGGGCTTTAAGTAAGTAGACGCAGAGGAATAATATTATTATATATTAGATCTCCATTTTTGTAATTTACTGAGTAACGGCTATATTATATCTTACTGAAAACTATAAAACTTACGTAAGGTAACAATATTTTTATTAAAAATTAAATAATTTTATAGTTATTAATCAATTAGTGTGGTTTTTTTTTCATATATTTAATGGCAGTGTGGTATAGATATGTATATGATGTCTGACTCTCTAATTTCCTTTGGTAGTAATTGAGTCATGCTTCCTATTTTAGCGGCGTCTTTAAACTGCATCAAAATTAATTTAATATTTCTTTGGTTTATAGATTAGGTTTGTGATCGCTACCAAGCATGTTTTGTTGTAGGGAAAATAGCATGACATTTCACTTCTTGCTACCGTGATGAGTAAGTTTATTTCCCGCAACCAGCAAGGAATGAAACACTGAAACTGCTAACGATTTACGATGGATAATTTTATTTAGGGCGCATATAAGATTCTACAACTCTGACATACCATTCTTCTCATTTTCCGCATCTCAGCAATAGATTCCTCACAACAACCTATATTGCATAAAATATACGGGATAAAATTCATTGTTACACAAATTAATCCAGCAGTATTTGGTAGATCGGTATTGTCTGGAGGAAGCGCAAAAATTACAATTCCTAAGAAAAGACCAAAAGGTATCACTTACTTATAAAATAAGAGGCCTATAATATTTTGTAGTCTCTTGATCAACTGAACAAGATCTCTTAGTGGGAAAAAGTGATTCCGCCGTCTACATTTCAGGGTAGTTCACGAAACATGCAGCAGCTATACCGAGATGCTAAGTCTTTTGTTTAAAGCATGACAAACCTTACATTTTCTTTACTTTCACCTAAAATCCGCAATGACCTGAAATAGCTACTTCATTACTCTCACATGAAAAACTCGCTGATCGTCCTGACATTGTTACTTGCGATTTCGCATTGAAACTCAAGAACTGAAGACGGATAGGTTGAAGGAAAAGTATTTGACATAAAAAAGCCTTCAGAGAGAGTATGTTTCATTATTATGGAAGCAAATAACTTTCAAAATGTCTGGTATTTTTCACTGAAAATAAATCTGAAAAATTTTTATTTGCACGTCTCACGAACTTAGTTAGCAGCAGCATATGCTGCACAAGCCACAAGTTACTCTTGGATCACAAAACATAAATACATGTTCCTTGATTACTCAAGTTCTTATTATAATCAAATTCTTAAGTGAAATAAATGTGCGATAATCAGTGTAGACCTGTTGTTAAGTTTTAGAGAACCAATAGAAAAATATATTACCGGTACTTCTAGACCACAGGACATAAATAATCTGGCAAAATATAATGCGCAAATGTAGCCAAATTACATTGAATTCATTCATCAATTAATAAAGGGAATGCTATCAATTATACCTGCGAATATATTGAATAAGCAGTCGTGGACAGCCGATAAGAGGTGGTCCTCCAGCTTGGGGGTTGGACGAAGGGCTAACAACCCTCAACGTAAAAAACAGCTTGTTACGAATCCCTACAATAAGCCTCGGAATAGGACTGATTCTTTGGCACGACCACAGCAAAGAAATAAGGTTTTGAGATTTGGCACTTGGAACGTAACTAGTCTTTATAGAACAGGAGGAGTAACATTAGTAGCAAAAGAACTAGCTAGATATAGAATAGACTTCGTGGGAGTACAAGAGGTTAGGTTAGATGGGAATGGCATGTCACAAATAAGAGATTACTTGTTGTATTATGGGGAAGGAAACAATAATCACCAATTAGGAACAGGATTCTTTGTTCATAAAATAATAAAATCAGCAGTAAAAAAGATCGAATTTATCAGTGCCAGGTTATCATATTTAGTACTTAAGAGTAGATGGTGCGACATCATAGTTATAAATGCTCACGCCCCTACAGAAGAGAAAGACGACCATATAAAGGATAGCTTCTATGAGGAATTGGAACATACTTTTGATCAGTTACCTAGATATCACATGAAAATTTTATTGGGGGATTTCAACGCTAAAGTAGGACAGGAGGATATTTTTAGACCAACTATTGGAAAAGAGAGCCTCCACGCAAATAGTAGTGACAATGGAGTTAGATTAGTCAACTTTGCCACATCGAAAAATTTAATTGTCAAAAGTACTACATTCCCCCATAAGGATATACATAAATATACTTGGACTTCTCCAGATGGATTGACACACAACCAAATAGATCACATCTTGATAGATAAACGGAGACATACTAGTATAGTAGATATTCGAACTTTCAGGGGTGCAGACTGTAATTCTGACCATTATTTGGTGATTGGAGAATTAAGACAAAGATTATCAGTAGCCAAGCAAGTAGAGCAACAACTTAATATTACTAAATTCAATATTTTTAAATTAAAGGACGAGGAAGCTAAGCAAAATTATCAGGTCGAAATTTCGAATAGGTTTGCCACTTTAGAAAGTTCCGACAAAGTTGAGAAAGAATTAGATGTTTATAGCGTGTGGGAAAATATCAGAGATAGTATCAAAATTGCAGCTGAGCAGAGCATAGGTTATTATGAAACTAAGAAAAAGGAACCGTGGTTTGATGAAGATTGTTGCATGGTAGTAGAAAGAAGGAAACAAGCAAAATTGAAATTCTTACAGGATCCAGTTGAGGAGAAGAGAGATAATTATTTCAATGAAAGACGGGAAGCAAGTCGTACACTTAGGAATAAAACGAGAGGTTACTTGAAGGAAAAACTGAATGAGGTAGAAACAAATAGTAAGAATAAAAACATTCGAGATTTATATAAGGGTATAAAGGAATTTAAGAACGGATATCAGCCAAGGGTAAACGTGATCAAGGATGAGAATGGTGACTTGCTTGCAGACTCTCTATCAATCCTAAACAGATGGAAAAACTATTTTACGCAACTACTAAATGTACATAGGCCAAATAGAAATGATCGGGACGAAATTGAAATACAAACTGCTGAGACATTTATACCCGAACCCACGGTTTCAGAAGTCGAAATTGCGATAGAAAATCTGAAAAAGTACAAGTCTCCAGGTATCGATCAAATTCCAGCAGAATTAATACAAGAGGGTGGAAGTGCATTATATAGCGAAATTTATAAACTGGTACTTGCTATTTGGGAAAAGGAAATTGTACCAGAACAATGGAAGGAATCCATAATTGTACCTATTTTTAAAACGGGGGACAAAACCAACTGTGGTAACTTTCGAGGAATATCACTTTTGTTGGCGTCGTACAAAATTTTGTCCAATATTCTTTTGAGAAGATTAACTCCGTACGTAGATGAAATTATTGGGGATCATCAGTGCGGTTTTCGGCGTAATAGATAGACTATTGATCAGATTTTTTGTATTCGACAGATAATGGAGAAAAAATGGGAGTATAAGGGTACAGTACATCAGTTATTCATAGATTTCAAAAAGGCATATGACTCGGTTAAGAGGGACGTATTATATGATATTCTTATTGAATTTGGTATTCCCAAGAAACTAGTTCGATTAATTAAAATGTGTCTCAGTGAAACATACAGCAGAGTCCGTATAGGTCAGTTTCTATCTGATGCTTTTCCAATTCACTGCAGTCTAAAGCAGAGAGATGCCCTATCACCTTTACTTTTTAACTTCGCTTTAGAATATGCCATTAGGAAAGTTCAGGATAACAGGCAGGGTTTGGAATTGAACGGGTTACATCAGCTTCTTGTCTATGCGGATGACGTGAATATGTTAGGAGAAAATACACAAACGATTAGGGAAAACACGGAAATTTTACTTCAAGCGATCGGTTTGGAAGTAAATCCCGAAAAGACAAAGTATATGATTATGTCTCCTGACGAGAATATTGTACGAAATGGAAATATAAAAATTGGAGATTTATCCTTCGACGAGGTGGAAAAATTCAAATATCTTGGAGCTGCTGTCCAAAAATCTGAAAGTTAGAATTTATAAAACAGTTATATTACCGGTTGTTCTGTATGGTTGTGAAACTTGGACTCTCACTTTGAGAGAGGAACATAGGTTAAGGGTGTTTGAGAATAAGGTGCTTAGGAAAATATTTGGGGCTAAGCGGGATGAAATTACAGGAGAATGGAGAAAGTTATACAACGCAGAACTTCACGCATTGTATTCTTCACCTGACATAATTAGGAACATTAAATCCAGACGTTTGAGATGGGCAGGGCATGTAGCACGTATGGGCGAATCCAGAAATGCATATAGAGTGTTAGTTGGGAGACCGGAGGGAAAAAGACCTTTAGGGAGGCCGAGACGTAGATGGGAGGATAATATTAAAATGGATTTGAGGGAGGTGGGATATGATGATAGAGATTGGATTAATCTTGCACAGGATAGGGACCGATGGCGGGCTTATGTGAGGGCGGCAATGAACCTTCGGATACCTTAAAAGCCATTTGTAAGTAAGTAAGTAAGTAATGCTATCAATTATAAAAAGTACTGGTACCTAATACATTGCAAACAATAGGTAACGTGAAGACCTAAAAAATAAACATAGGCTAATCACTTTACGCAAAATAAAAAGAGACATACTTTTTATGAGTGGATTTCTTTACATACTGTAGTGTTATTTTAAATATATTATCATTGCTTGCGGAGTGATGGTACATAATTTTTATGCACATATGTGGTATCAATAAGATGGCGTTCCTTGCTTTTTTAATAAGATATATCCGGCAAAATATAAAAGAGTTATTTGAAGGACTCAGAGCCAAAGGCGACTAACCCACAATTACAAAATGAGTAAATAAGGGTTGAAATTAAGAGGATCCTGACAAAAAATGATAGGTTTCACAAGTTATTTTAATTGGTCTACATTGAATAAATACAAAAATGTAGCATGAATCTATAACAACAATGTATAGTTAATAATGAACAATACAAAATTGTAGGTTGGTTGCCTTTGGCTCTGAGCCCTTCGTTTATAGGTGAACCCTGAATCATAAGTTCACAAAGAAAACTTGCTTGCTCGCTTGCTGAAATAGCACTTCATGTGGTGATTATTTTAACTTGTAAATTACTGAATGGACAACTATTAAATACCATTGACAATGTCAGACACTTGTGCTACAAGTCTGTTGACAATAAAGAATATCTGTCTGTCTGTTTGCCAGTGTTTGTCCTTCCACCTATCTAGTATTGTCCTTACATACTTAGCCCAGAAAGAGATACCGTACAATTCTTATTCCTTTTCATTGGGAGGTTAAAGGACAATCACAGCTGCCTTGATCAAGGTGTCGCCACGTAACAGCAAGCAGTCTGTGAGTATGTAGTGTGCAAAAAAGTAACAGGAAGTAGGTTTTGTAGTAGCTCTACTTTTATGGCTGCAGCGTTATTCAGCTTGGAATATGAGGAGTTTCGAAGCCATTTGAACTGCAAAAGTACTGATGCTATAAAAATGTTTATGCTCGACCATGCCGAAATGTAGTAATTATACACCTGGTAGCAGTCCTTTAATGCATGTCATTAAAGTACACCTACTCATTAAAGTACAGGTGTTCAGCCAATGACAACTCAGCTTACAGGTGTTCAGCCAATGACAAGTCAGCTTTGTACCGTTATAAAACCGCAAGTATCGATTATTCTCGTATATGCAATCGAAAGAGAATTAGCGAAAAGTCACGGAGGCTGGAAATCCAATACTGTCGCAGAAGGTTATGTTCTGTTACTATAATAATTAGCGTTAATTGTAAATAATATTCAAATAAATTCAATTTGTCATCTCGTTTTTCAATGTCGAATTCAATAATCAAGGTTATATCAAGTTTAACGGGATTACATCAAGGTCAGTGACATTATTGTTCCTCGGAAAAAATCAATTCTTTCGCGTCTGCGCACATCTCACAATTCACGACCTACAACAAGGTCAATTCCGATCTTGTCAGATACAAATAAAATGTATACATCTGAATAATTTCAAGTTAGAAATATGGTCGAGCATAAAAAGTCGTATGAAACTTGCCTATTATGGTAATTAAGACGCTCGTATGAATATTATGAAACTCGCTTGCGCTCGTTTCATAAACATCCATACTTGCGTCTTAATTACTATCATTATAGGCTCGTTGCATAATGTAGTATTGTGTATGAACGTACCCCTACAAGCAAAAATCACGGCTTCCTTAGCCGTAGTTAAATCGGTTGGTCAGTTGCTCACTTTCTTAATCTTTTGCCTCCTTGCTCTCACATGTCTTTGGTTTGTATGAGCTATCGTAACTACAATTTCGCTCCGATATGTTTGTGGACTGGAAGAGAAGCATTTGTTGCAACTGCATTGAGATAAAGATGGACTGCGACGGCTGTGATAACGTATCGGTGAACAAATCTGAGGAATCTCCAGTGCTGATCACTTTTCCCGTAGTAAGATCTCAAACTGAGGTGAGGTGCTGTTTTCCATATGGGAAAGATATAATTAATATTCCCAGTATCCTGACGATAATAATAATTGTGTATTTTGTTTGGGAAAAACGAGTGTTGAGGTACTTCCGGTGATTTTGAAAGTGAAAATGGTAGAATTTGTAAGGGATTTCTTGCGGTGATAGATTTCATAGGGAAATACAGGCTTTAACTAAATTCAATACCCAAACTTCTAGGGACGATAGAAGACACAAAAAAAGAAATTTTGTATGTGTGAAATTTCATCCAAACATTCTATTAAAGCCTCCTTGTTTTCATATACTACATTTACTGTTTTGATATTGAACATCCAGCACGTTTGAGCAAGTTTGGGAAGTTGCTGTTGAACAATATTGTCAAGCACTTTCATTCCCAAAGAGAATCTAGAAAAAAATGCTGGAAAACCGGAAAGATTTGAAAAGAAAATCCTGACGACTGTTAATGGATGAAGCTTTCTGCAAGACTAGATTAAGCTGATGTGCGTAACAATACATACAATATGCCTGGGGATAGTTAAGTTTTACTCTGGCTTGTACGCCGTTAGCTGCACCACTCATCACTGTTGCATCATCATAACACTGCGTTATTATCAGCTTGTGTGCTTGGTTACCTATATGTTTTGTAAGACAAAGCGTCGGTATTTTGGCCATCGGGATTAAAAAAAATCGTTCTACTGGATGCCCACCACTTCATAACGATAAATTATTACCATTTGCTGAAGTGTTGTGAGTCGGTCGTTTCGTCGATTATTACTGCCAAATGCCTTTTTTTGTTTCCTCAGAAATACAATCCCTACAGGCTTCTAACATGCAATCTAGAATCTCATTTTGAACAGTTTTGGAAGTTCCTTTAAACACTGTTGCACTGTCGAGATGTTCCTTCATTGCATTGATCAAACTAACAAAATTGACAAGTCCCCTGAACATCCCCGGATTATCTGAACTTTCCTCTCAGAGTGACCTCTCAGAGCCAGTTCAAACACTCCACAAAACTTCAAAACTTAATAGAATCAATTCATTTAGAAAGAATATGTCTGTTTTTCACTACCTGTTCATTGTGCTTTCTAATTGAGCTTGGATATTCGAACGTCCAAACAATTATTTATTATTTATTTAAATTCAAATATACAGAATAAAGAAATATAATTACAAAAACAAACAAAGGGAAATACAAATAAAATAATACAAGCAATATAAAAAGAAGATACAGTAGTATTAACAAAATTTGAGACCGAATGAGCAGCGCTCGTGCTCGGTCGCAGTTCAGATATAATATTAAAATAAAAGAATAATAATATAAATAAATAGGTAAAATAAAATAGGAACTAAAATATAATTACAGCGGCAATGGAATTATATAATATAATATTAACACTAGAGAAGAATAATATCGCACGTGAAAAGTAGGATTAATATATATTTCAAAATTATAGAATACAAATATAATATAGGTTGATTAATTCATACACATAGGCTATAAATGTATTTAATCAAATTGAAGATATTAACACGTTTCTAATTTTCTTGTTATATGTTAGTGGGTTACATGTTAGAAGTTCTGGGTGTAATTTAGTTAAAGCATTGTACAACTGAGGGCCAAAATTTATGCTATGCTTTAGACCAGCAGATGTGAGACATTTAGGTTCTACTAATGTTGAATTAATATTTCGTCTTGTGTCATAATTGTGTGTCTGTAATACAAACTTATTACGATTTTTATGATAAAATTTTAACAGCGTATACTTATAAATTTGTTCAATATTAAATACATTAAATTCAGAATAAATTAATTTAGTTGGATAATCGAAACGTTTCTTCAAACAAATTTTAATTATTCGTTTTTGTAGTAAATTTAACGGACTAAGATTAATTTTTGTACTTCCACCCCAAACAATTATACCATATTGAATGATAGACTGAATAATGGCCAAATAAACATTTCGTAGAACTCTAATAGGTAAGTAGCATCGAATGATAATTCAATGATAATGATAATTCAATACATACATTATTATGTGCATGTCTACTTTCATGTTTTTTGGTCATAGAACTTATATGACTAATGTCCCTAAAACCAATTTTTGTGCATGCGTTTGATTCCTTGCTGAATATCAGGCATGGGAAAAAAATAAGTGTTTCTAGTAGAGCATCCGCACAACTACTTATATATATATATATATATATATATATATACATATATATAATTTTGTACGATATTCCCGTTTTTCACATTTTGTTACTTGCTCTGTTGTTAATTCTGGCCGATCCGGACCTAACCTTATAGCTGCTAATTTATCATCATAAGAGAGTGAGTCTTCGCTTAAGGTGGTACACCATGGCAGGTTAAAATATAATGTGTATGTGTCCTGATCCATTTACAAAAATGTCAATCAATACAGAAACCATCAATATATAAGTGTACCAAATTTCATCGTCCTAGGATTGGTAGTTTTAGAGAAAATCCAAAATAAAGATAGCAAATTTAACATTGCGGAGATAGGGTGTACCACCTCCCCTTAATAGCGACTGAACGGAGTTCATTGTTAAAGCAAAACTGTACAGAATGTACAGTTCCTGATCAGTAATCACTAAAAAATTAATCACAACCGAACACATTATACAATATTATATTCACTTTTATATATATAAATATATATATATATATATATATAACTACTATCGAAATTAAATTAATTCTATATTCTGCTTATCGCACTTATACAATAGCCTGTAAACAATTTTGTATGAAACCACAATAATACAATTTCATACTCTTCCGTCTTCAAACTTCAAGTGTTTGAATATGTACCATTGCAGCTTGTATTTTACTTGCTTTGCTCAACAAAAGACAGCAAAACCAGCCCCCGTGCGTACGGTATTTTGAAAAGAAAGAGTAAAGAAGGAAACGAGGAAAGAGGGAGAAAGGAACAGGATGGCAGACCCAAGAGAGAGAGAGCATCTCTCTTTCATGAGGACGTTATACCTGTGCGAGCAGTGCTATTACAACTAGGGACGACACTTTATCCCAGTTCGCCACGAGGTTCACTGGTACTGGTGTATAGAGTACCTGTGTTTACTAATTGATAACGAGCAGTCCAGCGACAGCACGCGACTGTTTGCTGGTATAGATCGGCGGAACAAAAATGCAACGTTTCTACAAGTAACCACTGCCATATGCGTAGCATATGCCTTGATTAGTTACATCTTTACAATATTACTTACACATATGTACAACAACGATGAATTAGTCAAATTACACACAAGTATTTGCAATCGAATTACGTACATTATTCTGATACAAACTGTAGTCCGTTACAATATATAACAATGTGCATTTTTAAGTGTGAAAAAGTGAAATTGCTTCTGTTTTCACTAAAAATATGCTTGTACTGCGAGAAAGTTCGCTTAACATCGCATGATGTTATACATAGGTGCATCTCAAAAAGATTAACAATAGTTGCACTGTTTACTTTTTCTAGTATTTCTGATGTCAACAAAAATTTCTTTCCTGGTTCATTGGAGAACATCACTCCTACAACAACGTGAGCTACTTATCATTCCACAACATCCGATGTCTCATCTATAGATATAAATATTTTATTACTATCTATAGCTGTTCGAATGGGTTCAGAATTTTTTCGTATAGAGACGATAAATAGGTTGTACGCATTGGTGTTATACTGGGCAGTTTTCGAGACGTGTATTTTTCCATAAACCGCTGAAAATGTGGATTATTGAGCTTGTGTAGTGGAATATTTACAGATACCATCATCTCGCACAAATCATCATAAAACTCAAAGTTCGTAAACCGTGCAGATGAGAGAAATAACGGCAAACGTTCACTATGCTTTTTCGTTTCACAATGCTTTTGCAAATCTTTACGAAAGTTTACCTTTAGTTCTGTGTTGCACACTTTACAGCGTATGTTGTCGCCCTCCACACTAAAATACTCACTTCCAAACGCAGTTGCAATAATTACATTCAGTTTAGAGCTCTTGTCTGACTACATTGTATTATGTGTACACTACTGCACACAGAGTCACGATCACAACTACTTTGCCATTAACTGACAACAGCACCAGTAGGCCTAGTACTTAGGAACTATACATAGGTAAGCCACTACAATGAAAAACAAGCAGGCAGCGGCAGAGAGCAGCATAGTTTCAAATCTTAAACAAATCAAACGTACGTACGTACGTTCGTTCTCCGGTGCAACACACACAGGTTGCCCTTTCCTGTTACAGTGCAGTACTTTCGAACCCATGGCCTCTGTGACGTCAATATAGGCAAGCAACAACCAACCTAAAATCTGTCCACGCTGGGACAAAGTGTCGTCCCTGATTATAACAAACCAGAAAATATTCTCGCCTCAGGCGATTCCACCCTGCTAAAGAAAAATTGTGCGAGCTGCTGTCAACCTGTCCAATGGAGATTCAAAGACACACGACACATGAATGGGACATTCTCTGGAGACGAAAAAGTAGGAACTTCATTGCACATTGGAAAGTAATAGATGTAATAATATTAATATAATAATACGTATGATTAGATTATTGTTGGTTTTTAAGGTGTTCACGTGCTCCTGTGCTCATACAGAGGAACCGCAGCTGATGAAATTGACACAACATTCATACATTGTAACTTCGTTTCCACATCGGCCATTACGCTGACAACATTGCACTGAAACTCCATAATATGTACTTCGATACATCATAGTAGCAGTAATAAAATTCACTAGGCTTCGAAAATCCTGCAAAGATTCGTGTATGCAAAGCGTAGTAAAAATCTAAACTAACTTCACCTAACGTGTCACAGAATCTTATAGTCTAAATGCAAGACATAATCTGAGTGCACACTATCGCGAAACTTTCGTAATGTCATGTTATTACAGATTAGGTTAGGTTAGGTTTTTGGTGTGCCTTGCATATACGAATCTGTAACAGGTTAGTTTAGGCTTTGTTTATGCCTTGCAAATACGAATCAGCGACAGGTTACGTGAGTTTAAGCTGTAGTTATATACGAATCTGTGACAGATCAAGTTAATTTAGGCTTTTGATATGCCTTGCATATACGAATAAGTGACAGGTTAGGTTAGGTTATTTTAGGCTTTTGTATGTCTTGCATATTCTCAGAATTGTTTAATAATATGCCCTTTTTGGGTCTACTGTATAGTACGATACGGAACTATTTTTTTTGGTTGATGTCCTTTTGTTTACTGTTGATTACATTGTCAGTGTGTTAATGACCTTTATAGGCGGCAATGGTTCTGTGAAGTGTTTCTTTTGTTATGTTGGTGCTGAGGTTTGGTGTTTTCTGATAGTGGTAGTTGTGATTTTTTAATGTTGTGACGTGAATAGTGAATGGGTTTCAACGATTTTGCAGTGTAATATATACTTGGTAGGTTGATCGATTTTCTAATTATTACGATTCATTCTATTGAGATATAAGTATAGATAATATAGACGCGGAGTTTGTGGCGAGGTTAGAGGGTTAGTTGAGGGAATAGCTAAATGACGTGAAGCCGATGTTTGTTACAAGGTTAGAGGATTACTTGAGGGAATAGCTAAATTATGTGAAGCGGAGGTTTGTGACAAAGTTAGAGGGCTAGTTGAGGGAATAGCTAAATAACGTGAAGCCGAGGTTTGTGACAAGGTTAGAAGGTTAGTTGAGGTGATAGCTAAATGATGTGAAGCGGAGGTTTGTGACAAGGTTAGAGGGTTAATTGAGGGAATATCTAATTGATGTGACGAGGTTTCAGTGATTCAAGGGATTCGTGAAGCATTGGATATAGTCGCATTATAGCCGACTGATGACGATACAATAATGGCGAAAATGGCGTAATATAATATTCCCCGCAACAAGTGAGACTGTAGGGCAGACTTGGGCACCGTGCCTCACTTGAGCATTTTTGCCTCACTGACCTTCATAGAGCTTATCGCTCTGAGTGACATCATCTTCACAGTCCTCTTTCTTCCCTCACGTTGCTCCTAGGCGTGGGCAGATTCTATATCAGTTTCATAAGCAATATCAGTGGTGGCATAATGGCATTATCAAAGCAGTATGTACGCGTTAGAAAACGATTTTTTCACGAGAAATGGGAGGAAGAGTTTTTTTGCTATTTAGAAGGGGAGAACATACGATGTATGTTATGCTCGAAAATCCTATTAGGCATTAATAAATTTAATATACAACGACATTACTCCTTATGTCATAAAGAACATGCTGAATTAGAAGGTAAGACAAATTAAATGTTATTTTTTCGTACTATTACGAAGAAAATTTATGATCTTAACATTTGCACAGTATACTAAATATAATTTTTGAAAATTGTTTTTAGGTTCAGAACGTGCAAAACTATTAAGTGGCCTTAAGAAACACCAGAATATTCAAGAGAATACAATTTGTAGAGAAGACAGAATATTACTGGCTAGTTTTGCAATTTATTGGGAACTCGCCCGTGATTTAAAACAGTTCAGAGACGGGGAGACAGTAAAGAAGTATATGATTAAAGCTGCAAAATTAATCTGTCCGAGTGAAACACAAAATTTTGAGAGTATTAAGTTATCCAGGCGCACTGTCGGTAGGCGAATTGAAACATTTGGTGACCACATTAAGAACACAATCAAAACTAAAATTAAAGATTTTGTGGCTTATTCCTTAGCTTTAGATGAAACAACTGACCTTGTTGATACTTCCCAACTTGTTTTATTCATTCGAGGTGTAGACAACACTTTGTCGCCTCAAAAGTACTTGTTAGACTTAGTGCCCCTTAAATCCCGAACCACTGGCGAAGTCATCTTTGAAGCAGTGTGCAGTGTGTTAGAAACTAATGACGTGTCATTGATGAAACTGGTTTCTGTTGTTACTGACGGCGCACCAGCTTTGTGTGGAGAAAAATTGGGGTTTGTTGGTCGCTTAAAATCACATTTAAAGAACATAGGAAAACCTGAAGAACTGCAGGCATATCACTGCATCATACACCAAGAAGCTTTATCTGCGAAAGTAATAAATTTACAACATGTCATGGATGTAGTTACAAAAACAATTAATAAAATCAAATCAAAAGCTCTAATGCACAGACAATTCAGGCAACTCCTCCGTGATATTGACGAGAATTATGAAGATCTTGTGTATTATACAGAGGTTAGATGGCTCAGTCGAGGAAAAATGCTGAAGAGATTTTTCGACTTAAGAATTTTATTTCAGTGGCCGATTACATGAAACAACAGGTAAGGGGCTTTCGATAGATGTATCAAAATTTGTTGATGTTAATGATACACTTCTTCTATCATATGAATTAATTACGCTGTTCTATTTGCTTTTAGGGAAAGAATATACCAGAATTAGATAACGATGAATGGATACGAGACTTGGCATTTTTGTGTGATATATAGGGGCATCTTAATGATCTGAACTGTCAGCTGCAGGGAAGAAACCAGAACGTTGTATACCTTTATGATCACATCAAAAGTTTCGTAATGAAATTAGATTTGTGGATGGAGCAATTGAAACAACAGCAATATTATTATTTTCCTTGTTTACTTTCTTTGCCAGTTAACAGAGGTAGTAATGATAATTACATAAGCATGCTTGGAAATTTGAAACACGAAATAATAAATGTTAGATTTCATGACTTCCATGATAAGCATAATGATTTCTCGCTTTTCGCCAATCCATTTTCTGTTAATATCATGGATGTCAGGCCGTATCTGCAAATGGAAGTAATTTGTTTACAGAATGATACTTTTCTGAAAAGCAAGTGTGTCACTGTAACTGGTCTAGAAATTTATAAACAACTGGACATAAATAAGTACCCGAGACTTCATACATTTGCTGCAAATATAGCATGCGTGTTTGGTGTCACATATATCTGTGAACAGTTCTTTTCAAAGTTAAATTATGTGAAATGTAAAACGAGATCGAGATTGACAGATGAACATTTAACTCCTCAACTAAGGATTGCTGTGTCAGATTTTGAACCTGACTTCGAAACAATTGCATTTTCAGAAATGAACATCGTTGAGAACTACGTTGATAATAATAGAAATTGAATTCATAATAGTAATAATAATAATAATAATAATAATAATAATAATAAATGAAGAAATACATATTACATGGTTTATTTCAGTTTAAATAAGTTTAAGTCTCCTTATATTTCGAATTTTTTATATAAAAAGTCATAATTTATTGCTTTTGTTTATGCAAATGTCTGTATGTGTATCAATAATTTCCTTTTGCACACTTTGTATATGTATATAGAAAAATAATTATAACATTTTCAAGTCTTTTCCTGCGTATAGTATGCTTTATAAATGGTTACTAACAATCCGCCACTGACCGCCCTACCAATTAAGATAAGCGGACGCTGGTCGCAGTTTGAATCTTCCTTCCTACTCTACCTCCTAATAAACAAAGTATTGCGTAATATTGTGCCTCACGTAACTGAAAATTCTGCCCATGTATACTGTAGGGCCTGCGAGGTAAATCAGGTTTTTGGATGGGTACAATAGTAAAACATACACCTTGAGTATGGTAAAATACAGTAGAGTCGTGTGATACGAAATAATGCAAATCTTAGAATCTCAGTAGGATGTCGTGAAAAACAGTAGAGCCCTTCCGCCCAACTGTAGAATACGATACGAAAAAAATAAAAATCTGCCGTAAATTTAGGCCCTAGTTGAAGTAGCATGGTTTATCAGGTTCATATGTTTTCATATCGTATTCTATAGTTGTGTGGGGCTGGTTTGCATTTTACGATATCGTAATAGGGTTTATGATTTTTATTTTTTCGTATCGTATTCTACAGTTGAGAGGATGGGCTCTACTGTACTTTACTATACTGAATGTTAATGTTTTCTTCATTTTTGACTCTTCTCAAAACCCTTATTTATCACACACGTCCCATAGTGTCTATTGTTGGCTGGAATCAGGGTGAAAATTAACGGGGTGGAGGGGGATTTCCCCCCCTGTTGGAAAGTTATCGCCCCTCTCATAAATTAATATTATCATCCCTCCCAGAGATAACGTCTACCCCCCCTCACAAAATATAATTATTTTAATACGAGTATAGTCTATAAAGTATAAAGTAAGCAAATAAAATAATATTGATGTATTATCATTATCGGCAAGCTGAAAACAATCAATCAATAACTTAGGAATTACACATCTTATCTTAAGCCTGCTCATGGATATAATTAACTCATTCAAGTCTACTATTTAAAAACATGTGATTCAGTCGTGATACAGAGGTGAGTTTATTCATTACTTTATTACTTTTATTTCCAATGTTTACATTTCATCACAGTAATGTCAACAACAGCAATAATAATAATAATAATAATAATAATAATAATAATAATAATAATAATAGTTTTATTATTGTATTATTATTATAGTATTATATTATTATTATTATTGTTATTATTATTATTATTATTATTATTATTATTATTATTTTATGTATGGTAGTCTCTATCTAGGATTCTATCCTCCCCTCATCAGAAATCTTAATTCGCACCCTGGCTGGAATGTTTTATATATATTATATTACGTCATCGCCGCCATCTTTGTTTCATTATCAGTTGTGTGCAATTCTGCCGAATCGTATTGTATGGTAATATCAGTGAGCTCTATACTAAACCAGAGGCAGCACCGCAATGCTCTCTCCTGTCTGAAAGCGTGATAGTAGCTGACATGTTGGAGAGGGTAATGCTCTCTCTTTCTAACCGAAGTGTTTGAATGAACCTTTCGTGAGATTCATGATGCACATGCGCAGTAAGCAATAAAATTACTGTCATTGAGAACGATAGAATTCACTGTAAGAGAGACAAGGACAATACTAGGCCTATATTAGAAAGAGATAGCAAGACGCTCAGGCTCACAGCATTCGCGTCACGCTTTTAAAGCATTGAGTTCTGTCTCGAGTATAGTATAAAACTCACTCGGTAATACCCAATTTTTTGCTGTCCGTGTTTCTTTGGTAACGCTAATATAAAGATTCACCATAATGTCAGTATACTGTGCTCAAAGTCTTCAAGGTAAGACCGTCATTCTTATTAGGTTAGGTTGGCTTAGCTTAGTTCAACTCAGCTCAGAAGATGTCAAGGGCCTGTATCTCGGAGGTCTACGTGAACATCAATATCACAGCGATTGAGTGCAGATATTTCAACCAGTGTACTTGTAATTTTTTGTTAGTTACGTTGTCAGTACTGTTGACTGAAAAATTACTGTAATGGCAAAGTACAAACGAAATTACATTGCGAAAATTGTAATTTTTTAAATTTTGTTTGTTCTTTTTAATATTTTTGAGTGCTTATTCCATTAACACAAGTTATGCATTTTCACATTACAGCGCATAGTGTCGTTAATAGCCCTACGTTTGCTTTTCTGACTATAAACCGCAACATATTCACCTGCATTACGACGCTCCTCTCATTGCAAAAGTAATTTACTACATTATCCAACAGTTTTTCTTCCTCGAAAATATATCACTATGTCATCCGTTCATTTTCACCTCCAGCTCCACAAGAGTCCCTTACAAATTGAACGATTTTCACTTCCAAAATCACGAAAGTACCTGTGCACTAGTACCCCCATGATTTTTCTTTTATGAAGTCATTCGATGGTAGAATGATCTGCAGTGTGCAATAAGGAATTTAATGTAGCCTAGATGTGATACGAACAGTTAATAACATTCATATTGATTTTTAAAAAGTCTCTGCATTTTTTAGTTGTTATTTTCAATTGATAACCTTCGAATGTGATTCACAAGGTGCACAGAGTGAATTCTGAGTATTGTAATAAAATAACGTACTTAAACTGAAGAATACAATTACAGTTGAATCATATAATTGTATCCTTTCCTTCAGTCATAATTTCGGTGTCGATGATATATTGTAAATAAATACGTATGTGTTCTTTTTTAAAATGGGATATCGTGAAATTGTGTGTAATTATTGTTTTCATGATAATTTTGTTTACGTGATTGTTATGTTATCTTTACGTCGGCCGTGTTGTAAAGTCATTGCGACCACGTGAGTCATCGTTTGTTAAACTTTACGAAAATAAGAGCTATTCTAATGTAAAAGAATACCAAAGTGCCCAATTAAGATGTCTCGTTTTACTGCAGGAACGGAATCATTTGGAAGAGCATATAACTGGTGTAAAGGAGGAATATGTTGACCAGAGCCATGATCTCACATCTGAAGTGAAATTTGAGGAAGATTCGGAGCCAGTTTCGTTCCCTGTGGTGAAACGTGAACCAGAAGTGAGTGGAGCACAAGGAATGCACTGTGTGTTCTTCATCCAGTGTATATCTTGTATTTTGATTGGCTTATACACTGCGTCTTTGGTTTATGATAGACACAGAAAATATCTCATAACTAGTTCCTGTTACTGGTTATGTCATTTTTCAGAAAAATCTAATGTTGAACTGTTTTCTCACTTTATATTTGAAATTTGAAAACGAAATTTTTTGTTGCACTTTCTCTTAATGGTTGCCAAACTACACATTCCAAAGTTTCTTTGGTAATATGTTGTGCTTAAGGACACGACTTCTTTTCATTATTTCTGCGCCTTTGTCTGAAATTGTCAAAACTTTTACGGTTTCAAATAAATAATTTTGTTTATATTTGTATGCACAGATATTAGTACCATTACTTTATAAAGAGTTAGGTTAGCTTTTAACATTTAAATAAATTACTCTATGTAATAAGTTATAGCGACCATAATAGAATGTTCAGATTATTTCAGAATACGTACATATTCAGATTAAATTCTACATTTTCTATACAAATATTCATTAAGATGATAGGCGCTGAAGTACATAAGAAAATTGTCGTAGAGATCGACCGCAGATAATTGAAACCATGGCTTGGGTAGGAGGGGATTACAGTGATATTCCATTACTGTGAATTGTAATCCTGCTATAGGTCGCGCCAGGGATTTTGGCAGATGGATTTTCTTGATGTGAACTGGAGAGCGAGTTCTCACCGCTGCAAGATCGGCCGTTATCTCTGTCGCAGTGGAATGGGTAGGACATAAGAGTAAACATGCACGCCCGAGTATTTGTGCATTCTGGACAGTCACCTCCAAAAACTAAACAAATATTACAGTAGTCTATATGTGTCTTTGGTATTCCCAAGAAACTTGTTCGATTAATTAAAATGTGTCTCAATGAAACTTACAGCAGAGTCCGTATAGGTCAGTTTCTATCTGATGCTTTTCCAATTCACTGCGGGCTAAAGCAAGGAGATGCACTATCACCTTTACTTTTTAACTTCGCTCTAGAATATGCCATTAGGAAAGTTCAGGGTAACAGAATTGAACGGGTTACATCAGCTTTTTGTCTATGCGGATGACGTGAATATGTTAGGAAAAAGTCCACAAACGATTAAGGAAAACACGGAAATTTTACTTGAAGCAAATAAAGCGATAGGTTTGGTAGTAAATCCCGAAAATACAAAGTATATGATTATGTCTCGTGACCAGAATATTGTACGAAATGGAAATATAATCTGTTATATATATGGAAATATATGTGTATATGGAAATATGTTAATCCTTAGTCAATAGATAAGACTGAGTTTTACGAAATACGAACATTAAGGGATGGAAAATGGGAGGCAGTAATGATCAAAATAATTATACCAATTTATTTTGTTTAACCAGCAGACGTGCAGCCTTTAAATTTAAAACAAAGATTCACTCATAAAATTGGGTTAGACTATTCATCTCATCTCTCAGAATTGTTTCTAAAATGTATAAGGAAAGTAAAAAAATTCAATTTCATGTAGGCTACTCCCTTTGAATAACTTCAGTTTTTTTTTTTTTTTTTTTTTTTTTTTTTTTACTTCCGAGTAGAGAGGAGAGAGAAAGAAGTCGACGATTTTTAAAATTCACTAAACTACATTTAACTAGAGACGTCACATTTAAAATGAAGGTTACTCTCTACAATATTGGTTAAACATTCTTAGATTTTTTAAATACCATATCCTAAGGTACTAATGAAAAGGCAGAAGGGAGTGAGAAATCTCATGTCATCCGACCTCGATGAAAGTCGATATCTGGAGATCTTTGCGATCACAGAATACGAATAAGGTATTATTTAGTCCGACTTTGTCCCTAAAGTGGTGAAGTGGGACAAAAATGGGTGAAAAATTAAATTAGATATCTTAGGGGTTTTCGAGACGAAAATTACGAATAATACAATTTGTGCGAATTCAATATGGCAGTTTCAGTACTATGAATTATATTTAAAAAAATTAAACATCGGATATCGCACAGGTAACACATATACAGTATTTAAGGGGCTATGTGACACCTTTTGATAGTAGGCCTATACATTTAGTAAAATCCAAAGTGTAATTTCTACATATTCTGAATGAATGTTGTGCTGGAATTTAAAATAGTCATCAGCCAATACCTCTAGATTAATAAACAACTTTTTAGAATCCATAAAATACAGTATTTATTGTGAATGGTAATTATATTTTTCAATTGGTGCAATTTGTGCAGGGAAAATTGGTTTCTCCGATATTTTGTACGATTTCGAATATTTTAAAATGCTTTCTTCTCTGTTCTATTTACAATGTGCGTGTGAAGAAATTATTGCCCTTGTAATATCCATTACAATCCTATTTATTATACCTTTATATAAATATAAGTTCCGCAGCATGCAATTTTACCCAATTAACCAAATTATATTTTGATTATTAAGAAGAATCGTAATTTTATTAACTTGAATTGTCGCAACACCAGTAGACGATCCCTAGATTATTACTGGACAAATCTTGTATATTGATCTGGTAAGGGTAGGATTTTCCTTTTAGTTAAGAATTAATTTATTTAGAAAATATAGGAGACGTATTGTAAAATCATTGCGAACGGAAGTCATTTACATTTATTAAAGGTATTCTTTGAATAGGACTGTATCGTGGTGTTTCATAATAAGGATAATTGATATGAGCTGCTGTTATGAAAATATGAACGGCTCAGAATGTTATCGCATCTCATTCTCGCAGCTTACACAAACAATATTGGCTCGCCTACTGGAAATGTCATCGAGGTCATCTGCCAAAATCGGTGCCTCCGACTATACCATAGATTGTAAATCTGCTAGATTACTAAGAAATTCTTTTAAAAATTCTCTAAAACAATAAACATCACTGTCAGTGTAAAAATTCAAAATATGAAATTTGTTTTACCCAACTAACATCAGTAATTGACCATAAATTGGGAATGAAGTATGTTTTAAGTGAAAAAAATATTATTTCATTTCACAAAGCTTTAATTTTATAAAAATGAAAGGAACTATACATAGAAAGTTTTAATTATTGTTTGTCTTATTTTAAGGTATAGTGAATACATTATAAGAAAACAAAATGGTTTTCTTTTGATGGTATTATAGCAACTACATTAATTGTTTTAATTAATTTTTTCAATACCCAATACAATGGCCAACACCTTCCTAGGACTTACGAATCCAAATATCTTGCAGTTATTTTCGATAGTAAGTTAACATGGAGTAACCAGAAATACATTTCTGAAAAAGCTCGTAAAATATTCTCCCTTCTAAAGAGACTAGCAGGAAAGAAATATGGATGCTCTAGGAATACTTTGAACACTACATACAAAATGTTTATAAAGCTAATGCTGACATACTGCGGAGAAATTTTAATTACTTCACCTTTCATAAACGAAATTAAATATGTTCAAAACCAAGCTCTTAGGCTCATTACTGGTGGAATCAAAACAACTCCAATAGATTCTATGAGATTCCTCCTTAATATTAACAGCATCAAAATGACAATAGAAGAAAAAGCATTGATTCAATATGAAAAACGTATCAGATTACCAGCAAACAATTTGCATTCATACAGTCCTCTCTGTAGATTGAAAACTCAAAAAAGTTTCATATCCATGGTTCAAGAATTAAAACAGAAAATCAATATCCCGAATTTAAAAGAAAACTTACAAATTAAACCAAACCCTTTAACTCTATTAAATATAGAATATAATCTAAATTTAACAGAAGAAATACTGAAATCAGAAGTAAACACTGAAATACTGAAACAATTGTCTTCAGAGACAATTAATATTAGGTACCCTCCACAAAACTGACTTCATTTATACACTGATGGATCCTTGATCTCCAGAGAACAAGGTTCTGGCGCAGATGTTACGTGCTGTCTCTTCTCACTTTATAGATCTCTTGGATATGGAACAACAAGTTTTGATGGTGAAATCATTGCAATAAGTGAAAGTCTCAGGAATATTCTATGCCACATCAATAAATTTAAGAATGCAGTTATATTGTCAGACTCCAAAGCAGCTATTCTATTAATCGTCTCTAAACACACACCTTCATCTCAAACAGCAGAAATAACTAAAATGCTCTCTCAATTAATATCACTCAATAAAAGAATTGTATTCCAATGGATACCATCCCATTGTGGAATCCTGGGAAACGAGAATGCGGATGCTTTAGCGAAGAAGGACAGCACTGCTACTTACATACCTGTTACTAAATCTACATATTACTCTCTGAAAAGATATATTAAATCTACATACTTAGACTTCAACAAACAAAATTTGATAACACAGTCAAGAGAAAAAATGGAACTCTCTGCATCATATTCCACAGTTAATTCCCGATTTACCACGAAAATCGTCTGTAGCTGCATTTAGATTGGCAACAGGCCATGACTGTTTGGCCAAACACCTGCATAGAATTGGAATATATCAGTCCCCTAACTGCCCATTGTGCAACTCAAACCAAGAAATGGATTCGGAACACCTCAAAATCTGCGCTTCAGTGGCTGACCATGATAACATCTTTGAAAAATATTGGAGTGCAAGAGGTCAAATGACTTTATTGTTAAACGCCTGGCATTAAAAAACAACAATAACGACAACATTAATTGTTTAAACTATTTTTGTAAGAACACTGACTTTGTGATACGGTGTAATTTGTGCATGAAAACGCAGGATAATTAAAAAAGTAAGAAAACCTAACCTTTTATATAAAACTACACACGTTTAGGTAAAGCCAGCACTATGATTTATAACAAAAGTAGAAATCCTAATTTTTCATATATTTGTCCACATTCTCCCATACTATGTATCATAACAAGAGAGCACAAATTTCAAATGAACCATAATTTAATGATAAAACTGATGTCTCATACAGAAACTTGCATTTCATGTTACGTTCAAACAATTTCGATATGTTCACCCTCAGTGGTATGGCAAATGTCCAACCTGTAATCAACCTCCTACCAGGTATTCAGTAACATCATATCTAGGCGCAAATGAACCCTGTCGTGGCTTTTATCAATGTTGCCATTGATATGGAAGGGTCGGCCTGGGTAGTGTAGACGGTATAGCGCTGCCCTTCTGTGCTTGAGGTCGCGGGTTCGATCCCGGTCCAGGCTTATGTCAGTAGATTTACTGGCATGTAAAAGAACTCCTGCCGGACAAAATTCCGGCACACTGGTGACGTTATATAAACTCGGCAGTTGCCAGCGTCGTTAAATAAACCATATTTTAAAATTTAAAATTGATATGAAAGCCCACGGGTGGTAGTTTGTTAAAATATCAGGAAGTGAACCTATTATATCAATTCAATACGAACAGGTTTTGTCAAGTAAGTTATTTGATACGTTCAGTAGTAACAGAATCTACATAAAGATTATTAAAGATTATTGATATATACGTAGATTATTCTCCCAACAGTGCATAAATATTGTGAAATCTCGGCCATCAAATCACTCAACTGAATGTGCTCCTTGTATAATGGCAGTTGACTTAATATTTAACATATATCTCGAACCAGAAAGGCCACAAAGGGAAGAACACTAGAGGAGAGAGATTCGATCCAGTGCTGCGGATTGAACTTCGGCGTGATTAGAGCACTTGGTGCGTAGAACCTAGGACCCGGGTTCGATCCCCCGTGCCGGAGCGACTTTTTCTCCTCTAATAAACAAAATATTTTATATTCGCTTGGTTTCCAGTAGCTGTAGAAAAACTTTGTCTGTGTGGAACTTTTGCAGTGCTACAGAAAATAATTTTGGAAAAATTGTAGAGGGAGAAAAGGGACAAGAAAAGTCAAGGTTCAGAGGACTATTGAAAAGCTAACATCATAGGAATTTCTTCACCCATTTATGCCCATTGGGTCGTTAACGACCCAGTGATTATAATTTGTATAAAATATCCCGGTAGTGTTATATTGTGACTTCTATAAATTAAGTTGGTAACTGAGAGTGTTGTCTTGAGTTATAAACATCTGTGTTTGATTAGTGCTGCTCCATTTACATTTTATTTGAAACTACCTCTCAGCTTGCGTAATTGACTAGAATTCTGCAGCACACAGCTAATAATTTCTATTTGTTGGCATGGAGTGTGGCTCATTGTGAGCTTCTGAATACGAATCTAAAACATCAAAATGTAAGTAATACAATATATCCTGATAGCATTGTAACAGTTATAGTAATATAGCAACAATGACAATAGTTTTTTAGAGTGGGTCGTTAACGACCCAGTGGGAAAATGAGAGGTACCATTTTGTCGCTTAGTAATATTTCTGTTTATATGATTCTTTTTCGTTAGTTATAGTTTATTTTTGTTTTGATATACTAGAGAGGGACTGAAAACTCATGAAATAATATCTGAACTTGAAGCAACAGACACGAGGAGCATATCTGGAGAAATTGATGTTTATATTGCACCACCTGTACATGGAGAAAGCGATGGGGATTCTGGAGATGAGGAGTGTTATAATCCAGACTGCTTGACGAGGACATTGTTGGAAGCAGAAGCTGAGGTAAGGTTTTCAAATGAAGCAAGAGATGATGAAAATGATTCCCCTGAGTCTACATTGGAGGCTACGGTATTGTTGGAAGTAGAAGCTGAGGTAGAGACTACAACTAAAATAAGAGGGGATAAAAACTATAATCCAAGATCTGTACTGAATACAAAATATATTCCGCAGTGGAAGAAGGGTCAGACCATCCCTAATTTTCCACCAGTTTATAATCCTGTCCAGTCGAGTCATCCATTATCACTTTCTAAAGACAGTCATCTAGCTGAATATTTTGACAGTTGTTTCAAATGAGTTTGGCGTGCACCCTATAGGAACAGCAGATCAGTACTCAAACAAAGAAAAGAAGAGGATATCCATTACACAATCCACTCATCAAGAAATACAATAATTTTATGGGAGGTGTTGATCAGATGGATCAAAACATAGCAGCATACAGAATTGGAATAAGAGGGGAAAAATGGTATGTTCCAATTATTCTTTTGTGGATGTTTGATGTCGCCATGAATAATGCATGGTTAACAGTAAGATCAAAAGGAATTTCCTTGGATAATTTGTCATTCAGACGGACAACTGTAATCGCTATGATGCAGAAATATGGAACACCAGTAACTTCACCGGGGCCCAGAAAGCATCTGAATGTGGGAAATATGGTCGCAGGTCCAGCACGTCGCAATGCTGGACACTTGCTGGCGGTTAGTCAGCCACGTCGCCGATGCGCTGTCTGCAAAAACAAGACTACTAAATGCTGTTCCAAACCTTCATGCCCGGCTCTGGTTCATGACAAGTGCGTCAGAGAGTTTCATACATAACGTGGTATGTTTGGATAATATTGAGTCATTTATAATTTACTACACGTATTTTTCTGACTAAACTTTATGTGAATATGTAAAATATTCACAATTACTGTCGTTACATGTAGTAATTTAGATATAAATAAAAAGAAAGAAAAAAATGTATATCAGATTTTCCCACTGTATCGTTAACGACCCACCCTGGAAAAGGGCCTAAATGTAAAGATTCATCTGTGTTCGTTCATTTACAATTAAAAATGTATAAAAACAAAAACTACTGTATGTGTGACATTCACAACATTTGGACAAAAATAAAGTTACGGGCATAAATAGGTTAATTAGGCTATTTTTGTGATGGTTCAGTCCACACCTGTGGACTAACGGCTAGCGCGTCTGGCCGCGAAACCAGGTGGTCCGGGCTCGAATCCCGACCGGGGAAAGTTACCTACTTGAGGTTTTTCCGGGGTTTTCACTCAACCCATTATGAGAAAATTCTGGGTAACTAACGGTGCTGAACCCCGAACTCATTTCACAGGCATTATCATCTTTACTTCATTCAGACGCTAAATAACCTGAGATGTTGATATAGCGTCGTAATATAACGCAATAAAAAATTGTGGTGGTTCAGAAGATCTTCCGAATTTATGAAACCAAGTACAGGAAAGAACATGTACTCTACCAAATACTAATAATGTCATTAAAAGAGCAGTTTTCATTATAAACAACCAAAAAGATAATCCAGAAGAATTTGAAAGACAACTTGAGAAAAATATAAATTCAGGCCAGTTCTAGAAACTTCCAAGTAAACGAATTTTACACTGAATAATTTCCAGATTCCACTATGTTACTCACTCATACATATCGATAGGACATTGCCAAATGCTTATTTTCGAAGTGTGTCGTAGCTTAAAGGTATAATGTTTCAGTACTTTCCAGTACGAAACAAAATGCTGCTAGTGTGCCAATTCAGAATAAGTGAAATTTATAAAAGGAAGTTAGGGATGTTAGAGTCAGGTAGGTAGGAATTTTTGGGAATGTATCTTTTTGTGCAGCAGGTAGTTCAATGGAACAAAAGTAGGTAATGATGGTTTTTAACAGTTTTCCTTTATACAAAAGTAACCAACCAGTACAATCAACAAAAAATGTTGTGCTGACAACAGAACAATCCGAAGTCTTATTATTTTTCACAAAACTAAGCAAATATTGGTGTTAATCTAACACAATGTTGAAAATATGCTACAATATAATGCACATTAGTATATTATATGCAAAAAATATGCACGACTAGCTTTGTATTATCGCAGACGTTCATAACATGTCTAAAAATGTTTTTGCATAAATAATTTGCATTTGCATATGAATCTTGGCCCTGTTCATTATAATTTAAAGCTGTTGCATGTGGACATATAGAGAGCAGCTTGTAACGTTAGAGGTCGTCTTCTAACACCATCTCATAAATTGCTCATTTAAGACATATCTTTTTGCTACAGGAACAGAATTTCTTGGATCAGCATGTGACTAGTATAAAAGAGGAATATGTAAAGCAGAGTCCTGATCTCATATCACAGATAAAATTTCAGGAGGATCCGGTGCCAATTTCGTTTGCTGTGGTCAAACCTGAACCAGAGGTGAGTGGAGCACAAGGAATGCACTATGTGTACTTCTTCCAATGTTTATCTTGTATTTTGATTATAATGGACACTATCTCTTTACAACAGTACTTAAAGTGTCTTTTACTCTATGATAGAGACAAAAACATTTATCATTATTTATTACTAGCTAAAAGCACCCGGTGTTGCACAGGTTTTCCTTTCTCCTTCTGTTTTTAATTAAACTACTTATTACATTTTCGGAAATCTCGGAAACCTAACTATAGACAACCAAAACGAATTGTCTTTGCTAAGCTAAGATTAATCTTTACATGAATTGATGAACTCCTTATCGAAATGCCTGCCAGCGTTAACTCAATTTAAAACAGTTGTAAATCAGGCACCGAAAAGAAAACAAGTCATCATGTGCCTGACGTTCAAGGTTTTTTTAATTTATATATTTATTTGGTTTTATTTATTTATTCTGGGTAGTTAAGGCCATTAGGCCTTCTCTTCCACACCGCCAGAAATACAAATAAAATAATAGAAAAATCAAACTATGAACAAAGTAAAACCCAACGAAAATATGATTCCTTTTCCTCTTTCTGATCAGTTTCAGCATCGAATCAATATGTACATATATAATTTAATTTATATTGGAAGATTTTTTACCCCTTGACCACTGTACACCCACATACATCATACGCACTTTTTTTTTTAAATATGACTTGGAAAACTATATCTCACAAATTCGAAACATATTATATTAATTCTTATTTTGTACACAGAATACATATACAATATAAACTTGCAATAAGTCATTTTTGTGACATAAAGACTAATATTCTGAGAGACGTATAGGCTTAACGGTATTTTAGAAATTAAGAGAGTGTTATTTCCACAACACATACCATACTATATTTGCAACGTGATTATAAAGATAGAATTTCGCGGCAACATATTTACGGACGTGAACAACAATATTTTGAGAGACGTATATTTTAGATTAATACAATGCCATTTTCAGTCAGCTTACGTACATTCACGTACTACATTAGCAACATGACAGAAGTATCATTGAATTGCTTTTTGATATGTGTAAAATCTTTTTTTTTTCCACTCCTTTGTATTGAGAGGTGAGAAGAATGATTGATTAATTGATAATTGATTTCCTTCCCCCTCTTCAATACTCTTCTAAAAAATCCGAGAATACCGGGATCTTACTCGCCAGATGGAAATTGGTGCATCGGATAATCGGCATATGCGCAATGGAAGACTTAGAACAAAATAGATAGTGTGAATTTATGATAACAAATATAATTAACAAATAATAAGTAGCAAGTACATAATTAATTTGATGAAACAAAGACACAAAGTATGAGGTTAAATAAAAAGAAAAATGATATGATAAATTAATCTGAAAATACAACCATGAGTAAAATGCAGAACCTTCAACAATTTCAATCATATGTCGCAATACATTCCAAAAATTTACAATTCAGTCTAATCGGGAAGTTCACAAACAACAGGTTGATGACCTATAAAATATTTCCCCACTGGAACATTGTCACAACACGTCAAACAGAATATAAAACTTTAACCCCAATGTCCAGCGGTTTCCACAACCCTTATTAAATGCCCAAATAGATTTGAAAGTTATGACTAGAATCTGACTAAAAGGCTCAAACATAAGAACTCACTAACTTACGGAAAAATGTTCCATGCTAGAACAATCATACACACACTCAATGTGCACATAATAACATGAAGTTAACATTTAGTTACAATCTGGATACAATGTAAATCTCTGCACTATGACTGAATAAATGTAATACCATATATATACCATATACATATATATATATATATATATATATATATATATATATATATTGAAGGTTACGACGATACCTCAGAAATAACGTACGAATAAACTGACAAAGCCGAGTTCAATATTGCTCCCAGTTATATACGACATGGTGAATGAAAAAGTTATCAATCTGGAAAGGAATATAGTATAACAATGGACAGACCAATACGATTCCTGTAGCGTTACATACTCTATTACAATATAAAAATAGTTCACGCTGATCACAACTATTCTGGAAACCATAATTACATTCCAATACCATATAGGTATATAGTCTCCGCGCGTCCTATACGCACGCAAAATCAATAAAACACGAAGCCACTTCGCCCAATCTCACACCAATTTGACATTTTTTTTAAGAAACTAGAGAAATCCGATGGGATTTGTAGATTTTATTCATGATTATATAGCTTAAAATCTCGTAAAAACCAAATTTTTTTTATAAATTTTGTTTGAGTGAAATATCGAAACGAGTGATGAAATGCGGTCTCATTGTGAATGTTAAACCCATTCAGAAAGAATTAGCACAATCGGTTGGAATTTGTAGGTTCTATTAATGTATATACAAAAAAACGCATTTCTAGCTCGAGAAACGAAGATTTTTTCACTTTAACGAATTACACTAACAAACACACCACTTTCCGGACGCGGACACGAATCTTTGGCTAGAAACACGTGCGTCGATACGATTTAGACATTTTTTTTAAGAAACTAGAGAAATTGGATGGGTTTTGTAGATTTTATTGATGATTATATAGCTTAAAATCTAGCAAAAACCAAAATTTTTGAGAAATTTTCTGTGAGTGGAAAATCGAAACGAGTATAAAATGCGGTCTCTTTGTGAATGTTAAACCCATTCAAAAAGAATTAGCACAATCGGTTGGAATTTGTAGGTTCTATTAATGTATATACGAAAAAAACGCATTTCTAGCTCGAGAAACGTCGAATTTTCAACTTTAACGATTTACACTATCAAACACACCTCTTTCTGGACGCGAACATGAATCTTTAGATAGAAATACGTGTGTCCATACGAATGTGACATTGTTTTAAGAAACTAGAGAAATCCGATGGAATTTGTAGATTTTATTCATGATTATAGAGCATAAAATCTCGTAAAAACCAAATTTTTAGAGAAATTTTGTTTGAGTGGAAAATCGAAACGAGTGATGAAATGCGGTCTCATTGTGAATGTCACACCCATTCAGAAGGAGTTAGCAGAATCGTTTGGAATTTGTAGGTTTTATTATTGCATATACAAAAAAAAAAGCATTTCTATCTCGAGAAACGACGATTTTTCCTCTTTAACGAATTACACTAACAAACATACATCTTTCTGGACGCGAACAAGAATCTTTGGATAGAATCACGTGTGTCCACACGAATTAGACATTTTTTAAGAAACTAGAGAAATCCGATGGAATTTGTAGATTGCATTCATGATTATATAGCTTAAAATCTCCCAAAAAACAAATTTTTAGAGAAAATTTGTCTGAGTCGAAAATCGAAACGAGTGATAAAATGCGGTCTCATAGTGAATGGAAAACCCATTCAGAAGGAATTAGCACAATCGGTTGGAATTTTTAGGTTTTATTAATGTACATACGAAAAAACGCATTTCTAGCTCGAGAAACGACGATTTTTCCACTTTAATGATTTACACTAACAAACACACGTCTTTCTGGATGCGAACATGAATCTTTCGATAGAAATAAGTGTGTCCACACGAATGTGACATTTTTAAGAGAAACTAGAGAAATCCCATGGTATTTGTAGATTTTATTCATGATTATATAGCTTAATATCTCGTAAAAAACAAATTTTTAGAGAAATTTTGAGTGGAAAACCGGAACACGTGATGAAATGCGGTCTCATTGTGAACGTTAAACCCATTCAGAAGGAATTAGCACAATAGTTTGGAATTTGTAGGTTTTATTAATGTATATACAATAAAAAGCATATCTAGCTCGATAAACGACGATTTCTCCACTTTAACCAATTACTCTAACAATCACACCTCTTCCTGGACGCGAACATGAATGTTTGGATAGAAGTCCGATGGAATTTGCAGTTTTTATTCATGATTATATAGCTTAAAATCTCGCAAAACCAAAATTTTGGAGAAATTTTGTCTGAGTGGAAATTCGAAACGAGTGATAAAATGCGGTCTCATTGTGAATGTTAAACATATTCAGAAAGAATTAGCACAATCCGATGGAATTTCTAGCTGTTATTAATGTATATAAAAAAAAACGCATTTCTAGCTCGAGAATCGACGATTTTTTCACCTGGACCATTTACACTAACAAACTCACTCCTTCTGGACGCGAACATGAATCTTTGGATAGAAAAACGTGTGTCCACAGCAATTTGACATTTTTTAAAGAAACTAGAGAAATCCGATGGGATTTGCAGATTTTACTCACGATTATATAGCTTAAAATCTCGTAAAAACTAAATTTTTAGAGAAACTTTGTTTGAGTAGAATATCGAAACGAGTGATGAAATGCGGTCTCATTGTGAATGTTAAACCCATGCAGGAGGAATTAGCACAATCGCTCGTAATTTGTAGGTTTTATTAATGTATATACAAAAAAAACGCATTTCTAGCTCGACCAACGACGATTTTTCCACTATAACGAATTACACTAACAAACACAACTCTTTCAGGACGGGAACATCTATCTCTGGATACAAATACGTGTACACACAAATTTGACATTTTTTTAAGAAACTAGAGAAATCGGATGGGACTTGTAAATTTTTTTTCTTGATTATATAGCATAATATCTCGCAAAAACCAAAATTTTGGAGATATTTTGTCCGAGTGGAAATCGAAACGACTGATAAAATGCGGTCTCATTGTGAATATTGAACCCATTCAGAAAGAATTAGCACAATCGTTTGCAATTTGTAGGTTTTATTAATGTATATACGAAAAACGCATTTCTATCTCCAGAAACGACGATTTTTCCACTTTAAAGATTTACACTAACAAACACAACTCTTTCTGGATGGGAACATGAATCTTTCGATAGAAATACGTGTGTCCACACGAATGTGACATTTTTTTTAAGAAACTAGAGAAATCCGAATGAATTGGTAGATTTTATTAATGATTATATAGCTTAAAATCTCGCAAAAACCAAATTTTTAGAGAAATTTTGAATCAGTGGAAAATCCATACGAGTGATGAAATGCGGTCTCATTGTGAATGTTAAACCCATTCAGATGGAAGTAGCACAATAGTTTGGAATTTGTAGGTTTTATTATTGTATATACAAAAAAACGCATTTCTAGCTCGAGAAACGACGTTTTTTCCACTTTAACGAATTACACTAACATACACACCTCTTTCTGGACGCGAACAAAGGTTTTTTTTATAGAAACACGTGTGTCCACACGAATTTGACATTTTTTTAAGAAACTAGAGAAATCCGATGGAATTTGTAGATTTCATTCATGATTATATACCTTAAAATCTCATAAAAACCAAATATTTAGAGAAATTTTGTTTGAGTCGAATATCGAAAGGAGTGATGAAATGAGGTCTCATAGTGAATGTCAAACCCATTCAGAAGGAATTAGCACAATCGTTTGGAATTTGTAGGATTTATTAATATATATGTAGAAAAAAACGAATTTTTCTACCTGGAGAAACGACGATTTTTCCACTTTAACGAATTACCCTTACAAACACACCTCTTTCTGGAAGCGAACATCAATCTTTGGATAGAAATACGTGTGTCCACACGAATTTGACATTTTTCATCAGATACTAGTGAAATCGGATGGGTTTTGTAGATTTTATTCATGATTATATAGCTGAAAATCTCGCAAAAACCAAAATTTTTTAGAAATTTTGTCTGAGTGGAAAATCAAAACGAGTGATAACATGCGGTCTCATTGTGAATGTTAAACCCATTCAGAAGCAATTAGCACAATAGTTTGGAATTTGTAGGTTTTATTAATATATATACAAAAAAACGCATTTCTAGGTCGAGAAACGACGATTTTTCCACTTTAACGAATTACACTAACAAACACACCTATTTGTGGGTGCTAACATGAATATTTGGACAGAAATACGTGTGTCCACACGAATGTGACATTGTTTTAAGATACTAGAGAAATCCGATGGAATTTGTAGATTTTATTCGTTATTATAGAACTTAAAATCTCGTAAAACCAAATTTTTAGAGAAAATTTGTTTGAGTGGAAAATCGAAACGAGTGATAAAATGCGGTCTCATTGTGAATGTCAAACCCATTCAGAAGGAGTTAGCAGAATCGTTTGGAATTTGTAGGTTTTATTATTGTATATAAAAAAAAACATTTCTGGCTCGAGAAACGACGATTTTTCCTCTTTAACGAATTACACTAACAAACATACATCTTTCTGGACGCGAACAAGAATCTTTGGATAGAATCACGTGTGTCCACACCAATTTGACATTTTTTTTTTTTCAGAAACTAGAGAAATCCGATGGGATTTTTAGATTTTATTCACGATTATATGGCTTAAAATCTCGTAAAAACCAAATATATAGAGAAATTTTGTTTGAGTCGAAAATCGAAACGAGTGATGAAATGCGGTCTCATTGTGAATGTTAAACCCATTCATCAGGAATTATAACAAACGTTTGGAATTTGTAGGTTTTATTTTTGTATATACAAAAAAAAACGCATTTTTAGCTAGAGAATGACGATTTTTCCACTATAACCAATTACACTAACAAACACAGCTCCTTCTGGACGCGAACATCAATCTTTGAATAGAAATGCGTGTGTCCATACGAATTTGACATTTTTTAAGACACTAGAGAAATCGGTTGGGTTTTGTAGATTTTATTCATGATTATATAGTTTAAAATCTCGCAAAAACCTAAATTCTTGAGAAATTTTGTCTGAGTGGAATATCGAAACGAGTGATAAAATGCGGTCTCATTGTGAATGTTAAACCCATTAGGAAATCATTAGGACAATCAGTTGGAATTTGTAGGTTTTATTAATGTATATACGAAAAAACGCCTTTTCTAGCACCAGAAACGACGATTTTTCAACTTTAACGATTTACACTAACAAACACACCTCTTTCTGCACGCGAACATGAATCTTTGGATAGAAACACGTGAGTTCACAAGAATTTGACATTTTTTTAAGAAACTAGAGAAATCCGATGGATTTTGTAGATTTTATTCATGATTATATAGCTTAAAATCCCGCAAAACGAAATTTATAGAGAAATTTTGTCTGAGTGGAAATTCGAAACGAGTGATAAAATGCGGTCTCATTGTAAATGTTAAACCCATTCACAAGGAATTAACATAATAGTTTGGAATTTGTAGGTTTTATTATTGTACATACAATAAAAAACTCTTTTCTAGCTCGAGAAACGAGGATTTTTCCACTTTAACGAATTACACTAACAAACATACCTCTTTCTGGATGCGAACATCTATTTTTGGATAGAAATACGTGTGTCCACACCAATTTGACATTTTTTTTTCAGAAACTAGAGAAATCCGATGGGATTTGTAGATTTTATTCATGATTATATGGCTTAAAATCTCGTAAAAATCAAATATATAGAGAAATTTGTTTGAGTCGAATATCGAAACGAGTGATGAAATGCGGTCTCATTGTGAATGTTAAACCCATTCATGAGGAATTAGAAAAATCGTTTGGAATTTGTAGGTTTAATTAATATATATACAAAAAACGCATTTCTAGCTAGAGAAACTACGATTTTTCCACTTTTTTTTTACGAAACTAGAGAAATCCGTTGGAATTTGTAGATTTTATTAATGATTCACCTTAAAATCTCGCAAATCCTAATTTTTTTTTTTAAATTTTGTATGAGTGACAAATCGAAACGAGTGATAAAATGCTGTCTCATTGTAAATGTTAAATCCATTCAGAAAGAATTGGCACAATCGGTTGGAATTTGTATGTTTTATTAATTTATATAAGAAAAAACGCATTTCTACCTCTAGAAACGAAGATTTTTCCACTTTGACCATTTAAACTAACAAACTCACCTCTTTCTCGACGCGATCATGAATCTTTGGATAGAAATACGTGTGTCCACACCAATTTGACATTTTTTTTAAGAAGCTAGAGAAATCCGATGGGATTTGTAAATTTTATTATTCATGATTATAGAGCTTAAAATCTCGTAAAACCAAATTTTTAGAGAAATTTTGTTTGAGTGGAAAATCGAAACGAGTGATGAAATGCGGTCTCATTGTAAATGTTCAACCCATTCACAAGGAACTAGCACAATAGTTTGGAATTTGTAGGTTTTATTATTGTACATACAAAAAAACTCTTTTCTAGCTCGAGAAACGACTATTTTTCCACTTTAACGAATTACACTAACAAACATACCTCTTTCTGGATGGGAACATCTATCTTTGGATAGAAATACGTGTGTCCACACCAATTTGACATTTTTTTTTCAGAAACTAGAGAAATCCGATGGGATTTGTAGATATTATTCATGATTATATGGCTTAAAATCTAGTAAAAATTAAATATATAGACAAATTTTGTTTGAATCGAATATCGAAACGAGTGATGACATGCGGTCTCATTGTGAATGTTAAACCCATTCATCAGGAATTAGAACAATCGTTTGGAATTTGTAGGTGTTATTAATGTATATACAAAATAACGCATTTCTATCTAGAGAAACGACGATTTTTCCACCATAACCATTACACTAACAAACACAGCTCTTTCTGGACGCGAACATCAATCTTTGAATAGAAATGCGTGTGTCCATACGAATTTGACATTTTTTAAAGACACTAGAGAAATCGGATGGGTTTTGTAGATTTTATTCATGATTATATAGTTTAAAATCTCGCAAAAACCAGATTTATTGAGAAATTTTGTCAGAGTGGAATATCGAAACGAGTGATAAAATGCGGTCTCATTGTGAATGTTAAAACCATTAGGAAATCATTAGGACAATCGGTTGGAATTTGTAGGTTTTATTAATGTATATACAAAAAAACGCCTTTTCTAGCACCAGAAACGACGATTTTTCAACTTTAACGATTTACTCTAACAAACACACCTCTTTCTGAACGCGAACATGAATCTTTGGATAGAAATACGTGTATCCACACGAATTTGACATTTTTTTTAAGAAACTTGAGTAATCCGATGGAATTGTAAATTTTATTCTTGATTATATAACTCAAAATCTCGTAAAAACCAAATTTTAAGAGATATTTTGTTTGAGTGGAAAATCGAAACGAGTGTTGAAATGCGGTCTCATTGTGAATGTTAAACCCTTTCATGAGGAATTAGAAAAATCGTTTGGAATTTGTAGGTTTTATTAATATATATACAAAAAACGCATTTCTAGCTAGAGAAACGACGATTTTTCCACTTTTTTTTTAAGAAACTAGAGAAATCCGATGGAATTGGTAGATTTTATTCATGATTTAGCTTAAAATCTCGCAAAAACCAAATTTTTAAAGATATTTTGTCTGAGTGGAAAATCGAAACCAGTGATAAAATGCGGTCTCATTGTAAATGTTAAACCCATTGAGAAAGAATTAGCACAATCGGTTGGAATTTGTATGTTTTATTAATGTATACAAGAAAAAACGCATTTCTAGCTCGAGAAACAACGATTTTTCCACTTTGACCATTTAAACTAACAATATCACCTCTTTCTGGAGGCGATCTTGAATCTTTGGATAGAAATACGTGTGTCCACACCAATTTGACATTTTTTTAAGAAACTAGAGAAATCCGATGGGATTTGTAAATTTTATTAATAATTATATAGCTTAAAATCTCGTAAAAACCAAACTTTTAGAGAAATTTTTTTTGAGTGGAAAATCAAAACGAGTGATGAAATGCTATCTCATTGTGAATGTTACAACCATTCAGAAGAAAATAGCACAATCGTTTTTAATTTGTAGGTTATATTAATGTATATAGAAAAAAACGCATTTCAACCTCGAGAAACGACCATTTTTCGACTTTAACGAATTACACTAACAAACACACATCTTTCTGGACGCGAACATTAATCCTTGGATAGAAACACGTGTGTTCACACGAATTTGACATTTTTTTAAGAAACTAGAGAAATCCGATGGAATTTGTAGATTTTATTCATGATTATAGAGCTTAACATCTCGTAAAAACCAAATTTTTTAGAGAAATTTTGTTAGATTGGAAATTCCAAACGAGTGATGAAATGCGGTCTCATTGTGAATGGTAAACCCATTCAGAAGGAATTAGCACAACAATTTGGATTTTTAGGTGATATTAATGTATATACAAATAAACGCATTTCTAGCTCGAAAAACGACGTTTTTTCCACCTTGACTAATTACCCTAAGAAACACACCTCTTTCTGGACGCGAACATGAATCTTTGGATAGAAACACGTGTGCTCACAAGAATTTGACATTTTTTTAAAGAAACTAGGGAAATCCGATGGAATTTGTAGATTTTATTCATGATTATATAGCTAAAAATCCCGCAAAACCAAATTTATAGAGAAATTTTGTCTGAGTGGAAATTCGAAACGAGTTATAAAATGCGGTCTCATTGTGAATGTTAAACATATTCAGAAAGAATTTGCACAATCCGTTGGAATTTCTAGCTCTTATTAATGAATATACGAAAAAACGCATTTCTAGCTCGAGAATCGACGATTTTTTCACCTGGACCATTTACACTAACGAACTCACTCCTTCTGGACGCGAACATGAATCTTTGGATAGAAATCCGTGTGTCCACACCAATTTGACATTTTTTTAAGAAACTAGAGATATCCGATGGGATTTGTAGATTTTATTCATGATTATAGAGCTCAAAATCTCGTAAAAACCAAAAATTTTAGAGAAATTTTGTTAGAGTGGAAATTCGAAACGAGTGACGAAATGCGGTCTCATTGCGAATGTTAAAGCCATTCAGAAGGAATTAGACAAATAGTCTGGAATTTATAGGTTTTATTAATGCATATACAAAAAAAAACTTTATTGGCTCGAGAAACGAAGTTCTTTACACTTTAACGAATTACACTAAAAAACACAACTCTTTCTAAACGCGAACATCAATCTTTGGGTAGAGATCCGTGTGTCCACACGAATTTGACATTTTTTTTACGAAACTAGAGAAATCCGATGCAATTTGTTGATTTTATTCATGATTATATAGCTTAAAATCTCGCAAAAACCAAATTTTTAGAGAAATTTTGTCTGAGTGGAAAATCGAAACGAGTGATAAATTGCGGTCTCATACTGAATGTTAAACCCATTCAGAAAGAATTAGGACAATCTGTTGGAATTTGTAGGTTTTATTAATGTATATACGAATAAACGCATTTCTAGCTCGAGAAACGACGATTTTTCTCCACTTTGACAATTTAAACTAAGAAACTCACCTCTTTCTGGACGCGAACATGAATCTTTGAATAGAAATACGTGTGTCCACACCAATATGACATTTTGCTAGGAAACTAGAGAAATCCGATGGGATTTGTTGATTTTATTAATATTTATATAGCTTAAAATCTTGTAAAAACCAAATTTTTAGAGAAATTTTGTTTGATTGGAAAATTGAAACGAGTGATGTAATGATGTCTCATTGTGAATGTTAAAACCATTCAGAAGGAAATAGCACTTTCGTTTGGAATTTGTAGGTTATATTAATGTATATACAAAAAACGCATTTCTAGCTCGAGGAACGACAATTTTTCCACATTGACCATTTACACTAACAAACTCTCTTCTTTCTGGACGCGAACATGAAGCTTTGGATAGAAATAGGTGTTTCCACACCAATTTCACATTTTTTTAAGAAACTAGAGAAATCCGATGGAATTGGTAGATTTTATTCATGATTTAGCTTAAAATCTCGCAAAAACCAAATTTTTAAAGATATTTTGTCTGAGTGGAAAATCGAAACGAGTGATAAAATGCGGTCTCATTGTAAATGTTAAACCCATTCAGAAGGAATTAGCCCAATAGTTTGGAATTTGTAGGTTTTATTAATGTATATACATAAAGAAACCTTTTCTAGCTCGAGAAACGACGATTTTTCCACTTTGACGAATTACACTAACAAACACACCTCTTTCTGGACGCGAACATCAATCTTTGGGTAGAAATCCGTGTGTCCACACGAATTTGACATTTTTTTTAAGAAACTAGAGAAATCCGATGCAATTTTTTGATTTTATTCATATATAGCTTAAAATCTCGCAAAAACCAAATATTTAGAGAAATTTTGTCTCAGTGAAAAATCGAAACGAGTGATAAAATGCGGTCTCATTGTGAAGGTTAAACCCATTCAGAAAGAATTAGCACAATCGATTGGAACTTGTATGTTTTGTTAATGTATATACGAAAAAACGCATTTCTAGCTCGAGAAACGACGATTTTTCCACTTTGGCCATTTAAACTAAGAAACTCACCTCTTTCTGGACGCGAAAATGAATCTTTGGATAGAAATACGTGTGTCCACACCAATTTGACATTTCTTTATGAAACTAGAGAAATCCGATGAGATTTGTTTTTTTATTAATAATTATATAGCTTAAAATCTCATAAAAACCAAATTTTTAGAGAATTTTTCTTTTGAGTGGAAAATCGCAACGAGTGATGAAATGTGTCTCATTGTGAATGTTAAACCATTCAGAAGGAAATAGCACAATCTTTTGGAATTTGTAGGTTATATTAATGTATATACAAAAAAACGCATTTCAACCTCGAGAAACGACGAATTTTCCACTCTAAGTAATTACACTAACAAACACACTTCTTTCTGGACACGAACATGAATCTTTGGATAGAAACGCGTGTGATAACACGAATTTGACATTTTTTTAAGAAACTAGAAAAATCCGATGGAATTTGCAAATTTTATTCATGATTATATAGCTTAAAATCTCGCAAATACGAAATTTTTAGAGAAATTTTGTCAGAGACGAAAATCAAAACGAGTGATAAAATGCGGTCTCATTGTGAATGTTAAACCCATTCAGAAAGAAATAGCGCAATCGTTTGGAATTTGTAGGTTTTATTAATTTATATACCAAAAAACGCATTTCTAGCTCGAGAAACGACTATTTTTCCACATAGATCATTTACTCTAACAAACTCACCTCTTTCTGGACGCGAACATCAATCTTTGGATAGAAATACGTGTGTCCACACGAATGTGACATTTTTTTATAAACTAGAGAAATCCTATGGAATTTGTTGTATAGTAGTAGGGTTTAAGAAGGGCGCGTCAACTACTATGGCTATTTGCGCCCTTATCTAAAATTCTTAGTGTAACAAATACATAAATAATATAATAATCAGAGTGGTAAAAGAACTAAAAAGCGTTGTCACGATAAAACGAGGCACACAAATGCAGTATACATAAGGTGCTTTCTACAGAATCATAAAAGTGAGCAATTCTACCACACTAGATGGTATTCAAGACGAACAAATAAAACAATAAAACTAAGGCCACCAGAGATAACTTGTCAATCATATTTTAAAACCATAAAATTTTATAAAATATTCGGATGTATAAAGTCCGAAATGTCAACAATGTAAAATCAAATATAAAACAACAAATGTAACCTCCGGATGTAAAGGGTCCGGAGGATGAGTAAAACGGATCAATAAAAAACTAAATCACCTTATCCAAACCTGTATTTGATAAAAATCTCAGAACTGCATTTACACAATTAAAATCATTTCCAAGAGCGTCATGTAATGTCGGCCGAATTCCATATTGCCTCCGAGCATGGTCATATTTCCTGCAACGCAATAAAAAGTGTTCCACCGTAAGTGGAACATGGCACATATCGCACTCCGGCTGAGGTTCGCCACGTAGGAGATGGCCGTGTGTCAGATGACAATGGCCAATCCTCAACCGGGTGAGTAAAACCTCCTCGTGTCGCGACGCTCTTGTAGACGAATCCCAAACTCTAACAGTATTCTTTATATTTCGTAATCTGTTTCCCTCTTGTGCAGACCATTCTCCTTCCCATTGCCACCAAATTTTATATTTCAAGTAGTTTCGAATGTCCTGCCACCTCTCGCGCCAATATACCAGAGAGCCATCCAGTGCGCCAGCCCTGGCTGCAGCATCCGCGGCCTCATTTCCTGCAATCCCTACATGGCCAGGGATCCACACTACGCCAATCTCATAATCAGAGCAAAGGAGAGTATGGAACAGCTGCTGAGTTCTTAAGACAAGCGGATCATCACAATTAAAAGACTGCAAGGACTGGATGGCACTTAAAGAGTCGGAACAGATAAGGAATCTGCCCCGAGGTTGCCTAATTAAAAACAATAAAACTCTGTAAAAAGCATAGAGTTCAGCAGTAAAAACACTAGTATATTGGCTTAGTCTGTATTTAAATATCTCTCCATTTGTAACGAAGGAACAACCAACACAATCATTTATCCGGGATCCGTCAGTAAAAATTAATGAATAATTTGGATATCGGGATAAAAGTTCACTAAAACGAAGTCTATAAACAAAAGCTGGTGTAAAATTCTTAAAACAGCGGCTCAGACTTATATCAAACATGGGACGTCGCATAATCCACGGTGGAGTGGTGGTATACTCCAGTGTGCGGACTGATGGTAGATGTATATCCAGCTCAGAGAGCAGTTCACGAAACCGCACACCTGCTGGACGAGGTCTCCGTGGATTTTCACTGTATCGGCCGTAAAGAGACGAATGATGGAAAGAGTCGTAAGAGTTGTGCTCAGGCTGCGAGCGGAGCTTAACAGCATATGAGCACAACAAAATATGACGTCGCCGATACAGTGATGGTTCTCCTGCTTCACAATACAGGCTCGCTATCCGACTGGTTCGGAAGGCCCCTGTAGCGAGTCGTATCCCATGGTGATGTACAGTATCTAAAAGACGTAATTTAGAGTTATTTGCTGAGCCATAAATAAAACACCCATAATCCAGCTTTGATCGAATAAGAGCTCGGTAAAGGCGTAAAAGCACTGTACGGTTTGCACCCCATCGGACCCCTGACAAAAGGCGTAAAATGTTTAAGGATTTCTCGCAACGCCTTCTCAAATTACGTATATGCGCCTCCCACGTTAACTTATAATCAAAGATAAGGCCCAAGAAACTCGCAGCGTCTGTATATTGCAATTCCACTCCATTAAGACGCAGTTGGGGATGTGGATGTAGTCCACGTTTGTTGTAAAAGTGGACACACTGCGTCTTCTGAGTGGAGAATTTAAAGCCATTGCGAACAGCCCATTCTGATAGTACGTTGATGACCAGCTGCAAATGTCGACCGATGGACGGAAGATATCGGGAGCTGTAATATAAACTGAAGTCATCAACGTACAACAGAGAAGATACTCGGTTACCCACACAGTGGGCAATTCCATTGATCGCAATGCAGAAAAGAAGAACGCTTAATACAGAACCCTGCGGAACGCCGTTTTCTTGGAGGTGTTCGTTAGAAAGTGTGGTGCCTACTCGAACTCGGAAATACCGCTCTGCCATGAACTTCGCAATAAACGTTGGTAGACTACCACGAAGTCCCCAGTCATGCAGAGTTTGCAGAATGCCATACCGCCATGTGGTATCGTAAGCCTTTTCTAGATCAAAGAAGACCGCCACAAGATATTCCTTCTTGAGAAAAGCATCTCTAATGGCGGTCTCTAGCCGAACAAGATGGTCTACGGCGGATCTGTGCTTACGAAAACCACATTGGATGTTAGATAATCGGTTTTCCGATTCGAGTACCCACATCAGGCGTTTGCTTATCATTCTTTCCATAACCTTGCATACGCAGCTGGTGAGAGAAATTGGTCTGTAGCTTCCAGACAAAGAAGGATCCTTTCCTGGTTTCTGGACGGGGATTACAATGGCGGAACGCCAAGCAGATGGGAACACTCCCTCAGTCCAGATTCTGTTGTACATTGCCAGAAGAAAGGATTTTCCAGCAGGCGGAAGATGGCGAAGCATTCGGTTATGGATGTTATCAGGACCTGGGGAGGTGTCAGGGGATGTGTCTAGTGCCGCCTCCAGCTCCTCGGATGTGAACGGTGTATTGTAGTACTCTGTATTATCTGATATAAAATTGAGGTTTCGTTTTTCCGAAGCATCTTTAATTTTCAGAAATTCCGGGTCATAATTATTTGAGCTGCTAATCTGTGCGAACGAGGTAGCGAATATTTCTGCAATTTCTATTGGACTGGTGGTCGTTAATCCATTGCTTATTATTCCTGGAATTACAGAACTACGTTTCCCCATTATTCGACGGACTTTGTCCCATACGATGTTAGATGGGACATTCCTTTTCATTGAATTGACGTAGTTTGTCCAGGACGTCTTCTTAGCATCGCATACAGTGCGACGAGCTTTTGCTCGAAGACGTTTAAACTGGACAAAATTTTCTTGGGTCGGATGGTGCTCAAATTGGCGTAAGGCATATCGGCGGTCTCGGATTGCATCTCTGCAGGCATCCGACCACCAGGGGCCAGAGAAGCGTTTTTGCCTGCAGGACGACCGGGGGATAGATAATTCCGCTGACTTGATAACCATATTTGAGAAATGGTCTACTACGGAGTCCACACTTTCATGTCCGTTATTATCGAATGATATGGACTCCGAAAATCCGACCCACTCCGCCTTTTTAATAACCCAGTTTGGAGATCGAGATTCCGCAGGACGTAAAGCGGACATACGCATTCGGATGGGGTAGTGGTCACTACCATGTAGGTCGTGAATCACAGACCATTCGAAATGCGTGGACAAAACTGGGCTACAAATGGAGATATCTATCATGGAGTATGTACCATAAGCCAAGGAAAGGTGTGTTGCTTCCCCTGAATTCAGGGTAACAAGATTTAGACGGGTACATTCCTCTGCTATTTTATTTCCTCTGTCGTTATCGGAATTTGAGCTCCAAGAGTGGTGGGATGCATTGAAATCCCCCACCAAGAGAAATGGTGCAGGTACCTGTGAAAGAATATGTTGAATTTGAAGTACAGTAGAGGGTGTATCTGGGGGCATATAAACGGAGACTATTGAAAACTGTATGGTTGGTAAGGTTACTCTGGCAGCTATGCATTGATGAGGACTGTTAATGTTTAGAACAGAGGAAAAGATATTCTGGGAGAGAAGGAGGGCACAACCTCCGTTAGCACGAATACCGGCAAGATGGTCATACCGGTAAACATTGTATCCCGAGATTTTCAGGGAATGTTCAGGTCGGAGGTGTGTCTCCTGTAGACATAAAATAGCAGGGTTCTCACGATAGATCAATTGCTGTAGTTCTGCATATCTGCTGCGTGCACCGTTCACATTCCATTGTATGATATCAGTCATTATGTGGATCTAAATTATCATGGTGGCTTGACGGGTGATTTTCTCTTTTTATCTTTTCTAGGATTTCGTGCCGTTGACTGAGATTGCTTGGTCTTCGACCGTGAGGATTCGCTCGCAGATCGCCGCACGCCCGATCGTGATCTTGATCGAGAGCGTGATCTCGACCCGTCACCAGAACAGGGAGCGCGACGTCGCGGCGATCTACCAGGCGTAGAGTCTTTCTCTGTCGCCACGGTAATAATCTTTTTTGGAATATAAGGCCTTATGTCAAGGCCACACGAGTCGTCTGACTCAGCAGTCTGAGTGGCAACGTCTACATACGTCTGGGTTGCGCTTTCAATACGCTTCCCAGGTATACTAACAAGAGGTGGCGTTTGCGTAAATACATCTATTGCTTGTGTTGCCTTTTGCAAAACTGCTGCATAGGACTTTTCCGTCGCCTTTTTCTGTTGATCTAAAATACGCTTACGAGCCTCGAAAAACGTAATATTTTCTCGGACTCTCAGTTCTTGGATATCCTTCTCTACCATATACTTCGGGCAATTTTTAGAATTGGAGACGTGGTCCCCAGCACAATTCACACAGTGCTCGGCGCTGGCACACGGGGATTCCCCATGGTCAGAACCGCCGCACCTTGCACATACGAGGTTGTTTGTGCAACGTTTTTGCGTATGTCCGAACCGTTGGCACCTAAAGCACCGCATTGGGTTCGACACATACGCACGAACTGGGACACGCTCGTACCCGACAAGGATGTATTCTGGTAGGACAGCCTTTTGGAAGGTCAAAAAGACAGTGCTCAGCGGAATAGTCTGTCCGTCCCGCTTACGTAATAAACGGTAAGCCTTGGACACAGACTGTTCCGCCAGTTCTAGTTGGATCTCTTCATCAGACATACCGTCCAGAGAATCCGTATGCACTACTCCCCGCGTGGTGTTCAGCGAGGAGTGCCGTTCGACTTTAATAGGGTAAGACCCTAGCAACTTCGCTTTCAACAGCGTCTCACTCTGTTTTGGAGATACCGTCTCGACGAGGAGACTACCGTTGCGTAGGCGAGTTGCATTTTTGACCTTCCCAACGAGTCCGTCGAGTGCGCGTCTCACGTAAAATGGACTAATGTTTTTCATTGTCTTTTCTGTTCCGTCCAAGGTGATACTGATAAACTTCGGAGGCGGCACTTTGACAGTTACTTTCTCAGGGTCCAAGTCCATAGCCATTTTCGTCAAAATTTGACCACCAGTCGTATCAATTTCTGTCTTCTGTTTTTTATTATTTTTTCTGAGAGAGGAGAAGAGGAGCGCGAAGAGGCCATTTTGAACTGGCCCCCCCTTCGGAACTGTCGGCGTCAGCCTGCCACCGGGGGGGCGAAAGAAAAAGACACCTAAGAATTCTTCGCGGTCTGTGCCGGCCATGGGGACCCCCCCCCCCCACAGCCCGATCCCAAGCAACCCATTTCACGCAAGTTACCCTTCAAACTGGTCATTACACACCTAATGGCAAGTCTTACACCAGAGGCGTGTCGCAGTTTTATGCCCCTACCACGGGAATAACCGCGCGTGGCTCCCCACTCTACACCGAATACAAGTGCCAGACTACTGCGGCTAACTCCGACCGACCCTCCCAAAGCCGGAGCAATCCAAGACCGCACGCAGCTTCAGGGGACTTGTGGTTGATTACACTGCGACACCCATACGTCAGCGGTAACACGTCGGAGCGATATATCCGCCCCGGCGAGCAGAGTCGGTCACCGGGACGTTTAAGTCGCTCCGGACCACCATTGGGGTTCTACGTGAGTGTACATGACTACTGGTCCGGGCTCCGCACCTAGACTTGCATATAGGGGCAGTATGAAGCGTCCACTATTGCTTCGTTGCTGGGCGCCCTGTCGGGCCACACAAGTTGGAAGTCGCGCTCGAAACCGTGGGACAGGACCACTGAGATAGGAAAGATCCCCGCTGGTGAGACGGGAGTTATAAACCTAAGAAACTTAACCTAATAATAGATATAAGAATTAGAAGGGGAAGAAGAATAAAGCCTCATCAGGCATTGTTAACAAATCCCGTCATGGTGGCGGACGTGGCAAGAACAAAAACAGCGGGGATGGAGAGGAGAAAATGGCTGTGATGATGTGGTGGGCGTTCCGCATGCAATGGCGGCCGGCAGAGAGATGGAATTTGTAGATTTTATTCATGATTATAGAGCTTAAAATTTTTCTCTAAAAATTTGGTTTGAGTGGAAAATCGAAACGTGTGCCCACACCAATTTGACATTTTTTTAAGAAACTTTTGACATCCGATGGGATTTGTAGATTTTATTCATATTTATATAACTTAAAATCTCGTAAAAATCAAATGTTTAGAGAAATTTTGTTTGAGTGGAAAATCGAAACGAGTAATGAAATGCGGTCTCATTGTAAATGTTAAACCCATTCAGAAGGAATTAGCACAATCGTTTAGAATTTGTAGGTTTGTTACAGTATATAGAAAAATAGGCATTTCTAGCTCGAGAAACGAAGATTTTTCCACTTTAACGATTTACACTAACAAACACACCTCTGTCTGGATGCGAACATGAATCTTTCGATAGAAATACGTGTGTCCACACGAATGTGACATTTGTTTAAGAAACTAGAGAAATCCGATCGAATTTGTAGATTTTATTCATGATTATATAGCTTAAAATCTCGTAAAAACCAAATTTTTAGAGCAACTTTATTTGAGTGCAAAATCGAAACAAGTGATGAAATGCGGTCTCATTGTGAATGTTAAACCTATTCATCAGGAATTAGCACAATAGTTTGGAAATTTTATTATTTGTATTATTGTATACACAAGAAAAAACCCAGTTCTAGCTCGAGAAACGACGATTTTTCCAATTTAACTAATTACACTAACAAACACACCACTTTCTGGACGCGAACATGAATCTTTGGATAGAAATATGAGTGTCCACACGAATTTGACATTTTTTTTTTTTTAAGAAACTAGAGATATCCGATGGAATTAGTTGATTTTATTCATGATCATATAGCTTAAAATCTCGCAAACCAAATTTTTAGAGAAATTTTGCCTGAGTCGAAAATAGAAACGAGTGATAAAATACGGTCTCATTGTGAATGTTAAACATATTCAGAAAGAATTAGCACAATCGGTTGCAATTTGTACGTTTTATTAATGTATATACTAAAAACGCATTTGTAGCTCGAGAAACGACGATTTTTCCACTTTGACAATTTAAACTAACAAACACACCTCTTTCAGGACGCGAACATGAATCTTTGGATAGAAACACGTGTGTTCACACGAATTTGACATTTTTTTAAGAAACTAGAGAAATCCGATGGGATTTGTAGATTTTATTAATAATTATATAGCTTAAAATCTCCTAAAAACAAATTTCTAGACAAATTTTGTTTGAGTGGAAAATCGAAAGGAGTGATGAAATGCCGTCTCATTGCGAATGTTAAAACCATTCAGAATGAAATAGCACAATCGTTTGGAATTGGTAGGTTATATTAATGTATATACAAAAAAACGCATTTCAACCTCGAGAAACGACGATTTTTCCACTTTAACGAATTACACTAACAAACATACCTCTTTCTGGACGCGAACATCAATCTTTGGTTAGAAATCCGTGTGTCCACACGAATTTGACATTTTTTTAAGATAATTGAGAAATCCGATGCAATTGTAGATTTTATTCCTGATTATATAGCTTAAAATCTCGCAAAAACCAAATTAATAGAGAAATTTTGTCTGAGTGGAAAATCGAAACGAGTGATAAAATGCGGTCTCATTGTGAGTGTTAAACCCATTCAGAAAGAATTAGCACAATCGGTTGGAATTTCTAGCTCTTATTAATGTATATACGAAAAAACGCATTTCTAGCTCGAGAAACGACGATTTTTCCACATTGACCATTTACACTAACAAAATCACCTCTTTCTGGACGCGAACATTAATCTATGGGTAGAAAAACGTGTATCCACACGATTTTGACATTCTTTTTAAAAAAACTTGAGTTATCCGATGGAATTTGTAAATTTCATTCATAATTATATAGCCTAAAATCTCGTAAAAATCAAATTTTAAGAGATATTTTGTGTAAGTGGAAAATCGAAACGAGTGATGACATGCGGTTTCGTTGTGAATGTTAAACCCATTCAGATACAATTAGCACAATATGTTGGATTTTGTAGGTTTCCTTAATGTATATACGAAAAAACGCATTTCTAGCTCGAGAAACGAAGAGTTTTCCACTTTAACGATTTACACTAACTAACAGACCTCTTTCTGGACGCGAACATGAATCTTTGGATAGAGATACTGTGTCCACAACAATTTGACCTTTTTCATAAGAAACTAAAGAAATCCGATGGGATTTGTTGATTTTATTAATAATTATATAGCTTAAAATATCGTAGAAAATCAAATTTTTATGGAAATTTTGTTTGAGTGGAAAATCGAAACAAGTGATGAAATGCGGTCTCATAGTGAATGTTATTCAAATATCTTGTTTTTACAGCGAGAAACGACGTTTTAACAATTTGACGATTTGCACAAATAAATCCATATTCCTCCCCATACGAACGTAAAACTGTTGAAATAAATCGGTCCGTGCACACGAATTTAACATTTTTTTAAGGAATTGGACAAATCCCATTGGATTTCCAGAATTTATTCATATATATATATATATATATATACATATATATATATATATATATATATATATATATATATATATATATATATATATATATATATATATATATAGCTTGAAAAGTCGCAAAAATTAAATTTTTAGAAAAATATTGATTTGTGGGGAAAATCGAAACCAGTGATATAATACTGTTCAATCACGTATATCGAACACTCTCTCAACGAATTAGCACATTCGGTTGGAATATGTAGATATCAATTAAAGTTTATACTAAAATCGTGTTTTTACAGCGAGAAAAACGACAATTTTTACATTTGGAAGATTTACACAAACAAACCCATATCCCTCCGCATGCGAATGTGAAATTGTTGATATAAATCGCTACGTAGACACGAATGTAACACTTTTTTTAAGAAATAAGACAAATCTGACGGGATTTCTAGATTTTATTCATATTTATATAGCTAAAAATCTCGAAAAATTAAATTTTTTGAAAGATTTTGTTTTGTGGGTAAAATCGAAACCAGTGATATAATACTGTTCAATCACGTATATTAAACACTATCTGAAAGAATTAGCACAATCGGTTGGAATATATACATTTTATTAACGTTAATAGAAAAATCGTGTTTTTACCGCAAGAAACGACGATTTTTACAATTGGACAAATTTACTCAAACAAACCCATATTTCTCAGCATGCGAACGAGAAACTTATGATATAAATCGGTGCGTACACACGAATTTCATATTTATTAAATAAATTAGCCAAATCCGACGGGATTTGTAGATTTTATTCATATTTATATAGCTTAAAATCCCGCTAAAACTAAATTTTTAGAAAAAATTTTGTTTGTTGGGAAAATCGAAACTATAGAGATAGCACTGTCGAATCACGTATATTAAACACTTTCTGAAAGAATTACCACAATCGTTTGGAATATGTAGATTTTTTTAACATTTATACGAATATCGCGTTTTTACCGCGAGAAACGAAGATTGTTACAATTGGACGATGTACACAAACAAACCCATACTCCTCCGCATGCGAACGTAAAACTGTTGATTTAAATATGTTCGTACACACGAATTTAACGTATTTTTTAAGAAATTAGACGAAATAAACGGGATTTGAAGATTTTATTCATGTTTATACAGCTTGAAATGTCGCAAAAACTAATTCTTTGAAAAATTTTGGTTTGTGGGGAAAATCGAAACCAATGATATAATACTCTTCAATCACGTATATTAAACACTCTCTGAAAGAATTAGCACAATAGGATGGAATATATAGATTTTTATTAACGTTTATAAAAATTCGCTTTTTTTACCGCGAGAAACGACGATTATTTCAATTGGACGATTTACACAAACAAACCCTTATTCCTCCGCATGCGAACGTGAAACTTTTCATACAAATCGGAGCGAACACACGAATTTAACATATTTTTTATGACATTAGGCAAATCCAACTGGATTTGTATATTTTATTCGTATTTATATAGCTAAATATCTCGCAAAAACTAAATTCTGTTAAAGATTATGTTTTGTGGGGAAAATCGAAACCAGTGATATAATACTGTTCAATCATGTATATTAAAAACTGTCTGAAAGAATTAGCACAATCGGTTGGAATATATAGGTTTTATTAACGTTTATACAAAAATCACATTTTTACTAGAAGAAACAACGATTTTTATAGTTGGACAATTTCCACAAACAAACCCATATTCCTCCGCATGCGATCGTGAATCTTTTGATATAAATCGGTGCGTACACACGAATTTAAAATTTTTTTAAAAAAATTAGACAAATCCCACGGAATTTGTAAATTATGTTCAAAATCTAAATTTTTAGAAAAATTTTGATTTGTGGGGGATTATCAAAACCAATGATAATACTGTTCAATCACGTGTATTAAACACTCTCTGAAAGAATTAGCACAATCGATTGGAATATATAGATATTATTAAACTTTATACAAAAATCGTGTATTTACCGCGAGAAATGATGATTTTTTCAATTGGACGATTTACAAAAACAAACCCATATTCCTCCGCAAGCGAACGTGAAACTTTTGATATAAATCGGTGCGTACACACGATTTTAAGATATTTTTTATGACATTAGTCAAATCCAACGGGATTTGTATATTTTATTCGTATTTATATAGCCAAATATCTCGCAAAAACTAAATTCTTTTAAAGAATTTGTTTTGTGGGGAAATTCGAAACCAGTGATATAATAATGTTCAATCACGTATATTAAACACTCCCTGAGAGAATTAGCACAATCGGTAGGAATGAATAGATTTTATTAATGTTTACACAAAAATCGTGTTTTTACCGCAAGAAACGACGATTTTTAAAATTGGACAATTTACACAAGAAAAACGCATATTCCTCCGCATGCCAACGTGAAACTTTTGATATAAATCGGTGGGTACATACGAATTTAAAATTTTTTTAAATCTTAGACACATCCGACGGAATTTGTAGATTTTATTCATTTTTATATAGCTTTAAATCTCGCAAAAACTAAATTTCTCGAAAAACTTTGGTTAGTGTGGAAAATAGAAACTAGTGAGATAATAGTCTGGAATTCCCTATAATAAACAATTTCTGAAAGAATTAGCACAATCGGTTGGATATATATATATATATATATAGATTATATTAATATTTATACAAATATCTTTTTTTTTACAGCGAGAAACGACGTTTTTACATTTTGACTATTTGCACAAACAAATCCATTTTCCTCCGCATGCGAACGTGATATTGTTGATATAAATCTGTGCGTACAAACGAATTTAATATATTTTTTTAAGAAATTAGACAAATCTGACGGGATTTCTAGATTTTATTCATATATATATATATATATATATATATATATATATATATATATATATATATAGCTAAAAATCTCGAAAAATTAAATTTTTGAAAGATTTTGGTTTGTGGGGAAAATCGAAACCAGTGATAAAATACTGTTCAATCACATACATTAATCACTCTCAGAAAGAGTTAGCACAATCGGTTGGAATATGTATATTTTATTAACGATTATACAAAAATTATGTTTTTACCGCAAGAAACGTCGATTTTTACCATTGGGCAATTTACACAAACAAACGCATATTTCTCCGCATGCGAACGTGAAACTTTTGATATAAATCGGTGCGTACACACGAATTTAACGTTTTTTTTAGAAATTAGACATATCCGACTGGATTTGGAGATTTTATTCATATTTATAAAGCTTAAAATCTCGCAAAAACTAAATTTTTAGAAATATTTTGGTTATTGGGGAAAATCAAATCTAGTGAGATAATACGCTGGAATCACGTATATTAAACACTTTCTGAAAGAATTAGCACAATCGGTTGGAATATATGGATTTTATTAACATTTTTAGAAATATCGGGCTTTACGGTGAAAAACGACGATTTTTACATTTGGACGATTTAAACAAACAAACCCATATTCCTCCGCATGTGTACCCAAAAATGTTGATTTAAATCGGCTCGTACAGACGAATTTAACATTTTTCTTACAGGAATTAGAAAAATCCGACGGCATTTGTAGATTTTATTGATATTTATATAGTCTAAAATCTCGCAAAACTACATTTTTAGAAAAATTTTGGTTTGTGGGGAAATTGAAACTAGTTCGATAATACTGTGGAATCACTTATATTAAAACACTTTCAGAAAGAATTAGCACAATCGGTTCAAATATGCAGTTTTTATTAACATTTATACAAATAATCTTGCTTTTACCGCGAGAAACGACGATTTTTGCAATTGGACGATTTACACAAACAAAACCATATTCCTCGTGCGTACGTAAAACTGTTGATATAAATCGGTTTGTACACACGAATTTAACATTTTCTTATTAGACAAATCCCACAGGATTTGTTGAATATATTCATATTTATATAGCTTCAAAAGTCGCAAAAAAACTAAATACTTAGAAAAATGTTGATTTGTGGGGAAAATCGAAACCAGAGATAGAATACTGTTTAATCGCTTATATTAAACAATCTCTGAAAGAATTAGCACCATCGGTTGGAATATATAGATTTTATTAATGTTTATACAAAGTAGAGTTTTTACTGCGAGAAACGACGATATTTACAATTGGCCGGTTTACACAAACAAACCCACATTTCTCCGCATGAGAACGTGAAATTATTGATATGAATCGGTGCGTGCACACCAATTTAACATTTTTTAAAAGAAATTAGGCAAATCCGAAGGGATTTGTATATTTTATTCTTATTTATATAGCAAAAAATCTCGCAAAAATTATTATTATTTTTTTTTTAATTTTCTTTTGTATGGAAAATCCAAACCAATGATATAATACTATTCAATCACGTATATTAAACACTCTCTGAAGGAATTAGCACATTCGGTTGGAATATATAGATTTTATTAACGTTTATACAAAAATCGTGCTTTAGCGCAAGAAACGACAATTTTTTCAATTGGACGATTTCACAAACAAACCCCTTATTCCTCCGCATGCGAACGTGAATTTGTTGATTTAAATCGGTGCGTACACACGAATTTAACATATGTTTTAAGAAATTAGACAAATCCAACAGGATTTGTAGATTTTATTCATATCTATATAGCTAAAAATCTCGCAAAAACTGAATTTTTTGAAAGATTTTGTTTTTTGTTGAAAATTGAAATCAGTGCTATAATACTGTTCAATCACGTATATTAAACACTCTCTGAAAGAATTAGCACAATCGGTTGAAATATATAGTTTTTATTAACGTTTATAAAAAAAATCGTGTTTTTACCGCAAGAAACGACGATTTTTACAATTCGACAATTTACACAAACAAACCCATATTCCTGCGCATGCGAACGTGAAACTTTTGATATAAATCGGTGCGTACACACGAATTTTACATTTTTTAAATAAATTAGCCAAATCCGACGGGATTTCTAGATTTTATTCATATTTACATAGCTTAAAATCCCGCTAAACCTAAATTTTTCGAAAAAATTTCGTTTGTTGGGATAATCGAATCTAGAGAGATAGTACTGTCGAATCACGTATATTAAACACTTTCTGAAAGAATTACCACAATCGGTTGGAATATATAAATTTTTTTAACATGTATACGAATTTCGCATTTTTTACCGCGAGAAACGAAGATTGTTACTATTGAACTATTTACACAAACAAACCCATATTCCTCCGCATGCGAACGTAAAACTGTTGATTTAAATATGTTCGTACACACGAATTTAACGTATTTTTTAAGAAATTAGACAAAATAAACGGGATTTGTCGATTTTATTCATGGTTATACAGCTTGAAACGTCGCAAAAACTAATTCTTTGAAAAATTTTGGTTTGTGGGGAAAATCGAAACCAATGATATAATACTCTTCAATCACGTATATTAAACACTCTCTGAAAGAATTAGCACAATAGGATGGTATATATAGATTTTATTAACGGTTATAAAAAATCGTGTTTTTACCGCGAGACAAGAAGATTTTCACAATTGGACGACTTACAGAAACAAACCCATATTCCTCCGCATGCGAACGTGAAAATGTTGATATAAATCTGTGCGTACACACGAATTTAATGTTTTTTAAGAAATTAGTCAAATCTGACGGGATTTGTAAATTTTATTCTTAACTATAAAGCTGAAATCTCGAAAAACTATATTCATTGAAAGATTTTTGTTTGTGGGTAAAATGGAAACCAGTATTGTAGTGTTCAACAACGTATATTAAACACTCTCTGAAAGAATTAGCACAATCGGTTGGAATATATAAATTATAGTAAGGCTTATACAAATATCGCGTTTTTACCGCAACAAACGACGATTTTTACAATAGGACGGTTTACACAAACAAACACATATATTTCCGCATGCGAGCGTGAAATTGTTGATATAAATCGGTGCGTACACACGAATATTTTTTTTATTAGGAAATTACACAAATCCGACAGGATTTTTAGATTTTATTCATGTTTATATAGCTAAAAATCTCGCAAAAATCTAAATTTTTTGAAAGATTTTGGTTTCAGGGGAAAATCGAAACCAGTGATATAATACTGTTCAATCACGTATATTAAACACTCTCTGAAAGATTTAGCCCAATCGGTTGGAATATATAGATTTTATTCAACGTTTATAAAAAAATCGTGTTTTTACCGCAAGAAAATATGATTTTTACTATTGGACAATTTACACAAACAAACCCATATTTCTCCGCATGCGAACGTGAAACTTTTGATAAAAAGCGGTGCGTACACACGAATGTTACATATTTTTTAACAAATTAGGCAAATCCAACGAGATTTGTATATTTCATTCGTATTTATATAGCCAAATATCTCGCAAAAATTAAATTCTTTTAAAGATTTTGTTTTGTAGGGAAAATCGAAACCAGTGATGTAATAATGTTCAATCACGTATATTAAACATTCTCTGAAAGAATTAGCACCATCGGTCGGAATGTATACATTTTATTAACGTTTATACAAAAATCGTGTTTTTACCGCAGAAAACGATGATTTTTACAATTGAACAATTTACCAAACAAACCCATATTCCTCCGCATGCGAACGTGAAACTTTTGATATAAATCGGTGCGTACATACGAATTTAACATTTTTTTAAAGACATTAGACAAATCCGACGGGATTTGTAGATTTTATTCACATTTATATAGCTTAAAATCTCGCAAAAACTAAACTTGTAGAAAAATTTTGGTTTCTGTGGAAAAGAGAAACTACTGAGATAATACTCTGGAATCACGTATATTAAACACTTTCTGAAAGAATTACCACAATCAGCTGGAATATATAGATTTTGTTAACATTTACACAAATATCTTGCTTTTACCGCGAGAAACGACGATTTTTAGAATTTCACGATTTACAAAAACAAACCCATATTCCTTCCTATGCGAAGGTAAAACTGTTGATATAAATCGCTTCGTACAAACGAGTTGAACATTTTTTTTAAATTAGACAAATCCCAAGGGATTTGTAGATTATATTGATATTTATATACCTTGAAAAGTCGCAAAACTAAATTTAAAAAAAATTTTTGATTTCTGGGGAAAATCGAAACCAATTATATAATAATGTCCAATCACGTATATTAAACACTCTCTAAAAGAATTAGCACCATCGGTTGGTATATATATATATTTTATTAACGTTTATATAAAAATCGTATTTTTACCGCGAGAAAGGGCGATTTTAACAATTTGACGATTTACACGAACAAAGCCATATTTTTCCGCATACGAAGGTGAAATTGTTGATATAAATCGGTGCGAACACAGGACCTTAACATTTTTTAAAATATGTTATTCATATCCGACGGGATTTGTATATTTTATTCATATTTATATAGCTACAAATCTCGCAGAAACTGAATTTTTTCATAGATTTTGTTTTGTGCGTAAAATCGAAACCAGTGATATAAGACTGTTCAATCACGTATATTAAACATTTTCTGTAAGAATTAGTAAAATCGGTTGGAATATATAGATTCTAATAACGTTTATACAAAAATCGTGTTTTTAACGCAAGAAATGACGATTTTTACAATTGGACGATTTACACAAACAAACCCATGTTCCTCCGCATGCGAATGTGCAAATTGTTCATATAAAACGGTGCGTACACACGAATTTAACATTTTTTAAGAACTTAGACAAATCCGACGGGATGTGTATATTTTATTCATATTTATACAGCTAAAAATCTCGCAAAATTATTTTTTTTGAAAGATTATGATTTGTGGGGAAATCATAACCATTGATATAATACTGTTCAATCACGTATATTAAACACTATCTGAAAGAATTAGCACAATCGGTTGGAATATATAGATGTTATTAACGTTTATACAAAAATCGTGTTTTTACCGCAAGAAAGGATGATTTTTTGCAATTGGACAATTTACACAAACAAACCCATATTCCTCCGCTTGCGAACGTCAAATTGTTGATATAAATCGGTGCGTACACACGAATTTAACATTTTTGAAAGAAATTAGAAAAATCCGACGGGACTTGTAGATTTTATTCATAGTTATATAGCTTAAAATCTCACAAAAACTAAATGCCTAAAAAATTTTGGATTGTGGGGAAAATCGAAACTACTGAGATAATACTGTGGAATCACGTATATTTAACACTTTCTGAAAGAATTAGCACAATCGGTTGGAATATATAGTTTTTATTAACATTTTTACAAATATTTTGTTTATACCGCGAGAAACGGCGATTTTTACATTTGGACGATTTACACAACCAAACCCATATCCCTAAGCATGCGAACGTTAAACTATTGATATAAATCGGTTCGTACAAACGAATTTAACTGTTTTTTAGAAATTATTCAAATCCGACGGGATTTATATATTTTATTCATTTTTATACAGCAAAAAATCTCGCAATATCTAATTTTTTTGAAAGATTTTTGTTTGTGGGGAAAATCGAAACCAGTGATACAATAGTGTTCAATCACATATATTAAACACTCTCTGAAATAATTAGCACAATCCGTTGGAATATAAAGTTTTATTAACATTTATACAAAAATCGCATTTTTACCGCGAGAAACGACGATTTGTCCAATTGGACGATTTTCACAAACAAACACATATTGCTCCGCATGCGAACTTGAGACTTTGCTTATAAATCGGTGCGTACAGACGTTTTTTACATTTTTTTTTTAAGAAATTAGGAAAATCCGGCGGGATTTGTATATTTTATTCAAATTTATATAGCTAAAATGCTCGTAAAAACTAAATTCTTTGAAAGATTTTGGTTTGTTGGGAAAATCGAAACCAGTGATATAATACTGTTCAATCACGTATACTAAACACTCTCTGAAAGAAAGTAGCAAAAACTAAATTTTTTATAAAATTTTGATATGTGGGGAAAATCGAAACCAATAATATAATACTGTTCAATCCCTTATATTAAACACTCTCTGAAAGAAATAACACAATCGGTTTTAATATATAGATTTCATTAACGGTTATACAAAAATCGTGTTTTTACCGCGAGAAACGACGATTTTTACAATTGGACGACATACACAAACAAACCCATATTACTCCGCAGGCGAAGGTGAAATTGTTGATATAAATCGGTGCGTACACGGATTTACCATTTTTTTTAAGAAATTAGGCAAATCCGACTGGATTTGTAAATTTTATTCATATTTATATAGCTTAAAATCTCCCAAAAACTAAATATTTAGAAAAATTTTTATTTGTGGGGAAAATCGAAACCAGTGGTATAATACTGTTCAGTCACGTACATTAAACACTTCCTGAAAGAATTTGCACAATCGTTTGAAATATATAGATTTTATTATCGTTTATAAAAAATCGTGTTTTTACAGCAACAAACGACGATTTTTACAACTGGACGATTTACACAAACAAACCCACATTCGTCCACATGCGAACGTGAAACTGTTGACACAAATCAGTGCGTACACAGGAATTTCACATTTTTTTCTAAACTTAGACAAATCCGACGGGATTTGTAGGTTTTATTAATTTTTGTATAGCTTATAATCTCGCAAAAACTAAATTTTTAGAAAAATTTTGGTTATTGGAGTAATTCGAAACAAATGAGTGAATACTGTTCAATCACGTATACTAAACACTTTCTGAAAGAATTGGCACAATCGGTTGGAATATACATGTTTTATTAACATTTATACAAAAATCGTATTTTTAAAACGAGAAAAGACGATTTTTAAAATTGCACGATTTACAGAAACAAACCCATATTTCTCCACATCCGAACGTGAAACTGTTGATATAACTCGGTACGTTCACACGAATTTAACATTTTTTTAAAGAAATTAGAGAAATCCGGCTGCACTTGTAGATTTTATTCATATTTACATAGCTTAAGATCTCGCAAAAATAATTAGAAAAATTTTGGTTTCTAAAGAAAACCGAATCCAGTGAAAAATACTGTTCAAACACGTATATTAAACACTTTCTGAAAGAATTAGCACAATTCGTTGGAATATATAGATTTTATGAACGTTTAAAAAAAATCGTGCTTTAACATGAGAAACGAAGATTTTCCCAATTGGACGATTTACACAATCAAACCCATATTCCTCAGCATGCGAACGTGAAACTGTTGAAATAAATCGATGCGTACACAGGAATTTCCCTTTTTTTTAAATTAAACAAATCCGACGGAATTTGTAGATTTTATTTATATTTATATAGCTTAATATCTCGCAAAAACTCAATTGTTAGAAAAAATTTGGTTTGAGTGGAAAGTCGAAACGAATGAGATATTACTGTTCAATCACGTATACTAAACACTTTCTGAAAGAATTATCACCATCGGTTGGAATATATAGATTTTATTAACATTTAAATAAAAATCGTATTTTTAATTCGAGAAAAGACGATTTTTACAATTCAACGATTTACACAAACAATCCTATATTCCTTCGCATGCGAACGTGAAACTAAAGATATAAGTCGGTGCGTACACACGAATTTAAAGTTTTAGAAAAAATATTAGAGAAATCCGACGGGATTTATTGGTTTTATTCAAATTTATATAGCTTATAATCTCGCAAAAATTAAATTTTTTGAAAAAATTTGGTTTGTGGGGAAAATCGAAACCAGTGATATAAGACTGTTCAATCATGTACCTATATTAAACTCTTTCTGAAAGAATTAGCACAATCGGTTGGAATGTATAGTCTTTATAAACGTTTATACAAAAATAGTTTTTTAACACGAGAAAAGAGGATTTTTGCATTTGAGTGATTTACACAAACAAAACCATATTCCTCCGCATGGAAACTTTTGATTTAAATCGGTGAGAACACACGAATTTAATTTTTTTTTTTTGTTTTTAAATTAGACAATTCCGACTGGGTTTTTAGTTTTTATTCATGTTTATATAGCTTAAAATCTCGCAAAAACTAAATTTTTAGAAAAATTTTGTTTTGTGGGGAGAATCGAAACGAGCAACAGAATACTGTTCCATCCAGTATACTAAAGTCTTTCTGAAAGAAATAGCACAATTGGTTGGAGTATATAGGTTTTATTAACGTTTATTCAAAAAGTGTGTTTTTAGCTCGAGAAAAGACGAATTTTACAATGGACGATTTACACAAAGAAACCCATATCCCTCCGCATGCGATCGTGAATCTTTTGATATAAATCGGTGCATACACACGAAATTAACAATTTTTTTTAAAAATTAGACTAATCCGACTGCATTTATAGTTTTTATTCATGTTTATTTAGCTTAAATTCTCGCAAAAACTATATTTTTAGAAAAATTTTGGTTTGTGGGGAAAATCGAGACGAGTGATAGAATTCGGTTCAATCACGTAAATTAAGCACTTTCTGAAAAAAATAGCATAATCGGTTCGAATATATAGATTTTATTAGCGTTTATTCAAAAATCGTGTTTTTATCTTGAAAAAGGACGATTTTTATATTTGGCCGATTTACACAAACAAACCCATATTCCTCCGCATGCGAACGTGAAACTTTTGATAAAATTCGGTGCGTACAAATGAATTTAACATTTTTTTAAGGAATCAGAAGTATCCGACGGGATTTGTAGTTTTTATTCACGTTTATTTAGCTTTAAATCTCGCAAACACTAAACTTTTAGAAAAATTTTGGTTTGTGGGGAAAATCGAAACGAGTGACAGAATACTGTTCCATCTCGCATATTACACACTTTCTGAAAGAATTAGCACAATCGGTTGGAGTATATAGTTTTTATTACGTTTATACAAAAATCGTGTTTTTAGCTTGAAAAACGACGATTTTTACAATTGGACGATTTACACAATTAAACCCATAGTCCTCTTCATGCGAACGTGAAATTTTTTATATAAATCGTTGGGAAACACGAATTCAATATTTTTTTTAATTAGATAAATCCGACTGCTTTTGTTGTTTTCATTCATGTTTAAATAGCTGAAATTCTCGCAAAAAATTAATTTTTAGAAAAATATTTGTTTTGTGGGGAAATCGAAACGAGTGATACAAAACTGTTCAGTCTCGTATACTAATACTTTCTGAAAGAATTAGTACAATCGGTTGGATTATATCGACTTGTTAATGTTTATAAAACAAATCGTGTTTTACCACAATTTCACGTTCGAATGCGGATGAATATGGGTTTGTTTGAGTAAAGCGTCCAATTGTAAAATTCGTCGTTTCTTGCGGTAAAAACACTTTTTTGGTATTAACGTTAATAAAATCTCTATATTCCAATCGATTCTGCTAATTCATTCAGAGAGTGTTTAATATACATGATTGAACAGTATTTTATCATTGATTTCGATTTTCCCCACATCCAAAATCTTTCAAAAAATTTCGTTTTTGCTAGACTTTAACTATATAAATATAAATAAAATTTTCAAATTCTGTCGGATTTGTCTGATTTCTTAAAAAAATGTTAAATTCATGTGGAATCAACTATATATGACGTCTATTTCACGTTCGCATGCGGAGGGATATGGGTTTGTTTGTGTAAATCGTCCAATTGTAAATATCATCGTTTCTCGCGGTAAAAATTCGATTTTGCTATAAACGTTAATAAAATCTCTATATTCCAACCGATTGTGCTAATTCTTTCAGAGAGTGTTTAATATACATGACTGAACAGTATCATATCACTGGTTTCGATTTTCCCCACAAAACAAAACCTTTCAAAAAATTTCGTTTTTGCGAGATTTTTAACTATTTAAATATGAATAAAATCTACAAATTCTGTCGGATTTGTATGATTTCTAAAAAAAAATCTTAAATTCTTGTGGAATCTACTATATATAAAGTCTATTTCACGTTCGCATGCGGAGGGATATGGGTTTCTTTGTGTAAATCGTCCAATTGGAATAATCGTCGTTTCTTGCGGTAAAAGCACGATTTTGGTATAAACGTTAATAAAATCTCTATATTACAACCGATTGTGCTAATTCTTTCAGAGAGTGTTTAATATACATGATTCAACAGTATTATATCACTGGTTTCGATTTTCCCCACAAACCAAAATCTTTCAAAAAATTTCGTTTTTGCGAGATTTTTATCTATATAAATATGAATAAAATCTAAAAATTCTGTCGGATTTGTCTGATTTCTTAAAAATAATGTTAAATTCGCGTGGAATCACCTATATATAAGAACTATTTCACGTTGGCATGTGGAGGAATATGGGTTTGTTTGTGTAAATCGCCCAATTGTAAAATCGTCGTTTCTTGCGGTAAAAACACTTTTTTTTGGTATAAATGTTAGTAAAACCTCTATTTTACAACCGATTGTGCTAATTCTTCCAAAGTGTGTTTATTATACATTATTGAACAGTATTCTATCACTGGTTTCGATTTTCCCCACAAACCAAAATCTTTCAAAAAATTTTGTTTTTGAGAGATTTTTAACTGTATAAATATGAATAATATCTACAAACTCTGTCGGATTTGTCTGATTTCTTAAAAAAATGTTAAATTCGTGTGAATCACCTATATATAACAACAGTATCACTTTCGGATGCGGAGGAATGTGGGTTCGTTTGTGTAAATCGTCCAATTGTAAATATCGTCGTTACTCGCGGTAAAAACACGATTTTGGTATAAACATTAATAAAATCTCTATATTCCAAATTATTGTGCTAATTCTTTCAGAGAGTGTTTAATATACATGACTGAACAGTTTTATATCACTGGTTTCGATTTTCCCCCACAAAACATAATCTTTCAAAAAATTTCTTTTTTGCGAGATTTTTAACTATATAAATATGAATAAAATCTACAAATTATGTCGGATTTGTCTGATTTCTTAAAAAAATGTTACATTCTTGTGGAATCAACTATATATAACAACTATTTCACGTTCGCATGCGGAGGGATATGGGTTTGTTTGTGTAAATCGTTCCAATTGTAAAAATCGTCGTTTCTTGCGGTAAAAGCACGATTTTGGTATAAACGTTAATAAAATCTCTATATTACAACCGATTGTGCTAATTCTTTCAGAGAGTGTTTAATATACATGATTGAACAGTATTATATCACTGGTTTCGATTTTCCCCACAAACCAAAATCTTTCAAATAATTTCGTCTTTGCGAGATTTTTATCTATATAAATATGAATAAAATCTAAAAATTCTGTCGGATTTGTCTGATTTCTTAAAAAAATGTTAAATTCGTGTGGAATCACCTATATATAAGAACAATTTCAAGCTCGCATGTGGAGGAATATGGGTTTGTTTATGTAAATCGCCCATATGTAAAAATCGTCGTTTCTTGCAGTAAAAACACTTGTTTTGGTATAAACGTTAGTAAAAATCTCTATATTACAACCGATTGTGCTAATTCTTTCAGAGAGTGTTTATTATACATTATTGAACAGTATTATATCACTGGTTTCGATTTTCCCCACAAACCAAAATCTTTAAAAAAAATATCGGTTTTGCGAGATTTTAACTATATAATTAACAATAAAATTTACAAATTCTGTCGGATTTGCCTGATTTTTTAAAAAAAATGTTAAATTCGTGTGGAGTCACCAACATATAACAACAATTTCACGTTCGCATGCGGAGGGATATGGGTTTGTTTGTGTATATCGTCCAATTGTAAAAATCGTCGTTTCTTGCGGTAAAAGCACGATATTGGTATAAACGTTAATAAAATCTCTATGTTACAAACGATTGTGCTAATTCTTTCAGAGAGTGTTTAATATACCCGATTGAACAGTATTATATCACTGGTTTCGATTTTCCCCACAAACCAAAATCTTTCAAAAATTTGGTTTTTGCGAGATTTCTAACTATATAAATATGAATTAAATCTACAACTTCTGTCGGATTTGTCTGATTTTTTAAAAAAAATTTAAATTCGTGTGGAATCACCTGTATATAACAACAATTTCACTATCGCATGCGGAGGAATATGGGTTTGTTTGTGTAAATCGTCCAATTGTAAAAATTGTGGTTTCTTGCGTTAAAAAAACGATTTTGGTATAAACGTTAATAAAATCTCCATATTCCAACCGATTATGCTAATTCTTTCAGAGAGTGTTTAATATACATGATTGAACAGTATTATATCACCGATTTCGATTTTCCCACACAAAATAAAATCTTTCCAAAAATTTCGTGTTTGCGAGATTTCTAACTATATAAATATGAATAAAATCTACAAATTCCGTCGCATTTGACAGATTTCTTAAAAAAATGTGAAATTCGTGTGGAATCATCTGTATATAACAACAATTTCACGTCCGCATGCGGAGGAATATGGGTTTGTTTGTGTTAATCGTCCAGTTGTAAAAATTGTCGTTTTTTGCGGTAAAAACACGATTTTGGTATAAACGATACTAAAATCTCTATTTTCCAACCGATTGTGCTAATTCTTTCAGAGAGTGTTTAATATACATGATTGGACAGTTATATATCAAGGGTTTCGATTTTCCCCACAAACCAAATTCTTTCAAAAAATTTCCTTTTTGCGAGATTTTTAACTATATACATATGAATAAAATCTACAAATTCCGTCCAATTTGCCCAATTTCTTAAAAAAATGTTAAATTCGTGTGGACCCGCCGATATGTAGCAACAATTTCACGTTCGCATGCGGAGGAATGTGGGTTTGTTTCTGTAAATGGTCCAATTGTGAAAATCGTCGCTTCTTGCGGTAAAAACACGATTTTGGTATAAACGTTAATAAAATCTCTATATTCCAACGGATTGTGCTAATTCTTTCAGAGAGTGTTTAATATACATGATTGAACAGTATATATCACTGATTTTGATATTCCCCACAAAACAATATCTTTCAAAAAATTTCGTGTTTG